>NC_053030.1:17999228-18602301 GCF_016746235.2 Drosophila teissieri
GACTGACTGACTCTATGCAAATAATGCGGATACACATGTCTCGCCTGGGATTCTGGCCCTGGCCTGGCTACCAAAGTTGTTAACATATTCATTGAATCTGAATCAACTTTTCCTGCCCGGACAGCTGTGAAATATGACCCCTTATCCATGCCAAAACCGAAGGATTTGTGTGCCTCCTTCCAAGGACTTTCTTACTCAATGTGTGGAGGAGACCTGTGTAATTGAACATTATGCAGGCGATCTAATTGGGTTTCGTTTTCCCTGGCCGCAGCTTACTTTAATCCACAGATTGTGTGAGAAATACAAGTTGTTACAAGAAGTAGCTTTTATCTTTTTCTCTGATTTTATTTAGTGCTACATTTTCAGTACCTAGTATGTACTAATTAA
This sequence comes from Drosophila teissieri, assembly GCF_016746235.2. Lineage (NCBI taxonomy): Eukaryota > Metazoa > Arthropoda > Insecta > Diptera > Drosophilidae > Drosophila > Drosophila teissieri. Next base: position 17,999,616 of record NC_053030.1, read on the forward strand.
TCTCTTACAAGACTTCTTTATCAATAAATATATAGCAGACCCAATATATATCTGAAAAAGCTCCAATTTCCAGTCACATTTCGCTGTGTGTACAACTGCCAAGGTTATTGGGTCAAAGTCAGATAGCGCGTATATGACACCTCGGGTGAATAATCAAATAAGAAGTGGCGATAAGAGGAGTATCACCCAAATTGGCAAATGGCAAACAGATTTAATTACACAGTCTGTTGACAAACCGATAAGTTCCGACCCACTGCCGGGTGATATAAAGCCAAGACACGGAAGTACCATTCAGTCAGACGGTGCAATGTACGCAACGCGATTTTTATGTTGCCTAATGGCACTGGTGGCATTTGCCGCAGCCACGCCCACCCCCAGCGATGGGCGGATTGTGGGTGGCGAGGTGACCAGCATTCAAGAATTTCCCTATCAAGTATCCGTCCAGTTGCACGGCCAGCACATATGCGGCGGAGCCATCATTGGCGGCGACACCGTGCTGACAGCGGCCCATTGCTTCGAGGATCCCTGGAGCAGTGCGGATTACACGGTGCGAGTGGGATCCAGCGAGCATGCGAGTGGAGGGCATGTGCTCAGCCTGCAGCGGGTCATCGCCCACGGCGACTATAATGCCCAGAGCCACGACAACGACCTGGCGCTGCTCATCTTGAATGCCAGGCTCAATTTCACGGAGCACCTGCAGCCAGTGCCACTGGCTGCATTAGCGCACCCACCCACCGCGGACACCCGTCTCCTGGTCAGCGGCTGGGGCTTCCAGGCCGAGGAGAGTGCAGTCAGCGGCGAGGTTGGCGTCTCTCCGGAACTCCGTTTTGTGGCCGTGGATCTGGTGGCGTCGAATCAGTGCCGGCGTGCCTATAGCCAGGTGTTGCCCATCACCCGGCGCATGATCTGCGCCGCGCGTCCTGGTCGCGATAGTTGCCAGGGCGACTCTGGCGGACCACTGGTGGGTTACTCGGCAAAGGAAGGTCCGGCCAGGCTGTACGGCATCGTTTCCTGGGGTCTGGGCTGCGCAAATCCCGACTTTCCTGGAGTTTACACCAATGTGGCCGCCTTTCGCAGCTGGATAGATGAGCAGGTGGCCGCCAGGGGGTGGAATGAACTGCTGGCGGGCTGGAGTGGGTTGCAATGAATAATGGATGAACATAATAGTATTAACTGTTTTATAAAGTTTATATAAGTGTTGTATTTATTTGAGATCCAAAGAGAAGACTGTCTTAATAAAATGACGTTTAATTGATTTTTATTGAGTAAATGTATATATTATTGCCAGGTTTTTGAAATAGCGGTTAGAAATAATTAAACTGGTCCTAAAGGAACACCAATAAATATAACAATTTATATTATTTTATAAAACCAAACAAAATAATCTAGTAATGCCAAATAAACACACTCAAATAAGCCAAACTCTTCTTCTGCAAAAACCCCAATATACACACGTAAGCACTAAACAAGTTGTGCGGCTAGTCGGCCAAATGTTTATTTTGGCCTAAGTGCATAAGTTACCTGACCACACCTCCTCCCTGGAATTGCTTTTCTTGTTGTGATTCCATTTGAATAAATCAATTGCCACATGCGCCTTTGTTGCCACACCGACCGCAACAACCACATGGCACACCAGACTTGGCCAAAACAGTCGCTCGTGGCAGTTCGTCGGTCGCAGAGTCATTTTGTCAGTTTGCTACTGCGGTTTTCACACTTTTTTTTCCATCTTTTTGTTGGCAACTACGCAGTTATCTTTGGTGTTATTTCAATTTCTGTTTTTTTCCCCCAGATTTTGGCCCTCTGCCCGGAAAAGTCAACGAACCAACGAGCCAGCGAAATATTATATTTAGGAAGTCCATAAGCCTTTTCGCGTGGCCCACGAAATTGGATTGGCTGTCGATGCTGATTTAGGCCTAATCTCGATATTTGGCTAATCGGCACACAGTGGGCCAATAAATTGCCGCGGCTTAAAAATCTAGTCACATTGAATGCGAATCCTCTCAAGACGCGGGGGCCATAAATAAGCATGACTGTCAGAAAGTAAAAGGCGATGGAAGTTGGCGGCCAGTCGGCTAAGTGAAAGTCCTGTCCCGATATTCCGCACATTTATTTATTTTATTTCACCACCAACAAACTCTCATTGGGATGGAAAAATACATTTATGTATAAAATGTAAATGTATAAAATAACGTAGAAGTTTTCCAATATGGCAAGTGTCACATTCGCGAAATGTGGGATTTTCTGGCCATTCTAGTATGGGGCCTAGGTTCAATCCATTGACTTCTATGTCCTTTGTACTTAGTGAGCAGTCTTCATGATTGACTTTGACTGAAAGGGGAACTGATGCATTTTGGCCAACTGACGCTGCTAAGATTGGGCCTCAGCGGTAGTTTGGTGGTCATGACAGGCTCAACATTTCTGGGTGGACGTACCCATTTGCCTTTGATCAAACATTTTGCCTTCATTCAGCTGGCCGAGGCTACCAAAATGTACCTACACGCATTCAGGAACACGGTTAGATCAAAACACTTGAATCTTTTTTGAGAGACTACGGTATGAATTATTTAAACTTTTCCATTTTATTTAAAAAACAACAAATTGCACCTGGGTGCAAAAATTTCAGCTAACCGAAGCCCCTACCTTGCGACTGCTCATTGCTCACTAAACACGTTTCGATGTGTTTTTCGAGTTCTGTAACTCATTTGCAACTAAACTGGGTTCATTAAAGTTAATTTGAACGTGCAACATTGGCATGCCACGCAGTGTAGCAACGAGGTGTGCAGACAGCAGGGGTGGTGCAAAATCGGAAAATGGTGAGTGGTTGCCTGGGTTGTTGGGCGGTTGACTAGTTGGCCCGGTTGGCCCGGTTGGCATCTGGGGGCCCAGTCCTTTTCTGGCACGTGGCTTAGCGTCTATAAGTTTGACATTTGCGCAACGCAAAATGACAACTGCATACCCAAGTCCTGGCAGAGTTGCAAAATGAAAAAGTTGCCAACACTCTGCTGACATTTGCATTTGTCTTTGTGGAGGGCGACGGAGATGGCGATGAGCAGGTATGGCGGCCCGAGGTAAGTAGCAAAAGAAAAACCTTTCAAATTAGTACCAACTCCCGGAGTTTCATGTCGCACGTCTTGCCTGCGTAAAAGAAATATGCAAATAATTAGCTGCGTTGCAAAAATTGTATTCTCCAAAGTTTTACGTTTGACACTGAAGTTTCTGCCGCTAATCAATTGTATGTCCTGATAGATACACAGATAGGTACTAAAGATGGAATCCTGTTGAACGGCAGGAGTCCCAAAACAAGGACATAAAGCGAGCATTAGGAGCATTTGCATTGCCAAGCGTCCTCCATCTTTTATCTCCTTGGTTGGCAGCTTCTCTAGACAGCTTTTGCACACTTTTCCGCTTTTGTTATTCTGCGTATTATGTTACCCATTCCTTGCCACATTCCACACCCTTGTTGTTTTTTTTTTTGCTTTCCCATGCATGCCACTTACATTTTACTTTACGCGCTTTCCCACGCAGCGGAAATGCAGAAATGATATGCGGAATGTGGGGTATCCCGCGAAAAATTCCATTGGCTGCGAACTGATTGCCTGATATGCTCCGCTGAATTTCAGACGAGGGGGTATCACAAAGAAAATGCATGCAGATGGAAAAAATTTCCATGCGTTAGGTAAGTGAAAGGCTGGCAGACAGGGGCAGCTGCAGAAAGGAGGGAAGGAGGGGGAGCGTGAAAAGCACTAAAAAGTATTATCTAAATGATAATTTGTTGCTTTGTTTTGTTGAGTAATGTAATTTCATATTCCTCCCTCACGGCTTTTTGCATAATGCACGATGGACATTTTTCCGCTTCCTGTTAAAACCAAGATACTGCCTTTGTTCAAGCCAAACAAAGATTTAAGGATATACTTTGAAGCATTTGTTGAAAATAACTTCACTCTGCCAGAAATTACGCATACGCATAGTTGGTCAGGGTAAATTTAGCACTTAAAGTCGTGGCAATTCGGTCGTACAACTCAACGTAAATGATACAGCTGGCAGTTTAATTTGATTCCAAAAGTCTGACTTCAAATTGATTTATTTGATTAAACTTCGCAGAGATCAGAAAGTCTGCAAGGGTATTTTTGCTGCATCGTATTATTTTCGCTCAGTCAACCTGGCGATTGAACTAAAGCAAACAATGTTAAATGCACATAAGTTGTGTCAACTAACTAAACTAGCAAAAACTATTTCGCATTACGCTTTAAAGGACAATCCAATTGAAATGGGATTGAATCGTTTTTTGGGGGCGCTTCACCTGCAGCACTCAGCTCATTCGGAATCAATTGAAATTGCAACGCAACTTGCAATGCAATTAAATGCCAAACAAAGTTCTCGGCAAAATTCAATTTGAGAAACTAAAATCGCTGTCCCTATCTGAACATCTCCGTCTACGGATCTTTATTCCTCCGGTTGTCCAGTTTAGCAGTAGCTGCGGACAAGTCAAAGGCCGAAAGGCAAAAGGCACAAAAAGCCAATGGCAAAGCTCTGAAATTCAATTCTGTTGCGCTCGATTGCGTTGCATTTCAATATAAATATTTATTTTATTTATATACCAAGCACTGGTGGAGGAGCAATGGAGGAGCACGGGAGGACCAGTGGAGGAGACCAGCCCCAAATGGACAGGGCGACAAGTTGCAGCTGACAGTAAAAGATGTTGTGGAGCCCATTTGTTTTAGTCAATGGCAAGCACAAAGTCGCTTCGAGTCCACTCAGCCAGTGGAGTTCCAGTTCCAGTTGAGTTCTTGGTATGCCAGCAGCCCAATCTGGAAGGCCCCTTTTCTGCTTCTCCACCACTCACCGTCTCCGTCACCGTCACCAGTCCCTGCAGCAGTCGAATTCAATTTCCAAACTGATTTTCCCTGCCATGTGCGAGTGTGTATGGTGTGTGTGTGTGTGGAAATGCACATTTCCAACTGCAATCGCCATAACTTTGGCTTAGCCATGGGTAACCATCTCCAAGTTCTTGTCACAACAAATGCTCAGCGGCGATGGTGGTGGTGGGGGGTGGGTCAACCTGATGCAGTTTGGCATTCGGAAAATGCATTTGCAGCCGGCCATGCTGGCCAATTTGTACGGCGCAGTGTTAAACTAAAACCATTTTACATACCAACTAGTTGGCCAACATGTTCGGCTAAGCCAGCATGTTCTTATCCACACAGAAAAAGTTGAGCCTGCAAAAGCGGCACAAACTTTATTAAATATGAGGAAAATGCTATATCCTAGACTTAACTAGAATAAAAAGCATGCTTGTTGATATTTAATTTATGATATTAAAAATAAACTACATATATGTATTAGATAGTCAATGTTGAACAATGTTATTGTAATGTAATATAAATTACATTTCTTTTTAAGCAATAAAATATCTTTTTTAAGTGGCATAGCGAAGCAACGTGTAAGCTAATGAGCCGATAAACCTTCACCTTGCTGCCCTGTGACCCCACACACACTCATGCATTTATGCACTTGCACTAACGTGTATTTGCGTGATATGAGTATTTCATGCACTCAGCCGCATTAAGTTCGTAATGCCGTGTGTAATTATTCTTTGTTTAAATATTTCACAAAGATGCACTTAAAATGTCAGCGCAAAAAGTGACGCGCTTTCACGCACACACACACACACATGTGGGTATGGCACAACCTTTGGTTGAAATGTGTTTTCGCCTTTTCTTTACGCGCTGGCTCTTTCATTGCGATTTCCCACTCTTACACCATTTTGCACATTTGCATTTTTATGAACATTTTGCTGCTTACGCTAAGCCCCCCTCCCTTCCCTTTCCCCCATCGCAACCCACACAGCCCCCACAGCCGTCCCGCTCTAACTGCCGTAATGCATGTCCTTTATATGCGCATACACTAAATATACATTATGTACATACACGTGGGTCCGAGTGGGATGGCGGCAGAGTCGCTCGCGTAAGAGTGAGCTGGCATTAAAGTGTATTAAATTACTTAAGCCGGCGAGAGCAACAACGAAGACATATGCACGAATTTTAAAGCATAATTTCTCAAGCATAAATCTTTGTGGCTCTTCGCGAACAAACAAAAATTAGTTGCACTCGTCGACAGGCGGCGAGGAGGAATCAGGAAAAGTGCACGAGCAGTGTGGCCGCGCCAGAGGCGGGGAAATAGCAGGCGGCAGCAACGGTAAATTATGCCCCGCAATATGTCAGCATGTTGCCACGAAGCGACCAAGGGAGTGGGAGTGGGAGTGGGAGTGGGAGCGGGACGAACAGATGCTGACTGCTGCACCCATTGCGTTTGTCACACTGCGGGGGTCAGAGCTTTTCCCTTGCCGAGGGGGGGAGGGGGCGTTGGGGCTCACTTCCCTGCTTAATCAGAAATTATTTGAAAATGTAAAGTCGACATGACGACGCACGCACAGCGAGCGCAACCGCAAGGATACGCCAGCCCAGTGCCACCCAACACAAAAAAAAGGAAAAAGGAAACACGCCCCCGCTGACAGCTGCAATTTGCACACGCCACGACCCTATGACCCACTTCGTACCACCGAGCGTGGAATGGAAAGAAATCTGCAACAAGGAGCCAAACAAAAGCCAGCTGAAAAACAAAAAGCGCCGACAACGAATGCAAGAAAGAGCCCCAAAGACGCGACCCCTCCCCACCAACTTGCATAGACTAATGCAGACTTTGCACCATGCGGAGCGCGACAGAGAAGAAAGCCGCTGGTGGTGAGTGGAGAAAGGGGAAAGGGCAAGGGGCAAGGGGCTGCGAAGAAAGACTGCCAGAGTCGTGGCTCATTTGTTTGGCCGACACACACACAAAAGTGAGACACCGAACAAGACAGGAAATGGAGTGGGGATGCCCAATTTATTGATACCCTCTGCACTCATTCAGTACAAATCATAGTTACCTCTATCAGCGAATTAATAGGCTTTAATTGAAGGGGTTTCCCAAGTAACTCCTTTATTAGCTATACTTTTCATGATTACCTGGCATAAAAACCACTTCGTTACCATCCACCTTCACTTCACATCCGAGGGTATCTCATTCGCATATTAGTTTGCCGTTGTGGGTGGCATGACAAAGGGAGAAGCCGCAAAGTCTTTATTTTCGTGGCATTCGCTGTGATCCATTTCCGCCAGGACTTCATCTTGAACTAGTTGGCAAGTCGGAGTCCTGAGACCTGAGTCCTGAGTCTCCGCACTGCCACACCCACTTTTGCCCCCATAATAATAAGTCATGTTAACCGAAAACCGGGCGTTGTGTTTTTTACGTTTGCGCTTGCTCCCCCCATCTTCATTTTCCCCCCTTTTTTGTATTTTTTCCAGCGCGTGGCATCAACAAAAAACTTTTCGCGCACAATCAGTTGCGTTTCAACGTGGCAGTGCATCATTGTTGCAACTGGCAACTCCTGCTGTTGCTGCTGTTGCCGCTGCCATTGTTGCCTTTACTTATAATTTACTTTTACTTGTGCGCTTTGGCTTTGTGCCGCTCGTGTGTCGTGTAAAATATTTGCACAACAAGCCAAGAAGTCGGTGGGGGAAGGGGGAAGCGGGCAACTCGACAATGGCACGAGCATTAACCATAATAATTTTTTGTGTGTGTGGAAGGGGAAACTCGGAACCCGGACATGCCCATATAGTCAAGGTTTCTGCAGCTTCTGCAGCTGCCATTGTTAATCAGCAGCTGGTAAACAAAAGTTGCATTGAGTCGCATCCGAAAAGGGAGTGGCAAGTGCAGCGATTTTATGGAGAGAAATCTTATTTACACGGTTGGTTTGAGCTCGCAAGATATTGCCCTTCTAAAGTTTAATCAATTTGCTGCAACATATTTTTCCGAAATTTCTCTTTAATCACTAAAATTTGTTTTGCAACTAGGCTCATAACATCCCAGCAAATTAGTGAAAATCAAGTAATTGAAGTAATAAATCATTTACTTTGCACACCAGAACGCCAAACTGCAAAACGTCGACGGGGGGAGGGGAGGGGGAGTTGCGATTACAGATTTAGCATTTCTGGGGATTTTTACCACGCGAGGACTACGAGGGAATTGTGCGCCTCTGTAGCCAAGAACGTTTGCGTGGGAGTCGAATTGAGGGTGCCTCTTGCTTGATCGCCTGCCCGTTAATCTTCTCCAGATTGGGATTGGAATTGGGATTGGGATTGGACTTGGCACTATTGAACTTGGCACTCCACATGCCGTCTTGGGCGAACACGGCCGGGCAGCCAGCAGCCAATTTCCCAGGCTCCGATGGACTGATCGGTGACTTGCGAATCAACGAGGATACAAAGCGTTTCAGACCCATTTCATTTGCGTTAATTTCGTTTACCGCCTAAGACGGCTAATTTTGGTGGGAATTTCTTTGATTTTTTAAGTAGCTAGAACGTAGAAAATTGCTCTGTGACTGATAGCCAAAGTGTTAAAATGAATAGGCTGATGTGAAGTCTTTTTCATCGCCCATTTCATTTTCATTCGCACTCAAAAAGCTAAAAAGAAAATAAATCAAAGAACTTTCAACTGCTGACTTGGCTGGACTTTCTTCACTCTTTCACTCGTCGTGGAACTCAATTAGGCCCAGTTGCAATTGCTCAATTCGATAATCGATTTGCTGCCCATTTTTATGGCACTGAGCACTGAGAGAAGGAAAATTGCTTACCAGCCAGAATTGTTAACCAAGTCATAAATACACAGATATGTGCCAGTGTGTGTGTGTGGGGTCTGGCAACTTTTGCTCCCCGAATCAAAATGCAATGCGAGCGCTTTGCAAGTTTTTGGCCCCGACCCATTTTCTGGCTCATCCACATCCACATACATATCCACATCCACATCCACATCCACATCCACATCCACATCCAGCTAGTCGGGCCACGAAGCTAAAATAATTGATAACAGATTATGTTTTACAATCTAAGCAAGGAGAGATATAATACGAGCATTTTAATGGCCACGTGCAGCGGGCACACGTAGCGAACACCCGGATCCGGCTCCACTTCTCCTACTCCTTCTCCTGCTCCTTCTCCGGCTCCGACTCCGACTCCGGCTCCATCAACCCGGAGACCCCGGTTCCGAGTTACCCGCAAAACGTTTGCAAAACTTAATTATTTCGTTTTGACCTTTTTGTCTTCATGTGTGTGGCGATGGAGTGGTGGGTACGGGGTTACGGGGGCACGGGTTCCGGGGAAGTGCGCAGAGATGGACAGTTAAAAAAGTTATTTATTTTATGGCCGAAAGTTACTTTGGCCTGTTTTATGGTTCCAGCAGCCGGAAGGGCGAGGAAACTCTAGTCGCCCAGTCTATTGCCAGTGCTGATGAGCTGAAAAACCAAATAGCTACATTTTCTAAATAACATTTCACAATTAATAAAAGTTTAAAAAAAATCGCCTATATTTTATATTGCTTAAATATACAACTATATAAATTCTTTATACAATAGCCAATCATTTAGAAAGAAACCTAATTGGCAACGTAATAATTTACATCTAACAACTGCCGTCATCACTACATGTATTTGCAATTAAAAACGAAACCAGATTTTCCGAGTGAATAATTTTCCCATCTTTATTTAGGGCTTTTCAGCTTATTTTCCTTCGGCCATCACTTGGTTCTTGCCTTAGCTGCCATGTGGCCACGTGAATTCACTGGGGCGTGGATCATAAATCACAAACGCAAAGGATTCGAAACTGGAACAAACGTGGAGCAGAGAGCCCCTTTGGCCACTTTATTCATGAACCGATAGCTGGGAAGCGCGTTCCGTGGGATTCACAGCCGCATCAGTGTTCCGACTTATGGACTGATGCGGCGACTCCAATTGCGACTGCGATGGCGAGTCGTTCAAGCCGCTGGCATCTAATTCCTCCTGGTTCTCCATCGCCCGCAGCACGGAGTCCTTGTAGAACGTGGTCTCGTCGATCTTACGCCTGTACAGTCCGGTTGGGTGCTCCGGATCGAAGACAATGTCCGGCCGTATGTCGCTGTCGGTGACCAAGACCCGGGCACCGGGAATCGGCAGGAACTTGAACAGGCGCTTGCGCAACTTGGGCATATAGGTGACCCTCTGGTGGTCGGGCACCTGGGTGAGACGACTGGGCATCACCTCGGGCAGCTCAATGGGGTAGTCCATCAGTCGCCGCTCCGGCGGCAGCTTCTGCTTGATGGCCTCCAGTTGGCGGGCGGTCAGCTGCATCGGTCGTTCGCCATCCTTCCACCGCTCCTGGCCACTATTGAACGCGATCTTCTTGTTGTTCTTCAACTGCTTACGGATCACACGCTTCGCCGCACAATTGTAGGTGATCTTGGGCACGTACGGAGGCACCGGATACGTCCGTATGGAGATGGGATGTCGCTGCGGCTGGCTGAGCATGTTTATGTACTTGGAATCGGCATACATGGTAATGGGCTTGCCCTGCTTTTTGGAGGAAGTGGGTTTCTTGGTGGGCTTTGGCCTATCCTTGCGCCCCATCTGGAAGAGATGCCGGTGGCCCTGTCCCTCGACGTGGCGCCAATCCGGCTCACAGAGTCGCTTTCGGCTGATCCTCTCAAACGGCTGGCGCCGGAACTTCAAGCGCTTCTGGTCATCGATCATCAGCTGCAGCTGCGGCACACTGGTCTTGCCCGCCGGACAAGGACACACGTTCGGATAGCTGGTGCAGTAACGACCCGGCGCCGGCTCCATGCTGATGTGGCGCCGGATCAGGCGACTGGGCTTGGTGGGCACGCAGGAGAGGCGCAGGAACAGGTGCGGATTGGGGCGTGGTGCCTTGGTGACGGGAACGGCATTTGCGGCCAGCTCAAAGACGTTTGTATGGGTGTCGCAGGGACCGGCATCCTTGGGATTGCGCCAACAGCCGGACAGATTGGAGATCATCGCGTGCGTAGTGGGTCGACGATCGCGGGCATCTGGATGGGTGTTTATATTAATACAAGTCTAACAATAATTTATAGTTACTAAACTTACTTGAAAGAAAGATGCCCTTTTGCAAGTTGGGGCGCTTGAAGAGCCTCTCAATCTCCGCCGGAAGTTCGTAGAAGTGGTATGGCGGTGGCTTGATGGACACTCGACTGTGGTTCGTGTGCGGCTTGGCGAAGACGGAGCCCTTGGTGCCCTTCAGTCGGAGGTACGGTTCCGGGGGCACTCCGTAATGATTGGGGGGCAGTTGCCAGCCCCTCCACTTGGTCATGGTGCGATCGATGTGGAGCGGTCGCCGTTCCGGATACGGATTCTTTGGCGTCTTGTCGAAGCCCGTTATGTGGCGGTAGTGATCAAAGGTGGCCTTGCTGAAGGCCTCTCGTCGGTTTTCTGCGAAAAGGATTCATTTTCAGCACCTTTTGCAACTGCTAGAAGACTTACCCTTCTGGCAAGCCACATTGTAATGCTGGCCAGCCAACTTAAATTGCTTCTCCAGTCGCGGCAAATTTTCCTTTTTAATACGATTACCTAAATTTATTAGTTTATTAATGAATTCGATTTGGTTGTATTTTAAAATCCATCTTACGGGATGCCATGAAAAGCGGCATACTCATGCGAGTGGCCACGAAATTCTGCCGGTCCTCATTATTGATCTTCTGTGTGCTCTTCTCCATGTTTGTGTTGCTACTTTATTTCTTAAATATATACATTTACTTTGCAGAGCTTGTGTTTGTACAGAAATGTTTGGAGATAAATTAAGCGGGGTTTACTAAGATTTATATAAATATTTCCAAACTGTTTCATGATTCATGGCGGCAATGATTGGAAACAAATTAATGGCCAATAAATGGTTTCTAATAATTTAAACTGAATAACAAATTGCCCTGTTTGCTAACAAAGAGCGCTGAATGTATCGATAAATCGTAACACTCAGATTTAGATGTGTTATCCATCCTAGTAGATATATTTGCAAAGGTACAATTCTGACTGCATGCCCAATTTATCAATGCACGGAATTCGCTTGGAATATACTTCAACAGAGGGTTTTTACAACCTCGGTTCGATGTTCAATTTATTGTTTGTTTATCAATTTGCAGGGACAACCAGTGCCATCAATTTGCTCCCATTTAAATTGCAGACCATTCGACAACCGAATAATTTGGTTACGCTACCCAGATATCCGCACACACGCTCCTCCCAGCCGAGAATATTTGTAAATATATCAGACCACCCACCTCTGCACACATACATACTCGCATATATTGGCCACATAATTAGCGTAGCCAAGCGAACTGATTAACTTGCATTCAGCGATTTTCAATTGAATTTTGCAGTTCGTTGATTTGTGCCAAAAACAAAAAAAAAGGGAAAACAAAAAAGAATGCCACCGAACACAACAAAATTCGCAACAAAAAGCGGTGTGGTGTGGTGTGTGTGTGAAAAGCGGCGACTGCCGTGCAATTTCAATCTCAATCGCGAGCGAAGGGCGGGAAAATGGGAAAATGTGGGCGTGGCTGCAGCCAGAGAAGCCCGAAGCGGCGCACTGGCTTTTTGCTGCATCGAAGAATGGGAAAATATGCAACCGGGCAAATGATGAATGTGAAATGTGCCATTAATTAATTTGATTAAATGCAGGCAATCAGTCGAGCGAGGGCAGCCCAAGGGGTTCCTGTGAAATGAAGGGCGTATCCGGGGGTAGGGCGGGGGGGTTAAGAATTTCCCAATCCGTAGAGTTAACTAAAGGATGTGCACCCAGTTAAAATGTGGCAGATTCAAGGGTAGCCCCTTAGCCACTTAAATGAGGGCAAGAGATAATAAAGGATTTGTAAATTAAAACATTTTTAAAACTAATCCAAATTCACTTAAATACACGGGTATTTAAATACAATAAGTTAAGCTTAAGCTTTTTCGGCGTCTTCATAGGTTCGAATGACCTTCGGCTTGAGATCGTTCTTGCCGCCCTTTCCTTTGCTCTTTTTAGCCGCCTTCTTGGCCTTCTTCGCCTCCTTCTTAGCCTTCTTGGCTGCCAGTTTTTCGCGCTTCGCCTTCTTGCGTAGCAGAACTGCAGGAATTAAATAAAGGGTGTTTAGTACAATGATTGATGTTTTAGCAAAATCATCTTACCCTTGACAATGCGGGCGGTGGCCAGATTGACCGGCAGTGGAGCGCACTTGAAGCCCGACGGCGGTGCCTTGGTCAGTCGGATGAAGCGGTTGCCGGTGGCATAGAGCAATCCCAGGCAGGCCTGTGGACGGATGCGGCTCTTGGGCCAGTTGGTGAAGTACAGATCCTTGAGCTTGATCTCCGTCTTCTTCACGCCCTCAATGTCGCGCCAATAGTACATGTTCCGCGAGGTCGTCTGATCCCGGATCTTCCAGCTGTGGTTGGGTGGATACTTCTGGTAGCTGTTCAGGCAGCTGGGCTTGTCCACACAGAACCACACATCTGCATCCGGATAGAACTTCATTGCGACTGCTGTACTAAGTTCCCACGATTAAAAATTTAAAACCGAAATTTTGTGATATTTTTTTGCTTTATTTTTTCAAAGTTTGTGTCTAAATGTTGAGCTAAAATCGAGAATACTGAATTTTTGTTCAAAATGACAGCTGTGTTAGTCGAGGGTAACTTGGACTACAAGTATTCATACTTTGCATACTTTTTGCTTCTGCTTCATCTGCTTAAAATGTATTTTATTCCGCCTGCGAGAATTAAACTCAACTAAAAGCAGCTAACTAACCGGCTACTTACTCTCAGCCGTAAAAACTAAGCAGGCACTTGCTGCTAAAAGTTAAGCTCGTTAGCTGGAGGACAAGGATAGGGTAGTGAGTTGGTAGTGGAAAGGTGTCCTGACTTGTCACACTAAAGCGACAAAGGTGATGTCGAAAAACTGTCAATTAAGTTTAATTATTTTATGCAGCAAGAGAGTGGCAAGGATCTCAGGACACACAACACACACTAACACTCACACACAAGGGCAGCTAATGTGCAAAAGGCGTCTTATGCAAACCCAGCGGAGTGGAGTGAAGGCTAAGCAAAGTCAATTATCCAAGCAGCTTTGATGCAAGTAATTGGCATAATGAAATTTCCTCTCCAGGCCAACCGCAAAGAATAGAAGCCGCAGCAGCAGCCCGAGCATCATGAGGAGCAGGATGAGGAGCACTGGCAGTAGCCAGTAACCAGGAGCCAGCAACCAGCAGCCAGTAACCATAACCGTATTAGCATATCGCACAGTTCCGGGGGCTAACTGACAAGCCGTGGCTTTTTTAAGTTCCTGTCCTGCGTATTGAGTAAATATTTAAGCACTTCGCCAGCTGTCGCACAATATTAATAGCATGCATTCGGGCGCAACTTGAACCCAAACTCGACTTCTACTTCATCTCTGGGCCGTGGGGAGAAAAAAAAAGAGTGGGGAAAAAAGGACAAATAGTTGGAGAGCAGCTCGTGGCCCCAAAGTGCAAATATGTTGCGGCCAAAGCCGCAAAAACGTTTAAATATTTTATAAGCCAAAGGCACTTGCCAGCCGCAGTTGCAACTGAGCCAGAGCAGCAACCGAGCCAGTGGATAAGGAACAGCTAACTGCTGCAGTTACCAAATCGTCAACAACTAAGGCAGACAGCACATATACATATATATATATATATGTATGTGCTACGAGTACAATATGTACATACCTATATATCGCAGTCTAATGGGAATCGGTTCTAGTTGGCTGCTGAAAAGCGAGGGGTATATACTCGTATTGGATGAGAATGCCAGCTTAGAACAGAACTATTTTGTATTTTTAGCCGAAAGATGCAAATGCTTTCTGTGCTAGATCTTAAGTTTCAAATAATAATTTAATAAAATAGATAAAAGGTATCCTAAGTTGTAAGTATAGTTTTGTACAGCTTTCTACTTGATTTCTGTATTATTATTTATCTAGCTAATAGACAGATTTAAGTATTTACAAACCTATTTAAACGCAGGGTTTGCATATGAGTTCTTCAAACTTCAGATTCTGGTTTGCTACTAATGGATTATTTTGTATTCAACCTGCTGGATATCATTACGTCGACCCATTATTGTGCTATAATCTCTCTAAATACCCCGACTCCTTTAAGTTGATTCCGTTGCCATGTTGCCCAGCTCGTTTGGCATTCCCCTAATGCCATGAATTTTCGTCGGTTGCATTTCAGACCGCCCCACCCCACCACACCCCACCCCCTTTTGCACCAGCAAGCCAAGGGATACTGCACATTGTCTTTGGTGGTTGCGGTGGTGATGACGGTGGCGCTGGGTGGTGCGGTGCTGGGTGGTGCTGGTGCTGGCTGCATTGTTGCATTGTTTCGGCTGCATATGAACGACAGCTTTCCACACTTTTTATCGCTCCACTCTGCCACTTATTATAGCATTTTTCTTCGCCTTCTTGGCTTTTGTGCGCAAATTTCCATGGGGAGGCAGAGCCTCGAAGTTTTCGAGCTGTGTTCAGCTGTTGAGCTGATTTCGCAGCGACATAATACACTTGTAAAACATTCAGTAACTTAAAGCCCAGTGCTGAGACCACCCACTCTACCCTCACTCCACTGCCCACAGTCCCTGTGAAATTATCGTATTTCAATTGAATTTCTCACATGCGATTTGCATAATTGAATTTGGACTTGCAGTGCCGCCATCAGATGGTTTTGGATAATTTATGGGGACCAAAAACCGAACGGAACGACAGCGCCGCTTTGAGCCGCTCATTTCTGGATAATTATGCCGCTGAAAATGCGTCTGCTTTATTTTTATCGATGCGCATTAAAAGGCTTTTAAAATTTATTGATATTACCAACTCTATTAAATTATGCCACCACCTCGGTGTATGGATGGCTGCCTCTTTGTGATGCTGCTGTTGCTGCTACTGCTGATGCTGATGCTGCTGCTGCTGCTGTTTTTGTTGCCTTGATGCCTGTTTTACAGCCTGACTGAGTGACGCCTGGCGGTGGCAGCAAATTTTCCATGTCGCCAGTGGCAGTAGCAGCAAACAGCAGCAGCGACATCAAGGACGCTGCCGCGCCCGTTGACTGGCAGCAAAATTGGCAATTCCAAAGCAGCAGCGACGGCGCAGGCGACTTTTCTGGTGGGCGTGGCACTGGGACCGAGGCCGGGGCTCAAACTCAATTTGTGTGAAAAATACTTTTAGTTACTGTGCATATTTTAAATGTTACACACAGCGGCAGCCACAAAAGCAGCAACAACGCATCAGCGTGATGTGAATTTTATTTTATATATATATATATGTACATATATGTATGTATGTATACAAAAATGGGAAAAAAACTTAAAAATTATATTTCACACAACGGGTAGCATGAGCGGTAAGCCGAATATGGGATAAATTAATGCATAAAGACTGGCAGTCACTGAAATCAGTTTATTATGCACACACATACACAAGCACTATGCGGGCATACGTGTCGTATGATTGATAAATTTGCACTTTGAAAGCACTCAAAATGTAAAAAAAGAGGAAGGTGAACTAATAGGAAGACCACGAGTAGAGTAAATAAATATATACTATTACATGTTACTATAGGTAGAAAATATACATCTATAAAAATATCTAAACCATTACAATTTCCTTTAAGCAGAGGTTATTAAACAGCATTTAAGTAATATACGAGTATATATATTTAAATGCTATTTTTCGTTCCACTGCCTTACATTAAATTTAATTTGAAATTTTATTTAATGATTTTTGATTTCAAAGCAAAAGACTGCATCACCGCACTTATTTATATTCATGTCGTGTTATAAGTTGTTCTAATATAGTCCATTAATTCGGACATCAGGCCAAATAAAATAAAATAAAATAAAATGTAATAAATAATGTTTAATAGCTATTATACATCCGTCCTATCATAGTTATTATTCAATATGAATGCCATATTACATTCATATAGTAGGTTTTAAATGAAAATATTGAACAAATTTCATTGAAATATGAAACTAAACAAAAAAACTGAATCCTCTTTGGAGGTAGCAGTTGTCCACCTGGTAATTAGAATTCATCGCGCATCCGGAGATTGAAATAGACACATGGAAGCGGCAAAGAGAATCGCATTTTGGCCAACATCACACTTCATTAGCACAGGTTATCGCGCTGTCTGCCGCCCCAAATTTGCGACTCTGTGCTCTTTTGGGTGTTTGTGTGTGTGTGTAGCGGCAAGCCCCCCAAAACCCCCCCTGCTTGGATGCCATTGGGAAATTTCGCATGCACATGGCGCAGACATTTGAAAAACGGCCAAAGCAATGGGAGATGCCGGCCAGGGATGCCGTGGAGTTGGGGAAAACCCCTCAGAAAACTGTGAAACTCCCAGGCACGAAAAAACTGCAAAGTTCGAAAACAGACGCAGACACGAGCGGCGAAGGATTTGTGCGATAGAAGTGGGGCGGTCCGAGCTTCTGGGGGCGTGGCAGCATGCCTCTGAAGTGGCAGACACGTAACCCCTTTAGCTGGTGTCAAAGGCAACATACAAATTCGAAGCTCCAACAACAGCTAAAGCGGGCTGCTGCAAAAAAAGAAATGAATTCGGTAGTCGGGGGCACACTGGGTGCCATAAATTATGCAGCGCGCGGTAGAAGCTGCAATCTGATGCCCTTCTGGCTCCCATTCGTGCTTTCTCTCTCTTTCTCCCCCCTACAATCCACTGCATTCAATTTGAACCGTTCCGCATCCCCAGACCCCCAAAAAACACCGTCCCCTCGGCTCAATTGCCGTGGCGGAAGTAGCAATCCAAGCTTATCCATGGAATTTGGCATCCAACCGGCCGAACTGGCTGCTCAATCATCAATCCGCGTGCTAGCAGGCAAAAACGGCAACAAGAGTTGCTCCGTTGGCCCAAAACTGGTGCAGCCGAACGGAAAAAGGTCATGGAGACTCGGACTGAACACAATCGAATTTGCGTCCTGATTTAGGCCACATCTCACAAAACACAGACGGCTCGCGCTTTCCACTCTAAACAAGGCTCATAAGGGTGATTCATGCAATGTAACGGATTGCTACTCGGCTTGGGTGGTGATGGGAGGTATTTGGGACGCACGCGCAATGGTCCAGCTGCTCCTTGTCGGCTATTTGGGGTGGTGGTCTTGTCCCTATACCTCAGCCTGATCTTCCTCTAAATATTCAAATAACTTCGCGTGCAGCGACAAGAATTGGTTGAGGGCTGAAAGAGTTCAACATAAAACAGAAAATCGGACGACAACTACTTTTCCCCATCTTCCTTGCGATCCTCTGATGGCCTCGAGGTCGCTAATGCCCGCCCTGCCTTGGCCGCCTTTCTCCAAAAATCTGCATTGCACAATATACTCGGACGGCCCCTTTTAAGATCACTAACACATATTCACACGGGAGTTATCCTAGCCATAGGCAAACGAAAAGCTTTCTAGCACATTATAAATTTTATTCTTAACACACTAAGAGAATTTTCTTACAGCTAACAAATGGGTAATTCAGCATGGAGGCTAGCAACAAGTGCATGCGCCAGTAACAAAACGTAAACAAAAATGAGTAAAAATCGCATGCGAGAAAAAATGTGG
This sequence comes from Drosophila teissieri, assembly GCF_016746235.2. Lineage (NCBI taxonomy): Eukaryota > Metazoa > Arthropoda > Insecta > Diptera > Drosophilidae > Drosophila > Drosophila teissieri. The sequence goes on from NC_053030.1 coordinate 18,018,091, forward strand.
GACCTTAAATAACTATCAGAATTGTATGCGAGTCGAATAATAGAGAAAATTTCGATATTTAGATCTCCACTAATTTCGAGTGTGCCATAGGCACCCAAATGGAACTTAAGAATATTAAAATTAAACAAATCAAATAAAGAGAGCGATTGCTGCTCTGGTGGCAAAAACAACATACATATGTGCGAGAGTTAAAGAGAGACGGACAAACAGAAAAAAATCAGATTCTAATTCCGACATTCCACTCTTGGCCTTGGCCTTGAATTCGCATTCCTCCTCTTCCTTTTCTTCAGAGGCTCTAAAACTTCGACCTAATTTCGCTCGCGGCGGACAGTGGGACAAGGAATCGAAAATTCAGACGTAATTACTTTCTTTCTTTTTCACCAAATTATGTATACCTCATTGATCATTGCCATTGCAATTACGTGATTTAATCACTCACCAACAATCCGGAGTTCCACCGACGAAAGCGCTTCCGTTGGAGTCTGCCGCACCTGTGGGAAACTTAAATATTTTTTCACTCTCTGTATTGGTCTTTGACCCACTGTGCCTTATTGCTTAATCATAGGCTTGCTAAAACTGAACAAAAGAAACAAAAAAAGGAAGAAGAAGACGGAGCACATAAGGGACACTAAAAAAAATGATGGACTCTTTTCCTTATCTTTCCCTCTCTCCTTCGCACTGCCACTTTTCACTTACATAATAACTTATTCCACTATACAAAAAAAAAATCTCTCCACTATTTTCCGGCCTTCTCGCTCACTAAGGGGGTTTTTCCCGCGCCGTCGATCAGCGGATTTTCCTCTGGTCGGATTCACCAAATTACGGCCAGAACGCGCGACAAAACTTTTGCTCGCCCGCCGAACAAGAAACCGCGATTGCAACTGCTGGACTTGGTTATTCTCCCCTCTCCTTTTCGTTCCTCCTCTTCTCGTTCCCTTCTTTAAGTGCGCAAGGGGAACATGGCGACAAAATGGAACGTGGAGATTTCTACGTCATCGATGGCTCTCTAAGAGTAATTAACCAAAAATAAGAGTCCGCCGAAATGGAAAAGAAATTGTGTGCTGCCGCGATTCCTAATTGGGACGTATCTATGCCTGCTTGCAACCCTTTTCTGCCATTCAGAAGCCTAATTCAAAGGTTATTAATTAGTAATCAGCTAAATGCAGCTCCTCGCTACGGGAGTTTCGAGCCGCCGTTTCGTTTCTCCCTGGGCTGAGCGATCCGTCGTTCTCCGAGGAAAATGTCTGCCACCTGGCTCGATGTTAAGCCGTCCGTTTGGCTCGCACTTGCGCTATATATTTAGCGCCAAACCTAGATAAAAAAAAATGCACCTTGCACAATCGCAAACTCCACGCTTTTTCCACGGCCTTGCTTACCCTGAAACTGGATTCAGCGCTGCCTGTAGATGTATTCCTTTATAAGATTCTTTCGCCAGTTTTCCCGTATATGCCTGCTCCTGGTTCCGTTTAACTTGGAACTAACCTTGTGGACAGCCAAATTGGAAAAGAAAGCTGGCGTCGAGTTGATCTAGCTGGGAAGCTATCTCCGCTCTCTCCAGCCAAACCTACGGTATTTGCCGAAATTTGACAGCTGCCTATGTTGCCTCTTCCTATGCTAAAGCTCTCCCCCGACTTTCTTCGTCTGCCCCTTGTTTCGACGCGGGAACGACATGTAGATGGAGCCACCGCCTTTCTGGCCTGCCGCCCGATTCGTCTTGCCACAAGCGCTACAGCAAGAGTCCCAAAGACTCAAAAAACATTGCATTGAGTTAGAAGATTCGAAAAATAGTTGCATTTAATTACTAAATCAATAGTTTAATAAACTATGCTTACAAAATAGTTCGCTTTTCAAGTAAACCACATCAAACAAACTCTCGGAACATGCTGTTATTTATTAAAGTTAATCAACAATGGCCATATTTTAGGTATACATTGTTAAAGTTTGTAATTTGAAACGAGTTTAGCTTAGTTTTACACCCACCAAGTGTACTGAAAACAAAGAACATGGTGCAAATGACCACCCACTCAGTGGCGCTGCCTGCTAATTAGCAGCGAACCACTCAAGTTGACTTGACAGAATTATGATTAAACTAATATCAATTATCCAAGGCGCCGCGACACTCGGGGGATCCGCCAATGGAGGCCAGATCAAGTGGTTAACTCCGCGCGGCGTCTGCGAGTGTCATCAATGCCAAAGTGGCAATGGGTCAGCGGTGTAGCTCCAGGGATTTGTGTTTGCATTCGGTAAACAGCTGTATAGACTTTATGTTTACCTAATAAATTTAAGAGTAATTAAACGTTTAGTTTTCAGGATCAATGTAGTTAGAATACGAAGTGTAAGTACCAAGCATTGCTTTCATATAATTTGAGTACGGATCTAAGATCCAGTCGATCCAAGTTTATCTTGACCCCCTAGAATATTTTATGAACTAAGCTGCTGACTGGTTTTTTACTTCCGTGTCCGTTTCGTTTTTCCGCCTTCAGTTGATTTTATCCAGCGTCTTCATTAGCTGGAATATTTGTCTCCTTTTCTTTTTCTTTCTCCTTCTCTTTCTCTTTCTCAGCCTGTGAGTCTGCCTCCCTCTTTTGCCACGAGAGAAAGCAGCAAAGGAAACTAATAATTAACACTTTTTACTGCCAAGAGTCGATAATTGAATTACAGAGTGCAGTCAATGGCAGTTTTAACCCTGCAATTTCAATTCGCCTTCATCAGGAGCTCCCTCTGCGCCCTCTTTAAGTTTTCAGCAGCTGCCAGAAAAATATTCGCAAATGCAATCGCTTATACACTGCGAGAACAACAAAAGCAAAGCCAAATCCAAAGGCAAAGGCAAAAATTCAAATGCAGCACCATGGCCAAACAAAATGAATCAAAAAAACCGGGCGGTTATGGGGAGGGGAGTGGGGTCTAGAAAGGAGCCGAGTCGGAATTCTTGCATAAAAACGTTTAATTAAAATTCAAGAGGTTTTGTTTTCAGAGGCTGCAAGTTTTTGTTTTAATTTCCCCCCCCTTTTCACTCCATCAGTGTGTGTTTGAACGTCTTGAGTAATAGGTTCTCCAATCCGAAAAGGGGCAACTGGGTGGTGGGCGGTGGGTGGTAGTTGGTAGTTGGATATCTGGCTTAAGAACGGGGGTCAACTATGCAAATTGGTGTCTGTTTTGGATCGGCGTTAATTACTTTGAAGTAAAATGCAAGCGACTAGCAAGTGGAATCGAGAAGCGACAGGCTGGAAAAGAGTTGAATGAGACTCTGATGGCGATCCGTAGAATTAGGTGAAAACAATAGCAAGGAATGCACCAAAATGTGTAAATTTAGGTAACTTAAACTTAAGCAATTTGCTCCTTTTGCTTAGCTTTCGAATTGAAACTATATAATAGTATATTATAGTAGGTAAAATCATAAACTGCTTTTTAGAATCAGTACTCAGAATTAATCCTTATTGATTCAGTGATGTACAGCTGTGGGAAATCTGTTGCAAATAATTTTCCCAGAATATAAGCCCCTATCTGGATAAGCGAAGGCTCATTGATAAATGCTACTTTTTGGCTGTCCTTGATAATTTTCCATAAATCCCGGGTAAAAGTGAGAAATCCCCAGCGAATTTTTAGCGCTTTTGCACCCTGCGCTTTTCCTCTTCCGACACTTTTGTGTGTCGATTGGCAGAGCAAACAGGGAAGTAAATTTGAAAATCCAATTTGCATTTCCATCAATAATAACGGCCGCACAAAGGAATATTAGACGGCGACGATATCCTGCCCAGCGCCTCCCCAAAAAGTCCTTCGCACCGAAGTCGATGCGTTTTGGGGACAAGAGTGGAGGGGGGGCAGTTGGAGAGGAGCCGTCAAAAAATTTACCAATCATTAAAAATACTTCCACTTCCGTTTCCTGTGCGCACCATTTTCTAATGCGCCGCCTTGGCTTCCGTTGGCACAGAGAGAAAATGCTCTTAACTTTCAGTTCAACAGTAATACTTATAATTGATATTAAACAGATCATTTTAAACAAAGGCAAGCAATGGTGTTCTAGAATGGTATGCTGGCATAAAAAGTAATATATTGATACATATGATATATGAAATTTTCTCTCAGTGCTGAGACTTTCATTCTCCAATCGCAAGCCCCCGATGAAGACCCTCTGCAGCTTTGTTTGAACAGCTAATGCCGGCCACGTTCCGTTGTCGTGGAGCAGCTCTTGCCTGCCACAGTTAGTCATCTCGCGCTGCTTTATGTAATTTATATCCTTGCTGCATTATCCTTTATTTACTTTACTTTTTAGCATTATATTTCCCGCATTTCTTTTTCTCTTTGGCTTGGACCGGCCGGACCGCCTCACTCGTGGGTTTTGCCTGGCAAATTTATGTATAAAAATGAGCGAAATTGCAGAACACATTTTTTCCATTACTGAAAATAAATGTCTGAAGGATGTGCCAAGGCCCAGTCGTCGCAGCAGGACTCCTGCCTCTGCCGCTGCTGCTGCTGCTTCCAGCTTCATCTGCTGCCTTAGATAGAAAAAAATCGCTTCTTACTGATGAGCTTCAATGAATTCAATCAGAATTCATTTGAATACAGTCCGTGCATACCAAAAGGGCGAGATTAAGTGGCCAAGCCGAGTCGAGTCGAGTTGAGTCGAGTAGAGGAGTCCACGTCCAAGTCCAAGTAGAAGTCGGTCTCGGAGTCGAGTGAAAGTGTGGAGGAGTCAACTCCTTTTGACTAATATGCTTGTGGCCTGGGCCAGCTTAGCCGCCCCCCCTCCAGCCATCTCCTGGATTTTGCGTCATGACGCTGACGAATAAGTAATCAGCGCTAAGTTGGTAATTGAAAGCGCTGCCAAGGGTTTCTTAAAGCTGTTCCTCGGCGTTTACCTCTCGGCCAAGTGCGTTTTCCTTGAGAGAGGAAAAACCTTTTTGCTGGTACTTGCCACAGAAGATGTCAGCACCCTTCAAGAAACAGCATCTGCAGATAGTCGGAAAGTGAAATATCTTAAGACAGTCAGCCATATACGCAGCAAAGTGGGCGGTAAAGGCCCAAGGCCACCGAGCTCAGGTGAAAATCAAGCAGGGAAAACAATAAGTAATACTCAGCTTTCTTGCCATTTAAATCTTGGAAGTGAACCTTGTAATGAAATATTGTTAAAATAAGAAAATTTGCTTTTCATACATCTAGGAAAGTATATTAATTATTATCAGGATTTTTTAACCTACATATGTAAAGATAGCTGCTTGCACTGAAAGTAGTTCATCTTAATGAATACGTCATGAACTGGATTTCATTAAACGAAAGTAGGCATATTTACCAATTAAATAAATTGCCGAAGCTTTCAGATAAGCCAAGTTACCTCAAATGGCAGCTGAAGATAAGCGTATGTTATTCCGCAGAAGCGGAAAGAATGCGCCATACATTGCGTAACATGAAGTCGCAAAAATTATGTACGGAGATTAAGAAAGTAAACCGTTATTGCCAACGCCCGCGGGCTAAGAAAAGTGGGCGGGGCAATACAGAATGTGATGTGAGGAGGGGGAGGCGGAAAACTGAGGGGGCGGCATGCCATTCGTGTTGACAGTTTGTGCTGCAGGCGATTCCAGGAAACATAATGAAATTAAATATTTCCCAAACATTTCGTGTGTGGCAGATGAGCTCTGCTTTATATCTGTATGAGATTTGCTTCTGTTTTATGTTTGGGAGAAAGTGACTCTGAAAATTTTCTACAATAATGAAATAAGCGAACAACAAGTACGGAACGTTAAAACAAGTAAGAGATTTAAACAAAGCAGCCAGTAGAAATATATTTACTATATGTATATTATAAGGAATATGACTCTGAAAAAAGTTATGATATTATGATGGTAGTCAATAATTAAATTCTTCTCTTCAATACTTTGACATTTAGAGTTCCGAAATCTTGCTGATTTTCCTCCTCCATAGATGAAGTAAAGATCCTAAAGAAACCAGTTAAACTATCCTGCGGTTGACTTTGAAACGTTTCAGCAACTGGCGAAAAAAACGAACGTGATGCCTGATTTTGGACCTCAGGTATCTGAATGTTTTATGGGCAAGTGGAATCACTTTCCTGATATCCGATTGCAGTGGGTGTGGTGGTGTTGTTTCCGTCTTGCCTCGATTGATTCCGATTCTAATTGTTTTGGTCTAGTGGTAATCGCCCTGTGTCTGTGCAAATTACCTGAGTCGTGGCAAAACTTCAACCCTCAAATGGGCAAATAATTATTCGTGCAAACCCAAATCCCCCAAAGTTCCCTTGGGGTAAAAACAAAAGTAGTTGGTAGAAGGGGAAAAATTAAGCAAATATCACGTCGTTCGCATTTGAACTTCAGAGAAAATCAAAGACAAGCTCCGTTTTTGGGATACAATGAAAACTTAGCCAACTTGAATAAACGCTGTGTAGCAAAGTGTACCTTGCCACACAGTTCGAATGTTTGTGAGTTTTGACTGGGTCTCCGTTCGAATCAAGTTCGGTTTAATTACAGAAAGGGCTTACAAGCAGACAATGAAGTTTAGATTGCCCGGATGAAGCTCCCCAATTTGGCAATGGATGCGGGTGTTATTATTGGGCTGGCATTTTGGATGGCAATTGAGTTTTGCCCTGATGCACACCTGTTAATGAGTGAATCCATCCAATCAAAAACATTTGTTTCAAAAATATTTCGTTTATTCCACAATTTTAAAGAATACTTCTTTATGGGAAAATCATTATTAGTCTTTTAAAATAAAACACTTTTGGTCATTTAAGGCTTGAACTTTCTTTCCGTGCAGCAACAAACAAATAAGCACAGAGTTTGCAACAAACAAGCGAATTCATTGCTAAATCATCGAGTGCAGGGAACTCGTTTTAACTTCCTTGCTAAAAAAAAAAGAATTCGGGGAGTCCCCCAAAAGTGAGCGTGTATGTGTGTGAGTAAATTGTAGAGTTGCCCAGCAGACAAAAACTTCGTTTATGATATTACAAACGATAGTTTTGCAGACTTTAGGCGGACAAAACGTCCGATTTCAGATCCAAAAACGATATCAAATGCGGGCCGATTTCTATATCATTCGCGATACTTTTTTAATATTATTTACGGGACGTATTTGGTATCTTTTGCGATACTTTTATAATATTATTTATAAGTCCGCTATTTGCCCGCCCACTGTACGTTTCAGTGTCCGTTAGCAATACTTTTTAGGACTTTTTCGATTTTTGTCCGCTTTAGCGTCCGTTTTTAAGCATTCAACGAACCTAGTGTGGAAACTCCGATTCTACGTCCGTATTTAATATCTTTAGCGGACATTTTTCGGATCCATCCGCACTACGTCCGCTTTTTGTCTGCAGGGTGGCGCAAACGAGTAAAGAAATCGCTCATGCAAAACTGATTGACTGTAACGAAGAAAGTGTAAAAAGAAATACGAAACTTGTTACAGTTGCTGCTGATTTTTAGACCGTGCCACGCCCCCTTGCAACTGACTTTTCGCCACCCGCCCCTTTGTTTCTGTTTTCTGTCTGTTATCTGTCGGCGTTTATTTATGTACACATATGTACATCCATATGTACATTGCTCGCCCTCACATATGCAACGTATTCATTTACCCACCCGATTCCAGGATAACCCCCTCCAACATCCCTCGTTTACTACTGATTTTTATTGAAAGGAAAATATCGCTGGAGCACACTCCCCTTTCCTTTTCAACTCGTCAGTTTTCCAGCCCGCCATTCCTCCATTCCTCCATTTTTTGGGGGGAGGCACAACTTCTCTTTTTTGTCGGTTGCGCACTTAATTGAAAGGAATTGTTAATTCACACAGGACCCCATCCCTTTGCTCGATTACTCGTCCTTTGTGGGTAATTGGCTGTACAGCTGCTGAACATTCGGAAAAGTAACACTTGTGGCCCCTTCTCCCTTCATTCGTCAGGTTGGTCAAAAAAAAAGGCCTAAAACAAGTAAATTTGTTTAATAAAAACCAAAACAAATAACCAATTGGAATGCATCTTTGTTAAGCGGTATATATTTATTTCATAAAACCTATTGGTTTAAAATTGGAGATTTGATTATTGGTGCAATGCTTTAAATTTAAGGAAACTGAACCAATAGCCTAATTATAGCCAAAGGAATCCTTGCAAGGAATGCATGAATATATGTATAATATTGAAGGAATATTTAAACACTACTGGTTTGCCAGCGGGCGTCTGTCGGACGCCATCCGGCAGTAGAATTTGTCGTATTTATTCGTGACACTTATTTGTCATTTTGAGCATATAATAGCATTGTGTGGATTATAAAGGGATTATGGCCCCAGTCGTCCCACTTCTCGAGCACACCCCACTACGCCGTAGTAATTGCTCACGTTCTCACGCGCTCTCAGCGCCCTCACCCCCTGTGGCTTTTAAAACCAATTTGGTAAAACCGTCCGACCAACAGCCAACAGCGAAGTCAAGCCAGCGCCAAGTCAACCAGGTCAAAAAGCTGCTTCAAGATGTGTGTAATTAGACGTGACTTTTCCTCGAGTTCCACTGAAGGGTTTTCAGATGGCCGGGGGCCAAATCGGGCCTTAAAGCCATCTTAACGCTGTTGTTATTTAGAGCTTAATTGTGCCGGGACACGGAGGAGCCCGGTCACGGGGATCGGGGATCGGGCGCCAATTTTGTGGGCCGAGTTGATGGGGTGAATGGGAGCCGCCCTTAGGGTTCAAGATGGATTATAGACCGCTTCAATGGCTAATCCGTGGAGCCTCCGCACCCGCCCCGCCCTCAAATGATGCCCCACTCAACCGCAATTAGCTTGGCAGAAGCTCGATATCGACACATTAGCATCTCCCCTGTGCACCGGGCATAATCTGATTATCAGCCACCCTCGGAAAAAGCAAGTGAAAAAGTGCTAATTTGTGCACGGAAATCACGCCCAGGAGCACGGATGGATATCCAGGGATTTACCCGATGCCCTCACCCATGTGCGTGTCACCTCCAGCCGACTGTTTGCCTTATCGCCTTTGTGCAAATTGAAAATATGCCAAATAATTACACATTTTTATGTGAATTTTTCAATTTATATGCCGTCAAATAAACGCTGCGTGCACATCACGCTATTGACATCCAGTTGGGTGGCCGTGGCGCCCACTTTTTCCTCATTTCCGACATTTTTCGCAATGTCGTCAGACATCTTCTGGCAGCTTATTTATTCAAAATTGTATTTGACCTTGAAAAGCTCCAGTCAGCTTCGGGAAAATGTCCAAAGATGGCGTTGAATAGCTTTTTATTTCTAACGAGCGTAAGTTACATCTGTAAAATCGCGTCAAATGTATTAAGTAATGTCGTGCAAGTAGAGAAATCAAATGACCAGGCCCAGTAAAAGACAATATTTATGTACCGACTGTTATTTAATGCGTTTACAAGTATATGGGTGTGTTGTGTTGAACAACATGCACTCGCAAAAAAAACTTACAAAGTTCAGTGTTAATGAAAGCCCTACACCAACAGCAGGATGTCAGAGGCCAATAGCCAGCCATCTCCGGGTGCTTGGCTTTTAATTATATTGATTATCAAAATATAAAAGTTGACAAGTGCAGTTTCATACATTTTAAATGTACAAACGGGGATTGTGGGATGGGGAAATGATTAAGATACAACGAGAAGGAAAGGATATAGTAGGTCAAATAAATGAACTGAATTGGAAGTTGGGAAATAGAAGAGTTAATGAGATGATGCAGATGATGGGGGCACTCAATTTAAGCGCTGAGTTACCGGCAGCTTTTTGCGTCGTCTGCGCAATTGCTGACTGCGATCCCAGTACTCATAGTAGCGTTCCTGTTTCAACCATTCCTGATATTTATACCACCACTCCTCCCACTTGATATAGTCCTGCAAGATACCGATGAATAAATGTTACTTGTTGTACTGGATTGTTGATTCAAAAGTCACCTACCTTCAGGTCCAAGTCTCTTAGATAACCACGACTCTTGTAGTACTCGTAACGGACGCGCACATCGTCCCACGACAGCATACCCGACGGTGCTGTGGTGGCCAACTCCTCCGGAAAGTGCCCGGCCGGTGCCGGCGAATACGAATAGCGACGCGGCGGCGACTCGAGGCCCTCTTCAATCATCACTTTGAGGGCCCCACCGGCGGAGTCTTTGGTGATGCGCATGTTCTCCATGTTGCTGCGATCGATGCTCCACTGCGCCATTTTGCCGAATCGCTCCGAGAGCGTCAGCCGCGTGGTAGCCGAGAATGTGGGCAACGTGCCGACCTCGTCGCTGTCGGAGCCGTTCGAATCGTCCGAGTCCGAGGAGGAGTTTGCCGCGTTAGCTCCGGTGCCACTGGACGTTCCGCTCGGATGTTTTTTGCGTTTCTCACCTTCAATTTTGATGCGTGGCCTTATCTGATGAAAAATAAATGAATTGTTAAATATGATTTCAAAAGTATATTTGCATTATTAGCCTCGGTCAATGCTTACCTCCTTCTCCTTCTTCTTCTTTTTCGCCTGTGCTGTCGGTGCTCCAGCTGGCGCTGTCGCCGGCTCTGGTGGCTCTGGCGGACGGTGCTTAAGACGCGGATCTTCCGGCGGAGGCGAGTGGCGCGAGGACCGCGCGATCTTCATGTGGGCGTCTGACGAGGCGACACGCTCATGACCGATGTGACGCAACTTCGCCTGGCGGTATTTCTCCATGGCGGAAACCGAACTGCCTCCACCTCCGCGCACGGGTGGTGGAGTGGTGGGGCGACCATGGATGCGGCCATGTGACTCCGACGGTGGGGGCGGAGGCGCCCCCGTACGATAATGGCCACGTGGCTTGGGTGGCGGCGAGCGCGGACCGCGGGATCTGTAAGGAAAACAAACAGGTTCATAGGAATAGAGAAACAATTCACACATCCTTGTTACTCACCGAGATCTGTGACGATGACTGGGTGAGCATAGGGAGCAGGAATCATCGGAGCTGGTGCTCATAGAGCTGTTTGACCGCGAACGCATCGAGTGCTGCAAATTAAGTAATTAGTCTTCATATTCTGTATGGCTCTTATTGAGAGAATATCCATCTGGTTGGAAACTCACCCTCGGCGGTGGCGATGGTGGTCGCTTGGAACGCGGCAGGATGTGGGCGACTGGACCTCGCTTCTCCATTACCGACGACGAGGGCGGAGGAAGCGGTGGAGACCGGCGACGTCCGAGCGGAGAACGCGACGCGTTTGGCTTGCGTCGCAACGACGATGACGACGAGCCACCACTGGGTTCCGGCGGAGATCGCGGCCTGCCGCCGTGGCCGTTTCCGGGTCGACGCATTAGGGCATCGTGGCTATTGTTGGGCGATCGTGGCATCGGCGGCGACCGGGGTCCACCACGGCGATCCATGCCACTGTGCATTGCCATGGGCGGTGAGCGGCGACGCGGAGGCGGTGAAAGCGGTGGCGATTTGCGCAAACGCGACCGACTGCGCGAATGCGGTGAACGAGAGCGTCCGTAACGCTGCGACGGAGGCGGTGGACCAGGCGGCGGTCCACCTGTGGGCGGATAACGACCGTAGGGCGGTGCTCCACCCTCACGACCTTCGCGGCCGTCGCGTTCGCTCTCGCCGGAGCTGCTCTCCCCCTGGATGTACATCTTCTTGTATCCTGTGTGACGCCATCGGTTCGGATCCTTCTCCTCGGCCTCGATCAGCTTCTTGTCCCAGTAATCGTTGGTGGTGTTGGCGCGCGCCTTCTTCATCACGTTGTCGATCTCGCGTCGCTTTCCAGCGGGTAATGAGGGATCTGGAAGGTTGAGAGTTAAGAGGTCAGCTTCGGTTGGCAGGGGTGGTGGGTGGTGCTTAGTTCCGGGAAGCCCTTAAGACCGGCTGATGGGTTTATGGGCTCTTAGACATCGCTAATCCCGGCGAGGCATTTGGGTTTTCCCACTTCCATGCAGTTGCTGCTGGTAGTTGGTAGAAGTTTCAGTTCAGGTACCTGTTATGCGGGCAGCTGTCGGCTGCCTGTCCATGTGCAGTTTGGGATTCAGTTCGGCGCGCCTGCGCGACGCCATCGCGGGATTTCGGATATCTCTCGCTCTGGCAACTATGTGTATGTATATATATCGCGCGACAGATATATGTATGTATGTACTCGGGTTTCAGTGTTTATTACCCCCAATCGGTTAGGGTTTGGTTTACTGTTTCGGATTCGGTTTGGCGAACGCGACAACACACTTTACCATTTCAAAAACATACACAACAAGCTGCAAATATATTACAATTGAATATAGAAACATGTAAAGAGAGCATTAGAAATGGCCAACTCAAAGCAACAACAATATCAGGAGCGGAGTTATAGAGAAGGGGTATAGAGCGAAGAGAGCTGAAAACGCAGAGAGAATCGCGGACGCGTTCCGGCTGTCATTTAACCCATATCGCGGCGCGGGGGTCGGGGACCTGTGGTCCCAATCAAAATCGTGCGAGAGCCGATTTTTAATCGGCTTGCGCGTATATCTTTTCACATGTGCATTTTCCACTTCTTCCATTTTACACACATACACTCACTCACACCAGCACCAATATATTTGCCTTGTCAGCACGAGAGGAATGCAGAGCGAGAGCGAGACAGAGAGAGTGAGGCAAAAGTAGGCGATACTCCCGACGACAGCAACTAAATTCCGAATTTCAGCTCTGGCGATTATGTGAACGATGTAAAACAGGCACTAAACTAATTTGCTTACATTTGGCGACGTTTGCGGGCACGCTTTACGAAATTTCGTGAGGTGTTAATGTTTTATTGGCAAATGAAAAACACGGCGTTGCGTTCACTTCAATTTTTCTCGACGGCCATGTTGGTAATATCGATATGTCGGAGCTCAATCGATTGCTTGGTTTCGGTAGTCTAAGGCCTGTTTAGACTATTGTCGGATAAACATTCTATCCGCTTAGTTTTTATTTCTTGAACATACTTATTTTGGTATTTCAAGCCCGTCGATTTAAAGTTTAAATTTTAAACTGGCCAGCAAGGTCACTAGATTTGCCCCAATGCTATTTTTTCCTGTGGGGCTTCCTCAAACCCAAGGCTTACAATGACCGTCCCACGACCCTAAAAGCCCTCAAGAACAACACCAGAGCCAACATTGCTAAACTACCCATTAAAATGCTCCAAAGAGTTCACGAAAACTTCAGTAAACGTCTTCTTCAGTGTATTCAGAGTGAGGGCTTCCATTTGCCAAATACGCTAATCAAAACCGTATACATTTTAATTTCCAATACTTACATGTAAGAAAAAATAAAAAGTTTCGTAATTTCATTACATTGTGTATATATATTTTATTTATTAAATTTAAATGGTTATGTGCCCACCTCAACTCTATTTGTCGTAGTGTAGACGCAAGCTCACATTTTTACGCCGAACATTTTGCCTATTTGGCTATATATTATATATATATATTAAATAAATTTGTATAGCTATTTGTTCACCTCTAAACTCTACTATGAATTGATCATAGTGTAGACGCAAGCTCGCTGCTATCACACACGCTCCGTTAACGATAGCGCGGTAGAGCAGTAATCCAGAAAAGTAGAAATCTGAATGATACACGGTCACACTTCTGACTTTGTGTGAATCCGACTAAAGTTAAATATAATAGTTAAATTAGGAGTAGCCGAAATGCAGCGCGACGAAAAGCTTTTTGAGCTCACGCTGGAAACGGTCCTTCAACGTCTGAACGACCTGAAGCTGGCGGTCCTCTCGATGATCCAAAAACTAGAGCTAGAGTACGAGACCATCAACTGGCCGACTTTCCTAGACAACTTTGCCATTATCTCAAGTCACTTGACGGGATTGACTAAAATTCTGGCAAAGGAGCAGTGTCCGCCACTCAGGAACCGAACAGTCCTGCCACTGCTGGTCTCAATGGACCGGGATGACACCCTCATCAACATAACAGAGGGCCGGGTGCCGGTCTTTTCACACGACATTGTTCCCGACTATCTTAGGACCCGGCCGGATCCAATTACGGAACAAAAAATGCTGCAAAACGAACAGAAGGCGGCCAACCTAACAAACGACGCTGCAATGAAACAGGTTACCCAATACAACAAGGTCGTCTCCCACGTCCTCGACATGGTCAGCAAAGCGCGCGAGGAGTGGGAAATCGAGAGCTCCTCGCGCACCGGCATCCAGCAGACGAGTAGCATGGCCGACACGCAGCTTCTGGTGGCCGCCGTGGGAATGGGGAAAGGACTGAAGCTGACCAACTATGGACCCGGGCCTGGCATGATGGTTCCGCCTTCAATTCGAGCACCTTCGCCAATGGGTGGCCCCGCTATGAGTCCCGGCAACGTACAGCAGCAGCTCGGAAAGGCGCCATCGGCTGTGAAAACGAACATCAAGTCCGCCAATCAAGTACATCCGTTCTCTCGATAGAAAAACCCGCAGTTTATTGGCTATAATCGGTTCCATGTGGCGGAATGTGTCGTCGTAATAAGTTATATATCTCTAATTCTAAAACTATGATTAAGCAAACATAAACATGAACAAATTCAAATGGATCGTCTCCTCCGACTCAGACTTCCTTGGTTTCTGGCTGTGCGTGCTTCTCGTTGATGAGAATCTCGTGCAGCTTAATATCTTTCGGCGTGGAGGTATCCATCAGCTCCAGGCACAGCGCCCGTGCGCCATCCTTTAGCTTGGTCATGCGCCGCACAATTCCAATAAACTTCTGACCCAGCGACAGTTGGCGGAATCGAACGCAGTTTTCCATGCTCCATACCACATCAGTCAGTTGTATGCCTGAGAAGAAATTGTTTTAAGTTTATAAAGCCCAAATGCTGAAGTTCCTTTCTACTTGCCATATAGTTGTGCTGGCAGTGCCATCTTGGGCAGCTTTCTTAACTCTGGATTTAGGGTTTTCAGTTGATCACAGGCAATTACTCCATCGTCGCCCACGTCGACGAAGCGCACGTGTATAATCTCATCGTAAATCTTGTGAATACTTACGCTGCAAGATAATCAGGATTAGATGAATACGTTTCTCTGCAAGACCTCAACTACTTCTTACCGATGGTACACGCCTTCGGAGTCAGGAGCAGCGTAGGCCTCTCCAATGGCCAGTTGTGAGGGCAGGACTCCCTTGGCTGCAGGTTGTTGGCAATGCTCTTGTAAATTCTTCATCAAAGTCTGCAGCTGGTTATAACATTTATAAGGTTGAACCTGCGGTACAATCGCACATTAAATTCAAGTCATTAATTTGCTATTAATAGACTAACCGCAAAGTGACCGGGATTGATGGAGAGGGCAACGCGCACCTCGAAATAGGCACCCACAGCCGGAATTGCCTCATAATCCTTGAGCATGAGCGACGAGAAGGTGCTGGCTCCCGATCTGGCGGATGGTGTCTTTTGTGGCGTCACCGGGGGTGTGGTAGCGACCAGGTCGCTGCTGCTGCTCTGACTGGAGAGCACGGAGCTGAAGCTACCGCGTCTGGGCAGCTGGACATTGGAGCTCTGGAGCGTATGATCATACTTCTCCGGATGAATGGAGCTGTGCGGGTGGGGAATCGAGGGTGGGGCGGGAACATGCCAGATTGGGGGAGGAGGGTCAATTGTTGGTTTCATGGTTTAAAAAATCTGATTGCTTTCGGGCTTATTGGGTAGAACAGTAATGTGGCAACTTATGAGTATATTTTCCATATTATATACAAAGATGTGCATGACTTAGGGTTAGCTTACATAAGGTTTTTTCGGGGTTTTTTCGTTAACGTAGATCGAATTTGTGTTAGCGATAACTTATCAAGTCAGTTCCAGTTTATTGAAGCACTAATAGAGACAGCATTAACCAAAGGATCAATTATATTGTTAATATTAACTTATAGGGCACCAGTCACAATTCATATGTCGTTGATTAAGGAGCTTGATGACGATGTGATTAGATGACATTGACCATAATGATATAGAATGAATAGACATTGCACAAAAGCTTTAATGAAACCACTTACCTAGCCATCTCAAACTCCAGGCGAAGGCCTATATTCACGCACATATACATGGACTCCGGGTCCTCACGGATGAATACGTTTACCAAAGGCTTTGCACCATCCTTGGCCACAACCTTTAGCTGCGGGAGAAGGTGTTACGGGTTAGACATGCTTTCAACACATCCCTTCATATAGAACACTTACCAGAGCTTCGGTGCGCGATGGTATCAGACCTCGCAGGCGACCCAGCATCTGACCCGCGATCTCTGGAACGTCGTGCAGGCGAACGGGTATGGCCTGTGGCGGGAACGTAGCCAGAGCTCTGTTGTTAGCCTCCAGGCGGTAGATATTAGAGATGTGCGTCTTACGCTGCCGTCCATCGTCCACGTAGTAGACATCGAAAGTCTCTTCCTCCGGATTGAGTGGTCTGGTGACCAGCCGACCGCGGAACCACTGCTTCACGCCATTGACAGACTCGTCGCACACAAAAATATGGCGGTCGTGGAGCAGATCGGAATAACTAACTCGGTCCTGCGCGCCCAAATCAGCCACAGTTTGCGCAATACTGCGCTCCACAAACTTAAAGTCATCATTGCGTAGCAGCACCATTAGATCACCATCATCGTTGATGTGAGACACAAGAATAGGAGTGGTCTTGCCGATCTTCTTCTCGTCACATAGCGAAGGTGCCGGTGTGCACTTGGTTATCCTGCTCGCAACCAGATCGTTTAAATGAATGTCCTCAGCCGTGGAGGTATCATACAGCGTGGCCACCAAGCACGCCCGCCGCTTACCGTTCTCCACCACCCCCTGCGCGGCTCCACCCAGTTCCAAGAACTGCTTCTCGGTGGTGAGCACATGGGCGACAACCGTCTGGCCATCCAGCTCCTTCGTTAACACTTGCTGAGCGTGCGGATGATCCTCAAACTTATCCAAGGCGTACATGCTGAGGCACACGGCCTGGGCCGGGAGCACCATGAACTGTGGTGGACACTGGAATAGATCTTCAAAGTGAAACATTGCCACATCGCCAAAGTCCACAAAGTGGCAACGGCACGAACAGGTCTCCTCATCGACGGAAATCACACGCACACGATTCCAGCCATCGGGAATCTCCACCAGATACACTTCCTGAACATGAGGTTTTAATACCTTTTGTCGGAAAAGCGGAGACTCCATTTGTCGTCCCATATGCTTCGTGAGTTCTTCAAAGTTTGCGATCTGATCGATCATTCGAGCCCACACTCGCTTGGTGGAGTCGCAGTAGCTGATGAACATGTTCCAGTCGTGCGATCCTCCTTCGCTGGACTGCCATGGCAGCACCAGCTGTGGCAGGGTGTTCGTGCTGATGCGGACCGGCTCCGGTGACCCAGGATCGTTGGCAAACAATATGATCCTTGGATCAATGCCGTGCTCAACGCGAATTTTATTCGACTCGATTATCAAATCGTACCAGTGACTGGGCAGGTGTTGCCGGAAGGTGCTGCCGTACCAATCCTCCAGCTTGTGACCCAATATGCCATGTGGGTATTTCAACAGCTCCTTGTACAATCCGTCGATAAACTCTGCATCGCTAAAGGTGCAGGCAGAGCGCTTTAAGTGGGACTCGGCATGCTGGATACGCTGGATGGCGATCTGTGCTGTGCGCTGGCATGCAGTCTCGTTATCAGCGAACTCCTGCGGATAGCTACTGTAAACATCGCCAGCGATCCGCACTGAGCAGTGTAGGTGCGGCGGCTTGTTGAATATGTTGTACGCAGGTTTCTCAAAGTCATTTGCCTCGCAATAGTGGTTGAGCGTGGAGACGGGGTCGAAGGAAGGATCGAATTTAAGTGGCACCTTGGCTTTTGGCTTTGTAACAACTTTGCCTGTTTGAACCTGACCTCCGTTCACTCGGAGGCTATCTTCCTTGTACGGCGCTTTGGCAGCGGATGTCGTTTGAGCATTTTCCGGCGAAGCTGGCGGAGTAATGGGCGCTCCCGCTGGCGTGAGTGCATCCGCTTGCGGCGTTACTTTCAGTCGGTGATTCACAGAGACGCCCGTTGAGCGTGGCTGACCAGGGTGCATTACTCGCGGATGAAGCGGCCGTTTGAATGTGGATTCAGGGGTATGGAATACGCTGCTTGTATCTTGCTGGCGCTGCGAAGCACTGTTGCCTAGTATTGCGCGCAGCGGAGGTTTGCCGTCATTGTATTTGGCTTGGCCGTTAGCCTTAACGTGGTTTGCACCGTGTCCATTCATGGCTGGTGCCTTGTTGTTGGCAATTGTTACAAGGATCTTTTCCTGATCCAACTTTGCAGCTCGCATGGTAACCTCCTGAGCCTGAACGCGGTTATCTTTCTCTACGCGCGTCTGCTCTTCGACTTCCTTCGTTCTTTGAGCTTGATCTTGTTCCTTAAGCTCGTTCCTTAGCCTTTTGAGCTCCTGTTCCTGATTTTTCTTGATAGTCTGCAGCTGTTCGGAAAACTCTTCTTCAATCTTTTTGATCTTAGCCCTCAGCTCTTGTTCTATGATTTCCTTTAGATCTTGTTCTTGATTGGCTTTCGCCTGCTTAACGCGCTCAGCTGCTTCCTTTATTTCTTTATTCCGTTTAGCCTGCTCCTGCTGCTCAAGTTCCTTTTTCCGACGCTGCTCCTCTTCCTTCTGCCGGTTCCAATTCCGTTTAGCCTGCTCCTGCAGCTCAAGTTCCTTTTTCCGACGCTGCTCCTCTTCCTTCTGCCGGTTCCAATTCCGTTTAGCCTGCTCCTGCAGCTCAAGTTCCTTTTTCCGACGCTGCTCGGTCCGTTGATAGTACTGCTGCTGTGCCTGCTGTTTCTGCTGGGCCTGTTGATAGTACTGCTGCTGTAGCTGCTGTGCCTGCTGCTGCTGTAGCTGCTGTTCCTGCTGCTGCTGCTGGAAGTAATTGGGCTGCCAGTACTGTGGCTGTTTCTGACAATACCGGTCCTGCGGCTGCTGATAACTCTGCTGCTTATTTTGGTGTTGATAGTTATTGAAGTTAGAGCCGTAGTTGGTCTTCTGACTTTGTGCTCGCTGAGCAGCTGGCGTGGGCTTCGATATTGATCTGGACTTGCTGGACTTCTGCTGGCGTACCAAACGCGCAATGTGTTCTGTTTTGGCGTTATACTTCGCTGTGATGAAGACCTGTAACATGAAAGATGTGAAGGTAATTAGTTTTGAAACCATTTAATATGTACTAAGTGAATAGCAAAGTTTATAGTTATAGGAATACTTTAAATTCGATTTGGCCGAGAACTTGAGATGGTATAAAATCTTTCTAATGCATAAGTTCCAGATTTTGTCACTTAACCAGGAAACCCTATACTGTGTATATTGTTTACCACTTCTAAAAAGGGGAAAGTTGCTCCGCTCGAACAACTCTTGAGTTTGGAAATCCAATATGCCCCATTAAACTGGAGAGTCAGCTATTTTACAGCCCAGCCCAGTGAGTTTACTTAAGTGTTTGGAAATTCGAGTGGACTCAAGTTGAATTTTTGTTTATGATTCACATTGAGTCGAGCTGTTACGCTGCTGCAATCATCTTTATAGGGTCACAGCGCCAAGTAGTAGCAGCAATACGATCTGGATATGGGCAGTGGGTTTTCAAACCCCCAAACGTGATAATGGTGCAGAGCGAGAGCTCGGAATGCTAGATACAGAATACATAATTGCAATTAAGTGAATATCATTCGTTGGCTTCGTGCCGCATCTCTGGGTCGCCCGATTATTGATTTGGCAAACAATGCACAAGCGTTGGCCGGAAGAACCCGCCCACACGCCCACTTTCGCCCACAGGTGTGGAAACAGACGGCTCAACAAGAATAATAATGCACACAGTTCAAGTGCAATACGTCCAGATGGACTGGCATTTATAGAGAAAAAAAAAAAAACATACGAAATGCGAACGTTCGTTCACTTTCACCATGCAAACATGCAATCGCACACAAACACACAAGCACACAGGCAATCTTAAATTGCTGGCCTTTTCGATTTTCGCGTTATACACTTTTGTTTTTGACTGTCGTTGCACTTATTAAAGCAAAGCGCTTAATCAGCACGCATTTAATATGTGCAAGTGCCAAAGCGAAAACGAAACTAGACTAAGTAAGATCCATTGTTTACACTTTTCACGGCGGAGATGAAAAGAAGAAGACGCCGTTGACACGTTGCCCCTTCAGCGGCGGGCGGCCCCTTTTCGTCGGAGAGAGCGGGGCGGGAACGGTCCGTCGAGCGGTCACACAGACACACAGAGTGGAGCGGTAAGGTAGCAGCGCAGCAGCAGCGGCTCACCGCACGCGTTCAGCCAGAGAATCGAACTGAAAGCGGTGGCCGCCGCTCGCGAAAAGCTTGGTAGTCAGCGGAGATGGTTACCTGTCGAAATTCACGACAAATCTAGCGGTTTTAATGGTCAAAGCAAAAAGTGTAATCTTTGCATTACATACTAGACAGTTTTTAAAGGAAACTAGGTAACATAGTGGTGTGGACCTAAGAGCGCTTACAATTAGAATCATTAAAAAGATCTTAAGCCTAACTTTTTGCACGTTCTTTAAATTGCATAAAATATCTAGCTATTTTTAGCTAACAGCTGTGCTGACACCAACAGAGAGCAACTCGAAAGCTGCGCACGTGAGAGAAACACCCAGAGAGCAAGCTCAGGCGAAGTGGGCGAAAGAAAGCGGTTAAAGTGGGTGGGAGAGAGCCGCTCTCTCCCTGACATTTGCGATATGCAATACATCGCAAAGAATCTTGGCAACGATTAAAATACATACATATATATATGTAACGGATAAATGGATGGATGAGTGACCCATGGCATTTACCTGATTGCCGTAGCAGTTAAAGTTGAACTCCTCCGTATCCTGGAGCAGTTCTTGGGGATTCGAGTAGCCCATCCGACGAAAGGGCATCGGCTCACCCTCGACGTCCATGTAATCCTTGACGATGGACCGCAGCTCGACCGGCGGCTTTGCGGACGTGATCAGTGCCCTAACCACCTTGGCCACGTGCATCAGGATCTCCTCTTGCTGTTCCATTGCGATCGATCAACGAGTCTGCCAAAGAGAGGGAGAGGCGGAGAGAGGTTAACCCATTGAGCGTGATTCAAGTGGTATGGAATGCGTGCGCCCACCGCCACCCCCAAATCAGCAACAATTAAGCATGCACGGAAAAAAAAAATGCGCCAAAAAAATTTAAATACTGATAAGGTGTTTAAACAAAGCGAATAAAAGAGAAGTTATATGAGTTATGCACTTAAATCGGATACACTCCAAAATCACATTTACATATGTACATTAATTTCGGTCAGAAAGAAAAAAGCAAGGGTTTAATTTATTTAACAAACATCAAATCGCGGCGTTTACTTTGACGCATTTAAGCAAACAACTGAAAATTATCAACAATTTCTTTCAGTGTGCCAAATGAAATTGGCAAACACTAGGCTAGAAGAGATAAGGCGGAAAAGGAAGAGACAAAGAATAAAGAGAAACAGAAGCACGAAAGAGATGAACGAAAGCGGCGGCGCAGAAGCAGAAATGAAGCACAACAATTTAGCAACGTGTCGAATTTTCGATTCCCGCCTTTATTAAGATTTTAAACTTTAAGTAGTAATATCGACTATTTTCCGCATGGGCGCATATAAACAATGTGCCGTTGTGCGATATTGTGAACTGTATACTCTAGTTGTCTTGTCTTACCAATCTATTAAAAAATAAATAAAAACAAAGTCTCAGCTAGATATGCACTGCAAACTGCATAAAAGAGACTTTTTTGAGTTTTTCCTGCGAATAGGAAAATTCCGATGATCCCGAACGCGATAATAATATTTCACTTTCTTTGTAACTAACGTATTTAGTTTTATTAGCAACTATCAGACTTCAACTGAACTCGAACGTATCAACAACAAAACACAATTAAAATAAAAGCGAAGTTCCTTTTCCGTTTGACGTTTCTAAATTTTCGGCGCCTTCTAGTGAGACCGTGAGGCGGATGTCAGAAAATACCGCAAGTCGCATGTATATACCAAAAGTATGCTCCTACAAATTGGCGGCAAAATTCAAACTTTTGATGTCTAAAATATATTTGAATGTTGAGTAAATGTTTGATTAAAACTCTTATTATATTTACACAAATGACTTAATAAAAAACGCCAGCAATGGGTAGCTTTCTGGCCTGTGTCTGCTGTTCCGTGGCGTACAACTTGTGTTTTTTCTTCTTTCTTGGTCTCGATTGAAATCTATGGCTTGGATGCAGTTGCTCATCGCTGTTGCCCTCCAATTGTATGGCATTCATTTGTGCCCGTGGCGACGAGTTAGGGGAATCCTTTCTGGGAACAGAAGACAATGGTTTGACAACCACGCTCAAGGCTTCCAGATTGATGCGTCTGTTATCAGTAGAAATTTCTGGCTCTGGGGGAGCCAATTGCTCCATGGGCGTCAAGGACTTCAGGGGCTTTCGAGGCTCCTGGAAAGGTTCCAGGCGTGCAGCGTTCGCCGGAGCAGCCTCAAACCTCTTTGGTTTTATTGGCCTCTTCAGCTTCATCTGCTGCAGGTGCTCCTCCCACACCCGATCCTCCAGCTTCAGCTCCTCCTCCTTGGCCAGTGCCAAATCGTAGAGGCTCTCTTTCTGGCTCGCAGGTCGTATGCCAAAGGAGAAGACCTGAAAATGGGACCTTAGCTCGGGATTCACGACACGTTCACCCGTCTTTGTGGGTGCTTCTTTCTCTTTAGCCGGGTTTTCCGACTCCGCACACACATCGTCGTCCGTTGAGCGACTCAGCAGCTCCATCTCCAGGTAGTTGAGATTCTTGAGCACCGCAAGGGCATGCTGCTTGGTGGCCGAAATAATTTCCATCAGCACCTTGGCAGCTCCTGGCTTTTGAGATTGCGGCGAGTAGGGACTTTTGTTGGGCTGAATCCTTGGGCAACTAGGTTTTCGCGTGGTTGGTGGACGGGATGGTGATATAGGAGGTAGACGTGGTGTAGGTGGGGGTGTGGGAAGCGACTTGAAAGGAGCATCGGAGATGGGTTCCGGTAGGCAGAAAGTGGTGGGACCACGGGTTGTGGTACTAACAGTCGTCCGATGAGTCGTAGTGCTTTTCGTGGTGGACATTGGGCGACCTGTGGTGCCACGACAAGTGCCAGACTTCCGTGGCTGATCGATCTTGGAGCTAACCACCTTGGCCAGCAGATTGGCGGTGGCCACTGCTGGTTTTCCATCCCGATGGTTGTTCCTGAAGCCACCCAGCATTCTCTTTAGCTCTCGATCGGGCTTTCGCTCCTTCAACTGCTCATTGAAGTTCATCCTGGCCAGGGACTCGAATGGATCCTCCTCTTCCTGCTTATCCACACCATCATCGCTCTCATCAATGGGAAATTTATATAGGTTGTCTTTGAACAGCTGGGCGGCAATATTCTTAGGTCCGACCAGATACTTTTCAGATTTCAACTTGCCAGAGGAAGCTTTTCTTTCAGGTGTCCCCATTTTCTGCTCCATGTCGTCCAACCGCTGGAAAAGGACTTCGGGATCGGAAAAGTAACGTGGCCCCGATGGCGCCAATTCCCTGAGGTCCTGGCTATCCCTTCGCTCGCTGCTGTATTGCCGCCTGGGCCACGAAGTATCCACATATGGGGTCCGGTGTTCCGATGTTCCATCAGATCGGCCGGCAGCTTGTCCAACGCTCGCCAGGATTGCCAATGCCTGTAGTGAAAGACCGACTGCGACGTGGCTCCAAATCCGCATTGACATTGTTCTCATTGGCACAACATCTTGTTGGAATTATCGCCCAGTTCATGTTTATAAAATTCTGTACTTTTAAAATCAGTTCAATGACGTCTTTTGCTCACTTGTTTTTATTTTTTCAAAATGTTTGAATTTTCTTTTAAATTTATACAAAGAAAGTTTAAAGGGAAGGAATAAATTTAAAGTAAGCTGGTTAATCAATAACCCCCCTATTTTTTAATGGTTTTTAGCTAAGAAATTATTTATTACTTTGGCGAAGAAAGACAGGCCCAACAAAGGACGAGGACAGGACGAACTTCTAAGGACACGTTCCTGTCCAAGCAACAAAGCGCAACGGGACACAGCGAATGGAAGGTTATTGGAAATCGGACTGGAAAGTGGAAATGCTCTGCTGATTCAGTTCCTTAGCCACAGTCGAGTTTTTCACGTCCAACTGTGCAGCACATCCTCGAAATAAATGAACACATTAAATGCATATTAAATTAGAATAAATTGAAATCCGTGAAGTTGATCAAGGAATCAAAGATTTGCCATATCTCCAACAAAGTTTAGTGTTATAAGCGGCTTTCATGAGTTCCGAACTCGTAGTTAAATGACACTCAAACGCAAAAGGCACAAAAACTAATCGTTCGGGCCACGTCCAAATCCAAAAACCAAAGTTATTGCCTTAAATACGAGCGGAAAATCGTGTTGCGAAACCGAAGTGCAATGACTGTCCTCAATATGCACGCCAAAATGATAATATTGATTTTATTTTTCTACAACGGTTCCTACAACTGGAGTAAAAAGCTGTAAGAGGCTCCTGGCACTAAAATACTCGTACATCTTTCCCCTTCGGCAGGCGGCGTTTGATTTCATGTGTGTGCCGTCCTGCGAACCTCAATTATAATAAGGTAATCAGCTCCTGGCTACTTTCACCTGCCTCAATTATCCTGCCTCCTGCCTTTTGGCTCCCAAACTCCCTCTATTGATTTTGCCATTTGGCCAACCGCCTGCGGTAACCAGGCAACTTGGGCCAAATAACAACACCAACGGCAGACAACAAAGAAATTGTCAATAAAAGTGCGCAAGAGCAGGGCATCCCCAACGCGACAGTGGTGTACCAGAATAATAGGCACAGTTAGCTAGTAGCAATGTTACAATTTCATGTTTCTACCAGATAGATATTTCTATAGATGATGTTTTATAAAACTTAACAAATACTTTTATAATACTAAACAAATATTTCTATAATACTTAACAATATTCAAGTAGAATTAATATATTTGATGGCCCTGGAGTGTTGGGCAGCAGTGCACTGTGTTCAAGTTCCTGCTTCCATCAATTCCAGCCTCTGTTCCGTGTTTGGAATGTGCACAGCCTTCCAGCGCCTGCGCCTTGGCATCCTGTTGTTTTGATAGTAAAAAGGACATGGCTGCGCTCGCCCATAAAATCAGCAGGCGAGTGCGGTTGTTTACAAACACGCACGCCAGACACGCGACACGTGGTGCAGGGTCGTTCCTGGAAGTCCTCAACTTGTGGGTGGCAGCGGGAGAGGGCTGGTGATGGTGGGTGATGGTGGGGATAGTGGGTGGGATGGGCAATGGGGTTTCGAGCAGTTACCATGCCCCCATTCGAAAGGCCGGCCGGCAGGGAAGGCTGGCATGGCTGGTATAACTGGGTTGGCTGGGCCAACGTGGCGGATGAGCAATGTCTGCCAACGGTGACGTCATCGCCGTCCAGCGACATTGAACTAGTTTCATCAGCACATCGCTCACATTTCTCCAGTGACGTCAATGGAGAAAGCCACATTGGACTAAGCCAATAAGGCCGTCGGACTGTCAGCTCGACCTCCGAACTTTGTCTTCCGATCCAATAAAAAAACCCAACTCATCCAATAGCATTTGCGTCCAATTGGTATTGGGCTGCCTCGTAAATCGTCAATCGTGAACCGTGAATCGCATATCGTCTGCCACACAGCCATGAGCTTCTTTTGCGCAGCGCATTCATTAGCTAATTAATAACTATGAATTTGTTTAATAGTTTATGTGAAGTTTGCCCTCTGAATCGAATTCGCACAACTCATTTGATACCAAGTTTCCTTATAAGCTGAGTGCTGGAGCAAAACAAATAACTATGGTGCCTTACTAAGAAATAATAATAGTAATAATAATCATGCTGATAAGAAATCATGTTTTGAGTGGCATTAAACCATTAAAAATAGCTGAATAATCAGCAAATTCCTTGCGAAAGTGCGCAGTCTTCTTAACTCTAAAGAACCGAGTGTTCTTCAAGCCCCAAAAAGATAAACTTAATTAAAGTGCACAGTTTGCAAACTGCCTCCTCGTGTTGCAATTGCAGTTTTTCTAGTTTCGTTCTCATGCATATTTGAGTAACCTTGGACTGGTGCAATACACTAAATTCAAATTTAAATTGCACCATCAAAAAATGTTTGTCTACATCTCGGCAAACACGGCGAGAATTTCATTGCGGCGCAGTTATACAGATCTCGACTATATGGCCGCTATATAAAACCCGACGGGGGGCGGTACGCAGGGCGCAGGGGGCGTGGCAGTCGGCCTGGTTGGCACAATACGTATACGTAAACAGAAAACAAGTGAAAAGCGCCACAGCGTTGGCATTGTTCCGTATGGTGGGGCCTCGCGAGAAATGGGATCACAAATGGGAGCAGCTGCCAAAGGCGCCCTAGGCCTACGATTTTGATAACAGTGTAGAGCCGAATTGGTGAACTTCCTGCCAACAATCTAGAAAATGTTAACCATAAGGTTGTGTATAAATGGCATTTATATAACCAATTAGGCACTAGCTAAATAAATATGAAAGCATTTCTAAGCAATACTCTTTTCACCTGTCATTATCTAGTTTTATGTTTATGCTGTGCTGATAATCCACTGTAATTAAATCTTTTGTTTGTGTAAACAAGCTGTTTTGCCATCGTGTAACCAGGCAAATCCCATTGGATGCCAATTAGTCGGTGACACTTGCAAAAGCCTGCGTCCGCGTAAGCATTTATAATATCAAGTATACGTAAATGGCAGCCGTTCTTTGAGGGCCTGAATTTCCCTTTCCCTTTCCACCGCCCACTTGGCCGCCCAGCGACCTTGGCTGCCCGCAAACAGTTGGCATTTCGAGTGGGACATAAGCTCTGCCTCATCCGATTTAGGGGAAGTTTGCAGAATGCCAGGGTATCTGAGAAGTGCATCCAGTTGTGTGGTGGTAAGAAAAGGTGGGCGGGGGGCGGAGACCGACTCCGGTGACAAATTTTCCACGCTGTCGGTCATAAAATTCAAGGTTCTCCATTCTAAAGGGGAGCGACCACTATTCATATAAATAGATCATAAACAACAGTTGACTCAGTGCGATAAGGCTTAGTAACTAAAATCAAAGTAAGCAAATCAACTGATTGCGTGACCGACTGACTGACTGCTTATCATGGGTGTTCATCATGAGTTTTCACCAGACCGAATTAATATGCTAATTATGCCCGATCACAACTAAGTGCAATATATACATATTATATTACTTTCCCTGCTCTCGTATTTATTGCAGTGTACCCGTCCCAAAACAATAACATCCGATTTGTTTACCTGCGAAGCGTTGGAGCAAAACAAAAATCGCGTTCAAGTTTTGGCCACCCTTATCTCACTTTTGTGTGGAATTTTTCAAGCTTTTTTGCGTCATAAATTGAAATATTTTCGAGTTCGCGCTAAACGCCAAACGCAGTCGACGTCGGCAGAGCCTCGACGTCGCTCAAACGCCGAGAAACGCAGAGATCGTTTATATAGCGGCGTGCTCGCCAGCGATTTTCATCAGTCGCAACGCGTCTCTCGTTCTCAGCGGAGCTCAGGCCTTCGAAGAAAAGCGGAAAACCTCAGGGGGAAAATCGGAACAGTTTGAAAATAGCGCAGTGCAAGTGTGCATATCTAGTAACGCGCTGGCCAGTGTCGCACAAAATCCACTTCGATGTCGATTAATTCGCCAATATCGTTGAAAAACTCGGACCTGCATTGAACAGGCAAAAGCGACCAGTCCCCCAGTACTAAACCACAAACAACACACAAATTGTTTAAATAATCGAAGCGAGTAGAGAAAGACAAAGCCACAAAGCAAAGAAGTGCAGACAACAAGTTGTTTGCTTTTAGTTCGCGTTCTCCTTATTTTATTTTCCTTCCGTTCGGTTTTCCACGCACGCGCGTCGAGGAAAAGCCAAATTGAAAACATCAACAGTTGAAAGGCAACTGTTGCATTCTACCAGCCGAAACGAAGCCAATCTAAGCCATACTTTTCCAAGTGGTAACACACAAAAGCCGTCGAGCATACAGAGATTTGTGTGAAATAAAGCGAACCAAAAGCGAGATCTTAACAGGAACACAAGGATTTCGTCAATAGGGCTTAGGCCATTGTATGGGTAAGTAATCGAACGCATCCTGGGGCGCTACTGATAGATAGATATATAAAACTGAAAGATACAGATACCTCCAAACATAGAATATCCTCAAGTTATGCATCTGGGAAATCGAATATCGCGAATATTAGACAGGCATTTTAGTAGGAAAACATGCGAACAGACGAAAAACGATATCGGCAGACGCGGAACAAAGAAGATTACTCAGTTCCAGGAATTTGTAAGAGGAAAATCACCTCATCTTACACTCCCACAATTGTTTATGGTATGGGTAAACAAAAATGTATGAATAGGACTTGACTACTTTGCTTTTCTTCGGGTGTAGACGGCATAATAAACACACATTGTTGTGCGCAAAGCAGGGAAAATAAACTTCTACTCTCACATCCGGTGATTCACGTGCAATTAGCAACAATTGCGCGTGCCTGCGATTGAATACACAAATACGGGCACTTTCAATGTGGCACATATGTATGTAAATAAATGTATATATACATACATATGTGGAGCCACAACTGGGTGCTCCAGATTGAGTCATATTACAAACAAAGCGAATTCGCAGCGCAGAATGTCTAATCAAAAACACAAACAAGATAAGCGCATGTCTCTAGGCGTGATTTTTCAGCATGCCATGTCACATGCGGCATGACCTGACCTCCACTTCAAACTATATATGCTATATATATATATTCTTATATGTATATAATGGCGTAGTATGGCATCTGGCACGTGGACACTCTCTGGGGGGAAAAACACTTCTGCCTTTGTACTCGCACTCGTACTTGCTGTGTTTTATTGCCTGCAACTAACGAAAGTTAGCAATCAGCACTTGGAACCCATTTAGCAGTGCCCGCCCACTTCCTGCCTCCCGTTGATAACAAGTACTTACGTATGGTCATTGCTATTGTTTATTGCCCGCTGGCCGAGCGACTGTACACATCTACATAGATCTCGGACGACGTGACAACACACTGCACGAAAAACTGGGCACTAGACAGCCAGATGGTTAGGGGGCGTTTGCGTACCTAGGGCTAATTACATGGGACTTGACTTTGATAAGGGCACAGCTACCTGCTGAGCTGCGTTGTAAACTAATTGCTGGAGGGATTCAGAAATCCTAATCAGCCGAGGGATCATCGGGATCATCAAGGGTGCAGGTCAAGGGTCTCGAGATTGCGCGCGAGATTGAAAAACATATGGAGCAGGCGCAATTTATATAATTGATACTTAATTGTAGTAGCTTAATGGAACCTAGCTTATCTTGGGCTAGAAAGAAGAAACGTTGGAAGTCAGAAAATAACAACCTTTTAAAATGTGTTATAATCCATATTTGAATATAGTATAAGCTATCTAGGCACCTGTAGTTCAGTCTTGACTAAAAGTCAGTTGTTAGGTTTAGTTTTCAAAAATGCAGCTTCTAAAAGACTTTTCTCTATCATCTCACGCTCCCAACAAAACTACAGATCAGTCTAAACCAACGACGAAATTTGGAGACGAGCCGGACCTCCTGTTCAAGCGAGCGCAGGGCCGGATTAGTCTGATCAGTGCTGGAGCTGGAGCCGCCCAGGCTGGCCAAGCTGCCCACCAACCATCACTGCATCACTTAAGCCAACAACAGTTCGCCAACATTCAACTAGACGCCACACTCAATGATTGCGAAAGTGGCTATGTGCCCACCGTGGGCCGCTGGGGCTCCGAATGGCCGAGTTGACTCGCCGTTGCCGCCAGTCACCGACGGGATGGGGGAGTGGCCTCTCCGGATGAGGAGGCCACTGCCGCCGCCGCTGCCCAGGATCCGTTGCTCCCGGCGGATCAGCAGCTGGCGGATGCGGTGGTGCGCGGAATGGGATTGGGATTGACTACGACGCGATCTGATTTATCCGCAACTGAGCACCCAACTGCACATGGCACTGGCGCCATCCGTCGCACACCCTCCACCTCCAGCGAGGAGGAGGAGGAGGAGGACCTCGAGGACCATGAGCTGGTGCCTTCGCCCGATCTGACATCGGTGGATAGATCGGAGCGCTACTCCGACATCAGGCAGCTGCTGGCCAGACAGCAGCCCGTCGCAGCTGCGCTGGAGTGCCTCTCCGGCGCCCAATTGATAGTGGAGGACGGCTACGACCTGGAGGCCTTCAACCAGGTCAACGGAGTGTGGCCCCTGGGTCATCCGCTGCCGCTGCCCGACTGGTCGACTGGCTCGGAGTCCGCTGGCAAGGGCACCCTGGTCTTCGACAACGTCTGGCAGTATGAGGAGCTGAACGGAATAGTGGAGACCACGCTGCAGCGAATGCTGGAGGAGACGCACTACAACACGGTCAACCTGTTCGTCGATTTCTATCGCAGCTTCAAGCGCACCCGTCGCTCCGATCTGCGCAGCTTCTTCCAGTTCTACGATGTGCCCATCAACAGGCGCCATCACATGTGCGTCTCCCTGGCCTTTGAGATCATGGCCAGGATGGTGGAGATGTTCCCGGTGCTGGCCAACTACCTGTACGTGGTGTCCTGCGAGGAGCAGGTGATGGACTGCAACGACTACGTGCAGCTGGACGAGGAGTGCGGCCTGAATTCGGTGGACGCGGGTGTGGAGAAGGAGCACGTCATGGTGGCCATGCGCATTGCCATCGGCGAGCGACGTGGTGTGATGATCCTGGACCCGGGCTACCATGTCAGCAGGGCGGTGACTGTTATGCAGGATCAAAGCTATCCGCATACTGGTGAGTTGCATCCTCCAAATAGCCAATTATAATGTATACTCATGGCTCCCAAATGTTTCTAGGCTGGTTCACCCAATCCAAGGAGCCGCATCTGCAGCGTGATTATTGCTATGCTTACAGTCAGCAGAATGGCAAGTTCGTGGAGTGGAAGGAGCGCGAGATCCGCGGCGAGGATACCAGCTACAAGACATCGCTGATCTACGTGGCCCAGGAGTACATCACGGCCATCGATGTGACCGTGCGCCGCAATCTGGTGTACAACTTCCGGTCGCTGCTCTCCCGAGACGCCAAGGGCCAGGTCTATGCGGGCATCTACTTCCCCTTGGTGGCCAATGGCCAGGAGGCCTACCTCACCATCTTCTACGACGGACCCAATGAGCAGCGAGTGCGCACCAAGCTGATGTTCAGCGCGTTCAAAGTGGGCAAGGGAAAGGTAAGGGGATCACTCATTGGAGATCACACTATTGGACTATTGGTCACTAACCCAGTTATTATTATCAACCTTCCAGCTGCCGGACTATGTGGGTCAACATCTCAGCAGGCTGGCGCCGCAGTTGAAGATGCCGCTGCCGGAATTGACCGAACTGTGCAAATCCCTGGCCGAGGTGGTCACCGACCAGAGCTTCATTAGCCAGGTGCTGGCCATAAACGATGACATCGGCAACATGTCCGTGGAGAATTGACAGTTAAAGGAGCCTAAGGATGTCGCTGCTACGGAAACGGAAACGAAGATGGAGAAACAGACGATAAAAGACACTGACAACGCAGCTGCAACTTAGAGTTCCGAACCGTTGACCCTTTTGAATACTTTGTCCTTTCCACAGTAATATTCTTTTTAGTAGCTAATAGGCACCTCTTACACCAGCACACACGATTCAAGTATATATTCAATTTAGTCTAGTATATATTTCAAAATATGTATTCACCTATACACACGACAACACGCTCTATATGGTAATCCCAACTGAATGATTTAATCGAAAGCGAAACGAAATTTTATTACATATATTTAAAGGAAAAGCGCAAAGCCTAGACTTCAAAGTTTCGCTTAGGTTCTCTTAATTTCAAACTAAGTATATACTTATGCGCAACTATATAAAGGCAAAATTAGTTATAACTGGTATCAAGGCAAAACATAAATTGTAATTGTTGTACGAACATATTTCCGTTTAAACACTTAAATGCACTGTACTATTTCGGTTCAATAAATAAATCAGCTAGCAAAAAAAGAACAGCATCTTGTTGGGAGGTTGGTTTTCACGAATGAATTGTAAAATTTCACATTGACTAAATCAACATGGCATATTTAAAGTTAAAGTTAAATAACATAAAAAGATAGCAGAAATTTAAATTTCGATTTAAAATGGCTGTGCTATCGATAAGTTTGATAGCAGTGTATTAACATAAAATGTTAATAGCATGTTTAATGTTAATAAGCTTAGTTTAACTTCTTGGTATTTGCCTTTGCACACTATTTCTGTGGAATTATTTAACAAATTTGTTTGAAGACAGTTTAGTTCTCTATGACTAACCAATCAGTAAAGTATAATTAAAATAAAATGCATATGAAGCACATATCGATAATCATAGAAACAATCGATATTCAAAACACAGAAAGTGCAGCCCTGGTGCCATCGATGTATATCCAACTTGGTTTTTCGTTCGCCTGCAGTTATTTCAATTAAATTGTTTCAAATCAGTCATTTTGTGAGTGCACACAAAGGTAATTACACGCCGGCCAGCCCGCCCAGCCGTTGCATAACCAACTGATTGTACAAAATCAGCTGTTTTTCTGCGCCATCAGCCGGCAAGTGGGTGAAATTCACCTGTTGACCAACGGCAACAAGCCGAAACAAAACAACAACAATAGTTGATCAAGTTCTTGGCGGAAAGGCGCGCAATTAAAACCTAACGTTCAGTTCGCTTTTGAATTTCTCGCCGAGCGGTTGTGGCAAATATAAGGGCCCGCTGGAAAAACCGGTTTTCGAACTTCAGCGATTGATTTTACTCGAAAACGTGATTGAAAACCCAACGACGAGGAAGCTCCGCAGCCGCCACAGCCACAGCCTTTAATTGAAAAAGGGTGTCAATATTAGCATAGAAATCGAGTTACAGGTGCATTTTCGCCTGCGACAGTCAACTTGAAGGTAAAACTGAAAAAGCCCCTGCAAGGGCAACAACAATAGAAAAAGAAAGTTAACCATATGCAGTCAAATTAAAAACGATCGCGGCTACGACAGCGACAACAGTCGAACTGCTTAGCTTTTGCGTTTTGTTGACGGAAGTCGAAACTCTTGGCTGCACGTTCGTGGTGTCATGCGTACACACAGAGAAAATCTGAGCACTTTCGGTGAAAGATGAGAAATCCTTAGAAAGCTTATCCTAAACTTTTAATTTTTTTTTTAATTATAAAATTTTTGACCTTTCTTAATCAAGGGTAAATGCAATTAGAAAAGCATTTCAATTTAATTACTTAGCTTTCTAAAAAACATTGCAATTTAAGTTGCAATACAATAGGTAGATCCATTTGTATTCTACACCAATAGCAACGTGTTTTTCTCAGTGTACTATGCTAGGTCGTCCGCACAGTTATTCCCGCGAAGAAACCGACCCCAGTTGCTGCTGTTTAGCGCCTCAGTCATTTTCAGCGCTGGCCCCAAATTCACTATTTTGGCCCCGTTCATTGGCTTTGGCTCTAAGCTCGGTTCCTCAACTTTCATTCCGCCGCTGTTTGGGTTTTTAATTTGCATTTTACGAGCACACCTTAGCCACTTCTCTCGCTCTCACGTTGCTCCTACTAAACTACTAAACGCGCCCGACTATCTTCCGTCTAATTAATTTAATTGCTCCCCCGCCCGGTCAGAAATAATATAATAATATTCGAGTGCAACGCTCAAAGTGCAGGTGGCAAATATGCACTGCAAATATCGGTGGTCAAACAGTCGCATTAGCTTTATAAGCCCGGCTAGCGAACGCTCGAAATTGCTGGGCAAACAAGAAAAACACACTGGGGAAGAGGCAACAACTCAGGCTTTTCGACGGCCAATGGGGTCAAGTCGATTTCGGAACACACTAGCTGATAAAAAAAGCATTAATAGGTTTATTAATTATGTGTTTTCTTCGCCTGAAATGGATATTCCAGTGCAAAATTCTTAGACTTTGAACATATTTGTTGTTTCATTACTCAAAATGTTTTGTTATTAGTATGATCAGGTGTCAAAATATGTTGTTATTAAGATGAGCGTTTGTGTAAAAGCCTTTATAATTGATAGCAAAGATCAAGTTCGAGCACTTTAACTTAATTGAATGTTTTAGTGGTTAGTTGATCCATAAAAGCGTTGAGTATATCCCTCTACTGCTGGGTCAACATGATAATATAAAGGCATGATACCTGTGGAAGCTTGAATATTCATGTGGCTAGTATATACACATGTATATATGTATGTATACCCAGCACACCTAGAATCACCAACGAATTTGGCCAACAGATGTACCCGCTGGCACTTGGAACGTGAAATCTTGCTGACTCAGTTGAAGAGTTTCGCAAAGTGCACTCGAGGCGAATTTACCCGCCAATATTGATAATGTTGCCGGCTAATGGCTGTGACGAACCAGGTTTGGGGTTCCTTATCAGTCGCCGCACTTTGCACCGCAAAAGACTCGATTTCTTATCAATACCCGTATTCCCTTTGCAGAGTTCCGGAGAGACGGCGACGGATCGATAAGAGCGTAAAATGTTGGGAACTTTGCTGTGGATTTTCTTCGCCGGCCTGCTGCTGTGCGCGTTCCTCTTCTCGAAGACCACCAAGGAGTTCCCAAAGTCGTGGTTCGAGTGGAAGACTGAGTTTCGTTATCAGTACATCGGAATCGTCGGTCTCGTCCACGATGCCCAGTATAAGGCACGGGATCGAGTGGGTAAGTAATTTCGCTAGCCGATGCTTATCCCACGATCGCTAATTGTCGACATTATCCATTAAGCACTTTATAAACAACCGGATCGCATTGCTGTCATCACCGGAGGCAATCGCGGCATCGGACTGCGGATCGTGGAGAAGCTGCTGGCCTGCGACATGACTGTCGTCATGGGTGAGTTGACCAATCCGCCAAACAACTTGTTTCAGCCCTATCCGAAGTTCGCCGATCTGCTTATGAATTCCACAAACATTTAGTCGTGCTGCAGTGCACGTGCTCGGCAAACTAAAATCGAACACCGAAGCACCGATCGTCGAAATGCAGATCCATTCCCACCCTTGTCAATGCGATCCAGAAATCATGACCCATTCGCCTGATTTCATTATCTAACCAAGTCTCGTAGAAGCCTCGATTTTCGGGGAAGACGAGCGATAAGAGTTCATTGACTGGTCAGGGAAAAGAATTTTACATTTCATTGAAAAGGGTCACGAAAAATAATTTCTATGTTCACGCCTCACGCTTTCAAAAATAACTTCTTTTCACATTTCTTACTTAAATGAATTTAGCAATCATCTACATATTTTACGCTTTTAAAAAATCATGAAAATACTGTTATTTTTGTTATATATAATGGTTAATGTTAGTAAATGTAAAAATCAGTTTTATCACTTAACAGTCAACTGTTATGTCTTACATATGACATATGTATAATTTACACACGTAAAAACAAAACTTGAAGTACTGTATGCAAGCGCCAGGTGTCGTTATTGCTTGTATGCATTGTGTAAAATAGTGTAATTTACAAAGTAGAATTCCCTACTGATTTTATGTAAAAACATTTAAAAGGATATTTATAAATATAGAAAGGATTTTGTAACGCACTCTTTAACAGGCTGATGCGGAAATTCAATTTATGCTCATTTTAATTAATGTAATTGATTTATTGCAGGCGTTCGTGATCCCAAAAGTGCGGAAACCGCGGTTGCATCTATAGTGGACCTAAAAGCTACAAAGGGCAAGCTCATCTGCGAGCAACTGGACGTTGGCGATCTGAAATCCGTAAAGGGGTTTGCCCAGCTCATCAAGGAGCGGTATTCAAAAGTGGACCTGCTGCTGAACAATGCTGGCATCATGTTTGCGCCCTTGAAACTTACCGCCGATGGCTATGAGTCGCACTTTGCCATCAACTTCTTGGGCCACTTTCTGCTCACCCATCTGCTTCTGCCTCAATTGAGGGCGGCAGGCAAGGAGGGAAAGAACGCCAGGATCGTGAACGTCAGCTCCTGCGTGAATCTCATTGGACGCATCAACTACAAGGACATCAACGGAACGTTAGTTTGAGTAATTCACGCCGTAGTTCATTATTTACAAGGTTTTACTCTTTATAGGAAACACTACTACCCTGGAACCGCCTACAGTCAGTCCAAGCTTGCTCAGATCTTGTTCACCCGCCATTTGCAGACAGTGCTGGATGCAGAAAAGTCGCACGTGCAGGTCAATGTGGTGCATCCGGGCATTGTGGACACGGATCTGTTCGAGCACTCGGCCACCACATCGGTGCCCATCTTCAAGAAGCTGTTCTTCAAGACCCCTGAACGGGGATCCCGCACGGTGGTCTTGGCGGCCATCGATCCCTCTATCGAGGGTCAGGGTGGCACTTACCTCTCCAACGGCGGAAAGGGGCCATTCCATCCGGATGCCAGGAAGCCCGCCAAGTGCGAGCAGCTCTTCCAGTTCTCCTGCGACCTGCTGAAGATCCAGCAGTACGGAAATGGCGAACTCTAATTGAACTTCACCTGCTAAGTCTATCTCACATTCCTTCCATTGGTGCAACGTACTTTTCTAGATACCGTCGGCTTTTTTGTAAATCGATTTCTTTTGTATAAAAACACTTTTATATAGAACTGCAGCTGGTGTTCTGTGGCCGGGTACGGGGAACTGAACTTCTGATGCTAATCTAGTCGAATTGCTGTGCTAGGTTTTAATTAACTTGTCTTCGCTTGATTGCTATCGTGGGGCGAGGGAATGCAATTAAAAGAGCTGCAAGAAACTTTTCTTTGAAAATGCACTCAGCTGTTGGCGGCGGCAGCTTGAAAGGTGACAACAACAACCACAACAACAGCAATAGCAGCAGCAACAACCATGTCATATCTGTTGTATGTCAAATTTTCGAAAAAGCAAACAATTTAATTTTGTGCGCCTCCTCAAACAATGAGCGATTAACATTCAACATTTTGGAGGAATTTTAATCGACTTCAGTTACGGGCACAGGAACATGGGCGATCCAGGAGAGCGGCACGGAGACGAGGAACTCAGGTAGGTGGGCAGGTATGGTAGGTAGGTGTATCATCATCTCGAAAAACAACTGCGAAGCAACTACAACTCCGCTGGGCTGTCACTTAAGCGAACTGAACGCTTAAAAGCGAACGACATGATGGCTGAAAAAAACCAACAAAAAAAAACAATCTCATATTTAATGCATATCCATAAAAAAAAGACTCTATCGCTATATGAAGAGATAGACCCGGCGATAACTCAATGTGTGAAGCTGCCGATGCGGTGGGCGCTGTCATCAATCAAAGCCCCAGTGGACGAAGACGGCCCAGATTCCCAGGCTGTCTTCGATGCGGATTGGAGCACCAAATGAACTCATCTTCTGCGGCTCTTTTCAGCAGTTGCATGCCTGGCGAGCATTAGCCGCTTGATTGGATTCTCGCAGTTAGGCAGTAAGGATAAGCAAATCGGAGAAATATGAAAGTATACAAATTCTCAGAATTATTTTTGGACAATGATCTATTTTTGAATAGTTGATGCTTGCTACTTAAAATTATAATTGCATTTTGTATCAAAAACAATTTATGATTATGCCATAGAGAGACCATTTTAATCAGACAGTTTTGTTTTTTGGAGCTCATTCCACTTACTCGAGCACCCATTGACCATTTCTGGTTGGTCAATGGCCAGCCATTCTGGCATTCCCCTTTCAACAAGATTCTTGGCTGGGCTGAAGCCGGCTTCAGATTCAGATTCAGCTTCAGTTTTCAATTCAATTTCGGTGGCATCTCCGGCTACGGCTGCCACAATCCAATTAACCTTTTGACATTTCTCGACAGGCGGACTAAGACTTCTTAGCCACTTGGCAATGGCTAATGACCACGCGTAAATCAAATAAACCTGGCCACAGTTGCCGGTTTATGCGGATGCAACCGATCGCGCAGTTCGCGTTGCACCGGCTGTAATTAAAACACTCAACGTGCCTCACCTGACAAGCTCAAACGATCCGCCGGCAGCTGCTGCACCGAAAGAAAATGCCCATTTGTTCAAAGATAACAGGTTAATAATATATAGAAAATATTACCTATTTTCCACTTATGTTTGGTTTCCCAAAGTATATGTATGTAAAGTATTAAAATGTGAATTTATAGATAAGCAATCATTTTTGTTCCAAGTGCGAGCTTAATAAACTCATCGGCTGGCCTGGCACCAATGGGCATTTGGACTGGGGATTGTGGATTCTGTATTCCTCAGCTACGTTGTGGCTGGCTTTTGACACCTGGTCGAGGAAGTTTTCGGAAGGGGATGCTACTGATGCTGCTGCACTAGCTGCAGTGGCTGCTGTTACTGGTGTTGCAGCTCCTACGCCCACACCAGCAATTTGGTCGACTCTTGCCACATCGTTTAGTTGCCACACGCTTCTAAAACGGCTAACGGAGCATAACAATGCATGTGGATTGCAGGAGGCGGAGGAGGAGGTGGTGGCCGTGGGAGCGGTAGTGGGTGGGTGGCGGTGGGCTGCCCACACGCGCTGAGGTTGCTGCTGTTGCTGCTGGCGGCGGGAAAAACGTGAGCACATGCGTCGATGGAGTGGGCGCCATAAATCACCTCATGATTAATGTACTGACACTTGGCCGCAGCCAGAAGAAGCCTCCGAGTTCGCAGTTGGGAATTTAATTGGAGCAGCAAATTGTTGCTAAGAATTCGCCGCCAGTTGAGTGCAACCAAATTGCTGCGGCTGCTGCTTCTTTTGTTCAGCAGCACATTTAAATAAAAAGCACATTAAGTGGGAGAGCGAGTTAGGTATTAGGGTTGGTCAAGCAGATGACCAGTGCGATATTAGGAAACTCTCTGCACAATTAATGGCTCGAGATCCATGGCATCCATCTGGAGATCCGCTGGGGAATGCGACTGCGGCCGAGAACTCCAGCTGTGCATACGAATGCGAGTTACTAGGATGATGGATATGACTGCGGTAATTATATGACCGCACTCAACTTGGCGCAAAGTGGCCGAAGTGAAAAGCGAATAATAATTATCCGTCCAAAGCACTTTTTAACGGTTGACTTTAAGATCTTTAATTGCAAGATACACGGTGTTTAATAGTTTCTTTAGGTGATTATGGCCAATAGATCCGAAACCGAAAGGCAATATCAGGTGTCTCGCGAGTTTCGTTAATCTCAGCTAACCACAAAATTCTGCATATTAATATTAAAATATTTTTAGAAAGTATATTGTACATCGTAAAACACATTTGAATAAGAATATCATCAGAAATAAATCATAGGACTACGTCCAGTTGTATGCCAAAATTATTATCCTAAAATATATTGGACTCTATTTACAGTGTAATTGGAAGCAAAATCTATAGATGGTATGGTATTCTTATTTTATGAAGCAATTACCACTGCTTTATTTTCCCATCACGTATACGCCCCGTGGCCGGCTACCATTTTATTATCGCCGCTTTGATTCGCTTATTTCGCTAGATTATTATGCATAATTACTTGGAGAGGTGATCGATCAATTCGACCCTTGCCAATTTGCATATTGACACCTATTCCCCACCATCACCCGCCGTTTATGGGATTATTTTTGGAAGCACTTGAATAATTTGGCCCTGCCAAAAAGGCGGCTTGTGAGAAAGAAACAATAAGTACATACGGAAGATACGGATATTCGCATTATTTTCAATGCCCTTTGGCGCCACTTTGATGTGGCATATGCCCGATAATGATGGTGGCGTTGCTAACCCATTTAACGCTCCATTATTGTGGTATTGTATTGGCCATAAAGGCCAAAGACTCTCGGCAGCAAAGAAATTTGCCATCGAGACCATTGAGTTGCTGAACTCAAGAGCAATTAATCGTAAGTACTTACACCGCTTGTGGTATATTGTATATGGGACCTGGTGCTGGGCAGGCATCCGTTTCCTTGGCGGAAAATGAGAGTTTGTGGAGCGATGACATATTGACAGGAATTGAGGAGCCACTAGAGCCACTAACTCACTGGCTGACTTAGCAGCGTGGCATCAATTGCCCTTAGCCATTGTTGTGATGTTTGCCTATTGCATAAACCGCAACAAACAAATGGGCCGAATGGAAAAAAATGTGTGTTAGGACTGAATGACAGGCGGCTCTCCAACGACCTTGTCCACGTTGAAAAAACTGTATCAAGTA
Organism: Drosophila teissieri; assembly: GCF_016746235.2. Lineage (NCBI taxonomy): Eukaryota > Metazoa > Arthropoda > Insecta > Diptera > Drosophilidae > Drosophila > Drosophila teissieri. Next base: position 18,058,216 of record NC_053030.1, read on the forward strand.
GCAGCAGGAAATTGGGTGACGACGCTCCATTCGTCGCTGCATTTCGTAGATAAAAGTGAATGTTTATGATACTTCACATGTCGAACTCTTGTGGCAACACACAGCCGCAGAAAATTTCCAACAGCCAGCAACAAAGAAGACACATGAGCGCGAGTGGATTTGGGATTGGAATTGAATTGGATTGGTTTTCAGCTTCAGTTTCATCTTTTTTTTTGGTTTTTGTTTTTGGTTTTGGGTTTTATTGGGGTGGGATGGGGTCTGGTTTTGGTTTTGGGGCCGCGATTACGCAGCTTCGAAAATACCCGTACTCGAGTATTGAGAGCAAAATGCGAGTTAGAAAGTGAGCAAAGACCCTTTTCAGCGGCTCCCACGAGCAGCAGCAGTTCGAACTTATTTGAATAGTTTAATTAAGTAAGCTGCCACTTATGCAACACCAGTTTAGACTCACCTAATTGAATCCGCTGCTGTAATTGTTAACTTGTTATTGTTTCGGCAAAGGAAAACATTTTGATTAGGTTGGCTTGCGGAATCATAAAGCAAGTGTAAAGGTGTGGCTACACCTTGCTGACCATAAAAAATACCTTTTCTCTATAATATATTAGCCATGAATAGAATTTTCAAAAATCTCTTGAAGGGCATACACTTTTGCTAAAATCAGATGCTTTGCCGATTTCCAAATTCGTTCCTCTTGCTCAGGTGGTTGGATTTTGCCGCATCATGGCCACAATTATGCGATGTGCCAATGGTGGGCCAGCCTGCTCCGCCGGATGACTCCTGGTGCAGCACCAGCCACCAAGCACCAGGCAATTGGGCCGCCTAATCCAAGCCATTGTTGCCATCATGGGTGCCAATTAAACTGCTATTTAGTGCCCAGTATTAGGAGGCCGTCGATTCCGCTCTAATCTTATTTATGCTCATTGATTTCTTGTCAGCCTTTTATTGCTCGCAAGCAATCAGATCTGCTCGGGCAGGTGGCAGGTGGGGGGGATTAGATATGAGGATTGGAGGAGAGCTCAGACAAGTCGAATGGGTTGTGAAAGAACCGACTAACCGGCAAATAAAAGATTTTTTCGCAATAGCCCCGAAAACCCATTACGAAAATTCTGCCAACTGCAAGTCGAAGAGACTCGAAAGGTTTTTCATTTAGCAAAAATCATATGTCAAACACTCAACAAAAATAGACGCTGCCATGTGCCCATGTGCCCATGTGCCTGGTGGCATTCAGCACATTCACCTGCCTCAAAACTGAGCCAAGATTGCTGCTTCCTAAGCTTCCTTCTGGCTGTCGGCCCAGCTCAGACTCAAAACTCTGGCTGAGACTCGGCTTCATAATTAATCTGCTTTGGCGTCTCATTTTTTTGATTTTTTCCTCGATTTTTTACCATTTTTTGGTGTTGTTGTTTTTATTTTTGTTTTGCGTGTTGCAGCAATGTAACGTGGAGAGTCCCCGACTTTTGATTACAAGTCGAAGATGAAGCCCGAAATTGCATTGGCGCTAGCATTAATAGATAGATAGATACAAAGATATATAGATACATGGATAGATGGGTGCTTTCAAGTCAGTCGTTGATTTTTGGTTTTTGTCTTTAATCTTCAGTATTTCTGGTGGCATGCCACTTGAGCAGAAGCGGCGGCCCAGACAACAGCCGTCAGCAATTCGGTTTACATTTGGCATTCTTACGATACACTCATTGTACTCATTGTCTGTTTTTCTGTTTGTCTGTTTGTCTGAGTCGGTTGATGGCCTAAGACCCATAGAACAATTTCAGCCTAGAACCCATTGTAATCTATCTCATTTGCGAGCACACTGACTGATTGACTGACTCAACGCCAAACACTGATCGCTATTTGTTTAACTGCCATTTTCACACAGAAGCCAGCAAGTTTAGGGTTTCAACGTCAAGGCGACAAGGTCGTCAGAATGATTGAATGTCTCTTAGCGCTCTTCGTCGAGTGCCTGCTAAAGACTGGGGAAAAAAGGGGAGCATTTTGCAGTCTGACCTTCACATTTTGTATCTTGAATTTGCCTCAGAAGTTCACATCTTCCAATGGCCAGAGGTGCCGATAATGGGGGAGCACACATAGCACTTATCTAGTTACTTAATTTATAGGCATTACAATTCAAGCCGACAATATAACTTGGAAATTTCATAACAATTGACAGCTTGAAATCAGTTTCATTACTCAGCAGGCAATTTGTAACAAAAGCGGGCTCATTGGACATTAATAAAATATAAAACACAAGCACAATTAAAATAATTTATTAAAATAAATCATTAATTAATACACTTGCATACAAATAGAAATACCCTCTTTATAATTTTGTTACATTTTCGACACAATTTTTCTCTTGACTTAGTTCACAATTTTTAGTTTTCCAAGTAAGCAGCCACACAGAGATCCACCGCACAAAACTGCAATGTGCAATAAATAATGCGCCAGCCAATACGTGCATATCTAATTAGCCCAGCGAACTTCCCATTCTAAAAATCTTTTCCCATTTGAAATCTGTAGCAGCGACAGCGACAGCGGCGGTCTCAGCAATAAAGAAGCGATTTTGAGATTTTGAGGCCCATAAAAAAGCGACCCCCATGTACGTAGATCTACAAGCATCTGCAAGTGCCGCAGTTTGCTGCGGTGCCGCATCACGTTGTTGCGACTGGCAGAGCAGCCATCAAATTGTAACAATTTTTCACCTGTCGTCTGGGGCTGTGCATGATTATTATTACATCAGTAGAAAATCATAAATTCCGAAATTCGTGAGCCGCGCTGCAGCAGATGCGTTGCAAAACATCCCGTTTGCGGTTCATCCTCGTCACCCACTCTCAAAAGCGCAGATATCTAGTTGGTATGGTATAGTAGGTATGGCATGGAATCAAGGAAGCGAATTCGCGGCTGCTGCAACAATGCGTTTGATTTATGCCCCAAAATGTGGCATCATTTTGTGCCGGAGTTTATTGAATTCGATGGCGCATCAATTGCACAGATAAGCTTTATAACTCCCAATAGGAAATGCCAAAGGAACCTATGCCCATTTCATATTAATTATGACCATCGCTTGTCGGTTATAAGTGGAATTGAAAACCCAGTTTTGGTTGCTCAAGTGCCTCGTATCTAGTATCTTTTGGCTGTCAGTGCTGCGTTTTCATTTCAGCCTGAATCCCTCAAGGTTGCCGGCTCTTATCGCTGATTTTCTGCCACTTTTCGCGACTTGCCAACACCATAATGTCCGAAAATTAGGACCACAACTAATCGCGGCCTAGAGAGTCCGTCGGATAGCTTTCGAGATTTGGGGCCAAGCAATTAATTTTCGGCAAGACAATTGCTTCAATGATGAGGGTGATCTCCAAAGGCGCTCAATTCGAACCCAAATTGAACCGAAATTGCTTTTTGCTCTACAAAAAGCAAGTGCCAAGCGAGTTTCAGTGTGAATGGAATCAGATATATCATGATATAGAAATATATATGTATATATTATATACCATATAAAAACCACCTGTGTAAAGCGCTGTTTATATTATGTACAAATAACAAGCCTCGCGGCATTCGCTCGGTTTTTGAGCGGCAAAGCACTTATTGTGGGGCAACTTATTAATAATAATTGTTTGGGGGTTAGATTGTGCAGCATTCTGCGAGGCGACATGCAAAAGAAGAAAGGATGTGCCTTGACATTTGCCACGAGCAGATGAAGATCGACAGCCGCGAAGCGTTTCGATAATGCTGATAATGATCGATCGACTCCCCCTCAACTGACTCAAAGACGGATCTCCGCTTTCGGCGTATTGCATTCGTGATAATGACAGCCTCGTCATTCACATGCCAATTGAGAGTCTCCGCTGTGTGGCCAGCAGTGCAGTTCCAGTTCCAATGCAAATGACAGGAATTATGAGCCGAGTTGGTGGCTCCCACAATTTTTCCCAGCAGCCAGCAGATATAATTCCCATAACGAGACGTGTTCTGCGCCGGTAAAAGTCCGAGCTCAGGTGGGCCAGCTGCTACTTGGGGATCTGACCCGACCTGGACACTACCGACCCACTGAACCACCAACATCTTGCACAATCATCAGCATCGCACTGGCTGAATTTGAAAGTGTTACCATTGCTACTGCCATACCATTACGATGGTAGGAGATTTTGTCTTCTGGGCCAGCTTGTAGCTTTGAAAAATTCCACAACTCGAGATGCTCTTTATTAAAGTTTTCGGTGTCTTGTAGCAGAGGGGCATGTTATTGTTTTCGCTGTTGGTTTTTAATTGTTTAATAGCCAAAAGCCACAGTGGTGCAAAAGTACCAATTACATGTCTATACTGCACATAGACCATTATCCTATTACTTTCGATGTTTAACACCACTGTGCTACCCAAGCTTAGGGTTCAATTGAGATGGATTACAAGCGAAATCAAATTTGCCGGCTCGTTCCAGCGTGTCAGAGTTTCAATGTCAATGCTGCGAGCTAAGGATGAGGCCGCCGCGGTTCAGTGTCATGGTTAGATATAGATATAGATATACAGATGTAGATGGCGGAGATGGTGGAGATGGTGGAGATATAGTTGGCCCAACCTTTTCTTTGCGGATCTCACAGAGCAGAGTTCGCTGGGAAGGCGGAAGTTGGATCCAAGTGCTTATCGATATGGCAACGCTCGAGAATAGTAAGCATGTTTGCCTATTGTCTATTAAAAGGTGTGCTGATTCAGTTATTTGGTATCCGCGAGCACTATACATGCTCATCATCGAGGTGCTGATGTGGATGTGGGTAGGCCCGCAGAAAGTGCCAATCAAATAGACCCCAACCCCCCACCACCCCCGAAACACGAGCAGAAACAGAAACAAAAAAAACAGAAACAGGTTGACCCCCACGCAAGAGGATGTAGTCGGAGCTGAAGTTCTTACAAGTGGCGTCGAGTTGATCCACACGTAGCTCCACACTTGGCCAGCGGATTAGCCGCGAACTCCGCCACATTATCGCTGTGCAATCTGCGGCATTCCATGGCCAGAGACAATAGACCATTCATGCGATGACCTGTGGGGCAAACCTCAAACGTGGCACGCATTCATCGAGGGTTCTTCAATTGATTTCGACCATCTAATGTGGCTCAAACCAATTCCACAATTGTGTAACATCAACTGAACAACAAATCCCGAACAAAAGGCAAATTTTTCGGTAGCTGCAACACCATCGTCATTACGGCTGCCTTGACTGGCAGTGGGAACCATCTTTATGACCGCTGGGGCCGTAAATAAATCACAGGACCCGAGCTCCCATCGCCCACAAAATGCAATGTTTAGTCACAAGCTTTTATTAGCTTTGGTTACATGTACGTACACATGAAAATATAGGAATAATATGGAAAGACCTACAGCAATCCATGGCGTTAATTTGAAAATTTATAGAAGAGACTGGCAGACCAAAATAATTAAAAACTTCATGGGCTCATAATGTTTAAAAGTATTCGATTTAAATTCATTCATCATAATGATTTACACTTTTCATTTGGGAATGAAACATACTTTTTGGGGGCAACGATGTTTTTCAGAGTGTAAAGGCATCAATCATCACTCCCCGGATTTAGCCACATATGAATGCCCGTGCCACAGCTCGAAGAGCCAGTCAGCCAGCTTCTTCTGCCCCACCGTTCTGTTTCAAGTTTAATTGCTTCGCGTACGTTTTAATTATGCCGAGTACTGGGATCTAAAAGCCCAGAGCTGCGAGTTGAGCTCCACTGAATGGAGCTGCACTAGCAGCAACTAATTTGGCAATTTGGCCAACTGCAGAGTGTAATTACTTTATGGAGTACGGAGTGCACTGTGAATGCGTCTTTTATGACAGCCATTGAGGTGCAGAGCGATCGAGATGGAGATCGAGTCCATCGCTCAAATGCCACAGGTGAGTGGAGCCACGGAGGATGAGCACCTAAGATTCCCAGGTGCGACCTTCGCGTGCCTTCGTCTCTGGACAGAATGTTATCAATGACTGCCAGTTTGGCTTTGGAAGTCGTCAATTAAGACGTTGAACAAGCAAAGGTGTTTGAACGACAGTATTATAGATATATTTAATGGCCTCCTTAGGTTATTTTCTAAAGCACCGTAATACATTATATTGAATTTGTAGGGTAACTTTTTGTATCACCAAAAAAAGCGTTCTTAATAAATAAGTTCTGCCAAGAATCGGTTGTTGAAAAGCGTAATTTCCTTATAGTCATCCCCATCATAAGTCATCCACACCCAGCTTACTCACATCCATTTCAGTTCACTTTAATGTTCAAACGGTTCGAAATGTCAAAGTTTGTCCATTTTGTGTGTGAGTCAATCGACTTTTACTCCGGATTCTGGCAAAAGGCAGCGACCTTCGCGTCGGCCCAAAAATGCAGTCGATGTGTGCGAAGAACTCGGAGCCACTGAGCCACAGAGCCGGAGATCATAAAAATCGAAAATCGCTCTCGAAATATCATCATCTAGAGTGGCACGGCATATTCAAAGTGAGGCGCAATTTACATCAAAAGAAGCATTAATTGATTCTGTCCGTCGTTGGGGGGCACATTGCATCAGAAATTATCGTAGTTTAATTTAAATTACACGTTGGCGTCGCTCCACTCGTCCGCATTCTAGGTTACAAAGCAAACATAGATTCGGATCTGCAGATACAGATACAGATACAGATACGGATACGGATACATATGTATTTCAAGGTCCGCCCCTCTCGAAGCTCTAGAGAGCAGCCATCAGCAATTACAAATCGTCAGTGTCTTCGACTTGGCGCATCATCACCTGGCTGGGTGCCATTAGCTACCCTCTCCCTTTCCATCTCCATGTGTGTGTTCAACTCCAAGTCCAACTTCGGCTAGATGGCCTCTCTGTCTGGCACGTTCAATGTAAATTAGCCGATGCAGGAAATTAAATGATTTTTTAATGTGCTGGAAAAATGATTACAAACGTAAAACAACAAGCAGAAGACGCTGAAAACTCAAAACTGAAAACCATAAACAGATTTCAAGTCGTTCATGGAGTGCTATTGAATATGAATTTCAGTTTTTTTTTTTGTTTCCGAAACAAGGAATGCGGCAAAACGAGGTTTTATTTAATTGTTTTGTTTACAATTCAAGATTCATATTAGCCATTATGAAGTCAAGTCCTCCCTGCTCTGCTATAATTTCTGTTTGCTTATTTGAATTTTTCGCACTCGCATATTTGCAAACATAACTCCAAATGATCTTGGTAATTACAAAAAACTATGCAGTAAATTCTCTAATTTATTTTTATTGTGGTCTGTGGCAAGGTCGAGTATTACTTGCAGAAAATCACTTTGCGGAATACGCAGCGAGGAAGCAATTCGATGCCACCCCTTCATCCCTCCATCCATCCATCCATCCCTTCAATCCCTCATTAATTTCCAGCTCATTTGGGGCGTGGCTTCGCATGGCCTTTGAATTTACAACTCATAAACTTGGCATTATCGAATGTGAAAGTCAGCTCGTGCCAAATCGCATAATGAGCAGGGTCCGTTATAACAAAATGCGAAAAAATTCAAATTTGCTACGCATTCGACCAATGAGCCAAAAGACAATTGACCACAGAAATATTTGCAGATCGTGATGGATGCTACGCCCACTGTTTAAATGAACATGGAATATGGCAATAAAAATATTGAGTTACTTTTCCCTGTTGTCAAGTAGTGTGTTCAAGCATTTTTAAAGAGTTCAAGTTTCCTTTGTGTTATGCAATCGACTTTTTAATGGGATAAATAAATATCCAAAACTATTGAGCAAATACATTTAAATACGTTTGCAGGAAATGGAAAAAAACTATGTTTTTTCTTGAAAAATATATTTAAAAACTTATTCCACTCTAAAAATTATTTGTGAAAAATGTACACTTTAAAATAAAGAAATGTAAATATATTCATTTAAATTAAAGTTTATTTTCCCCTTAAAAGAATGTTACCATTCTAGAGATCGTGAAGTAATTTGTTTGCGCATAGCAACTATAATTTGTTACTAATGTTCAGCTTAACTACAATCAACATTTTCGACACTAGAGCGTATCTTTCCCAGCAGGAAGATAACGTATCTGAAAACGCTTTTTCCCTCGCTGTGCTCACATCTCAATTGCAGCTTATCCGACTTGAATCCATGTCAACGCCAATCCAAACGGACACATTTGTGAAGTCTGGGGCATAATCCAGCTCATTAGTTGTGCCGCAAAACAAAACCGAACTATACCCAGCGAAAACTCCCACGCACTAAGGGAAAACAATTTGCAGCAGCAATGCCTGCAGCAAGTTCGTTGCCTGAGTCTTTTGTTTTTCTGCTTCGCCTTTCGAGGCGGCCGCCGCTGAAGCTGCCGCGCGACTGAAGCCTGCGATCCGCGATGAAGATGCGTGGAGCAGCTGCCTCCGCTCACTTGGCTATTGGACGCTACCGTCGACGTCGCTGCCCGCTGCCTGCTGCATGACTAATTCCATTACAAATAAGTGTTTCTGCTATTACACGAGCGGCAACAAATGTTTATGGCCTGCAGCCGCAGGAGCGCGGTACTCGGTACTCCCTCGTCTCATTTGTTTGGATGTTTGGCACTCATCTTCGCTCATTTGCCGCTCAGCCCGACGGCAGCTACAGATACGAAGCCAGCTCGTCAAAATGTTTGGCGCTTTAATTTTCAAAGTAACTAGTTTACTATAACAAATCCACCTCAAGCGATTTCCCTCTTCTACTCGGCAGCACCGAGAGCAGTCTGCTCTTCCTCCGCTCCGTGTGCTTTGCATTATTTTGTAATGTTTTTCAAGTGCTCGTTCGGCTGTGGCACTCATTTTTTTTTGTTTTTTTTTTTTTGTTTTTCGACTAACCGAAAATTGAAATAACGAACTAAGCTGAACAAAAAGAAACACATTTTGGCGCGCAATTTTTTGAAGCCGACGTCGACGCCGCTGCGTCGCATGCTGCTCATTTCAAATATAAATACTGGCCTACGAAATTGTTTCAGTATCACAATCAAGTCAACCATCTTCGCAAGAAGAACACAGCCAACAGAGCAAAGTTAACAAAAACCGTTTTCGTGTGTGCCAAAATCCCAAACAAAAGACAACACAAAATGAAGGTACATAGCCGAATAGAACTCTCAAGTCAAGTGTCAAGTGGTGTGCTGTGCGAACAAAATGTCCTCACAAAAGGATATGGGCAGCCAAAACGAAGGATCTCAAAGTCAAATAAATGGGTTTAAATACAATGCCTCATGTGGCATTCGGGAAACGATAGAACTAAAGGATATAGAACTTATATAACAAACAAGTGTGCTGTATTTCAAGGGAGTTCTTTCAAGAGTTCAGTTTCAATATAGGTCCATTATCAGACACTGTTAAACTTTTTCATTAAATTTTCGAAGGATTTTCAAGATTGCTCTAACTTACAGACAAAGTTAGGTTACAAATTCCTGAAATAATGAAATCAACGTCACTCTTCATAATGTTTTTACATTGCAAAGGTGCTAAAACATGTTCAAGTTTTGTATTCATATTTCTGTAAGCAATCAATAGCCCTCATTTAAAATCGTTTTTGGCAATAGATCGATCAATCAATAAAACAACTCATCAAACTAATGAAGCGCTCATTGTCTCACATAGCACTTAATCAGCCAATCGGAAGGAGAAGACATGAAATATTAATATTTGAGCCATATTAAAAGTCAAGTTCAGGAGGGCGATTAATCAAGCGGAGATCCGCATAATAAATTTCATACGCTGCCATCATCGCGTTTAAGTTTCAGATTGCCATCACTTTGTTGAGGATAGCTACTGTTTTCATCCGTTTTTTGTTGTTGTGGGTTGCGGAATCAGAACACCGATAGCATCCGCCTGGGAAACAATTGCAGCCAGCGATCCCAGTACATTTGTAGGGTGTGGGAATAACAAACAGAAGCAACAACAGCTGCCGCTGCTGGGGTCATTTTGCAATGAATAAATTAGAGAAACTTTAAGTGGCGGAAGAAGAACTACTGGACATGCCCAAGTAAGGCAGTCTGGAGATGACCAGGCGGCGATAAAAAACAAAAACTACAAAAAAACAGACAAAAGCGCAGCCAAAAAGCATAGCATTTTAACGCCAATGAAGCATGAAAGTCATTGACGGCCCTGTGCCTAAGCACTCGGCCAGAAGATCTTTTGCACAAGATTCGGAAATAAGTTGTGTAAGCCTGAGCCGAAGAGGTTCTCCCACAGGTTGTCTGCGCCACACGGCGTATACTTAACATTCAGACGCATTGCGCAAGCACGAGATCAGCCCTTCACTTGCTGCCCAGCCAAATCCAATCCAAACCAATCCGATCCCATCCGATGTGAGCTTCATCTGGGACCAAATTACCACTGATTTGCATATGCCCCAGCTAAATGCTGTAGAGATGGGAAAGACAAAGCCGATTCTGGGCCTGCTCGCAGGCCATCAAAACCAAACAAAAGATTGTCAAGCGGGTCACAGCCTGGGCACTTATTGTTATTGTTTGGAGTAGAGTTTAATGAGCTGGAAGCCAGCCAGGCAAACAGTGGCTATTTATTCGAGGAGTACACCACGGTTTCACATGAGAAATTTTACATTTGCGATCAGTTGTGCGATGGGGTATCGATTTCTCCCATTGGCGTCATATCTTTTTGGATCTCAGCCAGAGTTCGGTAGGCCATCTGGTGGATCTTGAAACCATAAAGCCTGCAAATATGCAAAAACATAGTCATATTCGTTACAAGTTTAAGTAAAAAACGTAGGGATGCAGGCCGAACTCACCTGGGCACAAACTTCTGCTTGGTCCGCTTTGGCCTTGCATCCGGATTCACCATGAAGAGCATATGAGGGAATCCACTGCCAAAGAAGGCTCCATCTAGATTGGAGTGTCTCGCCGCCTTGGGTATGTAAACATCATTGCACTTCGGGCAGTAGATGCGGACCATATCCTCGCCGGGATTATCGCTCAACCCAATGGGCAGCACCGGTTGACCCTGGCAGAAGGCGCGTGGACACGACCCAAACTCTCCCTTGTTGTACTTCTCCAGCATCAGTTCGATGCCCCGGTTGGTTAAGATGAAGCGAGCATGGATCAAACCATACAGCTTCTCGGCACTGGCCTCCAGTTCTGGTTCAGCAGGGGCGTCCGAGGCTGAGCCCGAGTTGAGATCCAGGATCACCTCCAAGGCACATCTGTAGTTGGTCACGTTCGAATCGAGAAAGTTGAGGTTGAACTTGTCATGGATGTAGTCCTCATCCACCTCGCAAAAGAACTCGTTGCCACGCTGCTTGCAAAACCAATGAATCCAGGAAGTCTCATCCGAATCGGTCATAGCTGCTGCACTTTAGCTCCAATTTAATCAGTGAAAGTCCCACCAGCTTAACAATAACACGTGTTTAATTTCGAATGACAACTGTCCGGATCGGAGTGTTCACTCAAGGATTGCTTTGCTCAAAAATGTATCCATTTCCTTTCCCCAGGCCTTTACGTCGATTGCGCTGCTCGTGTGCCTGGCTGCCTGGACCCAAGCGGAACCACCAGTGCCCCAGAACCAGTACCTGCCCCCCAACCAGTCGCCCCAGGCGCCGTCCAACAACTACCTGCCGCCCACGCAGGGCTTCCAGTCGCCGTCGAACAACTACTTGCCTCCCCAGCGCACTGGCGGCAATGGTGGAGCGCCCAGCAACAGCTACGGCGCCCCCATCGCTCCTCCCCAGGGTCAATATGGTGCTCCTGCGCTGACTGGTGCCATCTTCAAGGGCGGCAACGGAAACGGCGGCTATGGCGGCGGTAATGGCAACGGCAACGGCAACGGCTACGGACAGCGGGATGAGGAGCAGTACGGACCGGCCAAGTACGAGTTCAAGTACGACGTGCAGGACTACGAGTCGGGCAATGACTTCGGACACATGGAGTCCCGCGATGGCGATCTCGCCGTTGGCCGCTACTACGTCCTGCTGCCCGATGGTCGCAAGCAGATTGTCGAGTACGAGGCCGACCAGAATGGATACCGCCCAACCATCCGGTACGAGCAGGTCGGCAATGGCAACGGAAACGGCAACGGCAACGGTCGCAACGGTGGCGGTTACGATAGCAACGCGCAGCAGGGCAAGTTCAACGGCTATTAAGATGTGGGGCAGTGAGGATGCCCGATTAAGGTCGACCCCGCAACTATACTCGTCTACTTCATGGGTTCGCTGGCCGAGTATTAAACGCCCATCCAGCCAGAGGGCCAGCGATCGCAGTCAGTCTATACCTATCCATGTACCTATCTGTGTGTATCCCATTAGTGGGAAGGCCGCCATTTTGCCATAGACAGGCGCGTTCCTTTCCGTTTCCGTTTCACTGCCGTTCGTTCCCCCGTTTCCTGTCTCTACGCCTGGAACTCCTTGCCGTTTTTGTTTTGTTTAAGCGCCTTCATTTTGTGTAAGTCTACGCACACACACACAAACACACCACTCACACACACACACCATGACCATTACGCATTCATACATACATGCATAAGGATTGTATTTAGTTTTTAAACGAAAATGGAAATTCGAAAGTGAAACGAACTTATGAGATTTTTGTGTATATTTAATAATTATTAAATGAATAAAGAAGCATTTTTGTATAAAACAAAGTCAAAAAGAAAAACGAAACTGTCTTTTTATTTTGATGACAAAATGTATTATGCTTTATTAACTTTATCCAAACTGCCTACTTCAGGACCCTCTCCAGTTGTCCCTGGCTGTTGTATCGATATACAGGATCCTTGAGCTGTCCCACAGTGGAGTAAGTCAATTGAGCCGTAAAATCATCTGCATTCTCGTTTTGCTGCGAGCTGAAAGTAACTCTCTGTAGTTTGTTGTCCTGCGAAATGACGAAGTATCGTCCCTCTATGATTTTGGGCTGCTGATTGGCTTCGAGATCTTTCGAAGTACCTGGCTCCTCATCGTCGGGATAAATAATTTTAAATTTGGGATCTGGCGGACCGTACTGGTTGGACGGTCGGGCGGTGGGAAGTATCTCTTCCTTGAGTATATCCAGTTGTTTCGGAGGAATATAATTTGGCTGTGGCCTTTCCACTGGATCGAACTGGTCCACTCGGGCCTTTGTGATTTCTACTCCATGACTTGACCGGATAGGAAGCACAGACTCGTTAGGTAAGTTGAACGGAATCTGCGGATGCCACCCAGCTGGAGCATATGGTGCTCTGCGTCCACCAGAACCTACTTCAGCTCGTACAATGCCCAAAATTGGCAATAGTAGTAGAAACTTAAGGAATGCCATTAGATTACGTATAAATGTTTATTTAACAACTCCACATCATACCTTTGTCACCATATTGATGAACGTTTCGATCGAAACTGCGGTGCAATATTTGGGACTTGCGCATTTTTATATTGAACAATTGGAACCATTGCAATATTTATCATGCCGGACACGCACCTTGTTCGTCTGACACCAATTGGACTGCATCTGTTCCATCTTCAGACAACATTGTCACGTATCCAACCGACAAAACCAAAAAAGAATCAAATGCACACAACCTTGACAGCGGATGAGCGAATAATTGGCAAAGGCTCAAGTTTGATTTCGACCACAGACGTTAGTTAATGGTCGGCAACTTGTAATAGATGCACCTAAAAAGTGAAAGGGAAAGTTTAACAAGTAGCGTTGATTTACCATAGAATTTACAAAAAATTAGACTAAGAAGATTTCAATGTAATTATTGTAAACTTAATTGCCTAAGCGTTTCAAAAGTATTAAGGGAATGCAGTTTTTGAAATTCTCAGTAAATTTTAATTTTTGAAAATACGTTATTTCTAGGGTGCCCACATTCTCACTTCCAAATTGATTTGTAATATGCAGCCATACTGTTTTGTCCAGCATTTTGGGTCTTCCACCTACGGCTTGATAATTTGCAGCAGACGGTCACACTGTGCATGTGGAACTTTGAGAAAATCTACAAAACATTGACAAAATCTATTAGTTTAATAGCTTAATTCCAAGAATAAATGTGTACATATGTTAATTAAGTGCAGTATCAGAGCCAGTGAGCAATGTGCACGTGCTTACTATGCCTAACAGCCAGAAATCAGCGAGATTTATGTGACGAAATTCCATAAACAAATCAGCGTGCAGCTCGTGCAGAACCTGGTAATACAGAATTCCGCAGGAGAAAACCCATTTTAAACCATTCTAACATTTGGTTGTGTTTCAGATATGCGGTAAACGCAATATTATGCGCCAGTGGCCACGGAGCCCGCCGGAACCACCAAAACCATGTGGCCCCACTGCCACCTAAACGCCGTGCTGCTCATCCTGGCAGTGCTGGCGTTCCCCACTAGCAGTCAACATGTTCCTCTGGCCATGGCCAACTCAACTAGCAACCAACAAGTGCCTACGGATCCCGGCTTCATGCCCCTGCAGCAGTCGCCGGGAAGCGTCTTCTTCGTGCACCACAACCAGCAGAATGCCATGCAGCTGCGACACAGCATGGAGGGCAAGCTGCGGAACATTCGCAATACGGAGCTGAGGGTGGCCAAGATCCAGGTGGGCTATCTATACTGTATAAATAATGAACTCTGTTTTAATGCACTAAAAACCCTTGCAGGAAATCTTTGACTCCATGCACTTTAGCAGCGCCAACGGAGCTCCAAACACGCGTCAAGCTCCAAGCAACGATAGCAGCCTGGCCAATCCCCAGCTGCAGCGGGATTTGCAATTATTCAGCAGTCGTCTGAGCAAGAAACTCCAGAAAGCCACTTACGTGGTGTTGGAACTGCGCGAACTTCTGCGCTACAACCTCACCAAGGTGTGGCAATACAGCTACGACGACGAGGATGAGGAGTCGGAGAGCGAAATGGATCTAGAGATGGAGCTGGAAGATCTACATGCGAGCAACACGGCTTCACCAACTGAAGAGCATATGCAGCTCTACTTGAACACCCAAATAGAGAGCTGCCAGCCTGACTACGAAACGGACGTAGAGTACGGCTCCTCGTCGACTCAATCAATTCACTACAACAGGCAGCAGATCCAAATCCTAAACTATCTGAAGTCGGATGATGCACGCGCTACCTTCCTGAATGAGAACAATGCCCGTTCCTTGGCTGTCAATGGCTACATATCGAATCAACTAGTTCTACTCAAGCGCAGGCTCAGTCGGAGCGATGCGGAAAACTCGAATAGCAAGCCAATTAGCGGCAACCACTTTAAACATATATATTTCCTGTCCAATTCGGATGGAGCCTCTGCCAGCCTTCACTTCCGTCAGCTCTACGTGTCGGCTATTAAGCAGAAATTTGTGCTCTTCCTCATCGACGTTGGCTCAGCTCTAACCGCGGAGTTATTCGACCTCTCAAAAAGCTTTGGTAAACTATTGATTCTTATTGAAAAGCAAACAAATAATTTGTTATTATTTTCAGTTCACGAAATGCTCCAACTGTTGGAGGATACGGATAAAGTTTCACTGGTGACGGTTTCCAGTGAGGCGAACTTTATGTCCCTAGAAGCCTTTCCCGCCGAGGCTGGCCACGGCATTTACAGTGCGACTCGTGCGCACAAGGAGGAAATAATTAGCTACATTAACAACTTGAGCCGGGCGCAAGCTTTTACGAACCACTCCTTGGGATTTGAGTACTCCTTTGAGCTGCTTCATCGCCTGCAACAGTCGGGAATGATAAACACGGCAGACCAACCAGTGGAATTCGTTTACATCACTCGTGGTCTTTTGACCAACTTATCTGATGCCATGGCCGTACTGCGAGTAGTGGCCGATGGTCAAAAACGACTTAGGGCTCCAGTGATCATCAACACATGCGCGGTGGTGCTCGATGAAAAGCGGATTATGTACGAAAAGCAATTCCTTAACGATGTGGCCACTCAGAACTACACCAAGTACGAGATTGATGTGGCCAGTTGGTGGCCCAGTGCACAGGAGGCGTCCCAGTTGGTTGGACGCTTCTATGTGCTCAGCAAAATGCACGCGGAGACGTCGTTACCTCAAACGAGTTCTCGGATCTTTGGACCGCTCTTTCAGGAGCGATATTTGAGCGATACGCTGGAAGTTCATCCGCCAGTTGTGGACGCAGACAGCGGAGGTGAGTACGAAAACATTTAACTTGATTTCAAAATCATTATTTGGCCTCTCTGCAGATGTTCTTGTCTCCATCACGCATGCGGTTCCTCCCTACGGTATGTAGGAGTCAACTTGTACCTGTCGGATCTGCTCGAGGATCTACTCAACTACCCCAGTACTACATCCAGTGCCAAGCAGGGCTTAGGCTATGCCTTTCTACTCGATCGCTCGACGGGAAATACGCTAGCTCATCCGGCTTTTCCGCGACCGCTCATTCAGCGCGAGACCTCATATCCCGTAAACATCGCTTATCTGGAAAACGCCACGGATTTTTCCAGCCATATACGCGACCGCCTTCTACACGAGGAGAGCGGTAATGTCACTACGGATGTCTATGTGGGCAGACAGCGACTCCAGCGCACCTACCACTGGCAATCTGTGCTGGGCTTTTATGTATTGTGCCTGGTAAGCAGTGGAGGCGACCCTCTGCGCAATGTTTCCTCCACGCAACGATATAACCTGAAGGACACCGTCTCCAACTACGAGCCCGGTTACTACGGCGAGAGCATGGACCTACTGTATCACCGCTTGGACTTGAATCAGGGCGGTAGTGCCCCGCCCAAAACCTGTCGCTACTTCAGACAAATAGCCACAATGGGTGAGTTTAGTTAATACACGAAGAGGTCTGAACGTTACATGGTATTTTAAAATCTTCCAGATGCTCCCACTCTGTTCCTGAGTGCGGCCGCATTCGAGTCTCCGTTCGGATTCCTTCACAACAACAGGCCTCGAACGCAGTTGCGGCATGTGGAGTCTATAATGGCCTATCTTCGCGACTCTAGTGGCCTGCTGGCAAATATGGGGCTGCGTCCCAGCATTCGGCACGAGGTGAGTGTTCTGTACCAGGCGATGCAGCAGTTGAGACGCCGGCACCAGGACGCAAGGGGATCACTGCGTAGTCATGTCATTCGACGGTACATCGCCAGTGTGAGTGGAGTGCTGCAATTGTTCCCAGGTTGCTTGCTCAGCAGCAGCTACGATCCAACGCGGAGGCCATGGTTCCGACAGGCAATGGCGCAGCCGGGAAAGATTGTTAGCACAGCTCCGTATCTGGATGCCGGAGGAGCTGGATACATAATCACCATCGCGCACACCATCTTCGAAGGCAAGGCCCATGCGCTGCACTCTGCCCAGCAGGACAGACCAGTAGCTGTGGTGGCCCTGGACGTTCCATATGCCTTCTATTATCGTCTGATCCTGGAGGGCACTCCCATCTGCCAGCTGCCGCACATAAAGTGTCTGCTGTTCGAGCACGAAGGCTATTTGTTGGCCCACCCGAGTATGATGCAGCCCGCCACACTCACGAAAAATCAACGGCGTCCGCACGAGCACCTCACACACAAGGAATCGTATTTGGCCAACGACATGTTGAACCACGGCCAGCTGGTGCGAAAACTCGGTTGCGCCAGCTACCAAAATCGCACGTTGCAGCGTTACTACGCCTTTAACACCTCGCTGTCAAGCATCCTGGGCAACGTAGTGCATGGCGAGCGAACCAAGTACGCGATTGCCCTGATCCGCGGTAGCAATCTATTCGCTGCCGTCCTAAACTCCAGCTGCGATGGCGGCGCCTTTTGTCCGTGCAGCACCATCGACAGGGAGTGTCTCAACTGCAAGCGGATGGACCAAACGGACTGTGAGTGTCCATGCGAGTGCCCAATGGTGGGCGACAGCAGCTCGCCATCGTCTCTTATGTACTTTGTCAACTACACGCGCCAGTTCCCGTACTGTCCGCCACCAAGTGAACATTTCATTGCACTTCCACCGACCACGCAGCTGCTCAGTGCACTGCCGAATTGTCCCGGTTCCGCTGGCATATGCGAAACATACTCCACTCAACGGGAATGCCTCGGAGTGATGGGCTGCGAATGGTGCCAGCTGGATGTGGACGGCAATAGTTTTTCGACCGCCTTCTGCTCGTCGCAGGCGAGCTGCTTCAACGGAGTTCTAGCCTCCCTGACGCCCTATGGTGAGCTGGACGAGATGGAACTGCTGGCCGCCCACAATCCGCAGAGAGAGCAGCACGCATACTCTGCATTTGGTCCGCTCGGAGGAGCGATTGTGGTCCTTGTAATGGTGATTGGCTTTGCCATCTACTGCTACAGACACAATCTGGATGCGCAGACGCAGGAGCACTTCTATGTGGATTCGGTGCAGGAAGAGAACTATGGCCTGCCGTTGTCCAGGTTCAACTTTGACGATTGCAAAGCGCATGACGAGCCGCCTCTTGGTGGCGGCTACGACCACGCATCTGCACAGCGGCAGCTGATGCACGCGGCGGATATTTCGCCCTATCACGTATCCAGCGGCAGTAGCTATCGCAGGCCACCCAACGGGGAGTCGGATCACGGCTACAGCACAATGACGCCGCACGAGGACAGTTCCGACCAGCAGTGCTTCACGCTGGCGGAACCTTTGCTGCTGCATGACAAGCGGCACAGCAAGTCGGACACCATGTCCATCTCCACATCCATATCGAGTCCCACGAATCGCCAGCAGTCCTCCTCCCAGCCAAACACACATCCCTATTTGAGCAATCAGCCGACCTCAAAGACGGAGCGCTACAAGCAGGTGCAGGCCACGCCCTCGCCATGTCGCGGACCGCCAGCGGGTGGTGTTTACGGGCAGACGACGTTGCCCCTCGAGGCGGATGAGTCCCGGCCACACTACATCCTGGCACCAGTGACGGTGCACCGGCACATGGAAACTGCCGAGTCGTAGTCCACATAGCATTGTTAAGTTTTAGTGCGTAAGATGTCCGCTTGTTTGCCAATTTAGTTATGTAAGTTTCCCAAAACGGGCAGTTCAACTGCCGCCAGTCCAGAATGCTGGGCCCGCATTCCAAACTTTCAATATGCTTTGAGAGCTCGCGGTGGCCGCCATTGTAGGCCCATCTGGACCATCTGTATCTATTTGAGCCTCCGAGGACGAGACGAACACCAACTATTAAGTGATGACATTGTTTCTGCCATTTTTGATCGATGTATTGTATTGTATTGTATTTTACTGTAATTTATTGCAAAAAGTATTACTACTATATTATGTGCAGCTATACACTTCCGATATTTTTAGCATTTATTTGATAAGCACCAACCACAGCAATGTACTTACTTGTCTGATTGTAAGATATACCATGTCGTATACCGTTTTTTGTATTAGCCCCTAAGACCACAGAGTTACTAACTACTGACTTTAGTAATACACATCTATAATAGCATTGTACGTTTCAAATAAAGTGTTTAAATTTTGCATAAACCCACAAGATCTTAACCTTGATCCAGAGCGATCCGATGAATCGATTGAGCTGCCAATTTCTCGTCCTCCGATCAGCTGGCCGCACGTTAATGAAATTATTTTTACACCCATACATTTTATACGCAAACCAGACGCTGCTCAATGGGCAAGAAATGCCAATTTATAAATAACAATCTCTATTCGTGGGTTGTCAGGTGGACCATGTAGTCAATATATTCAAAGCTTTGCCAAAAGTCAGTCTCTTCATACCGTTTTGCTTTGAGTTTGTTGCGCGAGTTTTTACCCGATACCCAACCGTTTCGGAACCGTTATCAACCGGTTGGTTTCGCACTCGGCTGACAACCCTGAACAGAAGCTGCTAGCTCTCACTATTCCATTGCAGCCACTGCATTTGGTTTTCTGGTCTGGCGCACGACGAACGTTGCTTTGGGTGCTCACTTTTCAGCCCAACAACGACTCTATACTTCAACTATATTTCAGCCCTATCTGCACTCCACCTCCTGCGATACCCCGCACTTTGAAGTGAGTGTTTCAGTTTGCTCGGCGTTTTGAAAAGCGTTCGGTTTTTGAACATTTTCGAAATGAAATATATACAATGTGATCCAATTCGTACTCAGGCGAAAACATTACGCAATGCATAAAAAGTGTTTGGCGAATGCGAAAAAACAATAGTTATGTAAAAAATAATGCAACTATAAATTGCCGATCTAAAAATAACACGGTAGAAAAGAAAGTTTTAAGAAATGGTGTTGTACCAAGCGGTTTTGGATTGATAATGCTTACCTTAAAATATTGTTATTAAATAGTTAAATAATAACAATAGAAGCGATCTTCGAATAATTGAATAATCTTCCAGGCTTGAAGAACTGAATTATAATCACAAGTACTAGATATTTAGGTATAGATTAAAAAACCATTCTAGTAGATAATTGAGTACTTAGGATAGGTGGTAGTTTATGTCGTTACATCATGACCTTAACCTTAAACCTCTCGAAACCCTTGATCCCTCTTTCCGAAGGCACTTCTCTCAGGCACCATGTTCAAGTCCCTGTTCGATGCCGCGCAGAACTCAACGTTCAAGTCGCCATTCACCAGCGTCAACTGCCAGGCAGCCGCGCCCACTTCCGCCCCCACATCCTCCGCGGTATTGACCCCCACGCTCAGGGATGTTGCTCCCCGCCAGCTGACTCCAAACCACAGGATCGCTGCCGCTGCCGTTGCCGAGGGTGGTAAGTGAGATGACCCCTTCTGGCATCATGAGTTGGATATAACCAGTGTTAATCTTGTGCAGACTCCTGCGAATTCGGCTCGAACCACTACTTCCTGCTGTGCGGCCTGGGCGGCATCATCTCGTGCGGCTCCACACACACCATGGTGGTGCCCCTGGATTTGGTCAAGTGCCGCCTGCAGGTGGACCCGGCCAAGTACAAGAGCGTGTTCACCGGTTTCCGCATCAGCTTGGCGGAGGAGGGCGTCCGCGGACTGGCCAAGGGATGGGCACCCACCTTCATCGGCTACTCGATGCAGGGTCTGTGCAAATTCGGCCTGTACGAGGTCTTCAAGAAGGTGTACGGCGATGCCATCGGCGAGGAGAACGCATTCCTCTACAGAACCGGACTCTATCTGGCTGCCTCGGCCTCCGCCGAGTTCTTCGCCGACATCGCCCTGGCGCCCATGGAGGCGGCCAAGGTCAAGATCCAGACCACGCCCGGTTTCGCCAAGACATTGCGCGAGGCGCTGCCCAAGATGACGGCCCAGGAGGGCGTGGCCGCCTTCTACAAGGGCCTGGTGCCGCTGTGGATGCGCCAGATCCCCTACACCATGATGAAGTTCGCCTGCTTCGAGCGGACGCTGGAGCTGCTGTACAAGTATGTGGTGCCCAAGCCACGTGCCGATTGCACCAAGGGTGAGCAGTTGGTGGTGACCTTCGCCGCCGGCTACATTGCCGGCGTGTTCTGCGCCATCGTCTCGCATCCGGCGGACACAGTGGTGTCCAAGCTGAACCAGGCCAAGGGCGCCTCCGCCCTGGATGTGGCCAAGCAGCTGGGTTGGTCTGGTGAGTACTCCTGTGGTAATCTTCTGTGCCACCAACATTTGAAAACTGTCGTTTGTTTTTCCATTTCAGGATTGTGGGGCGGTTTGGTGCCCAGGATCGTGATGATCGGCACACTGACCGCCGCCCAGTGGTTCATCTACGATGCCGTCAAGGTGTTCCTGCGCATGCCACGCCCACCACCACCAGAAATGCCCGAGTCCCTGAAGAAGAAGCTGGGCGTGACTGGCGAGCAGTAAACCAAATACTCGTATAAGCTAACTGTTTTTAAATTTAGAGCGAGCAGAATGTTAATCGAATTAAACTTGATTTGTATAGATAAACCAGCCAGTAAATAAAAACCAAACACAAATTAGGCATTTTTTTATTAATTGGTTATACAAAATGTAAAGCAAAAAGCATAACTAATATTCAAATTAGCCGCCAAACTCAAGTGTACACCCCGCCATTTTACAACACTATTTTAGCACTTTTACTTCAATACAGAACAGCTGAGCATAACAGCCCTGTCCAATGTCAACAAACAGCGGGAAGAAGAAGCAGCATTCAACACGCGGTTTTTTCAACTGCATGTTTATTTCACATCTATTAAGTTAAAACATTGAATTATGGTGCAAAATAAGCAGAAAACAGCGAAGCCACCAAAGCTACTAAAAGGCGCCGCCAAGGAGCCTGCACTTCCGAAGGCGGAGAACTGGCAAAAGGTGAAAATCAAGGGCCACGTGATATCCGACGATTGTAGCGGCTTCGAGGGATTAATTGGCCTGGAGGTGCTCAAGGACTACGATGCATCACTGGTGAAGTCCACGCAGAAGAGGACCAAATCCCGGAATACCGACAGAGAGCGCAAGCCGAAGACCAAGAAGAGGAAGGTATCGAAGGGCGGCGATGAAGAATCAAGCGAGAGTTCCAGCGAATCCGAGAGCGAGGATGAAGTGGCCATCGCTGCCAGGACCAGTAGGAAAGCCCGTCTGGCCGAGCGGCATGCGCAAAAGATGCAAAAACTACGGGAGAAACGGGAAAAGCGCAAGGAGCTACGTAAACAAAAGAAGTCAAAGGGAAAGGAAAACGAAGACGACAAAAGTGAGGACTCCAGTGATGAGCACGCGGCAGATCGCTTTGCGCTACTCCGGCCACCACCATCGGACGCTGAAGAAGAAGTGGCCAAGGCGGAAGATTCGGCAGACGAGCAGGACTCCAGCGACGAGGAAGCACCTGAATTAGTGCCAATCTCCACGGACGAAGCCGAAGATGTTTCCGCCTGGAACGGCCTCGGTGTTCCCGCGTCCATTCTGCGTGCCCTCGGCGAGCAAGGCTTCAAGGCGCCCACTCAAATCCAGGCACTGACTCTGCCGGCTGCAATCCACGGCAAAAAGGACATCCTTGGAGCAGCGGAAACGGGCAGCGGCAAGACCCTGGCCTTTGGCATACCCATGCTGGCCGGCATCATGGAGCTAAAGCAAAGGAACATTCGCTCTGGCATACGCAAGGCGCCCAAGGTGAAGGGACAGCAGCCGGAGCCAGCGGCAGATGAGCACGAGCTAACGCCGCCGCCGGAGGAACTGGATCATGTTTCGGGTGCCAGTGAAGAGGAGAGTGATACAGAGGAGCAAGCCCAGCGCATCCAGACACCGCTGTACGGTCTGGTTCTCACACCCACCAGGGAGTTGGCCGTACAGGTCAAAAATCACCTGGTGGCAGCGGCCAAGTATACGGGCATTCGAGTGGCAGCCATCTTCGGCGGTCTAGCAGTTGCGAAACAGGAGCGCGTACTTCGCCAGTGTCCGGACATCGTGGTGGCCACACCTGGTCGCCTCTGGGAACTGTACGCCCAGGGTAATCGCCATTTGGGCAAGATCGACGATGTCAGTTTCCTGGTCATCGACGAAACGGATCGCATGGTGGAGAAGGGACACTTCGAGGAGCTGCGCAGTCTGCTCAAGGTTCTCAATTCGGACGAGCAGAAGAAGCATCAGCGCCAAAACTTTGTTTACTCCGCCACTCTGACGTTGGTTCACGATCTTCCCGATCACATGCAAAGTAAGTTAATTTGCTTTTACTAGATTTCATAAACTGACAAGAACTCTTTCACTTTTAGAGCGAAATGTGGGTAAGCGCCCGAAGTTTGTGAAACAGACAGTGGATCAGAAAATTGAAAGTCTTATTGAGGAGTTGGGCATCTCTCAACCGAAGATTGTGGATATAACCAGCTCCCAGCGTAAGTATTCACAGTAAATCATGGACTAAAGACCAGATTTATAAGGTTCCATTGCAGAAACCGCACAAACATTGACCGAGAGCCGTCTGCTGTGCCCCATCGATCACAAGGACTACCATCTTTACTACTTCATTCAGCGCCACCCAGGCCGCACTATTGTTTTTTGCAATTCCATCGACTGCGTCAAACGACTTGCCACGCTCTTCGGCCTGCTGGACTGCAATCCCCTGCCCCTGCATGCCAACATGATCCAGAAGCAGCGTCTGAAGAACCTAGAGCGATTCCGTGACAGTCCCCTTGGCTTGCTGATTGCCACTGATGTGGCTGCACGTGGCCTGGACATACCGAATGTGGAGCATGTGATCCACTATCAAGTGCCGCGCACCAGCGAAAACTACGTACACAGATCGGGACGCACAGCACGAGCGAATAAGCACGGAATAACAGTCATGTTTATGGAGCCGGGAGAGGTCAAGAGCTATGTGAAGCTGTACAAGACATTGGAGAGAAGTGAGTGAAACTGACTATTTAAATATAAGATGTTATACATATGGGTGCACTTTTCAGCTGAGGATCTGCCGCTGTTTCCTATCTCGGAGCGCTTCCTGGGAGCTGTCCGCGAGCGTGTGAATCTGGCGCGAGATCTGGACAAGGAAGAACTGAAGCTAAAGCGCGTGCAGAGCGAGCGCGGCTGGATGAAGAAGCACGCTGAGGAAATGGACATGATCATTGATGGCTACAATGACGAATCGTAAGTTTTCTAGCCCAGGCCACATTAAAATGAAGTCTATAGCTAACTTATTATTGCAGTGGCAGCGAGCCGGATGAGGACCCATTTGTGATAGAGCGACGTCGCAATCGGCTGCGCGTGGAGACAGTACGAGCCCAGCTTAATGCCCTCCTGGCACAGCCCATCTTCCCCAGAGGCTTCAGCTTCAAGTATCCCAACAGCGAGGCGGCCCAATTGGCCACGAGTCACACGCAGAGTGCCGTGGAGACCATGAAGGCGGCCATAGAAGACCAGAAGCAGGCCAAAAAGGATCGCAACAAACGAAAAAGGAATGCCTAAACTAACTTAAAGCTGTTTTATTGAATAAGAGATGCAAAAGCTGAAGCCATCAATGCTTGGAAACAAAGTACCGCACTCCTCCGTCTGTCAATGAGCGTGCGTGCTTGGCCAGCAATGTGGAAACGGACAAGTTCGGGGTGGTAAAGCACCTGGATATAAAACCGAAAGTCAAAATAACTTCCACACATGTGTTCAGCATTACTTACTCTATGTACGGTTCCATTTCCTCCATTGTCCATCGTTGCTTAGTCTTGAACAGGGCCCGCATGCGATCGTTAATGTTGGTGGGCAGTAACTCCTCAGCCAGCGACCGGATGCAGGGCTGTGCGCCCTCCTTGTCGCAAATGCCCAGACCACGTAGATACTTCAAGTCGCAGGACATGCCCTCGGGCAGCGCCTCCTGCCAGGTGCGCATGAACTCCTCGTTGCGGAATCGCAAGCCCGGCTGAAGAATGTTCTGTGCCACAATGCGGGCGACCAGTGATTCCTGGTACTCAAACTTTTCCGGGCAACGTTCGCTTGGCGTGGTATAGATATCGAAAAGCCCAGCCACAACCTCCTCTGGCGCTATGCCCTTCAGTGCGCTGATGGTTTCCTCCCGCTCCACTTCGTCCAAAGCCCAGGAGTTTTCACTGATCAATCCCAGCATCATGCTAATAATGCGATATTCGTACTCGTACTCCATCACGCGCATTCGACCGTCCAACTCCATGGCGCGATAGTGGTTCAATCCCTCCATGAATTGACCACGACTGCACTGCACCGTGTCCAGGAGCTGCGCAAAGGTGAAGAGCAGCTTCTGCTCCACGCAAAACTCGTTCTCCGGCCCCGAATATCGTGTAAGCTGCAGCAGTTCGCCCAGCTTGCGAAAGCGCGGTTTGATCTCGCGGCACTCGAAGTACTCGTGGAACACCTTGAGCACCGGTCGCTGCTCCAAAGTTCTAGGCACTTCCAGTTCATCCTCCGCACTGTCGTTGAGGCTGCGCTCCAGGGAGGCGTTGGCGTTGCCTGTGCGCGGACTCTTCAGCGGAGAGGTGCTGGTGGCGGCGGCAAACTTGAGGTCCGGCACCAGCAACAGGCTGTTGGAGATTTCCGCACCCTTCACATCGTAGGTTCGCTCATTGGTGCACAGCACCAACTTCTCGTGCTGGCCACCCTTGAAGTACAGCGTCTGGCCGTCGCGGATTTGTCCCAGCATGTGCCCGTCCAGCTCCAGCAGCCGCAGATTGTCCGAATCCACGTCCGCCGACGGAAAGTACAGCGCCTGGGTGAGTTGGGTCAACTGGCGCTCGTCCAGTTTGGCGTGCTTCACAATGGCCTTCACATCCTCCGGCGTGCGTACGTAGCTAGCGGGTGGTGGGGTTTCATTAGAGTGTTATGACCACCTTTGCGAAGGCACTCACAGCTGGGCAGCAGTCTCATCCACCTCCATGGACTCCATGTCCAGGTTAATAAAAATTAATAAACAAAAAAAGTGAGCGGGAAAAAGTAGTGAGACCAACGCACAGCATGTTGATTTCGTTGAGGGTACTCCGCTGGCTTTAAGCATGTTAGCTTACGGCGTTGGCCAAGCACTGCTGCATTGTGTCGCACACCCGGCAAGGCCACACTGGCCGTCCAGCTGATCAGTTATTTAACGGTCGAAGCTTCGGCAAGAACGTTTTGTTTTTTTGCGCATTGATTTCGCGAGCACGCGTCTTGTTTTTGTTGTTCGCCGTGCACTGGGACGCACTTTGGAAAGCGTTGACTGCGCCAAAGGTCATTGCTGGGCAAGCGGAGCGTCCAATCGCCGCTGGTGGTGACGTTTGTGGAAAAATCAATTCGGGTCAGTGACGGACGTGTTGGAGCTACCAGTTCTGTGATAAGTGACGAGGAGCCGGATAATCCAAGCGGAGGACAAGCAACAACATGACTGTGGGAACGTTTGATGCCTGGGATACGGCTGTGCTGATCAGCATCCTGGTTGTCTCGGCGCTGATTGGCATCTACTACCGGTACACGGGCGGCAAGCAGAAGACCACACAGGAGTACCTGATGGCGGACCAGAGTATGACGACCTTTCCGGTCTCCTTCAGCCTGATGGCCAGCTTCATGTCCGCCATCTCACTGATGGGCGTCTCCAATGAGTCCTACCAATTCGGCACCTTGTTCTGTGTGATCAACATTGCCTACGTGCTGAGTACGCCCATCGCCGCCTACCTCTTCCTTCCCGTTTTCTACCGGATGCGGACGACCAGTGTGTACGAGTACCTGGAGCGACGCTTCGGCCAGGCCACCCGCCTGTCCGCCTCGCTGGCATTCACTGTGCAAATGGTGCTTTACATGGGCATTGCCCTCTATGCGCCAGCGCTCGCTTTAGAAGCTGTAACCGGCATTCATCGGTCAATGGCCATTGTGGTGATTGGACTGGTCTGCACCTTCTATTCGACACTTGGCGGCCTGAAGGCGGTGCTCATCACGGATGTGTTTCAGTCCTTCCTCATGTTTGCCGCCATCTACGCCGTGATTGCCGTGTCGGCCATTAAAGCCGGCGGATTCGCGGCCATCTGGGAGGTGGCTGTGGAGCGAGGACGCGTCAATTTCTTTGAGTTTTCATTGGATCCCACCGTGCGGCATACCTGGTGGTCACTTATAATTGGCGGCATGGTCACTTACCTCTCTTTGTATGGCGTTAATCAAACGCAAGTGCAGCGGCTTTTGAGTGTACGCAATTTGAAGAGCGCTCAGTCGGCGCTTTGGTGGAACTTGCCCATTCTGGGATTGCTTAGTTTCAGCACCATTTTCAGTGGATTGGCTATATTCTACTACTACCGGATTGTGATCCAGTGCTAGAGGGTCGCATCGGGAGGCGAGATCAGGTCATGCCCCTTTTCGCACTGGACACCATGGGTAAGTTTGAAACACATCCAATGAGGGATTTCATTATTTGATTTCCTTATACGGCAGGTCAATATCCTGGATTGTGTGGGCTTTTCGTGTCCGGAATATTCTCCGCCAGTCTTTCGACGATTTCATCGGCAGTTACCTCACTCTCGGCCGTAACGCTGGAGGATTACTTGAAGCCCTTGTACAAGGCGATATTTAAACGGACACTAATCGACTCCAAGTCGACGTTGCCCACCAAGATTGTGGCGTGCATCTTTGGCTTGCTGTGCATCGGACTGGCATTTATGGCTGGCTCTATGGGCGGTGTGCTCCAGGCTTCGCTTACCATTTTCGGCGTGGTTGGCGGTCCTTTGCTGGCCATTTTCACCCTGGGAGTCTGCACCACACGCAGCAACCAAAGAGGCGTGCTGCTTGGATTCCTCGTTTCTCTAATCATTTCCTTCTGGATGGGATTCGGCGGACCCAAACCAATTCCAGTTCCCTTGGAGTTCGGCACATCGGGCTGTGCGAATGTCACCGCTGCAATGGCGGGTTACGCCATCGAGCTCAACGCAAAGAGCAGTGGAGTGGCCAGCGAACCGGACTACTTCTGGTTATATCGAATTTCCTACATGTGGCTAAGCGTGATCGGCTTTCTTATCGCCGTGGTCGTCGGCTATGGCAGCAGCATTGTGCTGGCTCACTTTGGAAGAGCAGAGAACGCGGAAATCTATTTGGACAAGTCTCAGAAGCAACTGGACTACGACCTATTCGCACCCATGCTGTCTCGTCGCTGGCGACGCCAAGAAGAAAAAAACCAAACTGCCCAGGACGAAACGCTCACCAAACTAACTGAGCAGTAGTTCCGCCCGGCTTAGATTTAATATAGTTTATTTATACACATAAAAGAATTTCCAGAAGGCGTCAGCTATTTGCTTAGTCTTGTTACGGATGTCGTACCTAAAAGTGCATAACTATGTGACCTTTTTGTATACCTGTGTGAACTAAACTTGCATACAGAGCGACCAAAACAGAGTCTTCCATATACACATAAACAACGATAATTAGTAGTTATTAGCCGTGTTGCAAATGTTCGCAAGCTCAGATCATTAGAATAGTGAAATGTTTTTTACAATAACGTATAAAAAGTAGGATACTACCTCAATAAACTTTTACAGAGCGACAATAATAACTTTGGCGCCTAAAAGCGTGTTGGCCGACTACTTTCCCATGTTGAGCATTGGCAGCCACAATGCCTCACATAAATTATTGATTTAGTTATACGCCTAATTTAAATGGGATATTTATGTTCATACCTCCTAGTTACTAGATGTTTTCATAGATACCATACCATTGTAATCATGCAGAACGAAGTCGGGGCTTTAAATATACACTACAGTGAGCACCGCCTATAAATAGTTACTAAATGGCTCTTGAAGCATTGCATTGCGCCACATTGTGAATTCTGTTTACTTATATACCTCTATATGTACACAATTATACCATAGACTACTTATATACTCGTGTCGTGTCGCAATCAACTATTGAACAATAACTCTAAGCAGTGAAAGTTATGTGTAATTGTAAAACCAAACTGCTGATCATTAAAAAAATCTGTTCTACAAAATGTGATTGCCTTTTCGCTGCGGAAACATGAGACCTGTAATCCAGCTGCAGCTCGGATTTCAATAACTACTTTGGGTGGCTCATGCATGCATGTGTGTTTTCAGAAATCACGATTTGTCGAATACTTCCTCCGATAAGCAAATCCGTACGCTATCAGCTACCAAGGTTATGCGAGGCTCTCCCCACATTGCTCACCCAATGAGGAATCTATTTCGGAACGAATGCCATAACTTTACCTTTGCCAATTGACTATTGCGCCACGCGGGAACAAAGTCTAATTGAGGGTCGGAGACAGCAAATTGCTTAAAATTGGAGAAGCCATGGGTCAACATGTGAATGGGTTCGCCTGTAAACAAACACCAATTGATAGATTTGTCGAAGCATCATTAATAGAGCTTGTGTCCACGCTCGTCTTGCGTGTGGAAAGTTTCCAGAAATGGGATTGGGATTGGAATCGGGGGTTCAAAGTACCAATAGACTCGCATGACACACATTTTTGGCAAATGTTCTGGCGAAAGAGGAGACCAAAGCGGTGGATATAATAGTTGAAGCATAGCCGAACTTTGTTTACTCTTAGTGTCAGATTACCTATTTTGATTTTTTCTTATTTACCAATGAGAACTCCATGCATTTGTATGTACTCGTATTCATTAGTAACGTGATAAAATATATACGTACAGGTTTACATGTAAGAGTATCGATTTGCCGAATATGCAGAGTAATGATTATTTAGCCTCTTTTTGCAACGCCAACTGATGATTTGGTCGATTTGTTAGCATTTCGAAGCCAAAGCTTTCACAGATAGTTTCAGTAATACGATAAGCGGTTCCGCAATTTGGCCAGTTGGCATTCATGTGTGTGATTCATGAAGGGATTCATTGCTCTCTTGATTCTGCTTCCTGACAAACTCCATGAACACATCCTGGAAGGTTGTATGGCTGACAGAGTAGTACAATATCTGCATTTGCTCCTTTAGGTTCTCCATGTAGTTGAAGATCGCGGACCACTTGATCTGCCCCTTCGGAATGCAGAAGGTGATCATTCCTCGGTAGGAGTACTTATCGCTGGGGAAATAGGAGTACTTGTTACTAATTTATTACTTCAACTTCACTCTTAGCTCTTGAAATCAATTATAAACTCAATTAACCTTTATGCTTTGTAACTATCATAATAATAATAGCTTTCACTTAATCAAGCTTGACTTCTTTTTATAAAACACAAACAAGATTATTTGAATTCTGTACCAGTGTGCGCGATAGTCTAAAATATTATATATATATTTGTTGTATATAAACCGCAGTTCTTTCCAATCTAAACAATAAACATTCATGTAGATATCTTTATGAATGCACCCGTGAATTGAAAATATCAATCTGCTGGTGCAAGTGGTCAATATTGTTAATTAGCAATGAGCGTGACCCAATTAAGATGACATTAGACAATCTTGATTTAACATTTAACATGAGAGCTATTCGAGTTAGTTAAAAAAGTTCATTTGAAATTACTCATACGGCACGTATGCCAAATGAAATCTGAGCAAAAAACTTGTTAGCTCATACATACATGTGTACATACAATCGAATATTCTGATACAACACGCTAGTTTCTACATTAACTACCTACATATATATATCTGCTATATTAGATATTCGATTAAGTTGTAATCTACCTGACGGTGCTATACGGATGGTCTTTCTTGAAGACTTCCTCCAATCTCTGCAACAGTGCCTCGTAGTCCTTGCGCATATTCAATTCCGAATTTGTGGGTCCTGGCGGTGGTGAGATGCGCTTCGACTTCCTGCCTGCTTCCACTGGAGACTTGTAGTGTCTTAAGTGCGTCAACAACAAGCGAAGGGCGCCAATCTGGCTGCCTTTTTCACTATCTTTTGGGGGCATCATGGTGATGCGCTTCCAAGTGTCCCTCTCATCGTCCATTTCCGCTTTGGTGCCCATCTTCACTTTGACGAAAATGCCCATATTGAAGCGGTGCTTCAGCCGCGACAAGCTGCCGTAGCAGAGCAGCGAGCCGTTCTCCATGATGCCCGCATTGGTGCACAGGAACTCGCACTCCTCCAAGTTGTGCGTGGTCAGCAGGATGCTGCGACCACCTTGACGGATGGCGTCCAAAATCCTCCAAATCTCGTACTTGGCATGTAGGTCTACGCCGGCGGTGGGCTCGTCCAGGCACATAAGCGATGGCGCCAAGGTGGCCATGGCAATCATTAGCTTCCGCTTCGTCCCGTTGCTGTATGTGCTGATACGCATGTTCATGTGCGGCACGAGCTCAAAGCATTCGGCCAAGGACGTGACCAAGCTTTTGATGTACTCCTTTCGAATGCCGTTGATCAAACAACAGAAGCGCAGCGCATCCTTGCCAGTCATGAACTCTGATAGCATCGACTCCCGCGGACAGAAGCCCATGTGTCGCAAGGCGCTCGTTGGACGAGTCTTCAGGCTGTAGCCCTTGATGTGAATGCTGCCCACCGTGATCGACTCCATGCCCACGATCATTCGGAAGGTGCTGGACTTGCCAGCCCCATTCCTGCCCAGCAAACCAACGCACTCGAAACTGCAAAGGTGTTGTTGCTAAGCATGATTAAGTTATACAATTTGGTATTTCACTCACGGATTTAGATCCAGTGTTAGGGACCGTACGGCCACAAAGCTGCCAAAGCGCTTGGATAGGTTCTTCAAGATCAGGGGAAAGTAAGCGTATTGCGTGGTGGTCAGGTAGGCCAATCTCCGTCGGATTTGGGCCACTTCTTTATCCTCAACCTCGTAGTCTGGGTATATTTTTTCGTTTTTAATGTACCTAAAAACAATTGGCAATCGGTTAGCATGAACGGTAAGCACAATTGATCTCAACATAACTTGAAAATGTAGCTTATGAGGCGCGGAAGCCACGCGAACACGACAAGGATCAGATACGCCGCTCCGCTGAAGAGCATGTAAAAGAATTGCTTCCAGCTGTAGTAGCCAGTCGTACGTATCGCCTCAGCCGCTCCGCAACATAATGCGTAGTGCGGATGGACCGAAAGCACGAACTCAATAACAGCGTACCGAGTTTGCGGACTTTTGGGATGGATGAAAAAGGCCAGAATACCTGAAAATAAAGTTTAAAGATACCTTACAGCATACAAAGTGAATGCAATGAAGCCTCAATTACCTATCATGTTAATGTACAATATAATGCTGAACATCTTGCCCAAATCATTGGACATCAGGCACATCAGATAGGTGAATGAAATGGCGGAGAACCCGAAGGCAAGCAAGAGCATTGCCACGGGCAATACCGCTCCCAATGCAATGCCGCCGATCACGATCACTGGGCCGATCATTACGAGGAATAGGCAAAAGTCCCAAAACAGGTGGGACAGCCAGTAGGTGATCCTGCTCATTCCGCTGCAGAATTGCTGGTGCTGCACGTAGGTCTTTCGCTCGAGGATCGGCAGCACTGCAAAGATGGCGGTGGCCAGGACAAGGTAATGGAACACGAGCACGGCGAACTCAATGGAGCTTTCGTAGATCAGTCCGCTCACTGCCTGCTGAACCGTATCCTCGTACGGTTTGTTCACAATCCGGATATCCAGTTGGGCCAGCTCCAGTCCAATGGCCGCGTACACCATCCCCAACGAGAGCGGAGAGCCGTGCTTGAGCTTATTGTTCGACCAGGCGACGATCGAATTCCCGTTGCTGCCGCAGGTGACGCCGGCCAAAAAGGAATGCTGCACCTTCACCAGATCCGACTTCATCTCCGCCAGCAGGTAGTCGTCGAGAGGAGTTCCCCGCGTATTCAGCACCGAGCCGCCATGCCTGATGACGTTCTCTATGTATCGGCGTGCGAACCTATCCCCGTCCGCCGGGAACTCGATCACAAACACCGCCTTGGGGTAGATGCTCACGTTCGTGACCAGCAGCTCGGACAGATGATGGTCGACCAAGAAGATGAAGATGGCAAAGGAGATGAGGAGCAGGCAGATGATGAGTGGCGTCGCGATGATCAAGCAGTATAACTTACGGTGGCGCCTCATGAACAGACCCTTCTTCTCCATGATCGCCCGCCACTGATTGCAGCACTTTACGCGACCATCGTCCTCGCGCACATCGAAGGTGGGCAGGAGATCTGGATATAGTTTTGGTGCTTATAAAGATGCTCGAACATATGTACACACTCCACTTACTGAGCAGGGACGCCATGGGCGATGGACTGGGCTGCAAGTCAATGGAGCTAATTCGATTCCAGGACTGCCTCATT
Organism: Drosophila teissieri; assembly: GCF_016746235.2. Taxonomy (NCBI): domain Eukaryota; kingdom Metazoa; phylum Arthropoda; class Insecta; order Diptera; family Drosophilidae; genus Drosophila; species Drosophila teissieri. The sequence continues at coordinate 18,091,666 of NC_053030.1, forward strand.
TCCTCTCCCATCCGCAGAAAGACACTGCCGAGCGTGGGGGCACACACACTGATCTCCAGCAGATTCAGTTCGTTCAATGCCTCCTCCAGCTCCAGAAACAAGCCCGAATATTGTTGCACATGCTTGGTGGGCAGCTCGTAGGTCACGTAAATGCCGAACTCATTCTGCAGCCTGATGTCCGGGAAACGGGTCTGCAGAAAGTGCGTCACCTCCGCCACCCAGCACGTGTCCATCTTGGTGCAGATCAGTAGGTAAGATGAGCCAGTGTCCGCGACCTGGGTGAGAAACCCCGTGGTGCCGTAACCAATCACCTGGGCATCGCACAGTATCACAATCTCATCCGCAACCACCTCGGCCTCTTGCATGTTGTGCGTGGCCATGATGATGCAGCGACCCTTGCGCTCCCGCCGCAGCAAGTCCCACATGTTGCGCCGCATAGGAGGATCCATGCCGATGCCGGGCTCGTCCAAGAGGAGTATCTGCAAGGCAGGAAATATACACTAGGAGTCCCAAGGAGATAGGCGTAGTACCTTGGAGTTTCCGCACAGATTGCAGCACAGCAGGAGCATTCGCTTAATGCCACTGGGCAGATCCTTCACCTTGGTGCTGGCAAAGTCCTGCAGGCGACCGATCGCCAGATACTTGTCCGCCTCGGCAGAGGCCTCCTTCCGGTTCAGTCCCTTCAGGCGGCAGTAGAACTGGAGGTGCCATCGTGCCTCCACCTTTTCGAACAGCACATCGTGCTGCGGGCAAAAGCACATGGATCGCCGCGCCTTTCTCTGCTCGGTGGTCAGGTCATAGCCATTGATAGTGATTTCACCGGCGCTGGGCTGCAAGAAACCGGCCAGGAGCATGAAGATGGTCGACTTTCCCGAATCGTTGTGGCCCAGAAACACGGTGATCTCGTCTTGATAAAAGTTCAGACTGAGCTCTTTAACTGCAAACCGCCCGTTGAAGACCTTCTCAATGTTTGAGACCCGCACAATCAGGGGATGTCCTCTGATTCCCGTCTCCTGCCGTTCGACATCCCTGCCACTGGGTCGGGAGCGCCCATTCCGCTGACACCAGAAGGAAGACTGCACCGGAAAGTACCACTTTCTATTCCGATAACTCTTCAGCTGTTCCATGTAAACAAGGACAAGTAATCGCAGCAGGCAGCCAAACAGCATGAAGATCAGGATGGGGCCCAGATGCACAAATTCATTCCAATCGGTGCGCGCAAACATATACTTCCAGTGCATGCCCAGGCGAAGGTTCTCGCTCTTGATGAACTGCTGCAGTCCCATGGCCAGCGAGCTGTTGAGGAATAGGCAAACGAATATGGCGCGCGGTATGGTGGGATTATAGTCCATGAGCAATAGGCGCCATGGCAGGCAGCCGATCAGGTGCACGATCACTATGGCCACTTGCACGCCGACCGTGTCCGAGAAGAAGGACGAAATCATGAAGGCCGAGGTCAGCACCTCAAAGTTGTAGACCAGCAGAAAGAACAGCACCAGGGTGAAATCACTCTGCGAAAAGAAGCGCCACTGCAGCAGGAGTACAATAAATGCGGTGGGAATGGACAGGAGCAGGAAAGCCACCAGAAACCAGGACAGCCAGTATATCCATGCCCTCACGCCCATAAGGTGCAGCATATCCCGGATATGATCGCGCCTCTCCATCACAATCATCTACAAATACCATTAAGCTACCATGCACAGACTATATAAACTTAATGCATACTTGGGCAAGATATGCGGCGGATATGGTGAAGGGCAGAAAGACAACTCCGCCCAAAGCCACCCGGTTATCCAAGCCGTCCACTTCCAAGATATCTGGATAGTGTTGCACAACTACTTCCGGCAGCAAGGCGGCTTCGTTCTTGGCCCTGATCAACGCTTCGCTGAGCTTGGCTTGCACTACCAAAAATCCCTCGACCTGATAGTAATCCACGTCCATTTTGGAGTGCTTGAACACCGTGCTGTTGTCCCAAACCATCTTGGGATTCTTGCGCAGATGAAGCGGAAAGCGCAGCCCCACCGTGACATTATTCGGAAGTACTTTAATGTCGCTGAGACTATCGTCAAACTCAATGCCCACACAGCCATATGTATCCTTTTCCGTCAGCGCACTGTTCAATTCGGCGGCGCTGGAGAAAGCCTCGCTACCCGTGGCCTTCAAATCGTGAACCACATCCTCGATGACACCCGCAAGGACGAGATTCTTAGGCGAGTAGAAAATGTACCTGGTTCATTGGGTGTGCGTGAGTGTGTCAGGGTGGCCTGGATTATTGTGGCAGTCGGCAGGTTTATACAGGCTTATACATACGGCACTTTGGTTGTTATGTTGACGGGCGGATACTTTACCGACGTCTCCCCTTGCGGCTCACGGAACAGAGCCGTCGCCGCATAGACGAGGAAGACAACGATGGGCCCCACAATGATGATCACGCTGGTGAGCGTATTGGCGAACTGGAATCGGGCCGTCTTGCAGATGAGCAGCCACAGCAGGCATATGCTGCTCTGGTGCTGCTCCACCGGCGAATGCTCACTGGACATATTCGTACAATTTTGTTGACGCCAACACACGTAGACACATTAGAAATATAACAAAAACTTCACGTATACTCCGCACTAAAACGTTCCGGCTTCCGTGTTTTCTTTTATTTTGTGTTGGTTGATGTAAAAATTCAAGACGAATCGGAAATCCGGCAGGGAACGTAGCAGCTTACTTCTTCTTGGACACACCCACGGTGCGACCACGACGACCGGTGGTCTTGGTGTGCTGGCCACGAACACGGAGGCCCCAGTAGTGACGCAGACCACGGTGGGAGCGGATCTTCTTCAGACGCTCCAGATCGTCACGCAGCTTGGAGTCCAAGTTGGAGGAGGTCAGCTGCCAGTACTTGCCATCGATGATGTCCTTCTGCCTGTTAAGGAACCAGTTGGGCACCTTGTACTGCAGGGGGTTGGAGATGATGGTGACCACCTTGTCGACCTGCAAACATGACATTTGGGTCAGTGTGTATCTCGGGCGGATTAGTCCATTTAAGCGGGTTCAACTTACCTCCTCCTCGGTGCACTCACCGGCGCGCTTGGTAAGATCCACATCGGCCTTCTTCAGCACAATGTTGGAGTAGCGGCGACCCACTCCCTTGATGGCGGTCATGGCGATGCCGACCTTGCGCTTGCCATCGATGTTCGTATTCATGATACGCAGGATGTGCTGGAACTTCTCTGGGATGACGAGCGACTGCAAAAAAGTAACAAAACATTAATATAATGCATATGAGCCACGCCATTTTTGGCACCACCAAACGGTATCTGCAGTTAACCTCCTATTTGTCGCTTGGTGGTAGGAATTTCACATATTTTCGCGTAACTCACCATTTTGCCGTTTGTATTCTCGTATTTACTCCTCACTGCAATGAATTAAGAGATATTTTGGTTAAAACTTTGGCCAAAATTAAACGCGCAGCACACCACTCACCGGAAACGGGAAAAAGAAAGAAGGTCGAATTAATGTGGCTGCCTGACGCGCAATAAAGGTTCTAAAAATGCCTGCCACGTTCCGGCCGAGTGCTGTTAACAGTTCGCCGAGTGCTGTTGAGCGCACTGCGGTCCATCGCTAATTCGCATTTAAAAATTCAAAGGTTGCCCGCATTTTATTCAATGCAAAAACTTTAATATGCCCCGTAGGAATGTTGTTGTGGACATCTGAAACATTTTAACATATATTTCTACTGCTTAATATTCTCCATTTCAAACCCAACTTACGTTAAGTGCCACTGCATCCCTAGAGCACCGTTATATGAAAGCTTTGCAGAATGGCTGAAATAAATGGTAAATTAAATTATCAATGCAAACAGAATATAATTATGTCTATTGAAGCGCTCAGCTGCGTTGGACAAGATGATGTCGTTTCCCTACGCATCCTGTGCACCATGGATCGCGATGGCAGGCAGCAGAAACTCGAGGAAGTGGACTTGTACGGAAACACGGCCCTCTTGAAAGCCTGCTATTTGGGGCGATTTGAGTGCGCTCGTACGCTGCTGGAATTTGGCGCAAATGTCTTTGCCATGAACTACTTTGGCCAAAATGCCCTCACTTTGGCCACTTATGCTGGCCACTTGCCGCTGGTTAAGGAGCTGTTGCGACGGCGATCCTATAAGGATTTCAACCTGTCTTCGATGATCCCGGCTCTCTGTGTAGCTACACTGCAAAAACATTCCGCCTTGGTGGCGTATTTCACTCAGTTGGATCCGAGGGGCGTGCAAGAAACTCAAACAGTGCATGGTGAGTAAAAAAACATGTATATTTTTATCCTACAATTCTAGAAAATGAAATTGTTTTCAGGTCTGGGAGTTGCAGAGCTGCGTGGCATGATGAAAGCAGCTGGCCGTTTAAATAATAATAATGCGCGCTCCCCTCCCACTTTTATAAACAATCGTCTGCGTTAATGTATTGTAATTTTGTACTTATTTATAAATTTTATGTTTATTTATTTAATATATTCTGTGAACAGTGTAACATAAATATGTGTTCTGTTAATCAAACCAGTTGGCAGGCCGATCGCTGGCTGCTATCGATGCAATCGATATCGCCCGTGGCTTTTCACATCACTATCCCGCTCATTTAGCCCGCCTGAAAGTAAAAAAAAGAGCCCACGTTCGTCATTCATACGAAAGTCACAGCCGCGGCAACATTATTGCTGTTAAACTCAAGAGAACATAATCAGTATTTAAACAATAAACCACAGTCAACATGTTCGAGGCACGCCTGGGTCAAGCAACCATCCTAAAGAAGATCTTAGATGCCATCAAGGATCTGCTCAATGAGGCAACCTTCGATTGCAGCGACTCCGGAATTCAGGTACAAATGCACAAAAGAAGATCGTCATGGATATCCTAACACCTTGTTCATCCCACAGCTGCAGGCCATGGACAACTCCCATGTGTCCCTCGTCTCGCTGACCCTGCGTTCCGATGGCTTCGACAAGTTCCGCTGCGACCGCAATCTCTCCATGGGCATGAATCTGGGCAGCATGGCCAAGATTCTTAAGTGCGCCAACAACGAGGACAACGTGACGATGAAGGCGCAGGATAACGCCGACACCGTCACCATCATGTTCGAGTCGGCCAACCAGGAGAAGGTCTCCGACTACGAGATGAAGCTGATGAACCTCGACCAGGAGCACCTGGGCATCCCAGAGACAGACTTCTCGTGCGTGGTCCGCATGCCCGCCATGGAGTTCGCACGCATCTGCCGCGATCTGGCGCAGTTCAGCGAATCCGTTGTGATCTGCTGCACCAAGGAGGGCGTCAAGTTCTCGGCCAGCGGCGATGTGGGCACCGCCAACATTAAGCTAGCCCAAACCGGCTCTGTCGACAAGGAGGAGGAGGCGGTGATCATCGAGATGCAAGAGCCTGTGACGCTGACGTTTGCCTGTCGTTACCTGAACGCCTTCACAAAGGCGACGCCATTGTCCACCCAGGTGCAGCTGTCGATGTGCGCTGATGTCCCGCTGGTAGTCGAGTATGCGATCAAAGATCTGGGTCACATTCGCTACTACCTGGCACCCAAGATCGAGGACAACGAGACATAAGTCAGCTGTGTTTCTCACGTTTATGTTCCCGCATCGTCACCACTCATCCTCCCACGTACAATTCATTCCTAACTTTTAAGTAACTCCGCATTTTTTGATCAATAAAAGCTATATTGTGTAATGTTAACTGGTTAAGTTGAACAATTCATTTTACGGGTAATAACCATTTATTCGCATTCCATATATAACACTGGGTATCGTAATCGCTTAAGGAGAGAGATTGCAAACATATATATGTATAAAGAGTAATGGTATATCAAACACCTTGTGTACCAAAGATATACATTAAGATGTGGCGTGGGATAGACAAAAAAACTTGGCATATCTCCAACATTGAAGTTCGTTAGCCTCCGCAGCTGCAAAAAATCTGGACAGACTATTGGGGAGTTTGAAATCAAGGGTAATGGGTGATTATTCTATTCACTGTATATAAGTACTCGATCCGTATGAGGCACATAGTCGGGAGTTTTGCAACAAAGAGCTCGAAGCGAGTGTGTGCCTGCATTCAAGAGCATAATTCGTAAATACATTTAATAAATAATGCGTGTTTACACGCTTCCAATACTTGCATACTTGGCTTGCTTATGCTTGCTTATAAGAGCTAAATATCCTATACTTAGTTTGTGAGTATATAAAACATAGAAAGCTGTGTCATATAAAAGTGTATAAAAAAACCTTTGAGATTACATATAATAAAAAGCAAGAAAAGTGCGTATAACAATGAACAATTTAAATTGTTCCTGCGCATAACAAAATTCGATTTACACGCCTATGTGAGAGGAGAAAACCAATGGGGATATATGCAGGTGACAATATTTTACAGTGATGGTGAAACCCCATTGCCACTTACAATCAATCCGCCATCGGTTACTATTGTTCATTGTCGGGGGTTTAGTTCTCCAGTCCAATAGGCATGTAGACCGATGGAAATTCATCCTATGAAGCGGCTAAACTCGCACTGGGACTGGAGGACTCCTCGTCGTCCATCGAGTTGCCTTTGTCAATGTTTTTGAGCTTCGAATCTGTTTGAAGCAACGTCTGTAGAGATTTGATGCACTTCTTAGATCCCTCCATGGCTTCGTTGGATAGCTAAACGATAAAACAATGTTATTAGATTTCTGAAACTTCTGCAGTTAGCGGCTTTCCTACCATGGTGAAATTAAGGAATCCGTGCGGCAGCCCCTCAAGTATTTCCAAGTTTACTTGGCGACCAAGCCGTTTCAGTTTCTTGGCAAACATAACGCAGTCATCCAGACAGGGATCCATGTTAAGAGTCTGTGTCCGAAACAAATGAAATTATTTAATCGCAATTCATCATTGATCTTTGTAAACTTACAAGTATTTTGGTCTCCGGCAGTTGGGAAAGCCACTCATCGCTGGCCCAGTACGGCGACAAAAATGGATCCTTAGGCACATCGAATGCAAACTCCTCGCTGGGACTCCGTGCTATCAGTGCGTCCATGTTGCGCACATCCTGTTGACCCACCACGTTGCTGCCATGAATCTCATAGGACTGCGTGCAGCGAGTCAGCGTGTTGGTTATGTTGTTGACGGCTTCCTGCAGGCGACCCTGCAGCGTATCCATTGCAACGAGATCTCGACCGGTCTCCACCAGAATATCATCATCTGAACTGATCTTCGCATGCCCATTTGCCTGCGCTTGCCCTGCTTCGGGTGCCGTCTCTTCGGTTACCTCCACAGTGGCCGTGTCAATGAGATACTTGTCCAAAAAGTTGTCAATATAGGCTGCAGAGGCGGTATCCTTGGGTGGGTCGGCGGATATTTCGATGGGGTAGTGAACAATGGGCTGTGAGTCGTCCTCGAAGGAGACGCACGAGCTGTTGTCGCCTTCGGTGTTGGGGAGATCGGTACGCTCCACAGTCTGGCTGTGGTAGGAGGCTGAGGCACTGGCAAAGGTGTCACTGCTTTCGTCATCTGGTTCAATGCTGGCTTCCAGCGGCGTCAGCGGACTTCTGGCCATCGAAGTGCGGCGACTGGAGTTCAGGCTTCCCACGTTCGACTTCGGTGCATTGCGAATCTGGGCGGCATCTTCGACCTGCTTGGCATTTTGCTGAAGTGTCTCCTGGGCGGGCGCGGCATAGGCACGAAGGCAACGCATCATGAAGCCGAACGGCAGCAGGGGATCCATCAGACAGAGAAGGCGGGCAGGACTGGGCACGAAGCTAACCAGAGTTGGGCAGTAGGCCAGAAACAGGCCATCGGGCACTCGAACTCCCTGCTCAATGCACTTGAGCGCCACTCCAATGGACAGATTTGCCCCAGCCGAGTCTCCGGCGCACACAATGCGCTCAGCCGTTGTGCCTAGCAGTTCGGTATTATTCAGAAGCCAGCAGTATGCGTAGTAAACTTCCTGCAGTGCGCGAGGAAAAGGAGCTTCTGGAGCTAGGCTGTAGTCCACCGAGAGAATAGGACAGTCCAGTGCCACGGCCCAGTCGCGCAAATACAGTTCGTGGGACTTGGAGGACTGGGCCACAAAGCCGCCGCCATGGCAGTGAAAAAGAATCGATGGACTTGGCGGGATGGGCTTGTGCCAGCCGCGATAGCGACCCTCACCCAGCATTCCCGAACGTCGCCTCGCGCTCAGCAAGCGAACGGAGACAGGCAGACCGGGTCCCAAGTGTGCCGTAGGCACGGGTATCTCCACAAAGTCACCATCGCCTTGGTTTTGGTTAACGTCACTGCTGAGATTCTCCGATGCCTTGAAATCCTTTCGTCGGGGCAGCTTTAGCGGCTCGGCTGGCAATTCGATCAGGCGATTAACCTTTATGGAGCTGCCCACAATGCTGGGCAACTTGTGCATCATCTCGGACTCGGCCAGAAACCAGAAGGATTTGCAAAAGTCTATCTTAGCATTCTGCGAGATGTTGACGATGCGACGGGCGCGCAGTTCCGGATTCATAAGATACTTTCCGCTGGTCCACAGGCTGCGCGTGGTCTTCAGGATGGCGCCATCGCCCTCCTGCGAATAGTAAGATTCCGAGTAGCTAGCCATGCTAATGCCAAGGAAACGGAGAACGCCGCGTATTGAGTCGCCATACTGAAAGCCCAGGCAGCGTCCGTAAAAGCAATACTGGTTGATGGTGTCGCCCAGCTCGAAGAGCTGCTCGGCAGTGTGGTTTCCGCATGCGAACAGATCACCTGTGCTAGCCGACCACTGGCGTAGGATAAGCAGGTACTGCAGACATGTGCACAGCGACGACAGCAGCTGGGAGCACGCCTCCACCTCTTTCATGTAGAACTTCTTGCGGAAGAACATGGTGGAACGGGTGGCCGTCAGCTGCTGGCAGATGCCAATGCCATGTGCTATGCAGGCGTTAGTCACGTAGATGAAGCTTCGATAGCCATTGCCCGGCGTCTGCTCGTCGAAGTCGTACTCGTGGGCGAAGGCGTCAATCTGCTGGACCAGTCGATTGGCCAGGACAATGAAGTCCTGCCAGGCAATGTGGGCGGCATGCAGGCGCTGACCGAATTCGGTGTGGTCCCTGGCAAAGAAGGCGGCGTGATCCTGGCAGGCGGCGAACAATGTGCCATAGGCCGCCTCCAGGTCGGCGGGTACATGGTTGTGGGTGTCCTTTCCATTGACTGCCTGTGGGTTGTCGTCCTCGTGGCCCAGTTTCAGATTGTCATTGAAGACAATAAACTGGGGGCTTCCCCGTTCGGCGGAAGCCGCGTCAATCATTGTGGGGCTGCAGAGGAAACCAATTTGGTTAGGCAACTATTGCAAACAAAGCAAAAACAATCGCACAAGTGCACAGCTGCAACGACAGGTGATAACCACGTCCAATGCAGTGCTTTTCCGGATTAGAGTGACTAACTTTGAGGGTTTGAAGGTCGCTCTTAGTCTTAAACCAGTTTATTGATACGCACTAAACTGGCAACTTTATACTTAAACATACTTTTACTGATGGTATTTCCCTATATGACAATTGCACTTTTAATTTTGTTGTAACGTCATGAATTGGGATTTTCTTGCAGTGTAATTACAATGTAAACTGAGGAAAAGCCATTAAAAACTTTCACTTAACAACTACGCACTAAACCGATTTGTCTGACGTTTCCTATTGTCAATGGGACGTGTTTCTGCACTCTGCCTTTTATTGACAAATTTACTTACAGATTCCTAACTCGTCGCTTTTAGCCTAATACATTTTTAATTGGTCCACCTATTGCGGCTCCAAACATTACTATTATTATAAGACTACGCACCGATTTAACCGATTTGGCCAGTGTGGCCGTGTTGACTTGTGCGATACAATGGGGGTACTCCCATATTTTGTTAAGCTTAAACTTAGCTTTTCAATAATTCCATTCGAAAATAAAGTTTATTAAATTTTGTATTTTACGAATTCAAATATGACTATATCTACAATCTTACTCTCTTAGTAAAAAAAAGTCAAATAAACTATTAGCATACGAGTTTTCTAATTATCTGATTTGCGTTTGATGTTGGTGTTAAAAACTCTATATATATAGGATAATTTTATTAAACTTGAACATTTACAGCTTGGTGCAGTGGACCCAGCCTATTACCAATTATTTGGAATGTATTTTCTTGTCGCCGAACGCTGGTCACACTGCGTGCATATAAAATTTCGCAACAGCGGCTTGAAGCTTTATTATTTTAGTCGTAATTAAATGCACTATGCTTGCACTGTGAACGGCATCGAAAGAGCATAATAATGAGCGTCAGCATTGTGCAGTACTATGGCAGCCAGCAGAGCAAGTGCGGCTACTGCGCGGGAACGAACTGCAGCCTGTCGCACGGTAAGAACATGCAAAACCAGTTCAAAAGCCAGGTGCAATGTACCCACTCGCATACGCATAATCGCGCATTCGTCATGTATGACAGGTATGCACGCCTATCGGCTGGACTGCCAGGACTACCAGGACCTCATCGATCGCGGCTGGCGGCGGTGCGGCAACTACTGCTACAAGCTGCGCAACCAGGAGACCTGCTGCCCCTGCTACACGATCAAATGCGACGGCCTGGAGTTCAAGCTCTCCAAGTCAAACAAGCGCATTCTGCGCCGCATGAATCGATTTTTGCGCGACGGCAAGCGGGAGTCCAAACCGGAAACTGGCGACGGCGACGGGGAAGCCGATGCCGATGACGCCATAGGAGCACCCGAGGTCACGGCCAGCGAACCGCAGCCCCAGTTGCCCGATAAGAGTCCCACTGTTATCAATGTCGATCACGTTGCGTCACTGGCAACGGCTCAGAAGAAGCCGACCAAACAGGCAACTGCTCCAGCGATGGAAGCTCCCACGCTGGGGTCTAACAAATGTGCGTATGCTTCTCTAATTGTGCTTCTTCATATACCACTTCTCTTGATAAGCATCCATCCGTTTTGCAGCTTTTGGTTAAAGCTGTCTTCATTTGTCAATTACGAGCTTGCGTGTGTCTATATGATTAATGATCTGGAAAAATTTAAACTCATTATTGGTTCACATGGTGAACTATTTAATATAATATGGTTAAATGCTTGCATTTATCTTAATCTTATCTGTAAGCATACTGAGCAATAGTATCAATGGACTACAACTCGTGTACTTATGACTATTTTATAGACAATACATCGTTTAGGATTATTCTGTACAATTATGACTGTGTAAGCCATTTTCGTAATTATATATTACATTCTCTCTTTTCTTCACCAGCCGCAGCACCGATCTCAAACAAGCCGTGCAAGAAGGCCAAGCAGATGCGATTGGATCGTCGGCGAGCCAAGCTGGGAGACGCGGCCTCAACCTCAACGAAATCCATTTCGCAGGAAAAGACTCTTCGCGACTTCTTGTACTCAGACAGCGAGACTAACAAGCATCAGCTAAAGGTGCGTTGCGGATAAATGTTGATAGTGTACTTAGTTAGACCGTTTGCAAAGCTAAGCTAGATAGCGTGAACCTATGTATGTTCTTAAGGGTTTATATTGTATACTGTGCCTATGTGTTTCCTGTGTCCGTCCCCCCGAGTATGAGTCTCCCGCTACATGTAGACACATCTGTCTTTGTGCTGTTTGTGTTCTTGCAGATCGTTTTGGTCGCTTCCTCAGACACAGAGCGTACTTGTGCCGATGCAGTGATCGCGTTGTATCGCAAATACCAAATAACCATTCACAATGATAACCCCGCACGCCTCACCCTAGCTAGTATGCAGCGGTTCTTGGTTAAATCACCTCTTAAGGTAATTATAAACGAATATTCACCTTACCAAAAATGTATTCGCAGCTGCGATTGGTGCACGTTCATGACGACGAATTCAGGCGGACCCTGCCCCAGAGTTTTGCGCTCTACAAGAAGTATCAGATATCGATACACAACGATCCGCCAAAGGATCAGGCCGCCTACAAGGACCATCTGCAGTCGACCCCCATGAAGGTTTCCTGAATTCTAATGTTATTTCTTTATTTTTTGCAAACAAACATTAAACTTTTGTTTCTTACCTGTTATCGCCTTGACGTATCTGCTTGCAGAATGAGAAACCCAGCGATGGTCCTGAAATGGGCTACGGTTCGTTCCATCAACAGTACTGGCTGGACGACAAGCTGATTGCCGTGGGTGTAATTGACATTCTGCCTGGTTGCGTAAGCTCGGTGTACTTTTTCTACGATCCGGACTATAGCTTTCTATCGCTTGGCACATATGGTTCACTCAGGTAAAGCAAGACTCCAAGCAAAGAAAGATAAAACTACATAGTTAAAATTCTTTCAGGGAAATTGACTTGGTGCAATCGCTCGCCGAGAATGTGCATGCTCTAAAGTATTACTATATGGGCTTCTACATACACTCCTGCCCCAAAATGCGCTACAAGGGCAAGTTGTCCGCCTCTTATTTGCTGTGCCCGGAAACTTACAAATGGCTAACGCTTACCGATGGTAAGTTTGCAATACAATTTCATTGATTTTATTCGGTACTACAGATAACCACATGTTTTCAGCCATTCGTGCGAAGCTAGACGAACATAAGTACCAACGCTTAAACGAAGATCCTGCAGATAAGGATGTGAATGAGTTCTTGGCGGAGCATTTAGACGAAGTTATGCTGCTCTTGGATGCCCAAACCTGCACTAACTACAATCACTACAAGCAGGCATGTTTCTTAATCCTAACATAAGGGGTTTAAAATACCAATTTATTTTATTTACAGCTTCAGGGCGCAGACTGCGATGTCGATACCATTATTGAGTACAGCAAGCTGGTGGGAAAAGCGTGTGCCCGGCGCATGCTATACGTGAATATGTTGTGAACGATATGCAACCACAGATTTTAATTTGTTTTTAAAATAGTAGTCAAGTAAAGTTGCCATTATTTGGATTTTGAATTATATGCCTTTCGCACTAGCAAAGATGTACTAGATAAACTACGCTTGATAAACAGCAAAGATGTTAAAAATATAAAAAGTTTTAATAATTGTCATGCATTCCATATAGTTATAGTCATTTCCCTCTGGTCTGTTTACACCAGCCAACAACCAATTCTGCTGGAATGTAAAAGCAAAATATGCTCGTCACTCATACACATTCTGAAAAGCTGACAGTTTCCACTCATAATCGCTTCTTATCAGAAACAAGCAGCTAAATGCATCAATTAAGCTTTATGGGCTGGCAGCATGTACATTCCGTGTTGGTACAAGTCGGATAAACCTCGGAGATAAAGCACTTTATAAGGCACTCCACAGGGTGGGAGATAGTTGGCCAGGAAGCCAATTGTTGCCGTGAAATCCAGTCGTTTACAGCTGTGGAAAAACTCGGATGTGTTCAAAGGGGTTTGGATTACCAACTGTCTGCGCTGGAAAGTTCGTTATCCAAGGTGAGCTGTGTGCGAAGTTATTTGCGTCTGAAGACGAACGCTTAATTATAAATAAAACCTATGTCAATAGTATCTGTTCTGCTGTGGCTTTTCACTGGCATTCGCCAAGTGCGCTAATTAAACAAAATTATAAAACAAGTGGACGGTCAAGTGGGTTTTTACAGCACGTGTTTTATGGTGATATTTTTTCCAAAAATTTATTAATACAAGGGTGCACACAGCTGCCGCATAAACTAATCTATCATACGCTAGTTGGGATGTACACAAAAAATTAGTAATATGAATATAATGTGGTGATATTTTTGAATTATTACTCACCATTATTGTGTTTATTGGCTTACATTTTAGCACAATTTTGTGAGATTTTTTGTTAACAAATTTCACGGCACTTTTGTTGTTGCGCAAATCGCATGCGATTTTTTGGCACGCTATCAGAAAGCGTTAAAAAGCCAATCGACGTTGAGCTTCAACCGTCGGCGGCAGCAGCAGCAAATTTAAACAAAAATTTTAACCGTTTTAACCGGTGCTGCCGTCGCCGCTGAAAAAAACGAGACTGCGACTGCGGCAGGTGGGGAAGTTTTGCTTAAATCGTCGCCCAAGTATATATGCCATTGGCAACTGCCGATTTAGCTTCATTCGCCGCGCGACGTTCTCAGCACTCCGTTTCGGCCGCTGAGCTCCTAGATAAACCAACACCAACAATCAACAAGTGGCAGCCACATAAAGTGAGTTCAGTGCGGCGCCTCGTTGCAGCCTAGCTGCTGCTATTAACGCATTTTCCTACGCGCCTCCCTTCCTGTCGACGAGAAAGTCCAGTTTCGCATAAACAATTTAAATGTTGCAGCAACGTGCGAATGTTTTGCCATATTAATTCCATCATTTGTTCGGTGCTTGTGGTAAAATTCCATGCAAAATTGGTGCCACGAAGAAGTACGAGCGCAGATAAGCGGAGATGACTTTCGAGTGTTTTGTGATCGCGAGTGGTTTGTGTGGTCTATGCTCTATGGTCTATTGCCAATTTTCCATAACGAATCAATCGATTGCGTAGAAATCTTGCGAGACAAGCCCCCTATTTGTACATATGTACATACGTATAAAAATAGAAACATTCCGTGTGGATGGATGTCTTGAAAAAAAGAGAGATCGAAATCGAATTGGAATTCCAGCTTAATTAGGCATTGACCGTTTTATTTTCAGTTACCCAAAAAATTTGCATCCCAAATAATAACAGGTTTCGTTACTTTGATTCATTGAACCGCGACTTGAATCGTTTCAAACAATTTCAATTTGATGCCTAGTGATCCGTGGGTGACGTTGGTTCCACGCCTTGGCAACAAGTGCCTGCAGTTGGCTCAGGATTAGGAGACTTTGGACCCAAACTGGACTGGGTGAACTGGGCCCCTAGAAGCCTCTGGCTTGTTGTGGTACAGGTTTCTGGGGCTACGCAAAAGATTCAGACAGTAGCTGGACAGTAGTAGCTTTTATGCAACGAATACTCTCCGATTCGTTTGCCTGCTGGACTTACATAGTTCATAGTTTGGTTTTGTTTTGTTTGGGAGGGGAAGGAAATAATATGTGAATAGCAATATCTCACACTCGTGATTTGTATTAGCATGTGCGTGCAATATTCGCAATTGTCGCATTGATTTTGGCATTATTCAATTCGTAGAGGCATTAACAATCATTGCTATGTTCATGCGCCACGTAATTTTCCGAAATTTAATTATAACGTGCAAAAATGCAAAAATAAAACAAGAGAAAAAAAGCACAAATTATATGATTTCAATGGGAATTGGTGCAAAATGGCAGTTCAGTTCGGCCCCAGTGAGTGAGGCTATGAGAACCCAATTTGCGCAAATACACAATGTTCTACTACAATAACTGACAACCGAAGTGGGTTCATTACCGGTCTTGATTTGTTAGCCAGTTGCGCTTGATTGCCGCTCAAATAACCTGCAGAGTTCTATGCCAAACAACAAAAAAACCTATAACAGAATCGAACTACGCTACGTATGATACCATTTTGGATAATTTTGGGGGGAACTGGAGGATCCAGAGAAAAGGGCGAAGAGAGACGAACCAACTGGGTAGCCAGCGAGTCTTATGTAAATGGAACGCGTGTTGTGAATACCAGACGCAGTTGCTTCATATTCGGATTCGTGGCTGACCTGCATGGAGATGTGGATATATACGGCTCATGTGGGATAGGTGATAAGGGATCCTTTCTGGCCGATCGTAAATCAAATCATTTAACGTGGTAAACACACAGTTCGCTGTTAACGGGTTCCACTGCGATTGCGGCTAATTGACGATTAACCTGACTCTAATGATGGTCGTTCACAAGTTGATAGCCAACTTATCACCACCATACCCACACCCACACCCATACCCATGTGCCATAGTCGGCCAACTAATAAAACACATCACTTTATGGCCAATAAATTGCCGAGCTGATTTTATAAACTCAATGGCGAGGATGTTGATAAGAGCGTAACGCCGCAGATTAGAAAGAGAAGCTGGCGCTAACTTAATGCCCCATATAACCCATATAACCCGTGCCATGTTTGGTGTGAAACAAAAACCACAAGCTCTTAGCCTAATGATTTGTTTTGGCTTTCAGCACTTTATCGAAAACCCAGATCGCTGTAACACGATGCCCTGCAATTAGGCGTTCAGTTAGTCAGTTGATCAGCAGTAAGGCCAAATTAATGGCGAAGGTCATTAGCTGCGTTCTTTGATCTCTCTGCGCAAAGGTATAATTAAGAGATTTCAATTCACGTATTGCAAAGCAATTACTCAGTTCCCATTCAATTCCCACTGTTATCCAGTTGCCAAATTAGTTCTCGCGAAACCATCTACGGCTGCTCACAGCCAACTCACGTAATTAAAACCATATATGTATGCACTGCGCTTCCAGGCGCCCCAAAGGGTTAGAATGCCTCTACTTTTGCTTCTTTTGGCCATAATCCAGTTTGTGGTCTAGTCACAGGATGCAATGCGATAAACCCGTCCATAAATGGAGTTGTGTGCATAGAAAGAGGGCTATTTTTACTGCTGTTCCATTCCTCGGCTCCATTCAGGGAATTCATTGCCTGGCTTGAGATTGCTTATCACAGATGGCGTATAAAGTGGTTATATATTTATGAGCCCCCTTCACGCTGAGGCCTTTAATCGGATTTCATGATTTAAGGCGCCAATCTCTAGACTGTTTTTAGTACGGGAAGTCGATGCTAAGGGCACTTGCATTTTCGATTTTGGGCCGGAAATTTAGTAATTAGGGCAAACAAGTGTTCGAATTCAATATAATGCTTAATTAAACGCCATGCCTTTATGCATGTATGCCTTTATGTCGGCAACTTGAATGGCAGCCGCGCAAACATATCTTTTGTGCGAAATGCAGCGGAGTTCAGCTGTTTAAATGAGCCAACTTCGTTGCCATTTAATCGCAAGATCATATCCCAGGGATAGTTAGATTGGCAAATGGGCATAGCATGCCAGTGGCCAATTATCATGTTGCTTCCTTACTACCTGCAAACTCTGACGTTGCCAATGCCATTCGACACTTTTGTCGCAAATAGTGGCATTTGATTTAGTTATGCATTTTGTTATTTCGAGCTCGTAACAACTCGATTTGACTAAACGGCGCCCTCACGTGCCCCCATTTCGAGTGCCAAGTGGTACGTGCTTATAATTTTGACAAGTGCATTGCACGCAGATAATGCCGAAAGCACTCTCCACCGATACGAAAGCCGAAGCAAAAATTCACGGCTAATTCCAAATAGACCGTTACTCGTGCACGTTTGCTAGCTGAGTTTTTGCTGGCCGCATATTGTGACATCTCCATGCCAAAAACCAATCACGGCTATCACCTTCGCAATGGATGTCAATGTATTGCTAAAAGTATATAACATTATAAACAGATTGTTGCACTTATCTGCGGTTTGCATTTAATGAACGGAACCGGGTGTTTAAAAGTATATTAAACTGTGATTTTATGGTCGTTTGGATGACAGTCGTAACTAAGCTGCCAATTAAGTTATCAGTTTTAGGGCAGATAAGTTCGTCAGTCGAAGAGCAACATTTGAGAACTCTAGTGAAAAATCTATTTAATCGGTGCATAAATTAGTGCTTTCTATGCATTTAACTTACGAGCCATAATCATAGTATTTATGGAGATGAATTGCTTTTTAAATAGAGGCAATTAATTTAGAAATTATATAATAATGGGTATGCAAAGCATAAATGTAAATTTATTGAAATTGATTGCCCCCTGAGATCAGGTGTTTCCGAATATAGCCCCGAGTGACTTGCCATTTAAAACCCCATTCAATAAATTCACAAAAATTTTTGGCGAATGCCTGGGGAAGCACCCGTTACTTATACGTAAATTGATCTGCATAAGTGCCGAAAATCTGGCTAACAGCTTCCTGTTGTTTTCATTTTTTTCAGCTGACAAGCGACGCAAGGCAACGGAGCCATAACAAAAGCCGCCGAAATGGCCTTCATGCCGTGCTGTAAGTACCCAAATATACATATATACATACATACGTATTATTGCCACACGCCACCATCAATAACGCCTTAGCCTCACGTGATCTTCGATCCGCGCACCGAAATGCAAAATACCCCAAAATTGATATCCAGCTCAAATATTGAGATTTGCCCATGCGCAGCCCATTAGAGAGCTGCGACATGGCCCAAAAACGGGAATAGAGATCTTTCCGATCCGCTAATTGAGCTAATGATGCTGCGAGGGGCCTGTACGGATATCGAAATCGAAAATTGAATAACGATCTGTCAATAATCAATATTTACTGTCGTTTGCAGTCTATGTGCCCAAGCGGATCAACCTGGCGATCATGCTCTTCATGGCCTGCCTGCTCAGCTACATGATGCGGGTGAATCTCTCGATCAACATCATCGCCATGGTGGAGGACACGAGCGCCCACGAGAATGGAACGGAAGTGGAGGCGCTGCCCGATGTAAGTTATATTCGATACTAAAGTCAAGCTAGAGACTTACACCTCTGTCTATCCCATCTAATCCATTCCATTATTATTCTCCAGTATGGACCGCGCTATAACTGGACGCAATCGGATCAGGCTCTGCTGCTGGGTGCCTACTTCTATGGCTACATGATCACCTCTTTGCCCGCCGGCACTCTGGCCGAGATGCTGGGCGCCAGAAATGTGGCTGGCTACAGTTGCCTGCTGGCCGGCATCCTGACGGCCTTGACTCCGGCGGCAGCTGCCTGGGACAAATATGCGGTGTTTGCCGTGCGCTTCCTGATCGGCTTCCTCAACGGTGTGGTGTATCCGTGCTGCCACAGCCTGGTGTCCAAGTGGTCGCCGCCGGATGAGAAGGGCAAGTTTGTGGCCTCGCTGATGGGCGGCACCTTTGGCACTGTCATCACATGGCCCATCAGCGGCGTGATCATCGAGAATCTGGGCTGGGACTGGGCCTTCTACATTGTGGGCATATTCGTGCTGGTTGTGGTCGCCATATGGTTCTACCTGGTGGCGGATACTCCGGCCCAGCACAGCACGATCAGTCTCAAGGAGCGCGAGTACATCGAGAGCAGCTTGGGTGACACTCTGAGCAACAAGAAGGTAAGGTGGCCCATAAAATGGAACATTAATTCAAGTACTTACTTTTATATTTGTTGCAACCTTTGTAGAAGTGGCCGCCATACAAGGAGCTCGTCCTGTCGCTGCCCTTCTGGTCGCTCATGATGCTGCACTACGGCAGTATGTGGGGCCTGTTCTTCCTGATCACCGCCACGCCCAAGTTCTTGAGCGAGGTCCTGGGCTTTAATCTCTCGTCCGCCGGCTTCCTGTCCAGCCTGCCACATGTGGCACGTCTGCTCTGCGCCTTCGGCTTTGGCGCTGTGGCGGATTGGATACGTCAACGTGGTTGGTTGACCGTAACCCGCATGCGCAAGGCCTTCTGCCTGCCCTGTAAGTGTGACTATATTGTGCACCTTATTAGTATACTACAGCTATCCATTTAACGTTGAATAGCTCACATCTTGCCCGGCGTTATGCTGATTATACTGGCCTACTTTGGTCGCGATCCCTATGTGTGCGTTGCCATTATGACCATTTCGCTGGGCTTCAATGGAGCGGCCACCGCCTCCAACTTGGCCAACTCACAGGACCTGGCGCCCAACTATGCGGGCACGCTGTACGGCATCATCAACTGTGTGGGCACCACGCCCGGCATCTTCTCGCCCCTGATTGTGGCCGCCTTTACAAAGAACGAGGTAAGTGTGGATGCTTCAGGTGATTCCAAATATCCATTTCATTCATGAATTTTCCACTCTCCATAGAACACAATCGATCAGTGGCACTGGGTGTTCATCATTGGAGCTGCTGCCTACATATTGCCCGCCCTGTTCTTCTGGGTCTTCGGATCGGGCAAGATCCAGAAGTGGAACGAGGTGCAGACCACCGAGTCGCGTGAGGATATTGTCAACACAAAGTTGTAGTTTGTGCCCTGGCAATCTCACCTGTGATTTATGTACTTTAAGTATTATGCCATAACGACGATGTGTACTTCTTTATGGAGAGTCCTATTAAAGCCTTAGCCGTGTATTTATTATTAACACTAATGGTTTCATTCGCCGCACGTGAATTCTGACTCACGAGTCAGGTGAGGTCGAAACCAGTTCCTCTTTCGGATTGGCACAACGACCTTAACCTGGTCGGGGATTATTCTCTGGTGAACTGGTTGCGGCTCTTTGCAGAAAAATTAGGAATTCATGCTTGATAAAACGGAATTGACACCCTTAATTAGTCAAGTGCTAATCAACTTTGAGGACACTTTCAACTAACGAATATCAGCTTTTAATTGCGTACTAACGTCATGCCCAACAAGTTGTTAGTAGGTAAGCGGCAAAGTCAATTCGCAATTTATGGGGTGTGAAAATTCAATTTATTATCAAAATTAAGACATTGAGTCATAGAAGTTGTGCGAAATTCATTCATTCAGAAACAAAATAAATGACTAAAATATTTAATAAAATATCCACGCATTGTGTGTACAAGTTAATTAATCCACCAATAAACTTTTAGAATAGTAAACTTACCGCTAATGGTCACAACAAATGAGACGCATTCCCTTCACAAGTTAGTCACTCAATCAACCCATAATTAGCACCCATTATTCCACACATTAAGGACACTATCCCGGCCTATAAAAGCCAGCAAGTTGAGTAGCTCCTACAGACAGTACAAAATGATAGAGGCGGCAAAGTGGCCATCACCTGGCAAAAGGACCTCCAAGGGCAATGAGAGCAGGAAGCGTAGGAAGGAACCGAGTATGCTCAGGACGGCCATACTGGCCACATTCTGGGAGTACACGGAGCGGACCAAGTTGAGTGGCATGTGGCTAATGCGGCGGAATCGCACCTACGGCTTGTCCCGGTTCATCTGGTCCTCGGTACTGTTGCAGCTGCTCCTGCTGAGCATCTACCTCACCCTGCTGCTGTGGCTCAAGTTCTACTCGTACCCCATCCTAAACACCATTTCCAATGATCTCTCCATCACGGACGTCGCCTTCCCGGGCGTTACCATCTGCAGCCCAAAAGTGGTCAACTCGGAGCGAGTCGATCGCTATGTTAAGACGCTGTAAGGAACTGGGACATCTTCGAGGATATCCATTTACAGTTTTCCTTTCCTTATAGCAAAATTCCCAAGGAGTACGACATAGCAGATGTGATCGCCGGCTTTGATTTCCTCAACGCCTTCACGGATCAGAGCTTTGAGCCGCCGGGACACGAAAGCTATCGGGCCACCGATGCCGTCCTACGGCTGAACAACGTGACCACCTGGGAGGCGGCCATGGCCGTCAGTCCGGGATGCTTCGACTACGTGAAGCGCTGCTTCTGGGGCCACACGGAGTTCCAGTGCAACCAGAGCCACGAGTACCTATCGTTCATTCCCACCACTGCGTACCTGGGACCCTGTTGCTCCTTCAACTATAATCCCCGGAACGCCAGCTTCGTGCCCTTCTCGGCCAACATCTTTGGCATGGACGGCGGACTGACCTTTGTGGGTGCGGAGGGCAGTGAGCGGAACCTAAACACTGGCCTTATAGTGCTGGTCCACCATCCCATGGACTATGTGACTGAGGCGGCTGCCTCGGTGACCATTACCGCTCAGTCTGAGAGCTTTGTGGAGGTCTCGCCCACGGTGCAGAGCTCCTCGGTGGAGGTGCTGGAGCTTTCGGAACGTAAGAGGGACTGCCTCATCTCGGGCGACCTGGAGTTGAGCAATTACCGGCAGGCCGCCTGCCTCCTCGCCTGCCAGACGGAGGCCATCGTCCAGAAGTGCGGCTGCCATCCATATCTGCTGCCCATCGTGGGCAACAAGTTCAAGGAGTGCAATCTCAACGACACCTTCTGCTATTCAGCCAACTATGGTGGGTCTCGGGTTCCAGGAGGTGCTCCTTATATACATTTCTTACCCTTTTCGGCTGTGTAGATAACTTCAAAAGTGTGCGCTGTGATCAGTGCCTGCCCAATTGCTACGATGTCACCTACTCCACGCTGTCCTACAAAACAGATCTCAACCAGCATCAGTACTCCGTAAGCCGCTTCTAGTGAGTAAAAATATGGGTTACCTGCTGGGTTATTGACTAGTTTATACTCTTTATTGTTTAAACAGTTCTCCGGAACTGCTAAACAACGACAGCTTCGTTCTCCGGGTCTATTTGGCCAAACAAGTGGTTCCAGTCATCCGGAAAGTGACGGTTATGTCTTGGGTAGGACTTCTATGTGAGTGGGGGTACAGTCTTATAAGGCAGGTGTTTTAATTTCCAGTAATTTCAGCGGATTTGGGCGGCATCTTTAACCTCTGTCTGGGTCTAAGTATGATTTCTGTGGTTGAGTTCTTTTACTATTGTACGTATCGCTTGTATATCAACTACCAACTGCAGAAGGCTCAGCAACCCAGGAAGGCGTGGCAATAAAATTAATCACTATAAAATTAAGCTTTTCAATAAAAATAGTTAATATAAGGATCGATGTTGGTCTCTTAGAAGAATTCGAAATAGTGCGCCAAATCGATAATAGGGCTGTCGCATCGATAACGATTTCATATGATTGTTGGTATTTTTTCACATTTGGTATTTTTTACGATATTTGATTACTAGAGATGAGAGTGTTACAGATATTTACAAATCACTGACACTTCAACGTTTTGAATGAAATGCATCTACTTAACAGAATTTATTTGTATATTGAAAAAATATGTTTACTTTCAATGACTATCGCATACGTACACACTGGCCGTTGGCAACGATAGCCAGCACAATCGATGTGCTGCGTGATAGACAATCATCGATACCGATGCATCGATAGCGGTCACCGCTTCTGTTGGACTCTACATTTTAATTTGTTTAACAAATTCTTAGGCCAGTACGCAAGTAAACGCGGCGGGGTATAATACATTTTTAGCACAATTTAGCACTGAAAACCGCGCAAAATGGCCGAGGTTGAAGCCGTACAGATAATTGCCGAGTCATTGAAGCAACAGGTAAGAGGATCACCTGGTTCGTCCAGCCATTTTTCCGACATTTTGGCACTGCACTTTTCTGCATCTGGGAGCATCTGCCCAGCTAACACCATTGTATACATGCCATTTATCAACGCGGGGGCCGCGGAATCTGTGGCGCTGGCAAGAACAATGGAGTGGTCTCTTATCTTGAGGCACCTGTTTGTTGTGCAAAGTTCAAAAACACTTGGTAACTGTAAGTGTGTTTGTTGTTCATGCTGTTGTTTTTGTTGGTGAGACTGGCCATCCGATTAGTCCGGTTAATAAAAAGACGGTACGGATTTGATAAAGACCATGTTCCAAAGGTTTGGGACCACGACCCAAACACCTTGGTGCTTGCAGCGGCGATTATCGCCGGGGGGCAGATTAAAATCAATAAAACTTTAACCGGATTCCGGGCAAATCACTTAAGAACGTGTTTGCACATTGGATAGTGGATGTGCTCTATAAATTTCCAAAGCTATTGAGTTGAATTATTGATTGATGGCTAAATGGTGAATCTAAATACGTGCGCTTTATTTGTGATACCGAACAGGGCGTGGAGTATGTCTTTGGCATCATCGGCATCCCGGTCATCGAGCTGTCCATGGCCTTCCAGGCCGCCGGACTGAAGTACATCGGTATGCGGAACGAGCAAGCCGCCTGCTACGCTGCCCAGGCCATCGGCTACCTGACTGGCAAGCCGGGAGTCTGCCTGGTTGTGTCCGGACCGGGATTGCTTCATGTTACGGGTAAGAATACGAATTGGATATCCCGCATGGGTTAATCCTTACTAATCCCATTTCATTGAACAACCAGGTGGCATGGCCAACGCCCAGGTGAACTGCTGGCCACTAATCGTCATTGGCGGTGCCACCAACCAGGATCACGAGGGTATCGGAGGCTTCCAGGAGTGCCCGCAGGTGGAATTGTCCCGTCCGTACTGCAAGTACGCCGCCCGTCCGGCCACTGCTGCTCTGATTCCATTGCATGTGGAAAAGGCGGTGCGCTATGCCACCTATGGACGCCCTGGAGTTGCCTACCTGGACTTCCCCGGCAACATCCTGCAGTCCAAGGCCGAGGAGGCCCGCATCTACAAGGCTTCGGCCCATCCGGCTCCTCCACTTGCCTATCCCCCGCACGATGATGTGATCAGGGCCGCCAAGCTGCTGCGACAGGCCAAGCGACCCCTGGTGATCGTGGGCAAGGGTTCCGCTTACGCCCATGCCGAGAACACGCTGCGCCACTTCATCGAAAACACCAACCTGCCCTTCCTTCCCACCCCAATGGGCAAGGGCGTTGTGTCCGACACGGCTCCGCAGTGCGTGTCCTCGGCTCGCACCCTGGCCTTGCAAAAGGCCGATGTGGTGTTGCTCCTGGGCGCTCGCCTCAACTGGATTCTTCATTTCGGAAAGGCTCCTCGCTACGACAAGGACGTGAAGTTCATACAGGTGGACATCAATCCTGAGGAGCTGCACAACTCAGTTGTGGCTTCGGTGGCCATCCAGGCGGACATCCGTCCATTCGCCGAGCAATTGTTCGAACAAATGAACGCTGTTAACTTCCGCTTCGGTTACGAGCAGGATTGGTGGAAGCAGTTGGCCGTGAAGTGCAAGCAGAACCGGGACACTGTGCAAAAGATGTCGTTGAACACGGAGACGCCACTTAACTACTACGCGGTGTTCCACCATCTGCGTGAGCTGCTGCCCAAGGACACGATCATCGTTAGTGAGGGCGCCAACACCATGGACATTGGTCGCTCCATGCTGCTGAACGAGCAGCCGCGTCACCGCCTGGATGCCGGTACCTTTGGCACCATGGGCGTGGGACCTGGATTCGCTGTGGCCGCCGCGCTTTTCTGCCGCGACTTTGCGCCCGGAAAGCGAGTTCTGTGCGTGGAGGGTGACAGCGCCTTCGGATTCTCGGGCATGGAAATTGAGACTATGGTGCGCTATAAGCTGCCCGTCACTATTGTGATTGTGAACAACAACGGCATCTATGGCGGTTTCGACAAGGACACTTTTGAGGCCATTCGCAGTGAGGGCGATCTTACCCAGATGTGAGTACTAGCAGCTTATCGGTTTATCTAGTACAACTACTTACGGCTAATCTTATCTTGCAGCACACCGCCATCGGCATTGGGAGTTCAGGTGCGCTACGAGGAGATGATGAAAATGTTCGGCATGCAGGGCTACTTCTGCACGGAGATCGAACAGCTGCAGGCGGCTGTCAAGGCGGCCAATCAGCTCACCGACAGGCCGACCATCATCAACGTGGCCATCAGCCCGTCATCCGATCGCAAGCCGCAGTCCTTCAACTGGCTCACAGAGTCCAAACTGTAGAATACCATTAACGTTTAGGTCTTAAGCACAAAAGTTCACCATTCCGAAAGTTATATTGCCACGAATTTTTCTGTATATACATGCAATTTTTGATACGCCTTCTATACTCCTTAATTGTTGGCTCGCTTCAGCTCTTCCTCTATGCCAAGGTAGTCCAAAAACCATGTGAAGTCCACTAGGCGGCCTTTGTGCAGGAATGGCAACTTGGGGCAGAGCTCAAAGGCAATGTTGAGAGGTGCAATGTCGGGCACTTGGTCGTTGCGCATGTTGAAGAAGGCGAGGAAGTCGCGCACCTCAATCTCGTTCTGTCCGTTGCGCTGCAGCACCATCAGTATGTCCTCCACCAGCTCCAAGCTGAAGGGCAGCCGGCAGCCTCGCAAAGTAGACCTTACCTGACCCTCGCTGATGTACGGCTTGCATGCCGGATTAATGTGGCTGAGGTGATCGTTCAGCTGATCCACGCCGTTCCACAAAGCGCGCTTCAGCTCCAGTTGGGCGGCAGCACGCACTCGATTCCTGTCGCAGCTGGGAGGCATTGCCTGTTCAGCCGAGAAGAAGCGACACACGGTCACAATTTCATGGTTGAGCAGGCAATCCTTGGACAGATACGACAGGAGAGTCGAGCGTAGCGTTTCGAAGCTAACGGTTGAGTAGTCACCGAGGTCGCCATCCGGTTTGCAGCGTAGCACAAACTGCTTGTAATCCGGACGCACTGCATCGCGGATCTTCTGCATGATTAGTCGTATGTCTGCTACGTGGAACTGAAAATAGAATGTATGTAAGGCGGTATTACAGAATTGTAACTATAACGATATGATATTTGGATGATACTTGATTAAATAGACATGATAAAGCAATTGATAGACTTGCCTCGCTGGGATGTTGCTCCATGTACATCAGCGTAAATTCATCAGCGGAAACAATGTGGAAAATGTGATCCTTAAGCGTCATTGTGCGTCCTATATAGAAGTCATTGGCGCGGAAGTACTCGGGTCTTGAGGAGCTAAACATATCCTGACCCGGCAGTGGCACACGTGCTCTTTTAAGAAATTCGCCGCCAAGAAAACCCGAGTTTCGACGTGACGACTCGTAGATTTGCACCGTGTCATCGGCCAGAAAATAGCTGATGACAAAGTCGCGCTCCCCATTGTCCCGAATGGCCGAGATGAGCTTGGCCCCGAAGCGCAGGATGCAGCCGTCGTACTTGAAGAGCTTCTTGAAGTCGGCCTGTGGCGGTTTGGGCTCCACGGTGATGCAGTTGCCCTCGGAGTCCTCGTGGCTGCCCCAGCCATTGTATGGTGGCAGTCGGCGGGATCCCATGCCACCTTGAGTGTACGGCCGGACATCACTGCGCTCTGGAATCGGTTGCGGGCAGAACTCTTGGATGCCGTACTTTAAAAACGTAGTTGGAGAGCAAAGTTATTTATGATGTATTCATCCGTAAGATTAGTTTAACCTTACCTTATCTCGGTAGTAGCTCTGTGTAAACTGATCGCAGCCAGTAAGTACGACAGACCTGCCGAAAACATTTAGCACTGCGCCTATCTGCAGATCCTGATCGGTGTAATGTTGCATCTCTTTTTGACCGGTGTTCAACGGGTCGGCTACGTAACGTACATCGCGCATACTGTTTCCGAGGACATTTAGCAATGTCATGGCCGTTTGTTGGCCGGGCAATGGCAGTCCAGAGAACTCCTTTGGCAACTTGCCTCGCTTTAGAAAAGTCGTGGGTCCTTCTCGCCCTGAATTTCGTGGAAATTTCTCCTTTATGTCAATGGTGTCATCGGCCAGATAGTAGCAGATTTCCAGCTTTCGCACGTCGCCAAACTCACTGCGATCG
Organism: Drosophila teissieri; assembly: GCF_016746235.2. Lineage (NCBI taxonomy): Eukaryota > Metazoa > Arthropoda > Insecta > Diptera > Drosophilidae > Drosophila > Drosophila teissieri. The sequence continues at coordinate 18,118,793 of NC_053030.1, forward strand.
TTCCAATATCCCTGGAACTTAAGTACTCGCCTGTCGAACTCCAGGAACTGGGCAAACGAATGTTTCTTGGGCAGAGCCGAGGTGCTGGTATGAGCCGTTTGCTTCAATCCTGAACGCTTTCGGATCTCCGTTGTGGGATCACTAAATAAGAATTTAAAGTAGGCTTTGTTTCATTCAATTTAGCAATATGAGTATTCACTTACAAGTGTTTGCTAGAAATCCGCAAGTTTATTTGGTAAAAGCATATCCTGACTTACCATGGCTCCTGCTGGGCCTCAGGCACGAAGATGCCGGCTCGATTGAGGAATTGTCGCGTGAAGATGTCACACCCGCTGATGTGATAAACCCGATCGAAGATCTGCACATCCGTGTCCACATTTAAGTCGAAGATGGAGATGAACTCGCGGTCGGTGGGTGGAGCTTTGGGGATGCGCTGGCGGTGCACTAGGCAGCCCTGCGGAATGCCGGAGTTCTCCACCTTGGGCTCGGTGACCTGCATGGTGCCATCCTCCAGGTAGAAGAAGATCCTCACCTTGCGCACCTGGTAGGGAGCGTGATAGACTTCCGTCAGGTTCTCCTTGAAGTAGGCGTTGAAGCACAGCACCTGCTTGTCGTAGGCTAGCCAGGGTGGCAGCTTGGTGGTGGCCTTCGGTGCCCACAGGCTGTTGATCTGGGCGGGCACGGGCGGACACTTGGGATCGGCCACAATGCCATTGGGCTCCACCAGCTCCGGCTCCCGTCGGTCCGACAGCATCTGGATGCCCTGGTAGTGCATCAGCGTTTGCTGCCGCGGATGGCGACGCTTGCCACGCTGTCAGGGAGTTCCGGGTTAATAATTGCAGGGTATAAATACCGGTGCTAAAACTTACATCGTAGAACTGCGCACCTGGCAGCATGGGCATTCCCGGTAGTCGCATCATTTTCACAGATAATTTCGTACTCTTCTGGCTAAACCAAAATCAAATTTTGCTGCACTTTCTTTGCCAAATCGTTGTGGTTACATTTGCCTGGAAGCCAAAAGCACTTATGTATGTGGCAGTTAACGCCACGCAATTGAATTGTGGACTGGACTGCTTGAGTGTTTCGACATTTCCGCTGCTATTCGATAAATGGAACAAACGGAGCTATGGCAATGCCACCTCACCATGGCAGCCCAAAAAGTCAACTGGCCACTGGTAGCGGTTTCCAAGGAAAGTATGGGTCAGCTTCTACCACGTAGAATGTAAATTAATACATATATTTATATTATAGATACATAACTAAAGGTTTTTGCCTTAACATGCTAGAGATGCACAAATACGTCAAGTGGCAATCCAACCCGTAGTTGACTCACGTCCCAGCGACGTTTCCGTTGAACCCGAAAGCATTTCAATCGGTGATTAAATTGGTGTCGCGGTCCAATGACTTTCCGAAGTCAGGGCCATCGTTTACAGTGGTCCGTGGTGGCGCAGTCGCAGCGTCTGCTAATTAGTCGGGCAGGCAAAAGTAGGTAAACCCATAGGATCACGTGCTTTCTATCACCTCTCTCTAACACCATGCACACACCCATCTCGCCGGCTTACAAACTCTCGTAGAACAAAGCCATGGCTCCGAAGCTGTAAGATTCGAGGCGGTAAACGTTGCCAAGAGCTCGAACAGGCAACACAAGAGGCTACAACATGAACCTGTTGTGAGTTAATAAGCCATGAAGTGTTATTTTTAGTTTCCACTGACACATACTCCTCTTTTGCTGATATAGAAGGAATATTATACAGCTCCTGTTCACTCTGGAGGCTGCGAGTGCTTTGGAGGCCAATCTCACTTCGTGGCGACATCACAGGCGGCAAAAGCGTTTCCTGATTTATCAGAATGGCGGTGTTATCAAGGTTGGACATCAAATATTTATTGAGTATTGATCGCTATACAATAATGTGTGTGTCACTACAGTTTGTTTCCGGTTGTGCATTTCCGGTTCCGTTTATGGAGAAAAAAGCGTGGCGCCAGTTGGTTTGGCTCATGAACTTCCACTATCAGTTCAATGAACCGCAAACTCCAATCTACTGGTGGAAGCTTTGGGATGGTTCCCGAAATCTCAAGGGACCCTTGACCCAACCAGCTCCTCCAACGGTTCCAGCGCGCCTGCTGGTGGATGAACCTCAGCTGTTGCTCTTCAAGTTCGCCGAGGGCTATATGAATCAGTTGGGCCAAAATGGTAGTGCCTGTCTGGAACGTTTAATCTGCGAAAATGGTCAGGTGGATGAGCATAGTGGACTCTACCCCCAACTGCTACACAGGCTGTTAAGGTAAGTGGACTTCCACGTGAGCTCAAGTCATAGATATAGTCCTATATAATCCATTAGGCCTCATCGAACGCTGGACGGGAGGTACTTGGATGCCTTCAGGATGGGTCGCCATGGCGTTGACTGTCGAAAAGCCTTTCCAGAGGCCCTGCACTGCGTCTTGGACGACTACATACACCTTCATGAGCGAGGACCGAAACAGAGTTTTCTTTAGCCATAGAACTCGATTTCTCTTTGGACAAATGGCGCTGGCTGTCAGTAGTTCGATTACATTTACATGACATGTACAAAACTAATTAATGATAATTAAATGTAACTAAATAATTATATACAGCGTGTTCAGCTCAATTACTGCAGCTCTATTTGCCACCGGCCATCTGCTCCGCCTCATCGTCGTCGTCATCATCCGACACTCGCCAGGCCAACTGGTAGTACTTCTTGTCATTGCTGTTCAACCAGAGGACTCCGCATCGGTTGGTGCAGAAGTTGCAGGTGAAGAGCTGCTTGGACGTACTGCCACGCCTAAAAGGGGTAATTGGTCATTAACAACTAAAACTTCTATAGCTAAGATTAAAAAATAATAGAACATTCAAGCGAGAATTATAATATATACTAAGTTTTTTCCTAATATGGATACATTTTTCTAAGCAAAGAAAGGAAACTTCTCTTCGTAGGCAGTCTTCACTGTATTTCTTGCGATTGTGATAGGTCCATTTCTCCTAATTAGAAAGCAGACCGGTTTCGACGGTATCAAAACAATAACCACATGACAAACGCCGAGCAAACATTAGCGTAACTCCAACCCACCTTTTCACGACCATGAAGTAGTACGAGGTGTACAGACATCTGGAGCAGGTGGAGTTTGTGCAGCGGGCGATGGGTCCGTTGTTGATGTGGGAACTGATGTACGGCTCTGGCAGCAGTCGATGCATGGCACCATTCTCGTAGACGGGCGTGAAGCGGTTCAGTGTCTGCAGAGCGTGCAGACAGTCGTCGTAGAGCGATACCCTATTGTCAGCCGACGGAACCGGAAATACTGTGCGAGTGCCCACCGGAAGCAGCAAGCGGGTACTGGTCTCCAGCTCGCGGACCCAAAACAGACCCTTGCGATGAACGGCGCTGGAAAGAGGATGTGATATGCTGTAAGAAAACGCTGTAGTAAACAAATAAGTTCTGCCTAAAATAAGTTATTTCTCTGCTTGCTATAGTTGAACAGAAATACCTTAGTCATGTTTAAAGAAAAAGACAAACAAATCGAATTTATTAAGACCCAAATTTGTTTACGAAACGGCTGCCAAATAAATCCATTAAATATTCATCATAGCAGTACCAATTTCATTAGATCGATTTTTGTTATAGCGCCAGAGTTAGTGAAATAACTTACACGGGAGTATTCCGCTGGCGGTTGTCGTAAAAGTTTTGATAGAACCTCTCATAGACCATGGGTATGTAGTTGATAGCAGTGTTGTGGAAGATGCGCACATGGTTCATGAACTTGGAGAGAGCTGCCGGCAAGTAGACGAGCGCACAACCTGCCAACGAGAGAGGACATTAGAGCGCTTCTCTAGCATCGGTAGATCCGATCCGGATACCGTATACCGATGCCCGGGTGCACTTACGATCGGCGGCGAGGGACTGCAGCATGGGCAGGTTGGAGATGCGCTCGGGGATGTGGACCAGCGCCTCGTTGTCGCTCACATTCAGCTCGTTGAGGCGGACGCACTCGCTCAGCTGCACCGGCAGGCGGCGAAATTGGTTCTTGCCGATGTTCAGGTGCTCCAGATTGCGCAAACCACTTAGCTCTGCAAACGGTGGAAGTGCATGGATTCCATGGTAGGTACTGTCATCTATTCTACTCACCCACTGGAAGTTCGGTGAGCTGATTGCCCGACACATTCAGCTGCTGGAGACTCAAGAGGAGACCCAGTGTGGGGGGCAGCTCCTTGAGCTCATTGTTGGATACGTCCAGGAACTCCAGGTTCTCCAGCATATAGATGTCCGCAGGCAGCTCGCTCAGATTGTTGCCCGCCAGATGAATGAACTTCAGTGTGGTGATGTTCAGCAGCCATTTGGGTATCACCGAGATGAAGTTCTCCTTGAGATAGACCTCCTCGAGATCCTCGTAGAGGAAGAGATCCATTGGCACATCCTTGAAGTTCAGGTAGCTCCAGTGCAGAATCGTTTTGTTCATGTTGACGATACCGTTGCAGTTACACAATTGTCGTATTTGCTTATAGTTTGGTCGAGTTTCAATTATATTTATTTGCGTCTCTACGCGGTCATGATCATCATTTGGCACCGCCACCCGCCAAACAAAAACTGCCACCGCCACCAGCGCCACCACAGCCACCCAGTGGCTCAGGCCCAGTGGCAGCACCACTAGAATCAGCAGCAACAGTTTGCTCTCCACCAAGAATCTCTATCTATCTTGGCTAAATTTGTCTCACTGGCCTGTCGCAATTTCTCGCGGCGGCGAGCACCATCGCCTCTGAATTTGATGTTCTTCTTACTTATTTATGGTTTCAATAACGAAGCGAATCACCCATCATAGCGCCTTTCACTGACCAACGCCGCGTATACGTAATGCGCTGAATGCCCGAAAGTATACCGTTCCGTTTTGGAGGCGGTTAAATAAATGCCTTCCGAGCTTTGGCACTGACATTGAATTTTCCTGGTGCATTGATTCGCGCCCACCCCTTTTTCGGGTTGTTGCTGCACTCAAGGTCGTTGCTGCAAGCCAAATGCAAAGGGCAAGCTTTCGAAGCTCCGCTGTTGCAGCAAGAGCTTTGTGGCAAAGGAAAGTGGTTATGGCAAGCATCCATAAAATCTATTAGGGAAAGTTTACTTGGTGGGAAAAACCAAGCTGAGCTTTCATCAATTTTTCGGAAAAACCACTGACTTTATATCTTCATAGTACTTAAATGAGTAATGTTTGTACACCTAAAGCAAACATGTTTCAGCTTATTCATTTCAAATTCAATATTTCAACAACCTCTTTTTATGTATAAAAAGTTTAATAAATTATATCTAAAATTCCATAATATTCTATACTCCCACTCAGTGGTTTCTCAATATCCAAAGTTTCCATATCCGTAGTCGTAGCCATATCCATGATTATGATGATGGTGGTGGTGCTGGGGGTACGAATAGTATCCGTACGACTGAGGTATAGGTGGCGGAGGAGGTGGAGGTGGCGGTGGAGGTGGCGGTAGAGGTGGCGGTAGTATTCCGAATCCCACGTCAATTGGCAGCGGAGGAGGCAGTCCAACTATAACAGGTGTCCCCATCGCTCCAGCAATGGCGAACAGCACAATTCCGAGAAGAGCGACTATAGCTTTCATGTTTCTTGGCAAGATTTCGCAACCGACTGACCAACTTGAGGAGAAGCTATCTGCTTTTAAGCATTGTGATGGTGGCGTTACGATTTTGGGAATTTCAATCACGGCGTGGACAAACAAATTAAATTCAATTTCACCTGCCGAAAGGTGCGAATTACCCCATGAGATGTATTTCCCCCGCAAAAGTTATTCACGCAATCGTTTGCGCTATTTTGCATATGAGTTTCGGGTTGCTTAGTAAGTCACTATTTACCGAGCACTTTTTGAATACTAAATGTGTTTTTTATAGTTTGTATTTATTTGTTATTAATCCATCTTTAAATTGTTGAACAAATGTTCATATTTTTTGCATCCTTTTTAAATGTTTATCTTATCTAATGATGTTCGTCGTGGTGGTGCGGATCGTAGTGAGGATCATCATGAGGATCGTGGTGCCGATAGAGATGATGATCGTGGTGCGGATCGTAATGGGGATCGTGGTGGGAATCGACCTCGAAATGTGGCGTTGCAAAAGCGGCAGCAACGATGAGCAAAAGTACGATGAGAGCGATTACTGCATTCATGATTCTGGTTGGGAGATTCAACAAACTGATGCACTTACTTTGGATGCATTGGCTTTTAAGTCATTCGGCAAGTGCTTTTTGAAAACCTCGTACCAAGATGGATAAACAGAGTCAAAAGTAATGCAAATATCAATAGCCTCTTTGCAGGGTGTTAATTGGTTTCAATATTAGGGTTATTTATTAAAGCTCTACACCGTTTATCACAAGTCTTAATAGGCATACAAAGTTCGTCGAATCCTTTGGCATCTAGGCTCCTGATTTGACATTCACAGTCAGCTGCTTGAAGTCGCGATCGCTAAGCAGGCGCCACTTGTAGCCCAAGATTTGTGAGATCTCCCGCTCGACGGCTTCATAGGATCGGGAATACCGCTTCAACCAGTTAAAGAACTCATCGCTCCACTCCGGATGCCTGGGCCAATCGCAGCGCAGAATCACAGCGAATCGCCGCACGTGGAGATGCTGCAGATTCTTGGCCGTTTGTGCAATGAGCAACAGCGTCGAGGTGGAAACTTTCTCGCGTATGATCTGGGGAATAGAATAATAAGATGTTAATTGAGTGTCAATATTATTAAGAAAAGCACCTATTAGTCATCGATTTCCAAGCTTTTTAATCTGAATTAGCTATCATCAATTAAGAGATAAGGTACCATGTGCTTTCGTTTCCAAAATATGCCATAGCTCAGCACTGAGCTTTGATATGAGCATGTTCAAACTCACCAGAGTGTCAACATTGAAGCACTGCCGGCACATCAGCAACATCAAACTGTCGATGCGACTGTGAAAAGGCTTGGGGCTGGAAAAGCGCGGCAGGAGCTCGTGCCCATAGATGGCCAGGGTGCTCCTATAGTGGTCCACCATGCGGACGAGCAGCTCGGCCCGTATCCGGGTCTGGGGCGCACAGTACGTGATGCTGTGGACAGGCGCCTCCGGCTGCATCACCACCTCGCCGTCCGTCAGGTTCTCCAAGCGCAGGTGAACGCGCAGGCGCGGATTGGTCTTCTTCACATTTCGCCAGGCCTTCACGCCGCAGGCACTTATTGTCAGGTGATTGGGGGTGTAGCAGTTTTGCAGCAGGTGCAGGTGGCGCAACTTGGTGTCCGCCAGCAGGGACAAAACGTCATCGTCTATGTTTTGGGGGGATATGGTGAGCACCTGGATCAAGATATTTGGCTTAGTTGTGTGTGTTTGTGTGTGTGTGTGGCAAGAAATGAAATTGAATCGCTGTCACCTGCAGATTGAGAAACAGACCCACATGCATGATGGGGCAATGCATTGTGGTCACATTCACCAGGTTGAGCACCCTCATTTTGGTGCAGCAGCTGCAAACGACCTCGTCCAGCAAGTGATTCGCCTCGTATCGTTCCAATACAAAGTCCACCAGCTTGAGTGTGTGCAGATCTGTCAGTCGCAGGAGCAGCTCCTTCAGCACCCTCAGCAGTTGTCCTCCAGTGCCGAAGAGCTTAATTCCTTCAGGATCGTTGGGCTGCGACATATTGCAGGGGAAGTGGTAGACCAGTGTTCGTATCCGGCTACCGATGCCGATGAACTGTGTATCTGGATTCACCTCTCTGCCCTAAAAAGGTTTAAAATTATATCATAGTTTTTAATAAGATGTATATCCTTATACCTTGTCAATGTTCCACGTTAGCATGGTCATGAACTGGAAGATGTTATTGAAACTGTGCCACGGCCGAAACTCGATTCCACGCACATATCTTCCGATCCTTGAGAGGCAGAACTGGGTTCGCATGTGATCGAGACAAAACTGCCAGCCGGAATAGTAGTTGAACTTCGGTTTGGTCAGGGTGCGATCATCCACCAAAAAGTTATTCCAAACAGTTGGCAAATAGAAGGCCCTATACCATTGCCGACATACCTGGAAAAGTTCACAAAATGGGGAAACTTTAATTATGGTACTTGTAAGAATGTGGATGTAAAAACTCTAGCCATGAAGAACATTTGCGTTTGTATATGTATTTAAGAATAATATTCCTATTAAATGTTCGTGCTATTCGTGCGGTTGTAAATCAAGTAAGCTTTGAAATTCTTTAATCTTTTGGAATATCGAACAGCGGCTGCTTATATGTTTGTTTGGCTCTTTAAAGGTCACACTGAACTGAAGTAATGTAAACATACCGAATTTTTTCCCAAAAATGTTGTTTGAAAACATTACCGTAAATCTAAGCTTTTAGAAATTGTTGATAGTTAAAAAAAAGTGTTATGCATCGGCCGGGAATCGAACCCGGGCCGCCCGCGTGGCAGGCGAGCATTCTACCACTGAACCACCGATGCTTGGTGAAGGGGTGAATTTCAAAATAACTCTAATTCTGAATAATCAGGCTTCAAAACTAATTGAACTTCTATAAAGATGTATCATGACTTTGTTCTATATTTTACGTTCATTTATTAAAAGAATTTATTAAAAGAACGATCTCTAATTGTGACCTCTGTTTTGTGCTGTACTAGATTAATAATATACATATATATATCAGTTTCTGACTTTCAGTTTTAGTGTATAATAAATAATTAAATTTGTGATATTTCAGCATACGCACCAGTCCGGCATAGTAGCGCTCTTTGGGGGTGAGGTAGGTAAAGATTTGCTCGAGTACCAGATCAGGCAGGTACCGCCAGTTGGACTCTATCATGTTTTCGGTGTCCTGGTCCTCATCCTCGTCCACATCTATGTAGCAAGCTGGATGATTTGGTGGGGAAAACTTTGAATTATTCCGATGACTGACTGGGGCGTCTGTGGCCTACCCTTCTCGTCTCCATCGATCTTCCAGCCCGCCTTTTGCATAACCTCCAGCTGGGCGCTGCTCTTCCGCCTCAGGCCCAGTTCACTCATGTTTGTGGGACTTTTGTTATTATTATTTTACGTATTTCCGAAATATTTACAACGCTTGCGACGGCACAGAACTATATGTACTCTAATTTTGAATTTTTTTTTTTGGCACAGCCTGCGCTGACAGCTTCTTCTTGCTGTCGGTTTATTTTTATATAGTTGGACCGACCGACTGTCCGCTGCACTCGCAGTTGCGTCGCGTTTGGCCAGCGACTGTCTCCCGAATAGATTGGGATTCTTTCAGATTCGTTCAAATCGCACTGTTGGCTATTTTCGAAAAAAACTGAAAACTGAAAAACTGTTTTCAGTTCTCGCGCTCGAAATTGTTAGGTACACTCGTCTTCTCTTCGCAGCGCCTTCCGATTTATTTTGGTTATTATTTCTTTGTTGATGTCTGCTTGATGCTTGGAACTGCGCTCGAGATATGGCAACTGTTGTTATTCCGATTCTCTGTTGTTTTCGTTGGCCGATTTTAAAATTAGACACCGGCACTTTGGGCAAGGTCTTAGGGCCTCCGTTGCGTGGCACGGAACTGGGGCAACTTGTTGATGCCACCGCTGGCTGTTGAGGTGTAAATTATAAATAAACACTTGAGCTGTTTGGAACTGTGGTGATCTGATCGATCCGCGTTTCGATGCATGTGCAGCTAAGTGTTGTAATAAAAATAATGCACTGAGAGAAGACTCGCTAGTTCTCATTGTTCTAATATTTCTCAGCTATAATAATATGCCAAATTATTAAACAAAATCACCTTGCTTTTATTAAAGCATACCTACGGACATATGTAAGATGACTCTTCTAAGCATTGGCTCAAATGTACAATCCTTACCTCTTAGCAAAACTGCTGTAAGCTTCTTACCAATTCCGACGTTATCTTATTCTTTGCCTTTGACACTTGACCCCACTTTGCCGTTCTGCGGATGGCGGAAGAAAATTCCATCGGCCACCAAACGATGCCAACGTCGTTTCCTTGACGATGCCGCCAACTGAGCCAGCTGTTATCCCGTTTTCCGATTTTCCACTTGTCCACTTGTGCATTGTCATTTTCTCACACACACACACCACAGCTCTGTGCTTACGTATACGTAATATGGCCAAGTTGGTCGAGTGTCCAGGTACACTTAGCGGAAACAGCTGTTTATGTTGATGGGCCCCCGCCAAGGAGAATGCAGCAAGGCATTTGGCCATTTTCCTGGCACCTGTTTGGCCCTGCCATTCTACTTTTTATTCAGCGAAAACGACAGCAACGGCAACTTTTCCGTATTGCAATTTCCTCTCTGCGTTGCATACTTTTAGGATAACGGAATTTTTCCGCGCCCAAGCACTTAAAAATATGTTGAATATTGAATGAACTCAGCTGAGTGGCGGAATGGGCATGGGATTTTCGGAGTCGTCTGGCTGGGAGCTGGGAGGAGGAGAGCTGGGGCGAGAGCTGCAACAATGCGCAGCAATACGGGCTTAATTAAAACAATTTTAAAACCAGTTAAAACACACTCGCCGCTCGCCAAAATATGCACACACACATATGCACACCGCCAGCCGCTTGACAGTTGGAAAAGCGCCCTTCCGCCTTTGGTTTGCGAACACATCAAATATGACGGCCCGTACTGGGCTGCACTGGGCTGGGACGGCGACCAAAATGTTGCCATGCAAATTTAAATGTCAACAAAAACTTGCAGTTTAACCCAAAAACCTTATTTGTGTCTGCCGGGCAACCGGCCATCATCTCGTAGCGTTTTCCAGGGCTGCGAAATTGTTTGTAAACTCGATTTAATGGCTTGGGTCTGCAGCTATTAGAGATGAGTACGTGAGCTAGGTAGTTGAAAAACGATATAAAACCAGAAAAAAGCATTAAGTAAATGTGTTCTTTAATATATTAAAAATTACCATATTAATCTTTCATTTACCCTAAAATTTTAAGAATTTTCTTAATCAAAGCAAACACATTTATCTGATGGTATTTAGTCTTCATCCTTTTAACGGTCTGCAGCTAAAATATAATTTTGAATTTATTATTGAAATTTTAGTTATAAAATAAGTGAATAAATGAAGATTTATCTCTTGATTTTCTCAATAGAAATTATCTCTTTGGTTTTTATAAATGGGGCTTTTCTAATTTTCCGCATTGTTCTCGCACCTCTGGCACCGCATTTGTGAAAATCATGGGTCAGGCTAGCCGGTCGAAATATGCATATGGATATTGCGCTCTGCGTGCCGGTGGGTCGACGGCGGCTTAAACTGGGAAACAGGAAGTGGCTGGTTGGCTTGGCTAACCAAGCCGGCAGGAGCCGGCCAAACAAGTCCTGTTATTGTTGGTTCTGGCGTTTTGTTTTGCTGGCCTTGCTCAGGTGCATCGCACTGGCAGCTGTTTGGGGCCATTGTTTGGCCATCGGATGTTGCCAAGTTTCGGAATTTAATGTATAATTTTGTTGCATTTTAACCACTGCCCCCCGACCCGGTGTGACCCATTATGCTACAATGCCACACTGCCACTCTGCCACTCTGCCATGTGGTTATGTAAATTGTTGACTTCTGCTTGGGGGACATCACCAAGAAGCTTGATGTATGTATGTATGGCCTGACTGTGCATTTGTGAATTGCATTTTAATGGCTACTTGGAGGGCACTTCCTTTGGATCTAAACGCATTACTGATCTTCTTTGAGTTCTTGGTTCTGATACTGATTTGCCTTGTTTCTTAAGTGTTTGAAAATTATGTATGACATGTAAAAGCGGAATATATTTTCATTGAATATAAATAATAACTTTTGCACCTTTCTTAAAATTCTTTTAAAAAGGAGAAAAAAAATTATTATGCATCGGCCGGGAATCGAACCCGGGCCGCCCGCGTGGCAGGCGAGCATTCTACCACTGAACCACCGATGCTTGGTGAAAGTCAAGATGTCAAAACATTTCCACTTCATTTTCAGGCTTATCTTAACTATATAGTATAAATATTTCTTATCTGTATTCCAAATAATTTATAGATATAGAAAAATAGAACAAATAAATTGACCAATTCATGCAATCCGTTTAGAATCCACTACCTATAGAGTATATTTACATGTTGAATCAAACTCAATTACTAATTCCTAAAGGAGTTCGTAAAAAGTTTGCTTACCTTCTACTGGGTCGAGATTACATTTGTTTGATCCGATTGCACATGGGGTTTTTTTTTGGAAGTTCGTTTTGTCCATTTTCCGGCAAACTTTGTGACAGCTCAAACTGCCTAAAATAACAATGAAATCCGAAAGCGCAGCTGCTGCTTATGCAAAGTTTTTGTGGTGAGTGGATAACTTAAAGCCCAAAAAGTTTGCATAAACATATAGGGCTCAATCACATCAGCAATTTCCATGGCCCTTTCGACTTCCGTCCCTGTTTCCTTTCCCGTTTCCATTCCAGTTCCATACCGACTCAATTGTTCTGCCATTGTCAGAGCAAGCAATTTGCCTTGACAATAGTCATGCATTTTAATTGTGCAGCAGCTGCGGTTCATCGGAAGGAATTGGCCGCCCTCGAAATGGCGACTGCTAAACGCAGCAAATTGTGTGGCCATTAAAAAAGTGGCGTATAAAATAGAAACTTTTTCCAAAAAATATTTTCTTTTATTTTTGGGGTAGGGGGTGCGGCAAAGCAATTATTTGTAAAATATTTATTTTGCAATTGAATTGAAAAAGTTTCTGCCTGCGGCAGTTGCCCCCAAAAAATGTGTATAGAAGGAGCAACTTTGGCCCACTAATCAAATGAATAGGAATTAAGGCACTGCCAGTGGAAAGAATATTTGCGCTGGCGTGTGGAAAACAATTAAGCTAAAATGGTTATTGCAATTTGAAAACAATTGTCAAATTATGCAAATTCCGTCTGATTGCCTCGAGTATTTTTCAACAGTCTACAGTCTACACCCCCACAAGTCCTTCCATGCTAACAAGGTAAACAAGCCTCAGACTTTTTCACCCCATCCGAACAGCCCCAAAAACCCTCCAGTTGAAACTCGGGTGGTGGCGAAAACTGCTCAAAGATTTATGGCGATGCCTCAAGTGTTTCTGGCGGGGATGGGATGGTGGGTAAAAGTTTTGGGAGTGCGTCGCCGGCTTCCTTCGCGCTGTCAACTGCAAGGAGACTGCAATTTGCATAAAAATTCATTGGTTTGGCGGCAAGTTGACAAAAAAGGTAGCAACGGCAGAGCGCTAAAAGAATTATCCTTGCGATAACAAAATGTTAATACTCTCCTCGAAGAATATTTTAGTGAATTAGGCACTTTGAATTAATTGGAAAAGTTTTTTATATTTGTGGCTTGGCTTGTCTTGTCTTGTCTTCTTAATAGCTTGAATATTTATTAATTGACTTGCATTTTCATTTATTATTATTTATGGTTATTAAGAAATGTTGAGACCTAATTTAAATTGGCCACCAAATAAAAGTTAGCGAGCAAAGTGCTCACAGGTATCTGGTGTGAAATTGCAGTGACCAGCCGCGACGAAACCTGTGAAACGCATAATGACCAGGATCAAAACATGTGCCACCAACTTCCCCGCAACATTTCCGTTACATTAACAAAGCGCCATTGTGTGGCACGAACGGCGGCAACAATAATGGCCAAGTCAGGGGACAGCTGCGAAAATGGCGCACACTCGTCGCTTTACCAGCGAAAACTAGGATATTTTATTTTTTTTTGCAAGGAGTCAACGAAACATACACATCCTGCCGCACACATACACACGCACACACACCCGCACTCACACTCACACTATTTCCCTTTACCAGCATACCATGTACCGAGTGCGTGTGTATTTTTCGGTCAGTTTTGTAATTGAATCACGTTTTGTATTAAATAAACTTTTCAAATTATCGAAAAATTGACTTGCACTACAAACGGCGTCCTGCCTAGTTTAATTTACTTGTGTGTGCGTGCCCCACTCACACACAGCCAGCAGTGCGTGTGTGTTAACCATTAACATAAAAAAGAGCAACCCAACTGAACACCCCCGCTTCCCCTCCCTCAACCTCGACTCGTTTTTGGTCGGTTTTTTATGCAAAACACTTGACAGCCTCATTAGTATTGAAACGGTCAAAGTTGTTCGAGCGCTCTCCCCTTCTCCCTCTCTCAAATGTTGCCGTCCTGTTTGCGCACCGACGCGTTCCCACATAAGTATGCTACGAAAATATCGCTAGGGATGGGAAAAGGATAATGCATATCAGTGCTTATGAAATATCGTATTGTAATGGATCTGGATTTCAGATTCATTTTTTTACTTTCTAATTTTTAAGTTACACAACAAGTATTTCTAAAATACATATTTTTCCGTTCTATAATCAAAGTAAGCTGTTGATGCGATGTTGCGACAGCTTTGGTAGCCGTAATTGGTAATTTGTTCGACTTTACCAAGCTTTCCGTTATTGCACATGCATTTATTTGTGTTCTCGTTCTATCCTTTAATCCCATTGTTTGCGCATAATTGAGATAAAATGAGTTAACAAACAAATGGATTCATTTCTGTGATCACGTGCACTCCGAGGCATCCATGTCCATGCACTTGCTCACTTATTGGGCGCTCCGGCTGATGTACGTGTCCAACTGGCCACCAGACCATTGAGGGCAGCAAAAACCACGTTGGCCATACACAATACAACGTCCGAATTCCTTTCATAACATATTTTGCATGCAACGCTGCGTGTCCGGCAGAGCTTGGCGCCATCATTTTCACCCATGCAATGGCTGCATGGCCAGGTCGTCCGGATCCCCCCTTTTGGTATCCCTCCCTCTGTTCCACCTTCAATTTGGCCCACACACTCGCGGGCCAACTTGTTTTCGCGCCATTTGCACGCGTCATGAATTTTTCATAAACATTTAAAGGGATTTCATTACATCGCCCACACACATGCGAACATCGGCAACTCCCTTGACATGTTAAAATTCTTCGACTTGAAAAGTGTGTGTAAACAGTTGAACATCTAAAAGTTTAATCCACTTCAATAATTAATAGATAAAGTGTTAATATCTATGAAAACCTAATATTTTATTTTGCATTTAATTTATTTTCTTAAGGGTTTATTTGGTGGTATTTCCATACATTAAAGATTATTGAAGCTCATGAGATTTATTTCATAGAATTGTGTTTGTAGTGGTTGATGAATGTCCTTCGTCCTGTAAGCAGATTTCGGAAATCATCTTAACCGGAAATATAACAAATTAAATTTAGATCTAAGTAAATTTAAATTTGTATTTTTTTGTAAATTTATTAAAAAAGTAGCGTTTTGTTTGCAACTGACCTGTTTACCAAAAATGTTAAGATAATTAAGAAATATTAAGCTTGCAAAAATTCGGGGTGCGGCCTATAAATATAATTAAAATGCTGTATTCAGCTTAATATGCAATTTGCATAATATATTCTGTATGCACCATCCACTGGATTAACGCAGGAATCGCCCTTGACAATTTTCGCATCAGCGTTGACATGTGGTTCCCAATGGTGCGGCGGGTCACGACGACTGACATTTCGTGACAGGATGTTGGTCCTTGGACATCCTGTGGGCGGCCCCAATAGGACATGCGACATTTAATTGCATACTCGGATAAACAAATATTCAATTCTTTGGCCTTCCTTAGCTTCTGTGGCCTTCTTTGAGTTTACTTTTTATACATTAATGTATTAATTTATGGCTGCTTACTTTGACACAGCTTTATAAGTGATTTCAAAATCCTTCTCTTCTCTATTTTTACTTTTCTTAAGTTAGCAAATGCCACAGCATTTGAAATGCTTAAGAAAACTAATGATGCTCAGCTATAATTGTGGCTAATAGACTTTGCAATGATTACTCCAGACACTGGAAATCTTTTTATCAACGCAGAGCAGGTTGCCACGCACACCACCTAAGCCATCCTTACTTGGCCACTCATTTTAATTACCGCCACGTGGCTTAACAAATATTATACTGTGAGGGCTAAAATGCAAATACCTCATCGTGTTCATCACCGAGCCGCGGCTCGTGTCATCGGAGATGTTGGCTGTAAAGTACGGCCAATTTGCAGTTACGAGCCCATGAAACTGACTACTCCTGCCCCCATTTCATTAGGTATATAATAACGAAACCTTCTCCAAGTCAAACTATCAACTCCACCCGAAAGAGCGAAGCGCCCGCTGGCAGCGAATTAAGCGAAATTAGGAAGGGGGTTCATTAAATGGGTTTAGCAAATATTACGCACATCACACTGCCGAGCGAGCACATGCAGCAGCCACTCCATCCATCCATCCATCTATCCGTCCATCCATCCACCTCCTCCACATTTGGCCAACTGTGAACGGGTCCTGGGACTGACATTATTCATATTTCATGGCCCCAACGGCGGCTGCTGACTACGACACAAAAAGCGAGTGCAGAGAACTCAAGTTGCCAAGTACAACAATTATGGTTTCGCTCTATTTGCCCCGCACAAGCAGGCGGTTTTAGATGGTTAGATGGTTAGATGGGGGTATTATATAGCCAGGGTATGGGGCTTTTGGTTGCACATCCTCTGCTCTAATAGGAGGAGGTAGAGGTGTGCTTGTGCTAGCCTGACGTGTGCATAAAAGCCAGCCGCCTGACATTATAATGCCTTTAGTTTTTATACCCAGTGGTTCGGTTCGTTTCGGTTGTATTATGGCAAGACCTTTGCCAACATGCACAATTCCTGCATATTTATGCACTTTTAATTGTGTGTTTGTCTGCGCGCGTTTGTGTGCTAATTATTTTCAGTTAGCTGGCGCATATGCATTTTAATTAGAGGGTGATTGTGGGCTAAGTAGCTCCAAGGAGGCGGAAGTATATGCCAACACTGATTTTGGCTTGTATAAAAACATAATCTAAATGTATTGATATTGAAAATTAAGAAGAGCATACAGAAGAGTACAAATTGGTATTTGATCTCTTTTGATTTAGCTAGTTTTGCCAAAGATGGTCCTTAAGGTTAACTAAGGTTACACTAAATGTAAATATAAAGGTGAAGTAAATAAGCCATGTGCACAATTGGCAATAAACCAAACTGCAGTGATCCTATACGTTAGTTAAGTAAAAATACCCATAATAAAATCAAATAACTGTGCAAAACAAGTAACATTTAATTGAAAGTCGATGAAATATTGGAAAATTCCTGTCTAATCACAACAGTCAGTAATTCGCTTTAGCTTTAAATACTAACTTTTGATTGGCCCCCCAAAGCCGAATATATAACCAATGTACATGTACACGCACAAATGCCATTCGGTTTGCCTTTGCTTTCCAATTTGCAGACACATATCAGAAACGCATATTGAAATGCAATATACAAAATGTAACTAAAATGTTTTGAAAGACAGCCAAAAACACAAAAAGCAAGGGGCAGCAGGCAGCAGGCAAAGGAAGTGGAGGCAACGGCTATTTCATCGTCTAAATGGAGTGCAACTGGGTGAATCTGAATCGGAATCGGGATAGGAATCGAGCTGGGCTCCATGCCATCCATTTGTTAAGTGCAAGTTCAATAGCATTAAGGGTGCAACACAAATAACCATAAATTCGGGAAAGCTGCAAATTTTGCATATTTTTGTCCGACACCCACGGCCCTCCCTGATTGGTAAGCAAAAGAAAAAAAAAAAAGAAAGGAGAAAATGTGTATAAAAATTGAGTTCTTTACCCCACCACACACACACACACACACGGGGCAGCTGGAGTGGCAGTTTTGTTTGCCAATGCCATTTTCAAATAGATTACGTATGCGCCCGGTGGTACGTACTACGTACTACGTACTTCGTTCAATGCTCTTTTTCGTGTGATTTATTGGGGCGCCTCGATGTCCACACGACCAGTCGGCCAGTCAAGGAATTCCTAGCCGACTTCCTTAAGTTATTTCAATATTTACACTGCTGTAACATATGGCCAAATGGATGGGCGGGGGTGGTGCGATAAATTGCCAGCCCAACCGCAATGATTTACTGCCCCAGTCCGTTCACATACAAATGTGTATATATGTATATAGTCGTATAAGTATACAATGTAAACGCACCTTTGTGTGCGCCAAATGATCCTATGTTTCTATTTTCTACTCAAAACCGCATTTATATTTATTACTTTGGCATAAATCTTGTCGCATTTTCACATTTGTGTCGAATTTGTCGAGTTCGCAGGTGCTTATATATTCACATAAGACCGAACATGGAATATCCAACGATATCCCCTTGTAGCTATTGGCACGTCCACAGTTTTCGCCATTCCTGCTGCTGCCGTTGAAATAGGTGAACAATAAACTGACCCCCAAGTTCAGGTCAATGGTCAACTAACGCCTGCACCTGATGTGAGTTTTCCGAGTTTCCCTCGGTTTTCCCTGGGTTTTCCCTGTGTTTTTTGTTCACGGGGAAAGTGCGAAATATATGGCGTGTGCTTGCTTCGTTATTGTACACGAAATGAAGTGTACATAATTTGGCAGCACACATTGAGTTGCATAAATTTAGTACGGTGTCCCAATAAAACCATTCTAGATGTCAAACACAAAGAGGGAGTTCGGAATTTTTCGACGGGCCAGTGAAGCCCACAGAAGGTCAATGGGAAGTGTGGGCAAATGGACAAGGAGCTCTAAATATGTCTGGTAATTGTTTTCTTTATGGCTGCAATAACTGACCAGTATTAAATTCCATTTCATAGTGAAGTATCTATCTTAGGTCGTTCCGTTCATGACTAAATTAAAGGCATCAATAAATTATCATTCATTTCTCACACCTTTAATCCGAATTCATTTACCGCATCGTGCACGTAACTCCATTATATATTTATTATTATTATGTAGCGAGGCACAAAGTAATCAAACTATAATTTAGCTAGCTCACCTGTAAAATCACAAACACTCTGCTAAACACTTTGCCATCATCATGGCTCTTTAATAAACTATTCCTACTATCTAATAAAGCAAATGAAATACAATTTGCATTTAATTGCTCGGCATGTGCAGTGTGAAATTTTTGACCATAATTTTAAATCAACTGCCAGTCAAATTGTCAAAATATTTGTGCAAAAAGTGTTGGCCAAAGTGTCACGGCCAGGGAAAAAATGAAAGCTATTCCAATTCTGGCTATGACACGGCAGTCAAATATGTAAATTTGCCTAACATTCTGAAACCGTTGGGGTATTTATGTGGTGTCGAGTGTGGAAAAATGGGAAATTGATGGACAAATTGATTATGTCGTGCTTTGGCAGTTTCTGCAACCAATAATGCATGTTAGGCAAACAATTGCAGATATTAGCCCCATTAACTGCTCGCCTGGAAGTTTGTCTCAAAATGCAAAATAGAAATCAATTAGGTCTTTGCGTCAGAGGAACTCATAAAGGCCAAGTGAAAATTGTGTCAACCGAAGTCTAGGAAAATTGCCTTGGAACCTCCAAGGGTGCGGCATTATCGCAAAAGGGCAGAGGAACTCGTTCGGTTCGTTGGCTCTGCTCAAAAATAACAAACTTATTGTTTAGATTTTGCCAATGACAGTTTTCCCTGGCCTTTTGTGTGCATCGAAGTAAAAGTAAAGCATAACACACAGGCGGGCGCACCAGCCACAAAATACGACCTCCACATCCAGCTCCACATCTACATCCACATCCTGCTCCAGCTCCATGCACATGGCAACTGGCAACTGGCAGCACTGGATGCCCCCAGATCCAAATCCCAGTTCTTCTCGACTCCGCCCGCTCGGAATCCCTGCATAAATGTGGCTAAAATGTAATGCAAACAATTGAAAACTGTCAATGCGGGTGGGTGGCCAAAGAAAAGAAGTTTCAGCTGCCTAAGCGGCACCAGCAGCCAAAGTAGAGAGAATCACTTTTCTAGCAAAAATTTAACTAAAGGAATTATATACAAATCAAATTAAATAATTTATTTTCAGTTGCCAACACTTGCGTTATATTTTTTAAAATGCTTTTGGATCCTCCAATGTGAAACATTTCCATTTTATTTAGCTATTCCACCGAAATGGAGGTAGTAACGTTAGAACTCACTTAACTTGTTGGACACCCACAGGCACGCCCCTTGCCCGCCCACCGCCCACAGCACCAGCCACGCCCCCCAACCACGCCCACATCCCGAGTGGAGCGTCAGTCAAACACACCCTCACAGACTCTAATTTGATCAGACTCAGACTCAGACTCAATTCAGGAGTGCCTGGGGTAGTGACTCCTTGGCAGTGACATGGCATACCTTTTGGCATTTGAAAGCTGTTTGCCAGTGCGACAGCTGCTGTCGCTTATTCCGTCACTTTGTTATTAACTGCGTTGCCCTTTTATTTCTTTCACTTCTTGCATTTCAACCCCACACTCGAAGAAAAAAGGAATACCAAAGGGGGAAAGGGAGATTATAATTCAGCTTCAGATGCGGGCAAAAACCTGTCACTGCGACGCCGCGACAGATGACAGGATGGATTCCGCGTGTCTTTGGTGGCTGCCACAAGTAAACTAATCTAATGGCAATTTGCATTTTATTGCGAATTAGATTTGATTTGTCCGTTACGCGTGCAAAGTTTTCAGCACGGAGTTTGGCGCGGAGCGGGAATTAGAAAAAACCATTGGCACTCCAACTTGTTGTGGCTGCCCCACCAGCCATGCCGCATCTATAGTGGATGGAGTTTTTTGGTCCAGCTGCTGTCACCGCAACCGAAAGACTTCCACTTGATATAGCATGGCACACTCTGCGAACTTTTTGGCCACAAACGGTCGGTTTGGTTCAGTTTAGTTCTGGCCCTGTTAGATAACTAAATCGAGCTGTCGCATAATGGCACACATTCCGCTTCCGCATTCTCTGTTGCCAGCAACGTTGAGGCAGACCCCACTTTCGGGGCCAAGCCTTCGTCATCAATGCCTCAAATGGAATAATTTTAATTGTTCTTGCAATGGCGCCAACAAGAGCTAACGAATTGCCAGCGCTGCCCACAACATCCGCTTTGGCTTCTCGACGGGCCCAGTTGGCTTCTGGTCAGCACTTCGCTGCGCTTCAACAATTTTAATTGTAACTTTTGCTGCCAAGTGCGGCAAACAGCTAGTAAACAGCATCGCTCAATGCGGCCTCAGCTGGAATTTTGTCAGCAAATATTTGCCTTAGCTTTCACTCTAAAAGGTGATAAATGAGGTGAGTTTTTCATTGTAAACCTGTATAGTTGAGTAAATATTAAATTTGATATATCTTCAGAATGTTCTAACATACAGAAAACTATTATAGAAATGTTAACAGCAGAGTTTAAGTACAGAACTCTTTTCCCAATAACTATATGCTTTTATCTGCACACACTTAAGACAATTTCACCCGAGAGAAGCATTTCTATTCTTGCTATTCCCATGGTCATGTGCTGTGCCCCCTTCGTATTGTGGCCTTTGGCTTAGACCATTTTATGAGGCTGACCATCAACACGGACATTTATCGAATGACACATTTTTTGCTGCCGCTCCTGCTTCTCGAGCATCTCTTGTGCTGCCGCAGCAGATCGGCAAATTTGCGGCTTTGCTTTCTTGTGTCAATTATTTAGCTGCTTTTTCCGCTGCTTTTGTGGCCCCAACTGATTTTAATTGAACCTCATATACAAAGCAGGGCCACTGCAGATACCAAGTGCGGCCTTAACTTGGCCCGTTCGCGATGCTACTGAACCCGGAGGAGCTGCGCTGCAATGGTCCATTGGCATTGGCGATGTCGATGTCGATGCCGTTGCCGTTGCTATCAGGCACTTTTATCGCCAGCCACATCTGCACCAAATAAAATAATTGAACGTTTTGCGATAAGCATCATCCAGCAACTTCGGCTCAACTCAGCGCTGCTGCTCCGCTTAAAGAAGCGGTTTAAACGAGGCAGCAGCAGCAGCAGCAGCAGCAGCATCTTGGCCAAGTTGTGGCTGCGACTCCTGGCTGGATTCGTGTACAGCAGATGTCATGTTTACAGACCGCACTCAGCCGATTTGTGTCAAAGTTGAGTTTAGTATCTATAAAATTATATAATACACTTCCTGATTTCATCGTATTTTGCTTTTTTCTGTTTGTTTTGTACCTCTTTAACTCTTTACTTCTTTTCTGTGCTATGAGAAATCTAGTTCAGTGTCCGCAGGTCTGGCCACTGTGTGTTTTTACAAGCCAAGTGGCATTGTTTGGTTTTGGCCCTATGCTGCGACGGGATTTGACTGCACCCCGCAGCCTTGGCCATTGTTGAACTTGTTAGGCGAGTTGCAGTGGCATAAGCCACAAAGCAGAGTTCATGGTCCAGGAATTCCATGTAGCTAGTTCCCAGATCAAGTTCCGATCATTAAGGTGAGCCTATTAATTAAATGCCAATGCAGATTGGCGATTAAACCCTAAAATAATAATATTTATATATAATAAATACAAAGGTATTTTCACTAACTTTTAAATGACATAAGATGCGCCCCTCAACTGATGAATATGGGCGGTCTTCCCTCGGTTTCCCAACGATGTGCCGATAAATGCTACGCAGTTAATAAACAACTGCCCGGGGTGGAGATGGAGAAAATCCGGCAGGCAGTGTGCTTGAGTTGTCCTGGCCCTGTTTCCGCGGATTTTGATTAACTGTCGTCAAGGAGGGAACGGAGAGAACCGTGGCACGAGCTCCTCGGGCTGATGCCTCTTTTCGATTGCGACGCCGCCGCCTCGGCTGCTGCAAATTACTTATGCATTATTATAGCTTTGATTTTCGACTTACGGTGGCTGGTGGCAGATATATCTGTATATACACATATAGTACTATTATGCGAACCAATCCTGAGGACCTGGGCGCACGCTCGTTTATCTTGATGCGGACGCATCCACTCCACTCCATCCCATCCCATCCATTCCATCCATCTGCTGATGCTGCTGGTCAGGCTCGAGCAGCGATTTTTCAACAGCGGCGCGTTATGCTGTCTTCATTGTGGCATTATCTCGGCTCCTCCTCTGGCTTTGTTTCCTTCTTAATCCCCCGTTTCTGTTGTATTTTTGCGATTTTTTTCTGTTTTTTTGTTTCAGTTGTTTTTGGGTGCATCCGTCAGCGGAGTTGCAACTGATAAGGAAACGCTGCTGCGAAGCTGCTACCATTTTTGCATTGTACGCTAAAATATTTCTCATGTAAGGGCCCCGCGACCAGGCGACTCTGATTTGGCCATCCGATGGGATGCCGCTCCTCGGATGCCCCCCTTTTTTTGTTTTATTTTTTATTTTATTTTATTTTCTCCAGCGAGCATTAAGGCAGCACCAAAGGGTAGATCTGCACAACTGATAGCATTACGTATACGCCGGGGCTGTGGGGCTGTCTTCCTGTATTTGTATTTACCTTTCAGTCGCTGCCGCTGCCGCTGCCTGTGAATTATTTTTGACAACTCTCTGGTCATCGATTAAGCAGCTTAAGGCTTATCAGCCAGTCGGCTGTCGGCCCAAAAAAGGGGAGCAATCGAGGAGACTTGGGTGACTGACCCCGTGCACAAAACCTAAGCTGTTTGTAAATAAGGTCTGGAATGTTCACAAAGTAGACATCATCGATTTATGGGCGGGTTGTAAAATATATAAATAAAATAAGTAAAATTTGCAATAATTAAAAAACTCACAGTTTTACTACTACTACATACTAATTCTTATGTTGGCTTAACCAACTCATTAAAAAGAGGACACAAATTACACGAGTCGTAACCTTTTAGGTAAGCACCATTCTTCGATTGGCAGCTGCATGGGCCGAACTTCAAAGATCAGAATCAATTAATATAAGATTCTTTGTACCGCTTTTTGCTCCACTCCGACCACAAATGCCAAGTTCAAATGGATTGGCCCGGAGATATACGAGTATGTATGTACGGAATGGAGCTCCCAGCTAAACGATTTATTAATGCAAACTGTCTATCGCCGTTGATGCGGTTGTGGTTTGATTCGCTTTTTGTTTGTTTAATTGAAATGAATTCATTAGGCCTTTGATTAGCCTTGCAAATTGCACAGATGGATCACTGAGCTGTAGCTGTAGCTGGAGCTGGAGCTGGAGCTGGGTTAGCATGAAGTTTGAAGCTTGAAGCTCGAAGCTTGAGCGGCACAGACTGCTCCTTTTTGCTGGTCTTACCTTTGGCGTTTCGTCTTTTGGCCCGGCTAATGGTTAATGGTAGATGGTAAATGGTAAATGGCTAACGGGTAATGGGGTGACGGGGCGATGGGTTGATGGGTGACGGGGCGCACATCAAAGAGCGGCCAGCTACCAACGTCATGGTCGCTCTGCAATAATTTAAAGCGAATTAAATATACGAAAATTAACTACAGCAACAGTTGCTCCAATTTCAATTCCCATTCCCCATTCCCCATACCCCACATACCCCACTCCCCATCCAATTCCCATTTGCAACAGTCGCAACTGTTGCACGTTTTGCATGTCAGGAAAATTGCTTCATTTGCGTCCGCGCGAATGTCAACAAGGAACATGATAAAGCGAGCGGACATAATGAGAGTGACTGACTTGGAGGGCTTCAGTTGGAGGTTCCGAGTTGGCCGCTCAAAGGGCTGACTGTGCAGCTAACAAGGCTAACGAAAATGGGGGGAAAAACACCCAAAAGCCAGTGGGGAGTTTTCGGAAAATTTTAATTATTTCCCGAGGCAGTTGAAAATGTGTGCAACGCTAGGTTAATGGATTATTAGACACCCTAGACTTAGACAGGCTCACTTGGTTGGGAAACATATTAATCCATAAATGAATTAAACAATTTAAAAATCTAAATTTATTTTTTAAATAATCCACAAAATTCTTGCGATGAAAGAAAGATTTCTCTACTCTGTAGCTTAAATATGATTACAACTGAAGGTATTTCAAAGTTTCAAACGGCGAAGGCACTTCTGACCCATACATGCCAGGTTTGATG
Organism: Drosophila teissieri; assembly: GCF_016746235.2. Taxonomy (NCBI): domain Eukaryota; kingdom Metazoa; phylum Arthropoda; class Insecta; order Diptera; family Drosophilidae; genus Drosophila; species Drosophila teissieri. The sequence goes on from NC_053030.1 coordinate 18,143,664, forward strand.
GCCACAAAACTTTTCAATTTTCCGGCAACAACAATAGACTTAGCAACGCGTTATGGCTTCGTGACTGCCCTGAAAACTTTTACCAAGAATTCAGGTCGTTCGGAGTATTAATACTTTGGCACCCATCGGCATTCCAACCCACCTAAGATTATGGGACGTGCTTATCGAGCAGATCGGCTGGCATTATGTCACCCGGCGAGTGATTGCCACAAAGATTTCATAAGTGTGCTATGAAAATTGAATTTGCACTTGAGTTTAAGGCTTTGTGCATATATACTTATTTGAGGCTGAAGTGGCCGAGCTAAATGCTTGGCCAAAAGACTGCCGATGGAGGGCAATTATGCAATTGTTTGTGGGCAAATAAAATCATGCCCAAGTATTTGGGGGGAAAACTCTCCGGAGCAGCTAGTGGGTTCTGGCGGACTAAAAACTCCAAATCGATATGCAAATAAACGAATGAGGCGTACACACAAATCGCAAAAACGAGCTGACTTGCCACGCCCCCCGCCTCTTCCTTTGGCCAGGAGATAAAAAAGGAAACAAATAAGCAAAAAAAAAAAGAAGTTCTGACCAAATTCGTCGGGCAGATATTCCAACTGCGATTCCATTCTCTGGTCTCTGGTGGTCCTCCGTGGGTATTTTGTTGTTCCAACTTGTGCTACTGCCACTACCACCAATGCCACTGCCACTACTGCCACTGCTACTGCTTTTGCAGCAATTGCTATTGCTACCAATTGTGCATGCAATTTATTTTTAAAGAAATAATTGCTTTGCCGCATGTTGGCCAGCTCGGCTCAGCATCGTTTGAGCTGCCTGCGATTATGCAAATATTAGTAGACCGTCGTTGTTTTTGCTCCTTTCGGCCGGCATTCCTATATAATAATAAAGAACGGCAAGTGAAAGAGTGGCCGGTGTTTGCATATAATCTAATTTGAATTTGAATAAGCCACACACAGAGAGTGCCACATCCCGGAGTCTGGGATTGAATTTAACCAATAACCTCGCCTCATTCCCCCTCCTCCCCACCCGGATACTTTTCGCATAAATCAATATTGCCTGAAAATGATTCAGATTTCCACACATTTCCACACATTGGCATTGCATTGGCTTTAAGTTGGCCACTATTTATGACCCTGCCCGAAAGTATGCCACAACCAACTATAAAGATTAGTTGCATGCTCATAATTCATAGTGCAACACCAATAGTTTCCATCCTGCTGATTCAAAAGGTTCTATATGGCTTCAGGAAGTCAAGTATGAGAAATTGAAATGGATAGTTTGGTTATGGGAAGAGTTTTCTAGTAACAACAAGGATACTTTATACCTTTAAAAATCCATCTTAGGTGAGTTTTAAAGGGCCTAATCAAATGGGCAAAGGCAATTTGTTTCCCTTTTTCCACCATATTCCTGTGAAGCACACTCGAGTGCTTTCCCCATATATAACTGATTGATAGCAATCACCGAATCTGGAATACGAGCCCATTTCATTTGAGCACAGTTCGCGGAAATCCCCTTCCATTGCAGAGAGACCAAATATTTGCGGCCAACCCGCAACTTTCAGCAGGAACTTTAAAACACGCCAATTCGTTTATTTTATTCGACTTTGATGCCATTTGTGTTTTTTTTTTTACCTTCGTTTGGTTTTTATTTTGCTTTTCGCTCTTTGGGCATGGATGGTAGGGGCGCGTTCGCGTTGGTTAATGAAAGTGCCAGTAAATGAAATTGGCGAACGCGTTATCCGCCGACTCCTCCAAAGTGGCCGCATGTGGGCCCCGCAAGAGTTTATCTTATAAAACAACAACAGGCACTTAAGTGTTATATGCCACCGTATTACAAATGCCGGACCTCAAAATCGGGCTGCGATGCTGATGTTTCCCTGGCTCGACGCTGTTTTTTCGTTCCCGAAAGGCAACGCAGCATAAAATGAAGAAAGCTGATAAGAAGGACAGCCGGCAAGGCGGAGAAATTGCTGCCCGCATATGAGAGTTTGAAGAAGAGCTGGGATGGAAACACAAATTGAATGCTGGACTCGTGTGGCCGGCGTGGTGGAAGGGTCCAGGTGACAGGTATCCAGTGGTATCCCAATCCCAATCCCAGTCCACATCCCCCACAGGTGCAATCCGCGGAATCGGGCCACATATTAGCAATTGCCTGGGGCCAAACCATATCACATGTGCTGCCTACACCTGGAGAAATGTATTCTCTTACAATTTTCATTTATATTTCACTAGTATGTATAAATATTTCTTACATAGTTAAGCTACGATAAGATTAAAGCAACCCTTGTATGTAGCATAACAAATTCGAAGAACTGTATATACTACATACTTGTATATAACCATTAACTTAGTTTTTCTCTGAGTGCCGCCCTGCGGTATTGTAGGTGAAAATGAGCTGGCCGCGAATCCCTTGCCACGCCTGGGTGTTGCACCCATGTCAGGGCACTCAGACAACTGGCGTTAACCACCAGGATCGAGTCGGATCGAGTCGCATTCGAAGTGGAAGAAATAAAGAAAGTCTCGCCTTTTGCGGAGTCGCAAATCATAACGTATCATATCGCCTCGTATCGCGGTATAATTTTAATGAGTTGCAGCACCGCAACACCAACTTTGATTTCCGTTCATTACTTTTGGCAATTCCCTTATCTTTTGCACGTTTATTCATTCGTTTCATTCCCTTTTTTTCTGGGCAGAACTTATCAAGGAAGTGTTATTGTCTGTCTGTCGCTGTCAGTGAGTGTTTCGGATATGTTTGCCAAAATAAATACATTTTTTAAGAAAATCGTAAAGAATAAAGTTTTCAGTTTGAAAACCGAAGCTGGCTATACCCTTTCAGGAATTTCTTTTTTGACTTGCGTTGGTATATATCAAAAGCAAATACGTTAGTAAATGATCAATTTACTGCATTAAAAAATGGAAACACTCTCCTTATCACCCTCAAAGAGTGTCAAAAATATCAAAAGCAACTTCTCCTCTTTCCAAAGAACAATTTCTCGAGGAGGAAAGGTGAACGTGGCCAATTAGCAACTGCGCCCATCGGCATCGTCATCGGCATGCAAACATCTCGCCTGCTTGACCAGTTGCAAGTTGGCTTAGTCGTGCCACAGCCACTTCCGTCACATAATAAATTCATAACAAATCACACGGACGCAGAGCCAGAGCCAAAACACCAGTCCACACAGTCCGCAGTCCACAGTCCACATGGCCGTGGTGCATGCGACATTATAATGCCACATTATGTTGCCAGTGCGTGAAAGAACCGTACATCAGAGCATCATGGCGACAATAAATCAAATATCCGCACTCACACATGCGATGTTGGTCTAAGCCCCGTCTCCTGGTCCTCTTCTGCTCCTCTCCAGGTTCCCAGTTCTCCAGCTCTCCAAATCCCCAACTCCCCAAGGCTGCGGGCATGGTTTTTGCGTGTATCTGGTATTCGCAAAATTATTACACTTGACATGATTGAATACGCCGCTGAGTACCAGTTCCAGATATACACAGTTCCAGTCCCATAGCTGCCCATCTGCCGCCTCTCCTCGCAAATCGGGGTTTATAGTATGTAGTTGTGACTGGACATACACGGCTTTTTGAGCTTTCTGCGGAAAATGCCCGTTTCCAGGTCCAATATGCTGTTTTGCAGTAAGTTGACATGCCGCAGTACATATACTCACATAATTCGCATAAAAATACACTGACCGCAGTCATAAAACAATAAACTTGCTTACTTGTCATTGGTTTTTTGTAATTCAGTTTTTGATTTGCATACCAAAAATATTCTAGTTTGTTATCATAAATTCTCTCGAATTTTACATAAATTTCTACTTTATGCTTGGTGTCGTTTTCAAAGAATTTCCCATCAAAAAATGTAACAATTTCTTTTCATCCCAGCTCTTGGCCTTTACACACCAAAATCTGCCGCAGGATTCCACGAGCTCTTCCAAATTTTGGGTTCACACAACTTAAATATTTGGTGGAGCTTTAGAAACCATCTCGTGCGATAGCCAAACAGTGCCATCACCATGTGGTATTCCACGGTGAGCAACCCAAGGATAGCGCTCATCAAACAGGGATACCACATCCTGGCCGAGTACCATCTGGTGAAGGAGGAGCTGAAGAACATCTATGCCATTCCCAGTTACGCCTGCGGATTGCACTGGTTCGGCGTGATCTTTGTGCACAGTGGAATCTATGCGGGCAGCGTGTTTCGCTTCTCCATTCTGCTGCCGGATAATTTTCCGGAGGACGCCAGCCTGCTCACCGTAGTCTTCTCGACGGTGATCCTACATCCGCACATCTGTCCGCAGAATAAGACCCTCGATCTGGCGCACTTCCTGAAGGAGTGGCGCAAGGATCAGCATCACATCTGGCATGTGCTTCGGTATATCCAGGCGATTTTCGCCGATCCAGAGGGCAGTATCTGCACCGGACAAGCCGCTTCGGGGGATCTTGTGGTCATGGATGAGGTCAGCAACATGGAGGCCCTGAATATGTTGGCCAAAAGCCGACCTGAGTACATCAAACGAGTCCAGGAGCAGGCAATCGCCTCGAGAAATCATATCTACGACCGACCACTGACGGATGATCCGCACTACATCATTGTAGAGCCCTATTGTGCGGAACGGCATCTGAAGTTCGTGGAGCAACTGAAGAGTCCCTGCTGGAAGGAGGCCACCTCAATGGACTGCTCCCAGCCGTCGGAGTACCTGGGACACATCGATTCCTCCAGGCAGCTGGACGAGGAGGAGGCCAATCAGTTGGAGAAACTGCATCGCACGAGGATTGTGGAATCCCATCGTGATGAGGCCGTTGACTCCCTGTAGCTGAATGGAGATGCTACCATACACAAACCATAACAAACATATATGTCAGGTATTCATTAAAAAATTATTTTTTATTGAATTGTAATAAAGTTCAATCATCATTTTATCGGATTTTTATATTAAATTGCTATTTTATTCCTAAGTAATTGTTTTGTTTTGCAATAATTCCAAATAATTCAATAACACTTTTAACCACCGTTTATGCAGTTTTAGTTATTAATTCAATATAGAAACAATTAAATTATACAAACACATTTTGCGAAGTGAGCTGTGAATGGCCATTCGCACTTTTCTAAAGAGTTGCAACTAAACACAATGAATAGAAAGTATGTGCTTTTAACAGCATTGTTCTCCGTTTAATTAAATGTTTTATTATTTAACAATGAGCGAAGCGATTTCATTAAGTGCTCACTTGTTTTGTTATATTTCAGAATTTGTAATTAAAATATTAAAGCGTCAAGTTCAATTTCTCGCAGTGAGTCACACGCATAGGTGTGTGGGTAACATGTGCAAGTACATGGCATCCCTGTTTCGCCACATTAGCGATGTTAATAATGTCATCTTTCAGGTGCAATAATCAAAATAATAATAATTATGACTCGTTGCGCTGCCTGTTGGCAAAGTGAAATGCATTCCTGTTCTCCCGCTTTTAGCTCCCTTCCCTTTTTTGTGAGTGCATTTTTAGGCATTCGCCTGCATGCGATACAGCGGTGTTCAAGGTAATAGTACTGCATTTCGGCTTTAAATTTCTTAGTTAACGTAGGCTCTGCTTTAAGGAAACCCTCTACTCCATATACTCCATATACTTTATGCCATTTGGTGTTCTGTTTTTGCCAGTAATTTAAAGTGTGTTCTATTTAAATGCCCCTTGCTGTGCCTAAAAGGCTGCTTTCGCATGCGTGCAACTGAGTTTCAAGGGAGACGGCGTCGTCAGTTGGCGCAAATATACAAAAGTGACAATCTGATTTATCACTGCACTTTGCCAGCAACATCGTCCGTGGCCATGCGAGCTGTCTTCCTACCCCGAGATCCTCCATCCTCCATCCAAAGGCCAGCTCTCCTCCTCCTACTTCCTTCTCCTTCGGCTCCCAAAATTGCTCATGAAATTATGGCCGTTAGCTGGTAGCCATATTTTAGGCCATTTCGCTAGCGGGCCTACTAAGTGGGCGACTATATCACCGTCACACACTGCATTTGAACTAATTGCCTGGGAAGCAAATCCTCTGCAAATCCCATTTCGCCATCTAGGGATAGTGAGGAATGGAAATTCGTGGGCGTTGCAATAGGATTGCCCACTCATATATACTTATTTTACAAAATACAAATAGTTGATTAGGATTTTGATATTCATTCCGATATACTATCTTTAATATGCCTTAAAATATTTCATTGGTTTCAGTAAAGCAAATACTGTGTGTAATAGTATCGTACTAGAAGCTAGTAGCACAACAGCTGCTCACTATTGGTCACTAATTTGTTTTAACAAATCTACACCGATTTTATCACCAACCCTCCATACTGTCGAGTATCTAGAACCTATAGTTCTGTGTAGAATTAAGTCACGTCCGGCTGGGGGAACCGCCCGAAACCCATTCGATGGCTTTACTGAGTGGGCGTTATGCCAAAAATGAAGACATATTCGTAAGCTGAACACAGCAGATACTCGCAGCAGATACTCGTACAGAACAGCAACGCAAACATTAACAATTAAGTTGTAATAAATTTAAGCTTCATCGCGTGGGCTGGAACTTGGAGCTTGGGCCAATGTTAATGGTCTCAGCTTCAATTAAAAGGCCATAAAGAACCGTTGCCAGACTGGTGACAAAATGTATATAAGGTTCCCCATTGTATTGAACTCCGTTTTGTCGGGGTTTTGTTTTTGTTTTTGCCGGCCGCCGTTCGCCGTTCGCCGTGGCATCGAGTGGAGTGGTATGGAGTATCGGCTTGCCCCCCGCCGCTGCAGTTATCAGCGGCCATCAAAACAATTGCCACCATCGTGGCGGATGCGACAATGATCACCGGGTCGCAGTGGATGGGATCGCAACGGAATGGTCTGCTCTGGTGGATGGGTATGCCGGGGCATATGCCGGGTGTTGTTGGTTGTGGGGTGTGGGGTGGTTGTGGGTTCGTTGTGGGTTCGTTAGCTCCGCATTCGTTTGTCTGACAAGTTGGCGGGCTAACTAAACTAAAACGCCGCTGTCGCAGCCGCAGCATATTCAAGTTCAATTGCGCCAACAGGTAAGACGGGCGGACCAGATAGCCAGACTGCACCGTACAGTGGGGCTGAGCGAAACATCTAGGCTTAAATGATACTACTCTTTGCACATAAGTTTGTGGCAATATCACACTGAGTAGGATGTCTTAAAATGTAAAAATATATATATTTATAAAAATAAAAATAATGCATATATTTCCCACTGTGCAGCGCCAGTTGCCTCTTCCCTGCGGCCAGACAAGATTGAACTGCTGCGCGGATCTGCGGCCGCGTTTCGATTTCCTTGGAAAACCGCTAGAGACCGCCGACCCCCGAACCCCCGCACCGCTCTGCTTAGCATTCCCCGGCACCCAAGTGCACCCAAGTCCACCTACCCACTTCCCCAACATCCCGCAGCTCCAACTACCCAACAACCCAGCTCCACAACTTTGCGTCTGAGACTGGCAAAGACACAGATTGGTATTTATATGCAAGTTCATGGCTCGGCCGAAGCGCGCACACACATCATCATCGATTATAATCGAAATGGGATTGTAAATCAAATCGCATTGAATGGTAGTGACTTTAAAATGGGCTTCATTATCGCCGGTGCCCCAAACCACTTCCACTTCCCGCATCCTGGCCGCGGATTCAGATTCGGAATCGGAATCGGGGATTTCGGAATCGGGCTTGAGTTTGTTGCCATTGTCGGCGTTCGCGGTGGCTGAAGTGACATTCAATGCCATAATTTATGAGTTTATCTTTTTCGCGCCGCCAAATCGTACGCTAAATGCTGTCTGCTTCGGCGCGGTTTTTGCTCTCCGTCGCAGTCGCAGTCTCAGTTTTCGATTCACGGACCATATTGCCGGGTTTTTGGATTGGCCAGAGGGGCATGGGGGCATATAGATGGGTCTCTGGGCATGGGGACATATGCAAACCCATGGCAAACAAACGAAACGTGCATATTTTATGGCACTGCTGTGGACTGTGCAGTACTCGACTATGGGCCATATCGACGATATCCAAAGCCCAAGTTTCGCTCGTCGTCGATCGTTTAATGTCGAGCAATTAAAATTGGAGTTTTTCGTGTGGCAGCCGCACACAGTAGACCCTTGGTATTTGCTATGTGCTGTAGTTTATGAGTTATGGCCCTCGTTGTCGGCATGGCCCTGCATAGCTTTTTGTGCTGTCAATTGCGCCGGTGCCATTAGATACGAGTTCGCAGACTTCAATATATATTGCACTCCCAGCTGCTGGAGTGTTGCGGAAAGTGCTGAATAGCATTTGCTTTTGGGCACCTTTAAGGAAAGTGTAAAGCTTTTTCTACGAACTAAGCTATATAGTTAATTTAGCTTTACAATGCCACTACTGCCTACAGAGTTTTGTTATTTATAGTGTACTTTCGTAATGATATTTAATTGAATTCCTTTATATTACGCAATAAAACAGCACCACATTTAGGGGAACATTCCTTAAGCTTTTACAGCCCCACTCCAATTCGGAATCCCCATCAGGCAACATGAGGCACTGAGGCAGCAGTCATGGCAACAGCCACAAACCAACATGATGCCCACTTCTTTTCAATTTCAACGCACTCGGTACTGCAGTATGGGGCACCACCAACCAGAAGTATGTAATCACGGCGGCTCCTAATTCTAAACCGTTTTTCATGGCCGAAATGCGAACCGGTTGGCCAAGTTTAACTAATACATCATTACGCTGGTATGCTCCTCATGTTCCTCATCTTCCTGATCTTCCTGATCTTGCTGGTGGAGATGGTGGATGGTGGTGGTGTTGCTGGTGTTGCTGCTGGTGGAGATGGTGGTGTTGCTGTTGCACTCTCGTAATAATCAATTACGCGTCAGGCACGATCTTGGCTAAGAAGAGCGCGCGATCCTCGCATGCCTGGCCGCTCAATCATCATCATGCTGATCATCATCATTATCATCATCATCTGCTGATGATCACTCAGCTGAGATGACGATCGTGGAGAGCTATAAGCAATGAGCTCCCAACTCGGGCTATTTTCTCCAGCATTTTTCGGCCTGCATCTTGCAACTCTCATGCGCCAATAATAAATTACGAAACAAAACTTTAAGAACAGGTTCAATTACATTTAACAAGAGCGACGGCCGAACAGCTGATTTGTGGTCGGATTGCATGGGGGCCCAATGGCAAATTAAATAGATTTACGCTGGTAAAGTGTTGCTGATTGGGATAATCAACGCGCTCGCAGAAATGCACTTCTGCCGCTTGAATGCCGCTCCAATGCCGCTTGTTGCCGAGGCATTATTATGCCGTCGTGTTGCTGCCGCAGCTCTTGTTATTGCCATTTGCAACTAGTTCAGAACAACTTGGGTCGGCTGGGACTTTTGCTCGACTGTTGCTGGTGGTTGTAGCCGCCTCGGTAATCCCAATTTTGTTTTAAAATTTGCATGCTCGTTGACGTCCAGGCACAGCAACAGCCACAGCAGCAGCAGCAGCAGCAGCAACAACAACATTGGCAACATGCAACACCATTATCAACACACATTGACACACTTTCCGTCGCGGTTGTTGTTGCATTTCCGGTGGTGTTGAAGTAAGCGTCCGGTTTTAATAAAATTGCCGACTCCGCTCAAGTGTTGCTGCCGGCTGATGCAGCAGCAGCAGCAGCAGCAGAAGCAGCCGCATCAGCAGCAACACCACCAACGACATCAACATGTTGCCGCCGTAGCTGTTGCTACGTTGCCATGCTGATATCACCCGCAGCGTAAATCTTCTGGATTAATCCAATTTAACACTTTATGCTGCACTGCGCTTTGGCCATGTTGCTGCTGCAGCAGCAGCGGCAGACGGCAAAGTTGCGGTAAGTAACATCAGCAGCGATATGCTTGTGGCCCTTTGCACAGCGAGAAAGCAATGTGAAGTATCATATATTTACTAGCCATTTTCAAAATAACTAAAGTGACCCTTAAACTGAGTTCCTCTTTTTGTTCTATGTTGAAAAAAAGCTCTCTATTAAAGGTTGTACATATTTAAAGCACGTGTGTCCAATAGAAACACATTTTATTGTATCTAATGCAGTGTTTTTTTTTGCCGAGGATTATCCGCCTTTTTTTGCAGTGCTCTGCACTGACCTTTCCCACTGGCAGTCACTTTGTGACTACGTTAGTTGGCTACCTTTTGGCCCCACATACGGCGAGCTGGCACCCCGTTTGCCGGCACCCATGTGCCTTTATTTTAAGCCATACCGTCCAAGTTCTGGCCATGTCTGTTATTTGTGCTTTTATTTTGGATTTCGCTTTGCTTTTTCGGGGGGGAAGCGCACAAAATTTAATACGCTTGTGGTCACATGTGTTGCGCTCGGGTTTTTTTCAACACATTTTTTAAAATAGCAAAGACCGAGGGCGGGGAAGCCCCGCCACCCAATGTGTTCACTTTGGCGACCGTGTTGCGCTTTTCTCTGGCGGAGGTTCTTTTTAATTTCGTTTTTTATTCCGGAGAGCAAAGCGCGAATTTAATTAAAATATGCAAATCGCTTTGTGGCATTTTGATCAAGTGTTGAGCTCGCTGCGAGTCCGCTTAAGCTGCGAAGTTCCACTGACACTTTTTTCCCTATTCTGTTCCACATTTTTTTTTTTACTTTATTCGGCAACTTCAAGTTTGTCGATAAAACCTGGCGATAACAACGGACAAAGTCGGGGGAACTCGGTTCGGTCCCTGTTATACTTATTCGAAAAGATATAGGGTGGGATATAGGGGGGGATATAGGGAAGGCAGGAAGGAAGTCACTCCTCCGTGGGGGAGTGTGATTTTTATTCCGCTGCGAAGCAAGCAGTGCCAGTGCAAATTAAATTTATTGCACATTTTATTTTCTTTGATGTTCGTTTGTTAACAAAATTGTTTCGAGGGGGATTAAGGTAACGGAAGGGGATTAGCCGTGGCATTAACCGAACACCGACAACATCGTGATATGGCGTAACTCTTGCACTTCATCACTTCTTCTCCGCTCCTTCTCCACTCACCACCCATTTTCCAACCTTTTCCAGCGAAGCTTTTCATTTGCATTTTTATGGCAAACGTCTGGAAGAAAGGGAGCAAGAGGAGCAGGAGGAGCACAGCGAGTGGAGAGGGAGAAGATCGACAACAAAGTCGCTCCAACGCGATTAAGTCATTTGGTTGGCTTGCTCTGCAGGTTACCTACCTCCGTATCCCCAACTTTGCCCATTTTCCCGGATTCCCTCTGAATAGACTCCACGGCATTGTGCGCTTTTAATACGGTCTAATTAAACTGGGTATGTGTAAGGAAGTGAAAACTAAACAAAAAACCGTGATTAAGCGACAAAACAGTCGAACTTACAGTAGCAACGAGCAGAAAATGTAGCAAATGGGCTTAAGTGAAGTATCTGCACATTTAAAGATATTAATGATATTTATAACTCTCCTTAGTTACTTTTACTTCGAAATAATTGTATTAGCTTTTTTGCATGGCTCTTCAGTTGTTCATTTTCTAAACACCTCACAAATTGCACTGCTGACTCAGTACTTATCTTGAAACTCGCTTCCTCGCTTATTCCTGCCACTTCGTAATAAGGTAATAAAGTCCACACTCCGAATTCAATTTGCCATCATGAAAGGCAGCAGGGGAAGCAAACAAACAAACACATTGTCTTTCAATATCCCGCCAAATGTTTACGTTATATCCGTTCCATATACACTTCATCATACTCAAAAGCCGCCAGCACCTGTGCAAAAGACCATTCGGAGACCATTACCTGTGAAAGGTAATGGGGGGGGGGGCCAAAAGCGCCACTTTGTATGTGTGTGCTGTGACAATGTGAGCCAAATTCTAGTCAAGGAAATTCCCTTTTCTGCCAAAAAACCCAGCAGCGTGGCCAACCAGCAGCTGTCTTCCTCCAAGGAGGAAGTCGCAACGAAGCGATTTGGCACTGGTAACAGGTAACAGGTAACTGCGAAGTAAACGGGGGCAATGTTTGAGTTTTCATTTTCTTGGTTCTTTACTTGGGTTTTTTTTTTTTGTGTGCATTTCTCGTAATATTTGCACTGGGTAAACGGGCCCAGGATACTTTGCATTGGTAATTTGGCGTCATTTTCAGATAGTTGCCACTACGTGTCCTGGCTGTGCTCGCAGTTCGGGCTAAAAGAATTGACCCAGTTTGGTTCCCCTCAGGTTCCCCTGGATATTCAGCAACAAAGCTGTGGCAGAGGCAAACAGAGAAAACCTGCCCATCGACAAAACAGGACAGGAATATCCTTGCAACTTGAGCCAGAGCTGTCCGCAACATGCAACATGCCGAGTTGTGTAGTCCTGACGGCATCCACCCCTGATCCCTACCAATCTCCCTTTGATTCCCGCATATCCTTGACGATGTCTTGGCCATCCGGTTGGTTACCTTTCCCCGATTTCCCCCGCTTTCCCCCGCTTTCCCCGCGCTTTCCACAGCTTTCCCTCGCTTTTCACATGGGCTGTAGCTCAGCAGAATGTTGCTAAGGCTTCTAATCAATTTTTGAAATGGCTGAAATTCCGATTCAAGATTTCTATTTTCCTGACCCCATTTGTTGTCTTGTTTTCGCTTGTGTTTTTTTTCACAACCATTCGGTGTCTTATTCCATGTTTGATTTTTCTGTGTGTGGCTGTGGTTTTTCTCTGCTGTTTTAAAATTCGAGCACTTATACTCGGTGACTGAAAAGCGGAGGCCTATACGAAGCGGCTGTCTTTGTAACTTTGCTAGTTGTCATGTCCAGGATGTTTAACATGTCCACTCTTATTTACCTTTGCCTCAACCATCTTTCCTCACCTTCCACCTTGCCACCACTAAACGCCACACAATCCTGCCCCAGAGCCATTGGATGTCCGGACATCGCCTGCATTTGACTGACAAAACGCACTTTGTATAATCGAAAATTCTTTTAATTGAATGCAACTCGGTTTCCATTCCATACCAAACTTTACTTTCCTTTCGTTTCGTTTCGATTCGTTTCGACTCGTTTCGGATGCAGCGTACGTGGCTTTTCCTCCGGCAGTCCAAATATTTGGGCTTCAATTTAAATTCCGTGTACTCGTAACTGATTTTTATTTCGCCAAGGATTGAGATTGGCATGTGATTGTGTGCGGACAGTTTTGGAAATTAAGTGGAACAGCTCCATGCGTGTGTATAAATGTGGGTATATATGGGTACATACATATATGAGATTTGTCGGAAAACTTTTGTGGGTTTGCTCTTGGTTTTAGGACTTTGTTCTTTGTTCGGTTGACCAGCTCAGAAGAGTCCAATTAATTCAGAAAAAAGACCAACACTTTCAGTTTTCAAGTAAGGATAAATATTTAATGCGCCTGAGAATTTTATCCAGAATTAAATTTTATATACGTTTTATTTTGTAGAAACCAAAACATGTTTAGGAACTTATTTATGAGTTTATTATATTTTGTGGAGCAATTTCTTCAGAACAACAATGAAGCAGTTCCTAATTGTTTAGCAAACACATTTTATTTTATTTTATTTTGTCGAATACTTCCTAATGGCCAAATACAAATTCATTGATTGTATTTTTATGAAGTCATATTGTTAAATGCATCTTCAACCATTGTATTGTTTGAAAATAAAACCGAGAACGTAAAATTCGTGCACAAGAATTTTATAAATAACTTAAATAAACTATTTATAATGAATAAATCAGAATGCATCTTGTTGCGAGGGCTGCCTGGTTGATTGCAATTGCCAGCAGCCGCAAAAATATATACGAGTATACTATTCATGCAACATGGCTAATTCAAACCCACACACGTGCCTTTAAAATCAATTTAAGTTTCATATCCATTCCGAAAACCGCAACGCAATAAAACACAATGGCATTGCATTTGTTGAAAGTTACGACAAAAATGTGATTTAATGCTGACGATAACCACTGACCCCAATGCAATGAAGAACACGGTCTCAGCGGGCGGCCAAAAATCAATTAACCGGAAGAACAGAGGTGAGGTTTCGGTTTGATTCGAAGATAAGCCACAACAAAGTGATTAATTAAAACTACAAGTATCTAATCTAAATTCGAAATAATAGTATTTATGAACAGCAGCAGCAGCACATTGCAATTGTGAAATTTATATCGCCCCCTTTTTCGGTTAATTGTGGATGAAAGCTGTCGACTGGAAGACTAGAGCCTGTGAGTTGGCAGTTGGGAGACTAGAAGCTGGATAATCAATTTGCGGTTACATAAACATGCATCAATGTCGCTGTCCGTTTGTCCGTCCGACTGTCCATCTGTCCGTATGCCCGTCTGTCCGTATGCCCGTCTGTCCGTTTGTTCTGGCAATCTGGCAGCCTGACAGCCGTGGAATGCTCCGACTGCTCATTTCTGGTAAGATAAGAACGCTGTAGATTTTAGATTCCTGCCTGCGATCGTTTGAACAAGCCTGGCTACAAGCGCCAATTAGAAAGAGCTGGAAAAATATTTCACTCATTTTCGTTTGTCAACAAACGGGCAGCGAAGAGACTGGTTCCCGATACTCCATCCTAACTACCCCTTCCTATATACCATACCATACCATACCATACCCAACCATACCAATACCATGCCATCCGTGCTCAAAGTCCATGTTCCAATGTTCTCTGATTACAGGCCGGGGCCAACTGCGGAATGAGACTAAGACTGAGACTGAGACTGCGACTAAGAATGAGAATGAGAATGAGGAGATGTCTGTGTGTTGCACCACCAGATCATAGATAATAATATTAAATTGGTTAAATGCCGTCTTGAATTACCCGAACCAGACATGGGCATACCATTTCGGTTCCGACTTGGACTCCAATTCCTGGACAGGCGACGACCACCCCGGGAGAAGAGGTGATGTGGCTAAGAAACTAAACTGCATTTTGGGCGGCAAAGAATGTTTATCTATAGCATATTGATATTATATTTTAATAGGGGGAAATCAAGATGGTTTTGCGGTCGTTGGTAATTAATAGGCAAAGTTCAAAATGTTTTGGCTGCCCCCAAAGAACTCGTTGATAAGTAATCGATTTCGTTGGCCTGCTCTGACATTATTGAATTACCAGGCGACTTTTGATTAATTTGCATACGACAACAAATTCGTGATCTAAATTATTTCCAGCTCTGTGAGAAGCTGGTATAAATCGAGAGAGAGCAGTAGATCTGTTCTTTTGGCTCAGCCTTTTATGGCCAATTGTAAATGTTTTTTTTTTGCCGGATCTCGGGATTTTGGGATCTGTGTGGCGTGATTGAAGGAAAAGGGCATGTTTCCTCGCCGTTGACAAGGCGCCAGCCTAATGAGCTACCATAATTCAATGCCTCAAACGACCCAAATTTGAATGCCTCGGCTCGGCTGCCGATTCTTCATTCTTCTGTTTGGGAAATTTGTGCACTGCAGATCTGCATTTACCCCGACTTCGATTTATAATTTCACCAGGAAGTCGGTAAACAATGGCAGCGCGATTTTATTGTTTTATTTGATTGTCCGAGATCATGAACTTGCTCGCCGTTCGCTGCTGCCCCAAAAAGTCTTTGTCTACAGATCACTTGGCTAGCACAAATCAATACGGAAAATGAGATTTTAAACGGTCATAACGTGCCGCAACAAAAGAAATGCAATATTTTTGTGACACAAAATCGGGCTTACTTTTTTGGTAGCGAACTTTGGGCCAGCGGCTTCTAATACAACGGTTTATGGCCTGGTGGGTGGTGCAGTTGGAAAAATAATTAGCCAATAACTAGGACAACATAATCAATAAGCAGGAGCCATTAGTCAGATATAAAATCCTAAATTAAAACAACAAAATATACGCACATCGATTTGTTTAAAGAGCTAATTAGCATATTAGCTGTGAAAGCATGTTGATTCTATTCAATATGTATTCATTTCTGGCCTGCAGGGCCTAAAAAATCAATTAGCATAAATATTTATATTTGCTTTGAACACTTTAATTAATAGAAATTTAAAACCCAAATAAATTATTTTTACCTTCATTCAAAAATCTATAAATGGGACAATTAGAAGTTTGCCTTAGTAATGCGTAATGTATGCAGAACTTTAACTACATTTTTGATTAATCATATTACTCATTTCTGATTAATCCTTTTAGTTGGAGTGTAGTTCCTAGCATTCAGCTTAAAATTTAAAGGTAACAATGGCAGGCAAAATACAGCGACAACAAAGCGGTTAATTTTGCCGCGTTTGTTGGCCGATTTTCCCGGCTTTGTTTTCCCAACTGGCAGTCGGAAAAGCGGCGCACAGTCAGCAAAAGTCAGCCGGAGTCACAGCCAAGTAGGATTTCGATTCGGGTCTTGGAGTAGGAGTTGGAGCTGGAGTCGAGCAATACCTAATTTCATGTCATTAGTTTGTGTGATAACTGTTACCATTGAAAACGAGCCCAAACGGAGAAGCTAACTTGGCCAACAGTCGTCCTCGTTGTCGTCTGTGTTTCTCTGCTCTTTTCTTTTCTTTTCTTTTCTTTTCGATTTTTCTGCTTATTTGTTGTTTTCTTTTTTTTGTTGGCCAAAAAACTGCTCCTCCAGCGCCGGCAATCCGAGTCGGAGGCAGAGCTATTGAAATCATTTAAACCATTTAGACCATTTAAGCTATTTACAATTTGCCATCATCACGACATTTTCGGCTGCCGCTGTTGCCGCCAGCGTTAGCGTTAACGGCTTAAAAGCGGGGCCCCAAAACGGGGGAATTGGCCAAAATCAGAGCAATTCAATTGGAAACATTTGTAAAATGTCTCGCTGTTGTGTGCTGGCCAGAGCTCAGAGTTTAGAGTTGTCCCTATATGAGTGGCCCAGGCACGACGACGACGACAGCAGCAGCAGCAGCAGCAGCAACATCAACTGTGGCAAGTTGCAACTGTAGCAACTTTGGCCACCACCAAGTCCCGACCAAGTTAAGAAGTCACACAGAGCCAAAGCCAAAGCCAAAGCCAGAGCAAGAGCCATATGTCAAAAGGTCATCGCTGATTTTTGGGATTTCCTGCAGTGGCTGCCGTAAAATTTGTTAGCAAAACGTTTGGAATTGCTTAAATGTCAGCTCCGTTGAGCGGCCTAATGGTGACATTTCTTTCAGCTAGCTTTTCCGATCGGCTCCAGCCCAAATTAGCAATGCAGCACAGCTCCTAATGGAGTCAAAGTTTGCTGGATTTTCGTATTTGTTTTTTCATTTGCATACGCTTGCATGATCCGGCGGCTGTCATATTAATTAAAATAGAATGAAGGTACCAACCTCCACACACGAATCGGCAGGACCCCCGTGATTCATGGCAGGCTTTTGCTTAATTTTGATTGCATTTTGATGCATTCGACTCGGTTTTGCGGCTGCAGAAGATTTGCATGCCTCTGAGTCAGCATCTGCACGCTCCGTGGCATGGCGGTCATTGATTGAAAGATCGATCGGTTAGACAAAGGCAGGCAAATGAATTTCCTCCATCCACCAATGCGATCCCATTCCATCCCATCCCATTCCATCCCATCCAGTTGGCTGCATCATTGTCTTGCCAGTCGGGGCTCCAAATGGAGCAGGAGCCTTGTCAAGATTCTCAAAATGCAAATGCAAAATGCAGCCAAGTGACTTGACTGGATGTTTTGCAGTTGCTTCCCGGCCTCCCAGCCTGCTTTTTAGATGGAGTTCGCCTTTTCTTTCATTGCGCTCATTGGGTCGTCTGTCATTGGCTTTGATTAAATTGGCTCAAAAGTTGTTAGTCAGTTTCTGCTGCTAGGGATGCGAATGCTAAAATCTTTAAGTGGTGATTCTAGTTACTCAAATTAAGATTTTACTATGCACATTTATTGCTAGTGCCTGGAACTAAAATTACATTAAGTGCCATGGTCTTCAGGTGCTTAACAAGCATGCCACTTTTAAATATAAAAGTAGTGTATTGGTAAAAATATAATCCTATTTTAATTACATGTAAATATGTATACAATATGATCCTATTTTATTTACATATAAATATGTATAAGATTTTATATATTTTTTATATTTTATAATATAATATTAAAGTGCTTTGCCAGCCCTGAACTTGTTGTTATCGCTCCTCTGTACCGTTTGGCCAAATCAAAATGCAAATTATGATGATCTCTGCTAAATTGCTGAAATTGAACTCCCACTGTGAGAGCCCATTTGCCAGTGTGTTTGTTTGGAATAATTACTTTGGATACATGTTGGTTGGCCGCAAAAAGAAAAAAACGCAGCTGCCAGCAGTGGAAAGCCTGGAGTTTACAAAATTTGTAACCAACTATTTAGCAAACAAAACTTTCGCAGGACTTTTATTGCACCCGGCAGGATTCTGCATCCGGATACTGGATCCACTATCCACTGGCTACACTTTTGCCCTCCAGCTTGCCAAGTCAGCGAGCCGAGTTTTTTTTGTGTTTGGTAGCAAAAAGGGACATGCGGGCTGCCAAAAAATTATATGCAAATCTAATTAGTAAATTATTTGAAGCGTGAAATTGAAAAATGATTTTGTTTTGTCTGTTTCGACTGCGTGCGCCCTGCGAAAAGATTCCGAAAAAGCCCAGCATCGTGCTTTTACCCATTCCCAATCGGAATCACAATCCAGTCGCGCTTAATGCAGAATTTTTTTTAAATGCACTCAGCTGTAATCGGTCAGATACGCAAAATGCAAGCCAAAAACAAAAAGAGTACGAGCTTCGGCAGTAAAAAACGCCAGTGGTCATTTCTCGGACTAACGGATTGCGTTAATTTGAGCGCAACTAACGCATTAAATTTGATTTTAAATGCATGTGACACCTGTTATTTTAACGCTTCAGCTGCGGATTTGCCTGCAGCTTTTAAATAATACATATGTTCTGGAATTGCCCTATTTTTGTACAAATGAAACTCTCGAGATTTATTATTTCAAATAAGAAGTTAGTAGGAAGATGAGTTAAGTGCATATGTTTCTTTCTTATTATCAAACAATTAGCTGCATTACTAGTTGACTTTAATTTAATAAACGAAACTTTAATGGTGTATTTAAGATATTTTAATACATTTTGCCTTTCAAATTATCGGCAAAGGCAAAAAGTGGGTAGCAAAGCATTTTCCTTCCGACTTTTTGCCAGACATTTTGCGAGGAGCGATAAACTTATACGAAATTCTAATGCCCTGGTATAGATGGAGATGGGATGCAGCTTTGTCTTTTCTGCAATTCAGAGGTGACGACAGCCTAGTAAAATTAAAGCAATTTTCAAATTGAATTCGCATTTATGAATAACAATTGCCGGCAACTGCAATTCCAATTGCAACGGCTGCGGCAACGGATGATCAACGGGGAGGCAGCCGCAGCCGCAGCAATTGCAATTGAAACTCGCAGCTGGCAACTGGCAACTTGCAACTTGCGAGCGCCCACGTGATGTGGACTACTACTCCGTTTTTGCCGTTTTGCTGCTTTTGGAGGACCGTCAGACGGTAGCGATGCACAGTAGGCAGCAAATTGGTCTATTTTCCAAATGTATTCGCTTCCTAGTGCCTTTATGTGGGCCGAGTAACAGCGGCAGCCTAAATGGCGTTGTTGTACGCGCATTTGATGTCGCCAGAGCATCATCATCATTGCCATTAACATCATCGCGCTGAAACCCCAGAATCCCCTTTAAGAATCATCATCATCGTGATTATCCGCAGTCGGAGCTGAGCTCCATCCCCATCTCCATCCGCATCTCCATCCGCACAAGCATTCGCATAACCAGCTCCATTTCGGCGTCATCATTGCTGTTGTCGCCATCGTATATCATGCACAATTGTTGGTCGCATGTTCGCCGCTCGCCGGGCAGCAACAATTGCGGAGGAGATGACAACATAAACAATCCTAAATGTAATCCAACAGTATCATCAAGTCGAGCGCGACGCAGTGGAGCGGATCGACCCCCAGACGACTTTTGCACGGTTCCCGAAAATATGATTGCATACAAATCAGGCGACATTGCACAGTGGCCTACAGGGTACTAGCAAAGACATTCAAATAATGTCTCAGAGTATGGCTATTTGTAACTTTTAAACTTTCCTTCAAAACTTCCTAAAAGTATGCAACAAATACTTTAAGTCAGCCGAAGGATAATTCCTACGAGTTCTGTTTCCCTCCTAGAGACTACGTACTTTTTCTTACCACACACTTGGACAGCTACTATATTTATATACTATTATTTTTATATTTAAATCTTCTTATCTGTGTCCCACTGTGCGGCGTCCACTTGGCAGGCAGGCAGGCTTGCATTATGCGAAATTCAAATGCCTGACGGCATATTTCACAGCTGTCGCTTGGCTAGCAAAACTTTTCGCAGCCGCCGGTGGCGTCGTCGTCGTCGTCGTCGTCGTCATCGTCGTCATCATCATCATCGTCACCAGCGTAGGGTCGTCCATCGTTCTCGGCGCTCCATTCTGAGTGCCATGCTCCATTCTGCAATGCCAGCTCCATGCGGAGATGGGATGGCTTCTATGCCGATGGGCGCACTGCCCCTGGCACTTCGTCATCCCCGTTGCAATGAGGCATGTGCTGCAGCGGAATTGTCGCTGTAAAAAGCCCACGATTAGATGGGCTGGTATTGGTGTGGCTGCTGCTCATTCCGCTCGAGAATCGCTTGGATTTGGATTGGATTCGATGGTGGCCATGGGTGCAGCCAATAGATGGTGCTTACCTCTGAAATGGATCTGTGGCAGGCAGCATTCGCTTTATTGGCACCATCCTAAAAATTGCTAGTATTAGTTTAATTAGTTGCATATAAATACGGGGGGTTATAAAATAAAATATATATGTAATATAGGAATTTTTAAAGAGGATTTAAACCTTGATTTTGAAGTGCCCCTGATTCACTTTGCATATGCCACACACGGACATAAATTCCACGCAAATTTCATGAGCATCGCCTGCTTCAGATGCATTCGCTACAGCAACTGCAGATGCTAGTTGCAGTTGCATTTGCAGTTGCAGTTGCCGTTGCATTTGCAGTGACTGCTGCTGTTGTTGTCGCTGAATTTTGATTTAGTTACGCGGCATAATGCGTGAGTTTTGAAGTCGGGAATGCGACGCACTTCGCCACCGAGCAGCTGAGCAGTTGAAGATGGGTTGGGATGGGGATGGGGATGGTTGTAGGGATAGGGACTCCATGAATGTGGATGCATTAATTGAAAATTGCGCGCGTCGCCTGTGAGGCGTTTATGCAGCAATGCATCTGTCCGCCTGTTTGGTTGGCTGCTCTGCCCGCTCATTACACGTCCGCCCTGACGTGATATGCATATGATATTTGTCGCCTGACTGCGCTGGCAACTTGACTGGCTGGCTGGCTGGCTGACTGGCTTACTGGCTGGCTCCCTTACACCGCAGATACACAGAGCAGATACACCACACAGTGCATCAACACTTAATTTCAATTGTCAAGCGGCAACCCACACTCTGCCGGATATACGCTTGCCAATGTCATATTTAATTATACTAACTCAATTTGCTGTAGCCGTGCGGTGGCAACACACACTTTAAGTGCAAGAGCTCCGGATGGATATGGTGGATCTGGATCTGGGTGGATCTGGGTGGCCCACGGAGGGCATTTCAAAAGCCAAAAGCGAATCCCCGACACGGCATTGCTTAAAAATAAGCAGGCACAGCGGAAATCAATAGCAGCCGACTTGTAGTTACCCTACCAACATAAGAGATATAATGTAATAGCTAAACATTATTATATATTTCATATATATTTCATATGTTTGTTATTTTTAAATAAACACAGACATCTGTAAAGCTTTAACTCTTTAAATGCTGTTTAATTGTGTTTAACAATATTTTTGTTTGTTTTTCAATTCACTGCCCACTCTTAGAAACAGTTTCTGAGGTTTAATACTTAAACCGTAGAATAAAACCGATTAAATTTGCTATAAATTGAAAAGAGCTCCCTATCTATGGCCTATAGCTAAAGTGTTTACAAACCATACCCGCGAATCCATTAGAAAAGTTAAAGTTCCCCGCCGAAAGACGGCGTGTAATGTGTCCGTGTGTAAAATAAATGAGGAAAAGACATTAAAGAAAGTCATTAATATGCAACAGCAGACTGTCAGGCGGTAACGGAACGGACTGACGGACGGACGGACGGAATGTCAGACAGCCGGACAGCAGCTGTCCGGACAGCTATGTAGTGTACTCCTGCCCGGAGAATCGGAGAATCGAGAATGGTGAATGGAGAATGGTGAATGGAGAATGGGAGGTGATGCTGCGACGCGGCAGAGTATCAATTACTTGAGAAAAATTACTTGTCCATCTTGCTGGAAATCCAAACTGAACCGAACTGTAAGATGCGTGTGTGTGTTCTTGGCGGCGGCGATCAAACGCTTTTCTTTTTTTTGTGGCACACAGCATCGGCATATCGGAAAATGGGAAATGCGCTCGAAAACGTATGAATTTCGCAGAGGGTCGCGCGTGAGGAAGTCTTAATTTCCTATGGACTAACGTGGCCATTTGTCGTAGTCGTTTGGCTAAATGCTTCATTCATTCAGGGCCCTCAATCTCCAAACGACTGTTTCTGTTCCTGTTCTTCTTTCCCAACTTCGAGCTGTGGGGCGGTGCATTTTTTAAGCCTCGTGTTTTGTGTTATATATTTTGCACTTCTAAGACATAAATTTTACGGCGACTGCGGCCCATAAATATGCACTGGGTACGAGGGAGAGTCGCCACCACCACCGCTTTTTTCTTCTTCCCCAGCTCGAAGAGTTCTGGTTGGCTTTTAAGGATTAGTGGGTCTATAAAACGGTGGCACATGAGCTACATAGGTGCGTCAGAATGCACATAGCCATTTCGGTGCTATAGTGGAGAAAGCAAATGCTTTATATTCACATGTCTCGTTTTAGTGGAAAAACTATTTTATGAAAATGTATAAAAATGTCTGACTGCATAATGGGTATTTCAAAGTCCGTACAACTGTACGTACAACTCAACCAGCTAGTCCCAACTTGTTTTATCTCCTGACGTTGACTCAATGTCGAAGCCAAAGTCAAGACGACGAGGCTGCAGCACCAGCTCCAACTCAGAATCCCCATCCGAATGGGAATCCAAAACCAAAACCAAAACCCAATCCGACTGCGACTGCGTCTTTGTCCCTCAGAGCTGGAGCTCTCGGTGCTCTGGCTGCTCTGGGTGCTCTGGGCTCAATGAAAATGTCATCCTGCTGTGTTCCAGTTACTTGGCCCCATGCATTCGCGATTGCCTCGATTGTGCGACTGGGCGATGTATCTTTTGGCGGCCTGCTGCTTGGGCTCGATATTGGAACGGTTTATGGTTTTTAGTAACGCACGAGGGGGTGGCTAGTGGGGGGAATCTATTGGGGTATGGGGGATGTCTACATAGAACTGAGACTGCGACTGAGACTGCGACTGCCTAGGCAGTGGCCAAAACTTGATTCGATTTTTCTTATCGTTTTGCGTTCGCTTTTTGCATTTTTGGAAGGCCGGGCTTGCAAGTTGGCAGTTCTCCCTTGCGGTGCTGCACTTGTGCAGTGCGTGGCACTGGTATCTATAACTGCAAATCTCGAACGTGCCTCGGTACACATAATTCCCTCAATCCCCGCCAGCTGCGTGTACATCCCGGAGCGGAGACGCACATGCTCCACAAAGATTAAGCCAAAATCGTATATCAGGCGCGGTCTTATTGCGCATATGGCCATGTTCTGATTTGTATGGCCCGAGCGTGTGCAGCAAACCGGCTCCTCCGCTCCCCGATCCCCTCTTTCCCCTCTTTTCTATCCACCCTCCATATATCCCATGTATCCCCAAGAAACCCCCCACTCTGATCCACTCGCATATTGGGTGGCATGGCGAACATTAATAATGTCAAAATTGAGACACTCGAAGTGAATTCTGTGTCGTTTGTAATTAAAGCGCAAGGCCTGCGGTTATAAATTTCTAGCACACAGCACTCCATCGTCTGTAAAATCGGATAGTTGGCTCAAAGGCTTTGCAGGTTGACTTTCTTTTTTGGCATTTTTTTCCTCTCATATTTTCCATCCATCCAAGTCGATTGTGTTCTTGGCTCGTTTTTTACGCATCGTTGATTGAATTGTCCGCTGAGTAAACAGAAGACTTACAAACATTTGTTTGAGCATTATGATGGCATGTGTGAGTTTCTTTTCCTTTCTTCTCATTGCTTTTCATTTCTTTTCTTTTCGTTACGTACACTTTTCTCCTGTTTTCGAAACCGAAACCACATTTGTCAAAAGGCGAATTTTCTCCACTTGATGGCACACGTCGCTGGAGCTTGGGGGTCACACGTGTCAAAGGTGGGCAGTTGACTGCGATTCCCATTTGTCGGAATCTACCACCCAAACCTACTCCTCCCACTCCTACATCCAATCGGGCCTGACTAATCGAGCATTCAGTTTTTTAATGAAAGCGTATTAATATGACGCTAAGTAAACTCGAACGGCGAGTGTCTGGGCATTTGTTACGTTTCTATTTGGCTGCCTTCGAGTCCATTCAATATTTGTTGTCTATTTTTACAAGCCCAGTTGACAAGTGAAACATGCTGCGTGGAAATCGGGTGGAAAATCTATTTGTTGATCCCCTGTTTTCATACCCGTTACTCGTAGAGTAAAAGGGTATACTAGATTCGTTGAAAAGTATGTAACAGACTGAAGGAAGCGTTTCCAACCATATAAAGTATATATATTCTTGATCAGGATCAATAGCCGGGTCGATCTGGCCATGTCTATATGTCCGTCTGTCCGTTCGTTTGTCCGTCCGTCTGTCCGTTCGTTTGTCCGTCCGTCCGTCTGTCCGTCCGTCTGTCCGCACTTCCACCATCTGCGTAACGGGTATCAGATAGTCGGGGAACTCGACTATAGCGTTCTCTCTTGATTTGACTTTCGCTTTGTTGACTTCGTGGAAAAGAAATGGAAACTACTGATATGCATCTGAAAAAGAGGTTCGAACCTCTGGCCTCAATATTCTACAGATTAATCAGTGCAATATCAACGATCATTGAAATTTTAATAAATCTTACATTTTTATAGAAATTTCGTCGATGTCTGTGCTTCAGTGAATGATGTCAAACATATTTGCTTTGCTAGGAAGCTGGAATTTATAAATATAATTTATGAAAACTCTATAATCTAGCAAGTTTGGTTTGTTTTTCCTTAAAAGGTTTGCCTGCATTGGGCAGATTAATTGAACCCTTGCAGCAGTTGGGGAATTAGTCACTAAAACGCCCTGCATTATGTGCCTTGCACAAGTCCTTATCTGTGCATCTAACCGGTGGACCCATCGAAGCACCAAGGCAAATAGAAACCAATGCAAACATGCAAGTAAATATCACAAAATTGCCAGAAGTAGGCAGTGGCAGTGGCAGTGGCAAATAGCAAACAGCAAACCAGCAGAAGAACGAAAACCTGGTCCAAATCAGAATCTCCGGGGGACGGAGTCTCCCAGTCGCAGGCACATAACATAAACATAACTTTGGGGTCCTGGCTTAATGCCAACGATTTGCGGTGCGATTAGACCAAAATGATGCATCACATCCAGTGCACACTGTGCTGCTGCAGTACGAATACTGCAACTGGGGGGCGACTGGGGGGGACTTACTATAGACACACGCAGCGAGAGTTAAATATGCGCACCGTGGGCACACTGTAACGCAGGAGATGGCTGATAAGGAGAATAAGAAACCATTTCGTAGTTAGTTTTGCCTACTTTCAAGGAAACTCGCTCACATAAGGGCCGTGGTAATCTGCGTAAGAAATGCGGCAGCAGCCACATTGCACACTACTTATGCCGAGCAAATAGCAATAGTAGCTGCTGCTGTTGTTCCTCATCAAGTGGTGGTGGTGATGATGGTGATGGTGTATCCAAGCCAAACCAAACCAAGCCAAGTCAAGCCAATGCAAGCCAAGCCAAACCAAACACCACGATGAATAATCCAAAATTTGCAAATACACCGAGCAAGCTGCGGATTGCTGAAATCTCCAGCAGCAACGCAGCAACACCAACAGCATCAGCATCAGGCATCAGCTTTTGAATGCTGGCGAATCTCTGCCACTTTATCTCGGTGGTTTCTCATTTTTGTGCTATCCGCACCCAGCCATTCCATTCCACTCCATACCATACCATACCATACCATTCCATATCATCTCATCCCAGAATATTTTCCCCATTGCTCACCACTTGAGTGAGTAGTTTTGGCCAGAAGTCTCGAATGGTAGCAGCAGTCGCTTTTGTTCATCCAGATCCCACTGATAAGCATTTAAATGAGGCTCTGTTCTTGGTCTGGTTCTGCTGCCTCTGTTGCCTCTGCTGTTGTTTTGGCCCCATAGTCTATGGTCTTGAACCGGAGATGGAGATTCGCTTAACGAATCTTGTATACATAGATAGACGTGCGTATTATACAAATATTGCACTACTTTAGTTATGGATTTGTGTAACTAGGATGCAACCTTGGCAACGTCCAACAAAAATTGCATCTCGGTACCGAGTACAGTGGGCTGAAGTCTAACCAAATTGGATTATATAGTATGATATTATTTTGATATTATATTAAGGATCTTTCGTTACTCCTTTTCATTATTGATTTCAAAAGCACTATCCCTACAGAAGTTCCGTTTTGCCTTTCCAAAAATAAAGAACTTCAAATAAAATATAAACTTTCATCAATTTGTTTTGACGCGTTCAAATATCTGCATCATGTCACTCTGCATTATGACAAATTATACCAATAAAATCATTTCCAGTAGCAAGCTTCGCAAGAATTTGTGGATATTAAATTACCGAAATTGTTTGATAAGCTGGTTCCTTTGAAGAAAATACTTCCGATGAAAAATGTCCGTGCTGGAATGGAACCATTTGCTGGACTCCAACCCACGGCATTGTCCACGTTCCGTGGAAAGCGAGTCAGGCACAGACATTCATTGCCCACTTCTAAGTAAAGAAATCGAAACCGGGCAACAATAAAACACATGGTGAAGCGGCGAGGGGCTAAATCAGTGCCCCTCTTGGAGCCTCCAGGCAATGGATGCACATTGCATGGACTTCATACTTCTACGTAGAGAGAGACTCCCAGTGGAGGGCAGCCACAAATGGGAAATTCCTTGGTATTTAGTGCAGCGGCAGCAACAAATGCACTTACGACTGATATTATGATTGTTATTACGGCCAAGTGCAGGACGTGGCCAAGTGCAGCAACAAAAGCAAAGACAATAAATCTGCAGCACCTTCTTTTCAGCGGCAAATGAAAATGTTTGAAAGCGAATGCTGCAAACAGCAGGAGGAGCAGGAGTACCTGGATGGGAAGAAAGGATGGGGAGGAGAATCGCCCGAGGTGCTCAGATGCATACCAGCTGATAAGGAATATCTCATATTTTTGTTTCACTCCTGCCAACTGCCTACAGTTCCTTTGCACCGCACTGAACTGGAGTGGAGTGCAGTGCAGTGCAGTGGAGTGGAGTGGCCTTCTTCTTCATCGCTTAAGTGCAGTAAGTAAGCCCTTAAAAGTAGTGCAGCCTGCTGCTTCTGCTGCTTTTGCTTTTTCTGTTGCTGCTGCTGCTGTGCTTTTGCTTTTTCCTTTGCTGCTGCGCCTGCTGCTGTGGCTGCTGCTGCTTGGCTGTTGCAAGTTGCAAGTTGCAGGTTGAACGAAGGACTGCGAGTCGTGGCGTTTTTGCAAGCGCGTTATCGCTGAACAGCCGCATAAATAATGCGGCTTAAAGAGCAGGTTGACGCCTACAAAAACAAAGGGGTTTCAGCCAGAAGAAGTCGCTCCCATTCCCAATCCCTATGCCAAACAGAAACAACACAGAAACAAAGCAGAAAAAAATAATAAGTAAAACCCGTCGCATCCCGTTTTGGTTACCTCGGGTAAGCCTAAGTAGTTGTTACATTTTGGCATTTGTTGAAGTTCCGGGCGGTGATTAAGTTGGCCATCGTATGGCTTTCTGTTCAATAACTTTTTCGCTGGAAAATAATTGCAGTTTTTTTTTTGGTTTGCACCCCTTTTCGTTATTTATCACTCTGACTAAGGCCCGAGCCTGTGATTTCAATTAAAATGTCCGGCTAGCGCGCCTGGCGATCACCTTTCGGCCGAAATTACATAAAAAACCAACCAATATCCAAATGGCAGTGTAGTCCTCTGCGTCTTTTCTATGTAAGCAGCAGCACCGGTGGTGTTTTTATGACAATTTCTCTCGGCTCTTGGCCAGGTTGGCGCTTCCGTTGCCAACAGCCGCATCCACATCCACATCCTCATCCAGTCTCGACCAGCTAGTACGAGAGAGCAATTATACCGATGGCAAAAAGAACAGGACCGGTCAACAGCAGATATTTTATGAGCCAGCATTTCGAACTCCATTAGCTGCAGAGTTATGAAAGTTTTATTGCCAGTCAACCGACTTTGCTGCGCTCTTCTCTGCTGTTCTGTGCTGTTCGGTAAAAGAAGTCATTGGCATTGCGATGGGCATGGATTGGATGGCAGTGGCTGGAGAATATGGTTCCAGAGGCCATCTCTCCTGCCTATAACATTCATATATGTTACTACATACACATACCATATATGTGTACACTGGCTGCTGGTGCATTTGGATTCCGCTTTAAGCCGTCTGATCCATGTGAGGCGGCAGTGACTTGGTTTTCGGTATGGCCAATGCATCTAACTATTTCATATATTTTATGTTATTTACCAATGGACGTGGCAAATTGTTTTCCCTGTTTGGGGCTGGCTTCAGTTCGTTTGCCTCGTCGTGCAGGCCGAAAATGAATTTTAATATTTTAGCACTGAATAAGAACACTTGTCAAGTGCATAATAAATGCCTGCATTCTATGGAATGTTTATTTAGGCTTTAAAGCTGAAGCTCAAATAAAGGCTTAACAATTGCAACCTTTTAATATTTTCTTTAACATTTTCTTAAAGCATATTTCTAGAGCATATTTCAATATACAAATCTACCATATATATACATTTTAAATGTAAAGTTAGTTAGAGCAATGCTTAAACTTTAAGTTCCAAGGGGATTTCAATAGTAGCCCAGTAGCATAATTCAGTTGCTGGCTGGAAAAACAATGAAAACCAAGTAAATTACAAGCTATTTATTTCGCCAGAGTTCATTTAACTCCATTGCCTTGGCCAAATGTGCAACAGGTCACTGCGAGCATTTGCCAAAAAAAAGCAAAAAAATTAACAGTCGCAGACAAATAATTTTTACGGCTAAGTCTAACAAAAAACGCGATTCTCGAACATTGTCTGCTGCTTGGGCTTGGGCCAAAAGGGAGTCGCTTTTTGTTTTCGCTCTTACAATGGCCAAATAGCCATTTCTCGCTGTTCAGCTGGTTTTTATGGCAGACTGCAAAGTTTAGTTTAACGTGCGGTTATGTGCAGCAATTAAAAGTCACAAAGCAGACATAAACATTCCACAGCCCGCCCACCAGACCAAAAAAAAAAAAATAAAAAAGGGAGTACAGAGGAAAAATTCAGCTAACAGCCAAAGGAGAAAAATGTTGTTACGACCTGTTGTTGATGGAAGATGGAATATGGAAGAGGCATGCTGCAAGATGTTGCAAGTATGCTTTCCAGGTCGGCAACTTGAACAACTTATTTGCCTGCTCCGCCGCGGCATTAGTTTTATGACTTAATTAGAAACTGCAGTGTTAGATCGCCGAAAAGATTGTTTGTCAAATCGGCGTGAACCATAACGGTGTTCTATGCGGTGTTTTCGAGGCATCCAAAAGCAATCTCAAGAGTTGCCTTTCCTATAGGTTCGTCTTGGTAATTATGCACGCGACACATGTTTCCGCGCACACTTTGCCAGAATGCCAGAGTGCCAGAGTGCGGAGTGCGGAGTGCGGAGTGCGGACAGGCGAACAACTTTGGAGGTGACCATGGGTTAGTCGACTTGTCTCATTATCATTACAATAATCACTTGGCGGCGGTGGCGATGGCGATGGCGACGACGAGGCTGCTGACGTTGATACCAATCGGCGAACGTTCCGGCCCGAGCTTCATTATCAGCCGCAACTATCATCATCATCATCAGCAACCTCATCATGAGCAAAAGCGGCCGTGCAGCCCCCCCTGCGTATACGTATTATGAGGCAGACGGGGCCACGCCCCCTGACGCATTGGCGTCAGTTCGCAAGAAGCCATGCAGCCTGACATTCATGCGCCGGGGCTTTTGACTCTTCGCGTTGCAAGCGATCGCATAGAGCTGATAGCGAATACTCGTATGTAGGAGCAGATACTATATAGTATGTACATATGTAGGCTTATACATTGTGTTGCCACTCAGCAGGACTAAGCAGGCATAACAATATTATTTTCAGAGATTGTACAACCTGAGAGATAAGTTGGGCCCTAGGAAATAATCACTGACTAGTTAAGAGTTTTTATAATGAATTTATAGCTATACTTTGTAACGTGTATAATTTGTAATTGCATGTATTGAGCAGAGCCTAAAACTATAACTTTCATTGAACTTTCTAATGGCCGCAGACCGATGCAGTCCTTTGCAGCCTGTTTTTACTTTTACCTCCTCACTTTCAGCCCATGCTCGAAATGAAAGGTTAACAGATTTAAGGGTTTTTCTTTTCTGTTGCGGCAACGAAACTAAAACTGAACACTTGTCGTCATCTGGCAGTCGTCGTGGCTGCAGTCGCCTTGGAAATCACAAAAGTTGAACAAGTTTTTCACTTCGTTTTTCAGTCGCCTCACAAACTTGCATTTCACAATTTTCTTTCGTGTTGTGTTTGTCTCTTCCGCTCCAAGCAGCTCGAGCTTAAAGGGAAAATTTTAATTAAACTATTCATGCGGTTGCTCTCGCAAGGAGGATCTGCATCTGAATCTGGATGGGGGATCGGGCATGGGTATTGGATTGGGATTGGAGCAGCCTGTGAGCCTGGAGCGGGGTTTTATGTGCAACAACTGCCAGACTTGAGCACAGCCACTTTTCAAGTGCGTACTTTCTAATTTTCACTGCAACACGCAGCTCGGCAAACAAACAAACGAGCAACAAAACAATGCGCCAAACAGTGGCAGGCTTATTTGCCCAAGGAGCCGTCTCAGTACACTGGGCGAAAAACATTATTAAATGTCAGGTACGAAGTACGAAATACCTGCGTGGTCACGAAACTTACATGTAACTTTGGCAATATAAAAGTTGCAAGAACGTTTAGAATATAAAATATTTGCGTATTTTATTTCTTGAAACTCTGAGATGATTGTGGCTTTCAAACTGCTGCATAGAAGTTACAAATAAACTATGTTTGAATTAAAATTGTGGCTTTTGCAGTGCCATTCCTTAGTTTGAGGTAGCAAATGAATTTTGTATTTAGTTGCACAGAAACCTAATACTTTTATGAGCTTGGAATGCATTTTATTAGCATTCCTCGCCAACTGGCTTATTGCGAATATATAAATAACCAGGTATGGGCGCATATTTCTCGCAGTGTGCTCTGGTGTGACTTTTGCCTGGAACTGGTGGGTGTTGAGGCATTGGTTATTGTGTCGTCTCGTCTCCGAGCTGCTTAGTAATACCTTCTTCCCCGCGGTGGCAGTGTCTTCTCGGGGAGATTTCAATGTCGAGACAGTGTCTTCCCTCGTTGTCGTGGGCAACAAGTGCAGATGGCTGGATGGATGTACATAGTTGGGGATGTGGATGTGGCTGTGGATGTGGCTGAGGATGGGGATGTGGATGGGGATGTGGGGAAGTCGGGGAGCTGGAAGAGTTGGGTTTATCTCAACGAGCAGGCATTACACGTGTATGTGGGAAATGGTCGTGTAAGCAGTCTGCAATGCATATTAGGGGAATGTGTGCGCTTCTGGCTTGTTATCCTTCATAATAATTAGTTCAAGTACAGTTTGGGAAGAACTAATAACGTACAATTGCTGCATAATACCCTCTTTAGTTGAAGAGCCCGGCTTTTGCTTACTTATTGTAGTGCTTTTGTGGACTCATGGTTATACTTATTTTGCCAAGTAACCACGAATGAAAAAAATAGGCTGATATTAAATTCTGGTGATCTTTGTTTTATTATTGCAATTAGCACTTTGGGAGGAGTGGCAAAAAGTGTAAGCCCCTTATGATGTCAGAAAACTATCAACTATTTCTTTAGTGCAACCGCAAATGCGAATGCCGCATTTCAAGTTTTTCGTTTAAAACAAACACTGCAAACCGCAAAAATAATTATACGAGGCGTGAAATTCTTGAACACAATCAGATCGCCGGGCCTTTGCAACATATATAAATCAATAAAACTGAAAATGCTTTTTTTCCACACTTCCCTCCAATTA
The DNA here is from genome assembly GCF_016746235.2 of Drosophila teissieri. NCBI lineage: Eukaryota > Metazoa > Arthropoda > Insecta > Diptera > Drosophilidae > Drosophila > Drosophila teissieri. Next base: position 18,175,927 of record NC_053030.1, read on the forward strand.
TTTATGACAACAACAAATGGCAAATGATAATAATAGGCAGGAAGAATGGGAAAACTAGATGGTTTGGCCTACAAATTACACTCTAAAAATGTAGAACAAGTCCCGAAAGAGTTCTCCGCCGGAAACTTTACGATAGAGTGGCGCAGCAATGTGTTTTCGGACCACTACGAAATTATGTTTTCGCTTTTACGAGAGATAACAAATTTTTATTGATGTTGGGTGGCTCTGGATGTGCGGAGCTTTTCCATGGCCAGCGGTCGTCGAGTTCAAAATGTCAAGCTGGAAACAATGCAAATGGGGAAGGGCATCCAGGGGGCTATATATATATAAATATTTTAATGGGCAAGTCTTGCAACATATTCAATATTTCAATATGTATGTACGGGGAAATCGAAGCAAAGTGCTGATAACGATTTCCGTTTGCTTTTTAGGGGTCCCCTTAATGACTTCATCTCGAAAACGTTTTGTTCGACTCTTGAATGCATTTTTTGGTGGTTGCCGTTTTGTTGCCGATAAGCGTTGACACCATTAAAAATTAAAAAAAAAATATATATATATTTTTGGTTGGCCTGCTGCTGCTCCAATTATAATTTTCATCAGCTCCGGCGATGGGGCATCATTCATTTGCATTCGCTTTGTCTGCCGGCTCTGCTATCAAGGCACAAGTGACAAACTGGAAATTTATGATTTGAAAGTGTGTCGCTGCGGCTCTGGCTTTCCCATCCTCCACTCTCCTCGAGTGTCAATGCAATAAACACTTTGACTCGGGAAGCCAAGTTCCCAAGACACGTTGCATGTGTCATCTGCAGCAGCAGCAGTCTCACTGTTTTCTTGGTCGTGCCACGGGCACTTAGATAAGAGCCTTGGAACGCCGGACCCTGCGAGTGCCTCTCACCCTCTGCTCTCTGGTCTCAGGTCGACTACAAATTGTCATCTGAATATGCATTCCACACGCCCCTAAGCGCCTTATTCGCCAGCAATCAAATAAATTTGGTTGTATTTGTTAATGGCAATGGCTTTACTAGCGACCTAGGGTTGGCAAGCTCAAACTAAAACAATGTATGTGTTTTGAGGTAATATAATAATATCTAAAGATTTCTTCTTTCTTTTTGATGATTTTACTATATACTATATATGGTTTAGTTTTTAGTTATTTGACTCTTTGTTTAACGGGAATCGCCATGCAATCGATGCATCCCTAAGCCGATGCATCCTCTAAATTGGCCTCACACAAAGTGCAGTTTAAGTAGCCGGCTCACAGCAGTTGACAACTGCAAAATGTTGATGATGACTTAATCTTGGCAGGCTGCACAGCACAGCAGTCAGGGTCCCACTTTCAGGCCCCATCTCCACTCTCCACTCTCGACTCCCAACTTCCAACTACCAACTTGCAGTGCCGCACAACATGGCCAGTAGCGGCGGCAGTAGATGGCAGAAGTTGGTGAGCGGAATTCTCGCAGCGCTGTATGGCAATACTTACTACCAACAGGGCCATTACCAGACGCCATTTGGCTGCCGCATCTCCATCTCCATCTCCATCTCCTGGCTTAACGAGTGCGGAATGGGTAGCCCCAACTCTCCATCTTCCATCTCCAGCTCCACTTCGAGTCAACAGTTAATCTGCAATTTTATTATAATTTGATTTTTTAATGCTCAGCGAGCAATGCGCGCGCTTCTTGGCTCGTTATATCGTTATATCGGCCCAATGTCTGTCGGCTAGCCGAGAGTTATGCTTTCTTTTAGCCAGAGTCGACGTTTTACGATTCTCTGCCGTTTTTACAATGTTGCACAAACTATCGGGCGGCCGCCTCGCTTAATAATGCACATTTTAATATTCGGCGGTGTGGCAGAAAATATTCCTTTATTCCGTTTACTGTTTGCTGAGCAAAGAGTGCAAGAGAGCTCAAATGGCATATGAAATGTTTCCGGCTGGACGACGACTACGTTTGTGTTTTAATAAAAACATAAACAATGTTAACACACAGCCAGCCAATGGTCAACTGGCCAGCTCGGCTGGAAACGGGCATAAATATGGATATGGGCTCCAGTTTCTGGCTGCCACGGGCACCGACTGAATTTATGCAAAAATATGTTTTTTTTTTCTTTGCTTTTTGTTTTCACTGCGCTGCCCATTTTTCCCACAACAATCAATCAAAAATCAAGTGACATTCTAAACGGCGCAGCCCAACAGCAACAGAAAAAAGCAAACGACAAAAAATTGTGATTGTAAATTCCTGCAGGGAGTTGGAGAGGCAGCCACAGTGGTCACTTCGTCATTCGGTCATCCATGTGTGAGCTGCTGTGGGAGCATTGGAATACTGTTTCGGAGGAGGATTGGCCATTAGCATACGCAGACGGAGGGCCACTCGAAAATATTATATAAAAAATCACGGGGCTGACCCCCAGGGAAACTCAGCTATAACGCGAAAAGAGGCAGCCAGTAACTGTATGCTCTTTTAATTCAATTACTAAAAGATCGGGAACTAATCAAATAGTTATTGTGTTATGTATTATATTTAATAAAGTGTAAGAGATCTATATTCAATTTGTATGATTTTCCATTGAAAGTTGAAGGGAAGGTATACCTCGTTGCTATACAGCATGCAAGATACAAGATACTTGCCTGTAAAGAGGAGATTTTAAAGTTAATGAAACGTTGTCCTTTTGAGTCATTTTACAATACTTCAATTAAGCTAAAAATGTGAATTTTCCATTTAAACACAAGCGTAACTTCGTCTCAGCTCGGCAACTTGGCTACTTATTCCCCAATCAATTTTCACTATTTTTGCCAAGATGTTGAAGTGCAAAACCCATTGACTTTGACTCGCGGCCAATCTTGAAGTCTTGTCAAAACGGCATTTTGACGGGAATATACAGAAACTCAACTCCCTTTTTCCCCATTTTCTTCTGCTCCGCCAGCCTGTGAGTCTTCAAATTGGATTCTGAGCCGGAGTCTGGGTATGCTGCCAACTTCTTCTATTTTTTGATGGCATAACGATGCCAGCCAGCAGCCAATGTTGCCAATGCAGCCAAGTTGCAACTTTTGGCGGCGGGTGTTGCGTCGAAAAAAATGAAAAAATGAAAATTCTGAAATGCAATTTGCTGTTATTTTGCTGCAGCTCGCTGATTTGTTAGTTCTCCGGCTGCATCGTTGACTCTTTTGTTTTTAGCAAATTCAATTGTATTATGCAACAGCTGCTGATGCCGTTGGCCGCGTATCTAAAACTTAAATTTATACAAATATGCAATACACATGAAGGCGATTTCAGTTGAGTTGAGTTGAGCTTTGCTTTGGATATACTTCTCCCCCAGCCGGCAGCATTTATTGTTGCCATCAATAAAGTTATGTAAACACGAGCAGAGACTCACATACTGCCCGTTTTACATATGCAACATTTAAGGTTTTTTCCTCATTTCATCGACCCCAAGCAACCACACCGCCGGCCAGATAGTCAGTCACTCAGTCAGTCAGTCGGTCGGTCTGCCATTCAGTCATTCTGGCAGTTTGGCATTCTGGCATCCGCATTCAGTCAGTCAGCCAAAGAAGCAGTCAGGCGGCGAGTGAAATTTACATGAAGTACATCATTGTTCAGCGTTGTCAAGCGCGCAAAATTTGTATGAATGAATGCAGCACAAGCAGTGGCAAAAACACACAAAACAACGACATTAAAATTAGTTCAAGGTGCCTGGCGACTTTGGAATACTCTTTAAGCGATAGTATTTACAAGGTACATCTACATCTGGGTTGCATATATATACAACTTGGAGATGTTCTATAGATGAAGACTACTAATTGGCAGTGTATTTATATGTGTGTTTCTGCATTGCCCAACTGCATTCGATAGCCAACACTCTTTGCGTTGCGCAAGTGCATCCATAAATCGCTACTATTGCTACCTTTTGGGCAACGTGGTGTGGCTGGCTATTGTTGCATGCCGAGAACAAAACGAGACTTGCAACAAAGGCGAGTGGACAGGGCCAGATTGGGAATTTCTTTGGTCTTTGGGTTTGGCATGGTTTGGCTCGGTTTCAGTCAGGCTCTCGTTCAGTTGGGCATTTGCATATGTTTCCTGTGACTTTTGACGATTATATGATTTTTCTGCTCTTTACACGATGCTCTGGCTTCAGTTTTTATTTTGTTTTCGGCTGCCACTTGTGCAACGTGTCCGTGGCAACTCCTTCGGAGTCCGGACTGCGCTGCTACTGCATCTCGGCTAAAACTGCAACAGAAGAGCAGACGCGTTGCATAAAAATAAATCTCCACACAGAATAGAAGAGCTCGGACTTGCCATATAGAGAGGGCTGTGTGGAAATGGAAATCGGAATGGGAATGGGAATGGAAATGGAATGGAAATGGCTTCCCCGGTGGAGTGCAAAGCCCTGGAGATTTACGTGCAATTCAACAGTTTTATGACTTTACCATCTTTATACTGCACTCGTATGTATACATATAGTTACCCTCGTCTCCGACGCTTTTTATTTCACGTATTTCAATCCAGCTTTTTTGCCCGCCGAGCATGCTTTTTCGCTTGTTACTGGCCAAGATTTTGCTGGGGGGATTTTTTGGCATCATTGAAAATAATAACAAGAAAAGCGTATATTTCGCAATTTGTGGTGATTTTTCAGAGATAATTGAACGCGTTAATTTGCATACCAGTTAAGAGTTACTGCCAAAATTGATTGCTATGAATTCAATATTTGACAAAAATAGTAATAATAGTAAGACGTAAAATCTTAATTAGAAAAAATATTAAAATCTACAGTAGGCAGCCCATAAATTAAAAAATATGCATATGAATCCGGTAACTCTGCATCTGCCAAGCATTAGCATCTTAAAGCCAATAAATATTTCCAGCTAAGGCTTCGCATTGACCATATACGTAAGTATTCAGAAAATTAATGGATATTTTAGGTTCATTCAGGCAAGCGAACATTGAATGCTTTTCGGTAAATGAGTGAGTTGTTGAATAGTGGGGAAACCAAAGTGAACTGGGCTCAGCGACTGTTTAAGGCAGAGTCGAGGTGACAACCAATTAAATAACCATATTTTTCATTGCCCAAAGAGGCCATTAATATTTCTTAAATCTACAGCTGCGCAGGGGCAACAAAAGCTCCGGATTCGAGCATCGAGAGGTTGGGAGGTACACAGAGGTACACAACTCGCTAGTAAATGAAGCCATTTAGCTGCTTGTTCTCAGGTTGGTCAGCAATGGATCATGGGATCATCGGATTTTTTAGAGCATTGTTATGCAAATACCAGGCGGCTGCAAAGCGCGTATGATATATGCCCGAAATCGGAAAATAAACTTTAAAGAGCCATTCGAGTGGCGGCGACAAAACCGCCGAATCTTAATTATAAGCCATGAAGAAGCCCTGAAAACCAGTTACAAAACGTTTTCGTCTTGGGCCCAGAGACCGGGTCTATTTGCATAAGAATCGGTAGGCCCAACTACAATGTATTAACTTGTTTTATGTTTGCCATTATTGGCGATTTTACAGACAACTCTAGGGGCTACCGTGCAACGGGGACAGTGGCTGGGGTGCCGAGATAATTATTGTACGCCCTCCAGCCATCGAAGAAGTGCCGCAGCAGCAGCAGGTTCAAGATCAACTCCCGTCGCCGTCATTAGCACGCGGATAGATATAGATGGAATTCATCCAGCCGGTGGTGTGGTGTGCTGTGGTGTGGTGTCCATCCCATAAAACTATGTACAATTTTTAGTGGGCCTGGGTGCTGGATAGCTGCTGCTGCTGCTGGCTGGCCCGCTGTGCTAATGAATATTTATGGCACCTTAAACGTAAATTATTTTGCATAATATCGAGAAATGCGAAAGCCGGAGAAATTTATAGTTAATTTGATTGATTTTATGTGCAACAAGAGAGCATCTTGCCCCATAAACCGCAGAACAATGAGGTAGTTTCTTGAACAATTTGTTGACTTCAAACATGATTAATGAACAATATATATTGCGAGTGTCTCACTGGTCCCCGTATGTGTGATTTCTAGCGCGCCTATCGATCGACGCGGTGGAGTGTTAAAGATGCGCAATCATTAGGCAGCTGCGATCCTTTCAGCATGACACCGCAGGATCAAAAGGGCTCAAAATGGGCAACGAGTGGTGCTATTCACACCAGAGGGACAAGCAACACAAGCAACCGCTTAACGATTACAAAACAAATTCGATATTGATTATGGTGCGGCATAAACAAAACGAAGTGCTCGAAACACAATCAAAACGCCTCAAAGTGAAGAGCCCTGGTGGAGAGATCATTAGATTGATTGATGTTCAAGGATGTGCTATGTGGGAACCAAAGGTGTTGAGCCATTTGGCTAGTAAATTAAAAAAATATCACGTTTATAATATCAGTTTTAGCTAACTTAGCTTATGGTTCAAAAGGGAGAGTACATAGCTCACCAATACTACATTTAATTTGATCAGTTTACAAATCACTCTAGCTAGAAATTCTTTTCCTAGTGCCATCACTCTTAAATATGAAACTCTTACAGCTAGAAATTTCCCATCTGCCAGCACTCTCGCATGCGATTTTATCGAACTGGGAAAATGGGAAACTCCTACAGCTCCTTTCTCATCTGGAGGGCTATGTAAATCAAAGACTTTTGCATTGGCTGCCAGGCGCCCTGCAGCTTTCTAACTAATTAACACTTAATTCTACATCATCCATTCGGATTGGATTTTGGGGCCATGGGGGAAATGCAGGAAAAGGGGCAGCAAAACGAGCAGATGGCCAGTAGTAGTAAGTTGGCTTTACTCGGACGGCAGCAAATGCAATGCATTTCATGGTATAAATTTTGTGGCAATGTCTTCGAATTTCGAATTGTTGTTAATCGCATGTTTGTCGAGCGTGTAATGCGCCACATGCAGCGGCGGCAATTACTTTAGACCATGGCTATTACAACTTGGCCCAGCAGACAACGGGCCAAAAATGTGTGTGTGTGTGAGTGAGTGTGCACTACACTTGTATGCATAATGAAACAAGCAGCAAAATGTTTGGCTTAATGATTCACAAAATGGTCGAAAATGGTCGAAAATTTACAGCCAGGCAATGGCAAAGGTTATTCGGAAATCTAAATGTGTATGGCATTAATTATATGGCCAAGTTAATGCATCGGGTGCATCGTACGCAAAACAACTAATTGTTATTTTCTTCTTCGCAAATTGCATTTTCATAGAGATTATGACAATACATTTTGCATATGTACGTGTATTCACCCAGAGATATTGATATTACAGTTTACATACCATCTTTGTTTGCTGGCCAAAACGCAAATATTTTGCATTCTCTGCGTGCAGTCTTACCTGAGAGCTCATTCTGGGCTGGCTAATAGACTAAGAGCCAGGTCTATTAAATTAATAATAATGACGCACCCGGCTATGAGATCTCGACAATTTCCACAATCAGCTTTCAAACTTTCCAGACAAAGCTTGAGGGGATTGCCAGGTCCTGGTCCTGGTCCTGTTCCTGTTGTTGTTCCTGTTCCATGTGCGAAATGTTTTTGTTTGTGCTCCGGGGACCAGTAACTTGTATTCATACGCAATGCATTTCCCAAGTCAGCCAGACCGAGTCCCAAATAGTCGTCAGTCATATCAACTGGTAGGGGAAATATGGCCTTAGGAAAATACAGTGCAGCTTCGCTACAAGGATCAGCTGTCAAGCGGCTTAAAGATTCTATTCGTTTATTAATATCAAAAATGTTATTTGATTTTTGAGCTATTACCAAAATATCCAACTTTATGTAAATTATTTTAACAAGTTGCCAACTGCGAGGCTTCACTGTAGGAGGCAGGCGAAACAGGGCGCCATATAGCAAGCAGTGGGCGGTGGGGCATGGACTGGCGCCCGTTTCGCACTCGTATGAGTGCCGCACGCACAGACATCCTCATTTGTGGGCTGCAAAGAGGGGCAAGGGCTGGAGGTAGGTTGGTGGGGTGGTGGGGTTGTGGGGCGGGAACGGACGCCAATTAGCGTTCAACATTTTATGACAATTCGAGCGTGGCAAAAGGAACGTTCGTGTGTGTGTGTGTGTGTGTGTGTGTGAGTGTGTGCATTGCTTAGGGGTGCAAGCAGAGGAAAATTGCAAAAAGAGCGTGGAAAGTGAGGAGGAAGTGCACGGCTCCTTCTGCTGCTCTATGAGGAGCCACAAGGTGCCCGGAGGAGGTGGCACGAACAGGCAGAGCGGCAAAGTAAACGCGCTGCAGCTCTTAATTATAATTATGGCAGCGAGCTGCTGGTGGCAACTGTGCCACATCCACACAAACAGGAGTTGCAGTTCCCTTCATATCCGCACACACACACACACACACACAGACTAGCACAGGTTATTGAATGTCCTCCGGGGACAAGGCAACAACCGGGACTCTTTGACATTGGCGCGACATTGACACAAAATGTCGGTTAATAAATCTCCCCATGGCTGAAAGCGAAAAGCGTATTCGCAAAAGTTTTCAGTGTCAAGTGGCGGTGACACTTGAACTTTCGTGGCGTGGTTGCAATAAGCTCTGAAAAGGGGGAACTTCAATTGGCACTTCACTATCGAATGGCTTTGGTCTTTAAGGTTCATATGGAAGTTACTCATGTGCAAAACTTCGAGGTATTCAAAGTAGCTAACCAGAGTTACTATCTATTACATACTGTATTGTACATAGGAATAGGTTTACTTTATAATAATTAATTTAGTGCAAATGTGAGGGTAGAAAAAACCCCAGCTTGGATTTGCAAAGTTTATTTCACAAATTAAAGTCACACCCAATTTGTTAGTAGTTCATTTGCTTTCTTTGCGCATTTCTTAATCAAAAATAACTTTGACGTCACGGCACATAAAAGGCAAATAAGAGGCCGCCACTGAAAGAAGCCAAAAACTGAAATGCGAACATGCCTTTTGTGAGTGAGCTGCACTGCTGATAAATGACCACACCTTTAATCACTACGCCACCGCAAAATCCAGCCGCGAATGGATCAGTATGCCACTTTGATCTGGCCGAAGGTGAGTCGAACTCATTTCGCGTGAGCTTAAGCAGTTGATTTGTGCCGAGATATTCGACGAATTCGCAGCCGAAAATTATAATTTATTTAGAACGGCGAACAGAAGTGTTGCCTGAACAGAGCTTCTGCTTTTGCCAACCAGCCAGTGAGGCAGCCAGATTGAAACAAATTCATCTGAAATTCGGGCTTAAGGTCTTCTTTATATTTCATTATTTTTTGGGGCTTTCGCATTCCTTTTCCGGAGTCCGAAGACTTGAACTCCAGGCAATTAAAGCAAATCGACCTTCCAGAGCGTGGAACTAAATCACTGAGAAGTGAGTGGCACTGTTTGTTTGACATGGGGGGAATATTTTTTTGCGATTTGATGTTGGCCAAAACATCACTTTCTTGGCCCATCTAAGCCTGTGGGCATGGCCAAAAGGATCAGCTGAACGAAAGATTGAAGCAGATGGAGATTATAATTAAATGGGCTCAACTGGTTGTTTTTTTTGCAGTTGATGCAGCAAACGGGATTACGTTAATCTTAATGGGGTTATTTCCATAAAAATGTTTTTTATTTTCCACTGGCCATTGAAACTTTGCTCATTGAAATCGATTATTATACACAAACCAGTACTGCAAGCTTACCACTACTCTTTGAAGTGTCAATAATTGCACTCGAAGCGTGCTTCATGCATTTAACTTAACCATTTAAACAGTAATTAAATCTTGTTTAAAGCCTTCGATTTGACACTTTGTCTGGCCACAAAACGGACACAAAAGGCCAAGTCGGAGCCAAAGTTTCGGCCCATGAATCACGCAAATTGACTGACACTTAAGCCAAATTGGAATAAAACGAGGAAACGACAACAAAAGCGCACAGCAACATGACAAAGTTTGATGGAGTGCACTTAAAGCTATGCGAAAATGATTTTCAGACTTACCTCGCCGGATTTACCATTATCTTTGCGACTTTGAGGCTGTGCGGCATGGCTGGGTGTGTGCGAAATGTTGCATGTGGCATATGGTGTATGGTGTATGGGTGTATGGGTGTATGGGTGTTGTTTGCACAGCTGTTGGTGTTATTTTTATGAAAGCCTCTGTTGATTTAAAGCGCATCCTGCAGCGGCCAGGAGGCAACCGCATAAGCGAAGCGCAAGCTCACCTTGTGAAAAAGGTTTATAATGCATAAAATATATAATTTGCAAAATTAATTAATTTTTACAACACATTAATTTCGCCCCGGCCAGAAGCACACACTCACACACACACACTCGCCAACTGAGACGCACACACGCAACGGCACTCAGTCAGCCGTGCCACATGCACCGTTGTTGCCCCACTGCCATCAGTCCATGTCCCGTATGCCGTATACCATATATAACATATATAACATACCATACACACACCATACTATAAGAACCCATGCCAAACCGAGCGATTCCCTGGCCATCGACCAAAGTTGCGGTCGTCTGGCCATTGAGGCAGGAGTAACTGGAAAAGCGCTTCCAGCGCTCATTATGCTGCGCCACTTGTATAATTTTTATTTAATTTATTTAAAGGTAGCTGAAAGAATCGTACATGATGACCGCAAATGGACCAGGGCTGCCAAACAGATGTACATATATAAGAGATACATCTGGGATCTACTATTCCTCTTCACACAAGTTATACACATTGTTCAATCTAGATAAGACACAGCTTTTGTTATAGTTATTATTACTTCAATATTCAATATATTACCTGATATTCAATCATTTAAATTCTCTGGTGCCTTAAGATTTTGAAGATTTCTTCCTGTGAGAAGGCTGGTTTTATGTAAATACATGCCTCAATGATTTTCCCTCAACACTCTGACTTCTGCCTTCCGAATCAGTAGCTAACGTGAGATTTTGCATAAATTAGGCATCCCTGGATGAAACATACATTCCCATGCCCCCAAAACAAAGTTCCTTCCTCTGTGTGAGCTCTTTAACACACAAGTTCATGTAGCACTTTAGTGCATGTAGATTCGGCGGAGGAAGCATAACTTTTTGAGGGCTACGATCATTATGCCAGGACCCCCGACTGGATCGACTACTCCTCCGTTTTGGCCAGCTGGTCATGTTGGAAGTGATGTCTTTTGACACGCAGGTCTCCGTCTCCGCATCAGCAGCCCCAGGGGCCAAAAAGAATGGGAAACTCCTTGCAAACGTGAAGGGTGGTCGTAGCAGAGGCACACTTTGTTGAGCTGTTACTGTAGCTGTGGCTGTGGGTATTCGTCCGTCAAATGGGGGCTTCACTGCATATAGAGCTGTTGTGTTGTGCGAAACTAAAATGTGCCACATTCGCATGTTTAATTAACGAATTGTTTGACAATGTAGGGAAGACCCTCGGTGGAAAGCGCTTTGATGGAATGCTTGCACAAAATGCCAAAACACAGAGCACGCACATGGTGTGTATGTATGGTATACTCGTAGGTAAGTGTAATGAGTCTCTCCTGCATTATTGAAATCGACACAATTTTACTTTTAAGCATGTGCATCCATCTCCCCGCTGCTTGCACATCGCCGAGTGACGGAGTCGTTGCAGCAATATCAACCGGCAACATGTTGCGTGCATTCTGCCCCGGCGTTGGTAATGTGTGTTCAACGCCGACAGTCAGACAGACAGAAGACAGAGCCGCCATCAAGTTCAAAGTCGAAATGCTTGTAATATGCAAAAATGTTTAATTAATCACTTTGATGCACACCGGCATCGCCCGGCATCTCCGGCGACCAGACGCAGCGCAGGCTCGTGACATATTGAGCCAAGATGATGATTGCCGGAGCACCGCCATTCTGGGGATCGGATCGCCACTTTTGGGTGCCACACCACCGCACCCATGGCGTCCAGGGTTATTTATGTCTTAATAACATCCTTTAATCGCTAAGAGAAATGTTTTAAGGCGATATGTTGGCATGCATATCCTCGAACAAGTTTCACCCGCAATTTGTCAAAATTCGATGGGAAAAAATATATATATTATTAATCATATTATCCCAAGCAACAAAAAGATGCAAACTTTGATGGGAATATGTAGGCTTTAATTCAACAATAAAAACTTAATCAAAAGCAATATTCTATTTCAATGCAATACAACTGGTAATATATAATGAACGATCGCTTTAAATAAAATTAAAATAAAGCATTTTATTCAAACGCAAGTTAAATTGTTCTTGATAATACTATTAACTGTTTATTAATTGTACCATTCAGCGGTTTTTCCATTAGTAAAAAGCATAGGCCGCACTACATTTATTGCAACTTTAACACGGCCAATTCGATTTTCCACCATCAATTTTATGCCAATTTGGCGCATAAAAAAGTAGCTTCAAACCTTAATGAAAAACGATATTGGGTCATTAACATCCGACTCTTCCCATTCGACCGTTCTGGCTGCCATTTCGCATAAATGTGCATCAAGTTAAATATGCAGCTGGGCGCACCCGCAAGTCAGGCTCCGAAGTTTAATTTCATTTAAATCTCGGCCCATAAAAAACACATTCGCATAACCGGAGTGGTATAATTCAGTCGAACGCTCCGTCACAGCGGTTCAAACTGGGTTAATGACAAGCTTAACGGTCACAGGTGGAAAATTAAAAAAAAAAGGAGAAAAGGCGAAAAGGGAGTTCCAGGAGGAGCTGGTAAAAATTCCAGCAATAGTGTGAAAATTTCAGGCCAGCACCAGATGGAGGAGTATGAGAAATATTGGGGATCCGCATCCGGATTCCCTTTGGCCATTTTCAGGGGGCGTCGGATTCCAGTGGGATTTTGTGTGCCCAAAAATGTAATTTAACTAGTGTTTTCCGTGGAAGCCCTTCGCAGAGCCAAAGGGACATTTTTAATCAAAATTCACGCCACTCTGATGTGGGTGAGCTTTTGTACTGGCGAAAGTTAGAAAATGATGCCGTGGATTTCCAATATTAAAACAGCGCGGCATTGTTGCTGGCAAAATATATGATTTTCAATTTCATTCGAGTGCCTCACTGTCCCGCGATTCCGAAATTTAAAAATATTAAATGCTAGAAAATAAATCTAAATGCGACTTTAAAAAAGCTGACTTCTTACAGAAAGATGTGCGGCCTTGAAAGACTCGGTTTTAGAACAATAATATCCACTCAAAACAATGAGAACATAAAATTCCACAAAAATATGCTTGACTCGACGACAGACTTTGTGTGCGATATTTTTTAATTTGTTGTCTTCCTCATAACTTGGGCAAAATGCCACACAGGGAGAGCGGAGACAAAGGTCTGTTTGGATCGTAAAAGCTACAAAAGCCAACCAGCCAAATGCCAATAAATGGAACAACAAAAACCAAGGAATACCGAAATGGATCGGCATATTTTGTTTTTATATAGCATTTTTAGTTACCACGCATCTACCGCCATAAAGCGTAGAAATAAAAGCACTTAAAGTTTGTCATCAGCTCGATGCATATAGCAAGTCGAAGTTAAAATCGAACTGAAATTGCGGCACTTAAGCCGGTCTAGAAGTTGGCTTTCAGTGCCACGGAAATTTATGACCCGGGTGATAATGCGAGGCGCCGCAAGGTGCAAGCCATAACTGGATTTCGAATCACAGAGCCGGGGCCCTCATATGCATTATAATGCCGATAAGATGATGAGCTGCAACGCGATGTGGCATGCCGACCAACTTCCGATTTATCTCAATTGCTGGAAATTGAAACGCCAGCGCATTTAGCACCAATTTAGAACACGAAAACCTGAAAACCGATACATTCCAAAAGGGTTAACCGTACCGAACGATTTCATTCCCTTCAAATCGAATGTCTTCATTTCACGACAGCCAACAGCGAATGGCTTTGGCATATTATCCAGTCTGCTTTTTTTTGTAGCCCCATTATGATTATTATAATATATTTCGTGAGCGGGGCTGTTAACTCTTTGAAATTGGAGTAGGCCGAGTGAGTCGTTTGTGTAATCAGAGAAGCGGGAAAGTCATTGTAATCTTGGGTGTTTAGTGGATACAAAAAGATGTGAGTATATGTATATTCGAGAAACAAATAAAGGTAAATCGTTTTAATTCCCCCCATAATAAATTGGAAATAAACCGCGTCTTATGTTACACATGCATTGATTGGAAAACATGTAGAAAAATCACATTTACCTCAATCGCGAACAGCTGTTGCCGCGGAAGTTAACGCCCAGCAATAAAAATCATGGTCACATATCAAATTATTCGCAAAAAAAAAAGGGAAAAAAACGGGGGAAAATAATCTGTCCAAACACTTCAAAATAATTTGACATCAACTCGCTTGATTCCCACAAGAATATCCAAGAGCCAGCAGAAGATTTCACAGATATCCCGAAAGATTGTCAAACTAATTTGGCGCAGGTAGTTTCCCGGTTTTGTGTACGAGATGCCTGCCGGGCTGCCTGCCCCCGATCATTATGAAGATGTTGAATAAAAGTATCGCATGACATGGTTCTAAAAAGGTTGACAAACGTCTAGAGTTTCCGAGTGAGCCCAAAAAGTGTAGTAGAATAGGGATTGAAGGGGCAAGGGGAGCCTTCTGGATCGCAGTCAGCGTTTTCGGAGCTAAGTTTCAATCTGTGGCCAGCAGTGAGTTTATGAAGCGTATAATTTTCGAATGCAACACCTGCTGCTGCTGCAGCACATTTCTCGTCTGAGTGTCTGGGAGTCTGTGAGTCTGAGACTCCGATTCCTTAATGGCCGTCGAGATTCTTGCATAAATAAAAACTTTATAATTGCCGACGGACTGCATGTACCCTGCATTATTGTGCCTGGGCGGTGTCTGCTTATAAATTAAGTCGAGCTCCCACGGCCACTGCTTGTACTGTACATTAAGGACACTTGATAGCTTAATTTATTGCAAGGCAGAAGATGCAGGACGAAGGACGAAGGACACGGCGGACTGAGAAAAGGGCAGCGAAAAGATAATTGCATGCAGGCGCAACAGAAGCCGAGGACCAGACCACGGCCAGGACACGATGTCCTTGTAGTATTTCCACTCCCCAGGACACCCAGGATACCCAGAATACCAAGTGCACCCAGTTGCACCCACATCTCCATATCCCCCCCATACCCCCCACATATGCGAGGGTGCCCCAGCATGTGTGGCGACTGAGTCCTCGCGATGCTGATGCATAAAACATTTTAAATTGAGCGTTAAAATTAAACGATGCATCGCAAAACTAACAAACGTGGCAAGCGAAAGGGCAAAAGGACCTCCTGCCATCCTCCTTGTTGCACTTGTTTATAAGGCCGTTAATCGTATGTGTATGTGGCACCGTAAGCAGCACATAAAAGTTCACTATATAAATTCAAATGTCGAGTGCTGCGCGCTGTTCTATTTTTCTATGGACATTAAATTGCCAAGATTTGTTTAGCGTGAAAAACGGTGTCATTTGGGTTAATATACTTGGGGGGACTTGTGGCATTCGACGCCTTAAATAGAGTACTATGCATTTAATTTTCAAAAATACGAAGCTTGAATTTCCACTTACAACTTCGAGCGTCCAGTTAATAAGAATTAACGAGTATATCGTGTTCTGCACTCCTTAAAATTGGTACTCATGCTTCATTAGACTTTCCAAATAAACCCCACTTTATAGATTCTTTCGTACTTGTGCTTAAGAAACCCATCAGCAATTTCATCCAGAAAAGGTAAACTGAACTGAAAATGGGTTGGCTAAAACAATATAAAAAGTGCACATCTGGCTGGCAAATACTTTCACTTCCAGGCTTAATTAAACTTGGTCGAGCAAATTTCGTGCAGAATTTTTAATAAATGCTCAATGGCTGGCTTCATCGAAAATAAACAAATCGGATAAACTGTAGACTGTAGGTATAGATAGTTTGCCAGCTAGTTAGTTGGCCAGTCAGTCAGGCAGTCAGTCAGCCAGTCACTCATCCAGCGACGTCAGCACAGCAAACAAACTGATAGATATGTCTGAATAAAGGGTGCACTGATTGACTCAGTTTAAGTCCCGAAAATAACAACCTAGTGAAATGGAAATGCGCCCGTTGTGGATATTTTGTCTGCTATTCGTTTTTTTGGTGTTTTTTCTGGCCCAATCAAAAAGAAGTCAACGAGGCGACCCACTTGGCCCGACCAGAATCGGTTTACATTTCGGCCAGGCATGGGTTTAGTTTGGGGTTTTGCTTTTGGCCCGCTTGCAAATTGACAATTTAGCCTTTCACCTGTCTAAACGAATCTATTGCACATCAAAATAAATATTAAAAACCAGCTAACAATGGCCACCAGGCAGGCACTATGCAGTAGGCACTAGGTAGGTAGGTAGGTAGGTATCCAGGCATCAGGCAAGGCTAGACAAGGTTGTTGCTGTTGCCAGTCAGTGGGACAGTCGGACATTCCGACATTCGGACTGAAAAGACTGCCAAGTAGCGCAACGTCACTCAAATGCGCGCTCCGGCATGGTTTCGTTGATCAAATTTTGAAATTTGAGGCCGCCGCACTGCACTGCACTCCATTCCACTTTACTCCACTCCAGTCGAGAGTCAAGGCGAAGCCGTGGCCATACTTTTATTGACATTTCGGCGCGTTATCGCCGCGCCGGGCAACAAAAGGAGTCAAGTCAGCTCGAGAGGCAGTCAGCCATATAGCCATCTAACCATCTAGCCATATAGCCATCTGACCATCTAACCATTCAGTCAGTCAGTCAGCCAGTTGGACAGTCGGGCAAAAAGCCAGGCACTCGGACAGCCCCTAATCAACTCAACTGGCTGGAGGTTGGTTATGGCCACAAAAACTATGCAGTTAGGTGAGCAGAAAGGAAAATAGCTGAACCGAAAGATAAAAACTTTGGCGGCGACTGGGGAATACCCTGAAGATTAGAACATTGTGCAATATGTAGAAGATGAGTTATTTAATGGTGTCACTTTTGAGTCTGGTGCTTATATTTGAAGTGAGATTATGTAGACAGCGTTTCTGCTATCTATGGGGTTAGAAAAATCCCAAGGGAATACAAAACGATAAAATATTTCAGTTTTAAGAATGAGTAAAGAAAAATGTACATGGGAGTCGAGAAAATATTTCAAAGAAACATAAATCTCATGAATTCATGTTCTACTGGTTTAATTTTATATTTCTATTTTTTGAGATATACTTTGTATAACTGCAACTATTTGCGAGCTAATATAGGCATATTACATTATATCCATTTGGTGAATTTATAAAGTTTAGCCATCTACTCGTTTAGAAACATTTGCGGCTATTTACCAGAGTAACTGCAACGCCGAGCGGAAAAAGTCGAACGGCAACGGCAATGGCAACTGAGACTGCAACTGCAACTGCACCGCACATTATAATTTCCATTAGAAGGCAACAAGTCGCGAGTCGCAAGTTGCAAGTAGCAAGTAGCAAGTAGCAAGTCCAAGTCCAAAGTGGCGATGCCACGACTCCGGCGATGGCGTAAACAGAGAACTGTCATTATGACAGTTGATTCTTTGCTGCTGCTGCTGTTGCTGCTGCTGTTGTTGCAAGTGATGTTGCTGCTGCAAGTAAGGTTGCTGCTGCTGCTGCTGCCGCTGGTTCTGCCCATTTAAAATTATGGCCACCGAGTTGAGTTGCCGCTGCAGTTGCAACAACTGGCGGGCAGAGATATATAATTTTATACTTTCGCATAATGTTTTGCATTAAAATTATAATAAGTTTCAACTTTTGCATTGCAGTTGCGCCGAGTCGAGTCGAGTTGAGTTGAGTTGAGTCCATTGCAGGCTCACAGCTTTCTGGTTTTCCAGAGTTCTGAGTTCTGAGTTCTTTGGGTCAATATCGCGGCGTTATCTCGACGGCAGCAGCGGAAAAGTGGAGCAAGTGCACCCACCCACAGCATCGACAGGAAGACAGTGAAGCACTGACAGACGGACAGACGGACAGGCTGCCATTTATTTAATGTCTGAATGTTTGTGGGGGAATACACAGTCGTTGCAGGGCATTCATTCATAATAGGTTTTTTAATGACACTTTCCATTGCTAAAAGGGTCGTTGAGCGTTGTTGCTATGTGTGGTAGTCGCTTTCTATAAACGATATGTGCGAAAGTTTGAAACTATGAGTATTCGTAATGAGTTAGGTCGTGGTATGAGAAATTTTAGCACGCCCAACTTTCGTTGCCTCTGTGGTCCTGTACTTACTTGTATTACAAATTAAGCTCATAATTTGTGGCTTGTTTTCCACATTTTTCAATTATTTCTTTCACACCTCTCGCCCCAGCCTATCAATAACAAATTGTCTAATAATCCCCGTTCGCCGGACCGCCTCGAGCGCCTTAAGAATGATTAACACCAAACTTTGGCCGGCCTCCGGACCAAGTTTGTTTTCCATTTTCCATCGTGCATCGGGAGGAGGCAGCTACAAAATACCCAAAACATCAATTTATTCTCATTAAAAGATATGAAGGTGTTTGCCTGTCGCCTTGACAGCAACCGGGGCCCCAGAAGAAAAACTTTCTGTGGAAAATCGCAACAAAGGCATGCAATTTACAAACTGTTGCTGCCGGGATGCAATGTTAATGTTGTTGCTGTTGCTGCTGCTGTTGTTGCTGCTGTTGTTGCTGCTGTTGTTGCTGCCGTGGCAGGAACTTGAGAAAACAGCTGCTTTAGAATTAATGCAACAAATAGACCACAAGTCCCCGGGCGGTTAAGCCTGTGCAGGCCAACGGGGGTTAAGCCGCTGCAGCCAAAGGTAATAAACTTTAATTGAATTTTCATTATACGCAATTTTTCTAGGCCCGTTGTGTGCTGGCCCTTTACATTTTTCCTTCTCGGGCTCAGCGCTAATGAAAAATGCATTTCAATATTCAATTACGCTTTCACAAACAAACCTGGCCTGGCGAGGGTCGCTTGAAAACTGAGTGGAAATTACTTTAAATATCTTCTGCAGACTATAAAATATTAAGAGGAGTGTTAAAATAAAGACTAAAATTAAGCAGCAAGCAAAAATTCATTACTTGAGAATATAAAAGTAATAAATAATTGGTGAAGCAATATACGTTATATATGATATAGGCATGCAACTCAGGTGCTGCACCTCTGTCTTGCAGAGAGGATCTTCCTAGATTTTCCAAGGAGCAGCATCTGCATCAGGGCGGCACAAAGAGCAGCGCGCAATTTGTGTTGCCTTTGTAATGCAAATTCAAGTGGGAGTCAAGCCGCGCAGCAGAGTGCGGCATTGCCACGCCTACAACAAGGCGGATGGAGGAGGCAGGCATTTGGCACTTGCGCCCCCAACAACAACAACAGCAGTCATCGCATTGGCATTCATCAACGGCTTGAAAAACACACGTTGCCGTGCCGCATGTTGCATACAAATGTTGCACTGCCACATATGGTTGCCGCTGCTGCTGCTGCCGCTTGTGATGTTGCACTCGGGCAAATCGAATCACTGCCGCCTGCTCATCATCAGCATCATCAGCCGCATCTGCATCAGCATCAGCAACATCATATGAGACCATCGCCAACTCATCCAACCCATCCCCGAGCTCATCCTCCTCCTCGGCGAATCTCCCATCGAATCTCCCCTGGTGGTGTCAAGTGCAGTGTCTAATAAATCATTTTTGTCGGCGGTTTGTTTGCATTTTGTTTACAGATACCAGTCTCGGCGGAGCTTCAAATTGGTCTCATTAATGACTCCGGCGATGGTTTCTCCAAAAGTATTCCACCCAAATAGTTTTCGGCTAGAGATATTCAACGCTTTCTGCCGGCTAAACGCATTATCTTCACCAAAAACCAAACATAAACCAAACAAAAAAAAACAGAAGAAAAACACACTCGCCCGGTGCCGCTCATTAATCAATTTTCAAAACGATATCTATCAAATTTATAAGCAGTTCGATTAATGTTAAACATCATCAAAAGTCACACTAGCAAAACATATTTTTTGGCATGTGCCGTCGCAGGTGATTTACATAAAATTGTATTTTAAATATGTGGTAGATTGATTGCGCGTCTCAGAAACGCCCCAAGTCGCAATCGGCGCCTATCGTGCCGCAAGTGAAATTTTGGCTTCTATTTATGGACTTTTAAAGAGGGGCAAACGCACGTGAAGGGGAAACCCAAAACCTGGTATTTTCAAAATTAAATTTGCTTAGCTGCGTAAACAGTAAAGCCTTTCCTCATAAGCTACTTTTAATATTCTGACATCGAATACTTGTGAGCCTGAACTATCCTTAATCCTCTCTCTTAACATAATAAACCAGTTTCGGTTTCCATTTTTTTTCAGCATATAAATGTAAACCACTTTCCTGCCTTCGGAATTCCTGATCGCGGCCAAGACTTTCCGTTCCCCTAACTTTCCGTTTCCTCGCCGCTCCTAATGCTAATTTGGCGTCGCCTGGTCTAAGCGTTTCCTGCACCTTTCAGCCTGGAAACTCCCCTTTGACATTTTCCACGCCGACCTCAGCACTTTAAAGTGGAATGCCGACTTTAGCGATTTACGGGTAGAAGGTGGTGGTGGAAGGGGGCTAATGGCGAGGTGTTACGGTCGGGCATTTGGTCTCGGGTGATATAAAGCTAAAAGCCGCAACACTATTCCCCACCATTGACAATAAAAAATCTTTATTTAAAACATCTCACGGCACTGGCAATAAAACACCGAAAAAGTGTTAGGTTCAAACCGAAAACCGCAACATGTTTGGGGCATTTACACGTGCGGCAAACAGAGCGGGCCAAAGGCGATGGCCAGACAGGAAGCCAAAGTATGTGAGTAGTGTAGCATGTAACTGCAGTGAGAGAAAATTCGATAGCTAACAGAGAGAGAAGAAATTTGAGAAAATCAGTCGCTTAGCAGGAACTTAAACTTGACTTAGAAGAACCTCAAACATGTATATAAATCATTCAGGCATGTTAAACATTTTACTCAAGTCATTAGCTTACCAGCCAGACAAATATCATGATATAATTTGATATATTGCACAATTTTCGGGTAGAACCTCAAATGCTTAATGAACTCAGTTAAGACTTTAAGTCTCTAGTAGTACATTTTATCATACCATATAATTATAATGCACAGCTTACTGTTAAACATGTTTTTTGCTAACCAGCTAACGATTAGCAACTATTTTTCTTGCGGTGCAAGGACCAATGAAGAGGGGGCAAAGGGTCTTGTGGCATTGACGTTGGCAACGTTGTTGCCGCTGCAGCCATTTGAGTTCGAAACTGTCTCAACTATAAAGGAAATCAATTACTTTTGCTCCGCACAGTGACTGAACCACCACCAACGGACCTCGAGATGGACGACGGTACGAACGGGTGGGGCGGTACGAAGCACTCAAACTTCCGCCCGGCAATGGCGTTTAGATCGGGATATAGTGCTGCATTTTGGGAGCTTGGCTTGGCTCGAGTTCCTCTGCTGCTTCTGCTGCTGCCTCTGGTTTTTTGGCTCGGCTGCAGAGTCACGTGCTGCCCAGAACGCGCTACAAATTTGTTACAACAAATGCGTGGGTGCAATTCGAAATGGGCTGCTTGCAGCTACCGCGAGGGTGGCTCAATGAGTTCTTAAGTACATGCAGACCATTGCCATTAAAACTCCTAGTTAAATGATCCAATCATCAATACAAAAATACAATAAAACAAGAGAGAACGCTATAGTCGAGTTCCCCGACTATCTGATACCCGTTACTCAGCTAGTGGAAGTGCGAAGGAGAATCTTCAACACTGACAGTTTTTGTCGGTTTGAGGGCGTTAGAGTGGGCGTGGCAAAAAGTTTTTTGGCAAATCGATAGAATATTACAAGACTAATACAAAAATGAAAAAATATCAAAACATTTTTCAAAAGTATGGACTTGGCAGCTTTGGGCGGTTTGTGGGCGTTATAGTGGGCGTGGCAACATGAATCGACAAACTTGCGCTGCGTCTATGTCCCTGGAGTCCGTATGTTTTATCTCAACTTTCTAGCTTTCGTAGTTCCTGAGATCTCGACGTTCATACGGACAGACGGACAGACGGACAGACGGACGGACAGACGGACGGACAGACGGACATGGCCAGATCGACTCGGCTACTGATCCTGATCAAGAATATATATACTTTATATGGTCGGAAACGCTTCCTTCTGCCTGTTACATACTTTTCAACGAATCTAGTATACCCTTTTACTCTACGAGTAACGGGTATAAATACTATTTGATTGTCAAAGTAGCAAGTTTGCTTCTTTTTGGAGCCACCCTCGCAGTGAACTTTGCACGAAATGGACCTAGAGCGGGCCATGTGGGTTTAGGTTCAGTTTGTAGTGTGTGGGGCTTCTCGAATGGCAGTTTGAATATAGTTACGCTCCATTTGGGTTCGTTGACTTGCCCCCGGGCGTGCCCGCTGTCCAAGCTTCGACTTCCACGTCTCCAGCCATGAAAAACCGAAACGGACAGCGGACAACGGGGAACGGACAACGAGGAACGGACAACGGACAAGCCGTCGAACCTTCGACGGACACTTTGAAGTGCAGTTTATTTTATCAGAGTTATTTTCGTTCGCGCTTTTGAGTTGCCCAGGGCCAGGTCGATAAGATGCGTTAAGTAATTATAAATGTTTAGCGGCCAAATGCTAAAACGCAACATTTGCTATCTGGCATCTTAATGCAAATACTTGACGCGCTTACGTGCTGGGCTCTCCATCACCTTCAGATGCCTAACTTTGACTCCCCGCATGGGATTGCATTGGATTGGATTGGGTTATCTAATCACCGCGCCGGAAGATGCCAACTTTCTGCGCCTGCCAATTTCGAGGGGCTGAAAACGCAATTGCAATCCACTTGCCACTTGCCACTGGAAACTGGCAACTGGTAACTCGCAACGCGCAACCGGCGGTGGCACATTAAGCAGGAAAAGGTGTCGGCGGCAAGAGCCCAATGCCGTCAACACCGGCAACACACCACATGGCCCAAGAACTCGCAAGGAAGCCCCAAGGGATTCAGCAAACAGCAAACAGCAAAGAGTACCAGCAAGCAACCGGCAGCTCCACGGCAACAACCACAAACGACGTCAACGACGACCATTATCAACGAGGCGCAACTAAAATATTTTAATTAACGCAATATTTGCACAAAATAACCAACATTACAAGTTCAAGGCGCTAGATAAGCGAACGTATCGTACAAAGTACTGGGCGGATCGAAAGGGGCACTGCGAATGGGAATGGGTATGGGAATGGGTGGTGGGTATGCGCCAGTACACTAAGAAAAAATACGAGTGCAGATGCAACCCAGTAAGCATACGGGATGGCTACAATTATTGGAAATATAAAGTTATAGAAGCTTAGGCAGTTGACTGAGGTATTCCCTATTTTTTAGATTTATTTTGTCTAATTAAGTATTTTACATGCCACATGTATTTTCCTGCCAAATAGCTTGCTGGGTTACCTAAACTGTTTGTCGCTAAAGTGATCTCCCCCCCCTGTGTGTGCCACAGTGTGTGTGCTTGACACATGCGGACCTTTGCTGCACTTGACTCGCCGCAGCACGCAATCGAATGTAATGGCCCAAAGCAGTCCAGACCGGGCCAACACTGAAAGCCAGAGAGCCAGAGCCAGAGATCCAGAAAGAGGTAGCCACGCAGGCGTACACCACTCAACGCCTTTCGCAGCTGTGCGTGTGTGCGGCGGCGGCGGTGAGTGTGTGTGCCCATCTAAGATAGACATGCAGATATCATTGTGGCAAGTACTCGCCGGACACTAGCGGAGTACATACATAAGTATCGCAGCGCAGCTCGTCGCAGTGCCAGTCGCAGTTCGAGTCGAGTTGCAGTCCCAGCGGCTATCGCCTTGCAATCAGCGCATGCGTTTACAACGTCCGATCAACTGGCCACAGTCCCTTTCACAGTAGCCATCGCCATCGCCATCGCTCTGCGGACTGCGGACTGCTCTGCCACGGGGAGATGCACCTTTGGCTCTTCTTTGGGGCAGAGCTGATGTTACTTGCCTCGCATCAGGTGCCAAAGGAACCAGGCAAAGCTTTTCAGTTAGTTAAGAAGCATAGAAGAATATATATAACACATATATCTAGCACATATCTAGCTTTAAATTCTGTCAGTCTATTAGGTTCCATTCTCTTCCAAAGTATCTTTCCTATTAGTATCTCTAGATACATATACTAGATACATTACTAGAATGGAATACTTCATCTTCAAGTTAGAATCTATTTGTGGCATACTGTTTAGTACTTTCATAAAGGGTTTCAAACATTAAGTTCTCTTGAGCCTTTGTTTTCTTAGATACTAAGAAGTGTGTTGAACTTAGGTAATATTTTCGATTGCACTTTTTGGCATCACTGGCGTTCCGGGGTCGCAGCCTGATGCCTTCTGCCTGCTGCCTGCTGCTGTTACCAAAGTAGGGGCCTTGGGACTCCTCATCAGTGCTATGCGACGGTCGCGCTCGCACGCTTATCGCATTTTAGTAGTGCAGCGATTTATCAAAGTTAACATAGACTTTTAGCTTGCGCACCGCTCGTCGCTCGAAAGATAGTCCCAGAACGAGAACGCAAACGGGAATCGGAATCGGAATCAGAATCAGACTGTGAGTAAGGGGTAGCTGGGGGATCTGGGGAACTTGGGAGGGGGGAGTTGACTGGAGTTGAGTTGAGAACCGGAGCGGAGCGGAGCGGACAACCTTCTCGATGTCCATTCGCCCCGAGGGCCGGCGGTTGGCACTTGGCGCTTTTGGCGGCGCTGCAACCTCAACGCACTGCGTTATAAATCATTTTTATTTGTTTGCTTTTTTTAACAGCAGCAGCAGCAGCAGCACAAAGGGTTCTCGCCAGCCATTCAGCCTGTATCTCTAATGTTTTCGGTTAGCTGGCTTGGCACTCGGGACTACGGGCTCCGGACTCCGGACTCTGGTGATTCCCATGCGTGGTTATCTGGGCGGGAGATCTAAGCCAACAAATGCACACATTAATGATGCATCTAAAGCCGGCTAGTTAGGATAATGCGCACGGCATCTGCTGTTCCGTAGATTATACATTCAGATGTTGGGATATGCGAAATATGCTGAATTAAATACCCAAGCGCGGAATGTGCTAAATACGGATACATCAAGTCAGCCCAAACTCCGCTATTTATCATCGGGGTTATCCAAAGTTTGCCGCACTCTTGCAATGACCTTGAGCTGCGCTTGTAGCGGAACTATGCTGCAACTGGCAGCGAGGCAAGGAGTGGCTGCAAAAAGTTAACACCACGCACAAACGCCGTAGTTCGTAGAACAACTTAATTACAACAGTGACGGCCAAAAGACGAGGAGACAGGAGGAGGAGGAGGACGAGGAGGAGGAGTGGGCCCAGTTGTCCGTATAGGTGGCATGTCTGCGCGGTGCCGAAAATATCACTTAATTAACATTTTCGCCTGAACCCTGTGCCTCACTTCGAATCGCAACCCATCGCATCGCATCGCATTGCCTCGCGTCGCGTCGCGTCGCACGGTGGCGTAATTAACGCGTCCACTTAATGCAAACGCCATTGAATAAACGAGTAATTGGACGACATGTTCCTGTGCCTCCGATGTGGCCCGAAAATGCGAAAAGACCAGACCAGACCAGACCAGACCGGGCCAGGACCAGGACCAAAACGGGTCTGCCTGTGGGCCAATCGAAGGCCTTGGCTCTATGGCTATGCAAATCAGTTTTGGCCGCTCGCTCTTTGCATTTTTATTTTTTACTTTTTTTTTTGGTTGGTTTGCCGGTTGGCCACTTGCTGGGTGGCCGTGCGACAGAAATTAAAACCAAACAACGATTTCCAATCAAAGCAACAACTTGGCCAAAAGGAGACGGCCAATTCGCGCCCCGCAATTATGCGACAAATGCGTGAGGCAGCCACAGTTGCAGCCGGAGTACTGGCGTTCCAAGTTTATAACGTAATTTAATTAATTTATGCACTCGCATTATTCAATGAAGCGCGCCACCTGCATGCGTAATTGTTGCAGGCACTGTGTGGCAGGATCGCCTGCCTTTTCGTGTCTATGGTGGCCATGCTGCTATCAGTGCGATTCGATCCTCGGGCTTTCGTAACTGGCAACCTGGCGTCACATCGACTGCCGCTGAGGCGCCGCTTTGCATGCCAAAAGGTTGACAGTGAGCACTCCCTAAGGCGCCCATCGCACTCCCTTGCCAGTGGCCATTTCAACGCATGGCCATAAGAGTTTTTACGGCCCCCAAAGATATTCGAAAGCTTTTATGATAAGGTGCCGTAATGGTTCATAAATAGCCGAATGCGCCTGGGGCAGGTGGCACTACAGATGTTCTTCATACAACTGATGCGTTCCGCGTGTTACCTACCTGGGGTAATTCGATATTCATGTTAAATTATCTGTATTTAAGTCATAAAACAAAAAGCATACTACAAATTAACGGTTCCATAGTGTGCGAAGTTCATGGTAATAAAAGTCTGCACTAAGTTGGCCTTAACAAGGGTTCTAAGAGCAACAAGTTACAGAAACTTAATGTAGGGATTATAAGCATTTTAAATAATTCATTTATTAGTTTAATTCGTTTAATACTTCCATATACCATATTATCTGTATTTAAGTCATAAAACAAAAAGCATAAAACAAATTATCGGTTCCATAGTGTGCGAAGTTCGTGGTAATAAAAGTTTGCACTAAGTTAGCCTTAACAAGGGTTCTAAAGAGCAGCAAGTTACAGACACTTAATTTAGGGATTATAAGCTTTTTAAATAATTAGTTTATTAGTTTAATTCGCTTAATACTTCCATATACTTGCACATGGAGCTGCACAACTTTGAGATCCTTTATTGGTTAATTTTACCTGCTAAGGTGTTAAAAACAAGGCAATCATCGTCGTCGGGTTTGTTGCTCGTTTCTTAGCTCCGATTATCCAGTCATCTCAATCAAGTAAAGCGCAAAGTATCTTGCCATATATTTATCGCAAAATCAAAACAATGGACACAGATCACACAATTCGCTCATTGTGCTTGTTTCTGTATCTGTATCTGTATCTTTTTTTTTTTGTTTTGGGATGGTGATGGAGGGGCTTTCGAAACCCCGAGGGGCGTGTCATCTGGCCGGACATGTGCGCGCAATTAGACATGCCTGGCACTGTGTGTAAGCCTAAGTATCCGTAAGATACGCGCGTAGTTGGGGAGTCTGCGCGATCTGTGAGATCGGGAGACTGGAGCTTTAGCCATGCTATGGGGAGCACGAAATCATAATCCGCCACAAGCCGTTTGTACAATTGAACGCACTGTCGTTGCTGTACGTACGACTCTGTATACAGTGAAAATCGTAACCCAAGTTGGGCATCGGCCTCTGAAGTTGATTGAATGACTGGGAGTCGGGTGCGTAGTTGTATCTGCGGAGTGTGTGCCACTGACAGCTGGACACTCGGATAGTTGGGCTTTGCTTCACTTGGCTTTGCTTTGCTTTGCTTTAGCTTGCCTTGCCTTGCTTTTGTTTATGTGAAGTATCTGCAGTTGACGGCAACCAAAGTTGTTGCTTTGCTTGCTGTTGCTTTGGTTGCCATTGCTGCCGTTGTCGCGTGTGACATGACACAAAGTGGACAGTTTTGATTACTGTTGAAATCGAAAGGGAAATGGTCGAGCTGCAGCGCTGCAGTGTGTGTCTGTATCTGTATCTGTGTCTGTGGGTCAAATGGTCGTCCAAATCCCCCAGAGCACCTCACCTAGCCCAAATTGGATTTGGGTTGCGGGTGCCGTGTGAGTAGTTTGTTTTTGGGAGCTCCGCCTGCGGATTAATCGCTCAACCGTTGGACAGGTTTGCGTCTAAAGGGAGTTAGGGGATTTTCTTGTTGCGCCGATAAGGGAAACATGTCGGGTGAATTTTCACTCAAATTTAAAGTGGAATGCTACACTGAAAAAATAGAGCTGCTAGCTAGTTAAATAATTAATAAGTTTCCTTCTTAAGCAGATACCTTTTACCTTTATATGTATATAACTAACTGTTTAGCCATTAAGGATGCCATGATATGGCACATCAGGCAAGCTTATTAAGCCTCTTTAGCCATAATGAATGACATAACAGTTGCAGTTAATCATAATATCTTCCTGGCGTCGCCTTTCGCATGAAAGGAGCGTGGAGTGGAATGGAATCATTAGATTTCTAATGTTTCCTGCTTCCCGCTTATCTGGAACAAGTCCGTGGGCCCACTCCCAATCGCTTTGTCTTTAATTCAGACCTTGATTTATGATCATTACCATTGCCGTCGCATCGTCCTGTTTGCCAAGATGTGGACGCAGAGGGAAAACCAGCCCCAGGGCATCTATTTAGATGTGCAGTTCGGCATCCATTACTCATAAGCCGGCACTGCCAACGAAAATCAATTAGTGCAACCCACCCAGGCCAAGACATCCATGAAGTCCTCGTCGTCTTGGGAACAGCATCCTACTAAGCCGTAGAACAAAGTCATCGCTGCAGTCAGCGGGTTGATGAATTGGTTTTAAATCAAAGATAATGCAATAGCGAACGTCACAGTCATAGATACTCGCTTAAAGTCGCAAAAGCGGACCTGTGTGAGTGTGTCTCTGTCTTTGTTTTTGTGTTGGCCAAGTTATAAATTCAAATCTTACAACCACGCAAAAATGGAATTTTCATTCAGCCAAGAGCGGCGGGGCATGTGGGCTGTGCTGGGTACTGGGTACTGGGTTTTGGCCATGGCACCGACACGAGCTGCCCGTTGTTATCGGCATGGGCAACATGTTGCTAGTTGCAACTTGCTGGTTGCTGGTTGTTTGCTTGCGCTGCAGTTGCACATGTTCCTTACCCAAAAACACGAAACAAAAATATCAATTATGAGGCGAAAGTCGCCAGACGATGATGATAATGATCATGACCATGATGATGATGGCTGCTGGTGGGGATGGTCGAGGATGTACGAGAGTACGGCGGCCATGGGGAATAGCCTCGTATCATATTAGTCGGACAAGCAATGCGGTAGTTGGCGAGAGAGCTGGCTGCAACACATGTTGCTACCGTGCTGCCGCAAGTATGACATTTGTTTTAGCCGCTTATCGCGATGCGAAGGCCCTGCCTTCGCGGCCTCGCCCAATGGCTAGGAGATTTCTGTGCCGGCTCATCGGTTCCGTCATTGATTATGCGCTAAATTCCAACTGCAGCTCGTTTATTATGTTGCCACAGCATTGAGGCATGCAGGCTGGCTGGCAGCCTGGGATTTGGCTTGCCATAATGAAGGCATCTAATTTGTTGGCTTAGAAATGTAATTGATGCATTGGGGTTATGACATAGTTTGTGATAATTCGTTGCGGCTGCACATCCAATAACCAATTCACCAAGCAATGTGCAATGCGCAATGTGCATGAGCATTCTATCGGCGAGGCGTTTGCATTAGGGCCAAGTTGCCACTGTTGCAACACGGCTCATCCGTCTGCCACACGCAATTGTTGTTGTTCGGGTTCCGGGCTTTGGACTGCGACGCAAACAACATATGCCAATAATGGCAGTTGCTTTAGGCCCGCTTGACAACTTGATAACCGTGTTAGACCCTACCAAAAGTACATGTGTGTGCATTTGGGATCCTGTATGGCAATTTCCCATGTGGTTTTCGTTTGTCGGACACGCAACTGTGCGGAATCTAAAAATAATTCAATGTGTTATGTTCGACTTGATGAAAGGCCTGTCATTGGGAAAGTATAAAGCCAAGCTCCGTCATCGAGCAGCCACCGCAATAAGCCACTCAGTGCTGACCAAGTTGAAGCCGGAATGCATTAAGTGGAGGAAGGTAACTATTAATGACTATGTTAGCAGGTTATGCCAATGCATAAAAATGTTATTATATATGGGTTTATGTTAATATTTTATAAATAACAAGCATTTTTCATTAGCTCTTTCTACTTAATACTGTCACTTTTTTATTACAAAAAAAAGGCGGAACTATTTTTGATCCTTTTTAATGTGGGATTGCGTGTGTCATCTTAGCTGAATCTATTACTCATAAAAATCCATGTTTGTCGTTTTACGAGTTCAGTGACTTGCACGTCCTATCTAATCCCGGAGCTCCAACACTTTTGCCAGCCTCCGAAGATTCGCCACGCAGTTTCTGCACTTCAACTAATAATTGTAATGGCATTTGCATTTCATACCAACCAAATTGATGATCATATTTTTTAATGGCATTTTCGATAAATTAAATGTGATTTTTATGAGCTCACTCGGAGTGCAGCACAAATGGCCGATGTCCGAATGGCCAGGGCATTTCTTTCAATTTGATGCACTCAGAGCCAGCGAGGCAAGTAAAGGCAACCTTTGTGGCATCATAAAAATCAAAACATACAAATCTTTATCAGCAAATGCATCGCCGTGGGAGGAGTGGTGGTGGTGGTGGTGGTGGCCGGGGCCAGAGTTCCAACAGGGCTCTTTGAGTTTTTATTAAAAAATAAAAAACATGCATTCTGAATGCAGGTAAGGGAATGAAAAGAGGTACACGCTGCCAGCTACTGTTATCTAGTTTTGATTTGATTTTTTTATTTTTTTTACCATCAAGCTTGGGGAATTTTTTAATATGCATAAATAGCTCGTAAATATGCAACATTTGCCGCAGCCGAACCGAGGCAATTCGAATGGCCGGCTTTGTGGCAGACTCGAGAGCATCTTCTTCTCAGACGAAGTAGTAGAAGTTAGAAGGTAGAAGATAGAAGATGAAACGTGCCACAGAGAGGAACAAATTTTCATTCAAATTCATCCGGGGCACACATATTTCAGGCCATTTTCAATTTATTTAATTCGTTTGGATGTCAATGGAGATGCGACGGCAGATAAGGCGACATCGCTGCCCAATCGGCATTCTGCTATCGCTCTCGTAATATATTCTAATTTTTTAATTAATTGCTAATGGTTAGGCACATCGACGACAATCGCTGCTAATGGCCAACAGTCTGGCTCTGGGTCTGGGCCCTCTTAACGGTCGGCTTATCGTCTGCGCCTTCTACGTAGATCAGTGCCCCCAAAGCCTTCAGACGACTTCAGTCTTGGGTCTCAATTTCAGTCTTGCCTCACTCGACTGCGATGCTCGGTTGTGGCGAGTCTTTAATTAGGGCTGCATTCGGTTTTATGGCCCACAAATCGCAGCGAGTGAAACAGCTGCCGGTTTCCATAAGCCATAAAGCATAACCATTCAATTTGTTCGGCCCATGATTTTGGCAATGCCCAAAAAGAGGCTCGCCATCCAATCCCATCCCATCCGCTGGGTTTATCTCGCTCTTCAAATCGCCATATTCCGCTGGGGATACTGATGGGTATGGACATGGGTATGGGGGGCAGTGCCTCTTCCTTTGCACTTTCTTTTTTGGGGCAAGAGACTGGGAGAACATCATGTAAATCGGCCAGATATCGAACTTGTTAACAAGTACTTAAGGGCTCTTTATAATTATGTATGGGCCCGTTGCTGTTGCCCAAAAGGTGTATGCCATAATGAGATTGTGATTTCTTTTTCGTGTGGCACAAATGCCGGCTACCAACAAATTATGCGGCATGCAAAGAATTTCGCGGCCATTTCTGCTGTAATTTCATATTCTTTGCCGTATTCCTTGTTGCCGACTTTGCCTCTCTTATATGGTAAATGCCTTTTGGGCGTGTAATTTTGATGCGGGGGGTGCGAGACCGAGGTTGCATATCGGTAGCTGTCATCATTTGGTTTTCGTTACCCACTCGCATTGGGGTCAAAAGCGGGCTAAAATGAAGCCTTCGCATATGTGCTCTGGATCAGGGAGCAGATTGATGTGAATCGATGGAATTTCAGCCCCCAAACGATGGATTTCGTTGCCCCAAATGGTGTTTATAAGATTTATGCTACACTACAGGCCTTCTAACGGGAGTATCTTCAAGTTGCAGGCAATAATGAGGAGCTGTTTAATTGGAGAAAGAGTTCGTTCTTAAATATTTCAGGCAAGATCCTTGATAAAAAGTTCATATATTGGGGCAATCTCTCACTCCTTAAGTTACTTTATCCATTGAAATGTCATGGCCATTTAACTTTATGCGATAACCTAAAACACTAAACGTACCTCTCCTGAGCTCAGGTTTCAACGCTTTTGGGAATGTGTCGCCAAAGATAAATCTGCGTAGATACATAGGTGCGTAGATATTTGCCTGGATTTTCGCTTCTTTCTGGGTTAAAGGTCAACTTTTTCGCATGCACAACATACACACACATGACGGCATTGACGCGTTTAGAAAGCCAAAACCCAGCAGAGCCGAAGTGCATCTATGGCCGGAGCCAGTGCCGCACCAAGCCCAGCTTTTAATAATTCGCCTGGCCGTAAAGAAACCCAATACGACACTGAGAAAAACTAAAGCCAAATAAATTACAATAAAGTTTTATTTAAATTAAAGTAACATACAAGTTACTCTTCATGGTTTTAAGCAGAGTGAACTTTGCAAGTGTCAACTTATTCACATACGTTTTTAGGCATAATAGTGAGAAGGTTTTAGTTTGAAAAGCACGAATGGAATATGGTTCACTTTTTGCACAACCCTGTCTTATTTTTCTCAGTGTAGCTGGTCTCTGCCTGTGCCTCTCAATTAATGACGATCATTGTCAAGGCTTCGCCGCAGCTAAATAGAGGCAGGCAGCACTGTCGCTGTTGCGTAGGAGTCGACATTGCTGTTGCTGTTGCAGTTGTTGCTGTTGCAGTTGTTGCTGTTGCAGTTGTTGCTGTTGCAGTTGTTGCTGTTGCAGATGTGGCTGTTGCTGTTGCCGGTGCTCATGTTGCCGTTGGGTAGAGTTGCTGCTGGCCCGTTAGTGCGCCTGTGCCCGTGCTTGTGTGTGGCGCATATTTAGGCTTGTTGCAACATGCCATTTACAAGTGCGCCTGGGATCGCCTTTGTCGTCTTGTCGCTGCATCGAATGCCGCATCCCAAGCATCCAGCTATCTCAACCAGGAGGAGGACGAGGAGTAGGAGCAGGAGCAGGAGGAGAACTTAGTACTTGGTATCGAACCGTATCGCCTTCGGCGTGGCCGATTATGTTGTCGCTTTTGGAGGGTGCGTCAATTTATGAGTTCATTGTGCGTCTCCTCCTCGCACAGGAAATGTTCTGCAGTCGCGAGGTATTTTTCATCGATGCTTTAATAATAGGTCGTAATCATACGATTCGAAAAGCAGCCAAATGAGATTTGTGTGGATGTTGGAGGTGGCGAAGGTGTGAGCCGACATGAGCTGATGCATCTCTCAATATTCGTCTCCAATCGAATTTTCCTGGACCAAAGACTTTAAGCGATAGAGGTGTGACAAGAATCAGAATCTTGAACAGATATAGATATAGAGAATAACAAAAGTTTTTCACATGTATAACTTCGCCTGCATTTTATTAGCGGCATCGGATGGCTCCCAAGGCACTTGTTGCTCATTCCCCGCCAAACGCGGGAAGGTGCGTAACTCAGGTTTCGAAAGTTTCCCAAGAAGAATAAGGCAACAGCTAACTCCACTGGAAGTTTCGGAGTATATAGTCGAGGTCCAAGGCATCGGCAACGCCATCCATCATTATTGGTTGGTTACTCGGTTGGCGGGTGGGAGTTTTCTGGTCTCCGCGCTGCTGAGTCTATTAAACATTTGATAATTTCATTGGGTCTCAGCTTTGTTTCTGCTGCTCATGCTGCAGGCCGCCAACTTCTAGTATTTCTCCGGCCAAAGTTGTTCTACTATTTGAGTTTATGTGTGCGCCGGGGGGAAACAGCTGTGGCAGCAGCAAACAGTGGGTGGCCATGGTTCGGGTTAAGGGTTTTGGGGTCTGGATGTCTGGATATCTGGGTGTTTGGGTGCTTGGTGGATGTCGATGGTGCTTTATGCTCAATGGGTTCCGTGTTCTGGGTTCTGGGTGGTGTGGCTGTGTGGCTGTGTGGCGGTGCTTGACTTACGACTTTTGCGGTTGCGAAAAGCGCACGGCGGTGTTATGATTTTCAAGTTTTCAAGTTTATTGCGGACGCGCTGCGAGCATCGAACAGGCAACTTTCCATTGTGGTTGAGCTGCAAATAGGTTCCCTCTCTTCCAATTTTTGTTTCCTTTCTTAATATTTGTTTCTTTCTTTTTTAGTTGTTTTTCTCCCTGCAGCTCCACAGCCCACAGAGGGCAAATGCCACATTGTTGTTGAGCGGCGAGAACTTGACAAAACATTTCGACAACGTTGTAACGACGGCCCGCATGCCGATGCAGCTTGATGTTGATGCGGCTGTTGCTGTTGCCGTTGATGTTGGCAAGTTTTAGGCGCAGACAACGCCTCAAACTAAACAACAACAACAACAACAACAACAGGAACGGAACGGAACCGAGGAACTCAGGATCGGATTGGAGTAGACTGGAGTGGAGTGAAGTGGAGTGGTGAAAAGGAACCGCCGCCACAATGCGATGCCGCCATGCCGAAGACTTTGCAACGATTAATGATGCAAATATTTTTTGAAAGC
This sequence comes from Drosophila teissieri, assembly GCF_016746235.2. Classification (NCBI taxonomy): domain Eukaryota; kingdom Metazoa; phylum Arthropoda; class Insecta; order Diptera; family Drosophilidae; genus Drosophila; species Drosophila teissieri. The sequence continues at coordinate 18,210,298 of NC_053030.1, forward strand.
GCGAAAAATTGTGCATAAATTTACCATGACCATGGACAACAGCAACATCAGCGACAACAACAGCAACGCCAACATCAGCGGCAGCAGCAACAACCAACGGTAACAACAACATTTCGCTTGTTTACGAGCTGCACTTTGTTGCAGCATACCCTTATGGAAAGGCTATATGGAAATGGTCGACATATACACCCAGCAGTATATAAAAGGGAATTTATTTGGGTTCTATTGATAAATATATAAAAAAAGCACCTTGAAATATGTACAACGAAACAACTAAACAGTATTTGAGGTGCTATTCTATATGATAAGAATCCCTATAAAAGCCTTATGTTCTGGTTGATTAAACTCACTCTCTTGTGAAGTTAAGCCCTGAAGTCGAGATTGTTTTGCTTAAAGCTAAGGGCATCAGCATATTGCCGATGAAGGGGACAAATTTCGCCAGCAGCCCAGTTTGTTGATGTTGCGGCTGTTCTCGAGTTGTTTTCCTGCTCATATGCCGGCGCGATGACACTTAACAAATGATCGCATAAGTGCACACAAAACGCACATTGCCAATGATTGGGTTGTTCCAGGTCCCAGCTTGGGATCGGGAATCGAGCCTGGAACTGGGATTGGGATAGGAGTAGGGATGCGGCCTTTTGTGTGGGCAAAAGTCGAGTGCTATCACTGCTCAACCGGCATATTTTGTATGACAACAAGTCGTGCGGCTGGGGAATTCCTGGCGCAGAACACAAAACACAGCACACAGTACACAGAACCCAGAACCGAGTGCGGTGTGAAATGTTTACAAAATAAATGCGGCACTTGAATTAGGCAACATTTGTTGCCGCCCCAGTCAAGTGCTGATGCATTTCTCTCCGCATTTCGCTGCTCTGCCATTCTATTCGTGCTGCAGCCACGAGAACCTTATTAAACTCAATCTGTTTAATCAAATTAGGAGAAATCAGCACTGCAGATGGTAGATGCTGGATGGTGGATGGTGGATGTTGGATGCGAAGGTGGTGCTGGCGAGGATCGGCTGCTCACGAGATGCGTTGGCGTTGCTGGCGTTGTGGACCAAAAGTTGGCAATGGCATTTGGTGCCGCTACACCCACTTTGTTTTTTTATTTTGGCACAGGAACCTTTGTCCGCCTGAGCTTGACTCTTGGAGGTTGCAGCCCGAGCCTGGCTTGCAGCCTCACTTCTTGGGCCAGAGTCTGAGTCTGAGCCGGCCTGAGTTTTCCTGCCTGTCAGCCTCGGTTGCACATTAGGCCGTGCATTTAGTCGCCGGGTCTCTGGGCTGGCATTTGAACTTACTGCCACAGTTGGGCGCGCTGTCATAAAACCAAAAATAAAAACCGATGGGGGAAAACAAATCTCTGTAGGTTGCTTGTGGCATATGGGTGCTGAATGCTGCTCAGAAACCATGGGCGGCGGTTTGGCCAAGTGAAAGAGGGAATTTGGTTTTTTAATTACAACCTTAAAGTTTTTGATCACCACCAATCTATTTGTACCTTTACTATTATATTTTAACTTTGCTGATTGCTTATTTGAAATGTTCTGGAATATTCGCCCATCACTGCAGCCCAGTGAAGGTGGTAACTCAGAGCAACAGCCTGTTTATGGCCAAAAACAAAAGCCACCACAGCCAAGCAACTCGCTGCCATGTGTGCCCTTTGGCACTTTATTTTTCTCCAGCTGGATGATCCACGCTATGGACCAGGCCAAGTCGCAATCTGCATGGCTTTGGGAGTGGGTGAAACCTTGACTTGGAAACTGTGGAAAATCCTTTAGAGCGTAGCTAATTAAAATATCAACATTTTTAAGAGGCGTAGTGAATGTGTTAAATTGACTTTTCTCGGGGGTGGCTTTTTGTCAATGCTCGATGGCTTTTCCGTGAGTGTGGGTTGCCCTGCGAAAAACCTGACACTTCAATGCGACTTTGGGGTCAGCGCTGGCATTTGGCAAGCTGCATTCGTGAGAAATGCCCCACCAGACCTTCAACTAATTAAGTTGCAATTAAATGTTTTAATAGGTGAGCGGCCAACATCCGTTGGCTGGCAAAACGGGTACAAAACCAAGAAATGCGTGGCGTCCAAATGAGGAGCGCGCCTCATTAAAGCGCGCACGGTCTGCGGAGCCATTACCAAAAGACGTGCAAGGCTCCCAATGCAATTGCAAAAAAAACAAAAACGGGCAAAAGAGCAGGGAAAATATTAAAAAAGTGAAACGATATAACAAAAAGTGCCGAACGACAGCTGCCAAATACCCTGCAGAGCCCAATCTAAGAGGGAGCTACTTCAAAATATATTTCATCCTTTAGAATATACTCTTACAGAGCATATAACTTACATTGCTGAACACTTTTAAGCGCAACTAGTTGTGGCAAGAAATTTGTGTATTTATCCACAGAGATACAGAACTGAGATCTTATTATTTGGTGCACGCATTTAAGAGTTTCATCCTTCGACGAGGAAGGGCATCGGAGGAGGCCCTCAATGGATTCCCCTTGAAAACATGGCTCCAACCTGGTCGCCGTCTGCGCTTCAGTCGCCGCTGTTAAAAGGGCTGCGCGCATGCGCAGAACACATGCCGTGGGCACTGGTCGCTTTTGCTGCTTTACTGCTTGGTTGCACTGTTGTTGGTGTTGCTGTTGTTGGTGTTGCTGCTGCGGCCCTTGCCACTGCTGCAATAAACGTCAAAATGCGGCCCATTGCTGTCCATTTCATCAACGTGTGAAATAAATCACTCAAAGTGCTGCAGATCCATTAAGGGCAGTCGCAGTCGCAGCCGCCGCAAAAGCACAAGCAAAGCAAAAGCACAACAGCAAGAGCAAGAGCCACAGCCACAGAGCAACAGCAGCAATGAGCAAAACTCGTCGTCGCGTTGCCTTTGTGGTAAATACATTTTTAGCATTTTGTCTGCTGATACCTATGGGTGTTGTACATGGCAGTGACGACGTCAGATGATGATGACGATGACGATGAGGATGACGATGGGGATGACGATGATGTCGACGGCTGCTGCTGCAACAATAAAGACTGTATGCCAGTGGCCACGCTTTTCTGCCCCCTCCCCATCAATTGCATGTTGTTCACCTTTTGCAATTTTTAGTTCTTACCTTGCACTCTGTTTCTTTTCGCCGACTCTGACTTTCCATTTGGGTTTCCCGTTTTTTCGCCGTGCTACGCGCCAGCGAAACATGCAAAGATCCAAATTATATTTTATTGCATAAATTCAATTAACGGCGGGGCAGCAAAAGCACTCGTATTCGAAATTGCTTGCGCTTTCATCCGTTCTCAGAGCCATGCAGCTGCACGATGCATCCGAGTGCGGCAAATCCACATTTCGATTTCGATTCCGAATCTGAATCTGCAGCGGAGTGGCAAGTTCTCTGGGGCAGCAGCAACGAAAGCGAGGCATGCCATTAAGGCACGGTAGGCATCAAAACAAGTGCCTCTGCAGGCAAACTGTGGGTAAACAGAAAGTTGATTGAAAGTTCGGGCGTTGCAGCTGGAAAATGAAAACGGCTGAGGAAGTGGGACTCACGGAAAATCAGGGGAGAAGATAGATTTGGCGCAATTAAGTGCAGATATATGCGGCAAAGTGAAACGGTACTATAAAATGCTTTCATTTGAGGAAAAACAATACCTAAAAGATCGTTAATTAGATGCCACTTCTAGTTAGGAGTAAGTTGAGTGAGCAAAAAGTGTTTTCTAAGTAAATAAAACCGGTTTGCAGAATTTTCCGAAGAATGAAGCAAGGCTCATATTTTTCTAGTTAATATGAGCAAACAAAGCCAAGCCCAATCAATTAATGTTAATAATTAATTCATAATATCGTGATTGTGAAAACAACCGCTGGCTGATATCAATCAAGGTGCATAAATATTTGCCACCTGCCGCCGCCCACTCATTAGGAAAGCCCCTTGAGGGTCGTAAATACATATTTTATTCCTTGCGAATTGGCTGGGGGGCTCGTCATTTCTGGCCATTGTCACAGAATATGCAACTAATTGCTTTAATTTGCAACACACACTTGCACACTTTTGCAATAGCAGGCAATCATTGATGCGTATAAATCTTATAGGAACTCTTTCTACTTAATTAGTTTTAGTGTCGCACAAACAAAGGGGCATAACTAACAATTAAGCCATTGGTACTTATAAACTGAAATACGCAACAATGTGCCCAACGTTCATATGTATGTATATTTCGCAAACGAGTGTGGAGCATAAATCTTAATTACGCTTCGTCGAGCGTAAATCATCATCAGTCGAAGGAGCCTCCAGTCTCCAGTATCCAGTCACCAGTCTCCAGTTTTTGGGCCCCAGAAGGGCACTGCGATTTGATTCGAGCGAGGCAGCCGGTTCTCCAGAATGGCTCCACCAAACTTTGACAATTTGTTCGGCAGTTTTAAGTCTTTTACGATCTCCGCTGCCAGACTGACTGACTACTAACAAAAATCCCAGGCTACTTGGCCTTGTTTCTTTAATCTAATTCCGGATCTCCCTAAATATGACTGCTCTTGATTCTGAAGGCTCTTCAATATTGCACATAAAGAAATATTCTTTAGAATTTAAACATAAATTTAAAGCATTTATAAGAGCTTTCAATTTATAAAGCAAGTTTGTAACTTGGTTTTCACAAATATTTTTTAGTAACTAAAAACTTAGATTTTTCACAAACTAAAAACTTAGATTTTAGGAGTGATTTTCAGAAACTAAAAACTTAGATTTCAGAAGTGATTTTCAGTAACTAAAAACTTAGATTTCAGGAGTGTTTTTCAGAGACTAAAAACTTAGATTTCAGGAGTGTTTTTCAGAGACTAAAAACATAGATTTTAGGAGTGTTTTTCAGAGACTAAAAACTTAGATTTCATTAGAGTTTTTCAGAAACTAAAAACTTAGATTTCAGGAGTGCATTTCAGATACGGAAAACTGCTGGGTTTGCATAGAATTGAACTAAAATTTGCTTCAAGAGAGTGGGTGTATCTGAGCAACGGTTGGATATGAGTTTATTATGAGTAGTTATTTGATCATAAAAATGCTTTTCCTCTGAGTGCAGGGTCATCAAAAGGCGGAGGAGAAAAAGCCAATCTAATATCTGTGCAGTTGGCATCCTCTTTATGAGTCTGACAATCAGGTTCGCCGGTTCGGGCGGCGCAATTCAAAAACGAAATTTTTACAAGTTGTAAAGATTAAAAGTCCATTAGGCCGCAGTCGCAGTCGAAGTTGCAGTCTTAGTCACAGTAGAAGCCGCACGTATAACTTGTTTGGACCAAGCCAGCATCCATTTAAATGCGCGCAATGCAATCACTCAAATTGGCCAAAGCGCCAGAACGTGCAAATGGTGGCATGATGGAGGGTAGGGGATTACATGAAATATTTTAATCCATAAGATGCAGTTAAGTGCATCCATCAGCGCGTATTTAGAATTTAATAAATACGGAAGCGAGAACACGACTGCGAACACGACTCCCCAGCAAATGCACATCGAGAGCTAGCTATTTTAATTTATTTAAATTTCCAGCCGCTCTCGCACATAACCAACTGCAATTTGGACTGCAGCAATTGAGCGGCGAGGAGTTGAGGAGTCGAGGATGTGAGGAGCACCAGCACACGACTTGCAGTCGAGGTAAGAAAAGTGAACATCCATTAGTTGTGCTAATGATGCGCAACCCACTTTGCAACGTTCCGCCCCAAGTAGAACTCCAGATGCAGCGGCTCCTCCTCATCCTCTTCCCCATCCCAATCCACATCCCCATCCACAACCATATCCATATCCAAAGCGAAAGCCATAAGCCAGTGTCCTGTGCCGTGGACTTTACCGGCTACTTTGGAACGCATTTGGCCAGTTTGGTTAGTTAGCTCCGCTGCTCTGTGTGTGCTGCTAATGTAAGTGGCCAAGAAAGGGAGTGGAAAGTGGCAAGAGATTTGCTTAGTGAAATAGTCAGAATAGCAAATGCGCTGAGTGCTAAAAACCCTCCGTTGACTAGTGTAATTTTGGTACTTTATCGAACGCAACGTGCACTTTTACAGCTGCCGCAGGTTAATAAAATAAGAACAGGATTCGGAATAGCCTGACTTGACTTGGAGACTTTATTGAACCACTCTGTTTACCTTACAGATAGACCTGCAAAATTAAATATAAATAGCACATTAAATTAAAGCTGATTAAGAATATAGGTTTAATTACCATAAGCTGGTTCAGGTAGAACTCATAGGGTATGTGTCCGCTAATTGGATCTATGGCCACCGGCCACATCTCATCCATTTCCTCCTGGGTGAATGGCTCGCCCTCCTCCATCATCAGCTTGCCAAAGCTCTCCTTCGTCAGATAGCCCTTGTTCTCCGGATCCAAGATCTTGAAGGCCTGCAGAATTTTCTCCGGCGGAGCGGGTTCCATTCTGTTGAATGTATGATTTTGCAGGAATTATAATTCAGTAAAACCAAGCACCTTCTACCCACTTTCTTTCCATGAGCAGTTGCGAGACGTGTGGCAAGAATTTGGTCAGATGCACTTCGCCACTGGTCTCCTCCGATTCCGTGGCCGATATGACTTCGTTCACCTCCTCCTCGGTGGGAACACAGCCCAGTAGTCTGAGCACAGTTCCTACTTCCCTGACATCGATGAACTTGTCGCCATGATGATCGAACACACAAAAGGCATCCGAAATGCGTTTCTCCAGGTCGTTGTTCACTAAATGGAAATGGCTTCTTTAATTAGTAACTTCTGGCAATTCTCCGATGTGGCTTATTACAATCCATATCCATGTTAAAGGCTCGAGGGTTTCCTGCCAACTGAGACTCGCAGTGGGTGGCAAGTATTTAATCAATATGCCACTAAAGCAAACACTGTTGCCAGGGGTGATTTGAATAGATGCAGAAAGGCATTACTACTTTCTTGTACATGCGTTTCTAAGTAGCTGTTTTTTAAGGCATTCTTCTCCTTTCTTTTCTTCTCTTAGAGGGCGAACAACCTGTCGTTTTCGTTTGGATCGACCAGATCCAAATCCAGCCGAGGCGGGCCCATAATGCTACAGTAGAAACCTCCATAGAGCGGCCCATTAGGCAGCTCATGGAGGCCATCATATTGGCCCATTACCATTTCGCCGAGTGAGTCTGGTAAGGAACACGGAAGTATTCCTTGGCCTTACTGGGCGCCCTGGCCCGGCAGCAACAAGTGCATTTTCGGAGCTGTGCCCACTTTAATGGAAATTACTGCAGAGCTCGCCATTAATTTTCCCTCACATTTGTCTTCGGCCAGTTTGAGGCCCAACTGCATCTCAACGCATTCGATTCGATTAAAAAATGGCAAAGGCAAGTACAACAACCGACGACTGCTCCATTCACGCTAATGCGTGTCGTGTACAACACGCTTGCCACTTGAGCCGAGCTGTTTGCCGCATCGCATCTCCTAGAATCTATGGTGTATATATGTACATATAGTCGTATAGTAACTTCCCGCAGCTCCCATCATCGCCATCATCGCATCCACGTACACACTTGCTGCCTATCTGCCGCCATCTCCTGGGCAGTTTCTGTTCCTGGACCTGGACCTGGACCTGGACCTGGCTCTGGATCTCCATCTCCACTTGGCCCTCTGCCTGGAGCCGGGCTACTGCCATAAACACTAAAAGTGTTCGTCATTTGCTGTTCCAGATCCAATTAACCATTTTGATGCATTTGCCTCCATTAACTCTTTCCCTCTCTCTCTCTCGTTCGGAACCTTTTGCAAGGGCATAGGCCCAGTCTGGTACACAGAAAAAACACACCATTATTGTAAATACATATATCAAAATATAAATGAATATGACTTATATGTAAGATTATGTTATGATTGCCTTATATGCTTCAGGATAAAACTTGATCATCGCTGATGCAGCATAGCTTTTCTCTCCGTGTCCAATTTCGCTGCTGACTTACAACGTGATCGGAAGTTTGTCTTAGCCCATCTGCAACAAACCATACCATACCATACCATACCATACCACACCATACCACACCATACACCCATAGTAAGCCCCGACTATAGCTGACGACGTGTCCGTGACTCGCAGACCCTCTCCATCCATACGTGGCTGGTACAAAGTACTTTGTAAATGTTGGCATGATTTAAGTCGGCTCTTAGTCTCTTTATTCTGACATTTACCCCGGGTTTGTCTATTAGGCATGCGATTAAAATTTAAATTAAAGTCGCGCAGACATCGCTGCGGGATTGGGTTTCACCATTACACTGCATCGGCTGGGATGATGGCGATTCTTTTATAGAACCAGCCACGCCCATCGCAGTTCCGGTTACTGCCCTGCCGTTTTGCCTCATCTGTCAATTTCGACACCTGTGGCAGACAGTTCGGGGCACCTGGGGCACCTGGATGTGGGGACATGGAAGTGTTTCCTGTGGGGGAAATTGAACGGCTTGAAGGAAGAAATCTATTTGGATGGAAATGCGACAGCGATCGCTTTGCTGCGTGTAAGCAATTAAGTCGGAGCTAATTTATATCAATTCTAGTTCACAGATTTTTATTAATCAAACGCAAAGCCCTTCACTTGGCAACCGCAAAATAAGGTCACAGCCACTCGAATCGATTGCCCTTTCTAGATGCCATTTTCCATTAATAAACAATTATTATTATGGCTTCGTATTTTTTTTTTTGCCCAATTGAAATGGCGTTACAATGCGTGCGTACGTCGACTGGAGTAATTAAATGGAATTTAATAAACATAAACATTCGAATAATGAATGCTACCTTTCGCAGCACCAGCAGCACCGGCCAGTAAGCGGAAAACTCTGCACAAAAGGCGGCCCAGATACTTTTGTTGAATTAATTAGAGTAAGAAAGGCTGCCAGCCGCAGTCTTTAGCTACCTTTGTACTCACATGCCTTTAAACGATTCGTAAAAAGAATTCAATTCAATTCAGTCGAACTCGAAGTCGAGTCGAGTCGAAGTGATATGAAAGAATTGATTAATAATCATAGCTAAAACCTCAAAAGACCAAACCCAGGGGCTTGACTCCCTCTGCTTCCCCTGCTCCCCATCCAAAATGGTCGGCTACTGGCAAAAGCGACCACAAAAGCGCTGACGCCATGGTCCCACTCCCGAATCTCGACTCTCCACTCTCGACTCGCATCAAGGCCAATTGGGCTGGCTCCAAGCTCCAAGCTCCAACGGATCCACGCTTACACATGAAGAATAAGGTGATTTTCCTCTGAGTGCTTAGAAAATCGTTCCAGTTTTTAGTAAAAGCTCTGGAAAATCGAAGGAAAAAGTGGCAACAGCTGTTTAAGCCAGTGTAGAACGGATGTGAAAGACAAGTGTTATTTAATATTCATAAAATAAAAATTAAAAATTTCTACAAGGCATTACTATTACCAAGGAATTTCCTTTCACACATATGCATTTCTATATACAATTTCAAACATTTAAAGCACTTTTGTAACTTTTGTAACACTTTTTCTGCGTTCTACTTATTTTCCGTTCATCCGATGTAACTGTTACCCATTTTGTTAACCCGAAAATGTTACAAATTATTTGCCGTGCAGCTCTTCTATTGCTGCCCCAAACCGAGTACACATGTTGCTAGTTGCTGCCGTGCTCCATATTCTGGATACTCAGTGCTCGGGACTTGACTTTGATTCAATTTCCATATGAAAACATCGATTTGCGTTTGTGCGCCCGCGTCGTCGTAATCAAAGTGTTGTTTATGGAACACGTCCGGCGTGTTTTTCTCAATTTTTTTCCCCTTTTTTTGCTTTTAGCTTTTCTGGCTGCCTGACTTGTTGTTGTTATTGCTGCTGCCTTGTTGGCTGGCTATAAAAAATTGCTCACGGCAACAATTGCGCTCGTCGGCGAAAAAAAAAAAAAATATGTAGCAACGATTACATTTGCCTATTGCATAGAGGGACCGAAGCCAAAGCCAGGCCAAAAGCAAACGAGTCCGAGTACGAGTCCCGAGTTATGATTGAGTTCTAATGAGTTGAGAAAAATGTATCAAGGAAAACCAGTTCCCGGAATCGCAATTAGATAAGTGGGTTTATTCATGCCACAAACGTGAGCTGCAACAAGGAGAGTCGCCTCGAATCGAATCGAATGGCATCGGGAAATGGAAATTATTTCCAACGAACACTGGCCTAACAAATGTGTAGCACATTTATATAATAAGGCGTTACAAATATTTTTCAATTTCATTAATTTTTTTTTGATTTTGTTGTTGTTGGTGGGCAGCAAGAAAAATGTACCTGTCTATGGGAGAAACTTGTTTAACTGGCTTAACGAGAAGGGCATTTGGCATGAGAGATGCAAAATTTAAATTGTCGAGCATTTACGACGCATAAAAACAGAGTAGTGAGTGCATAATTGAATGAATACAATAATATGAATATTTAAATACCGTAAAAGAGGGTTTTATGTTTAAGTTAATGTACATTTTATATAGTTTCTTGGAGCCAGTTTAGGAAATCTTGATTTCTATCATTAATTTAAATGCTCTTTTACTTTCCGCGGTCTTTAAATATCCGTAACTTGTGATAACCAATTGGACGGCATTAGTTCCGTGTTCTCTCATTCAGCAGAGATTCATTCACCTCTTAACTCCGGATTCTGCACTAGCTTAGGCCACGATTGGAAGGCGTGAAATACTAATATGGAGAACACGCCTGGCAGTCAAAGGGAAAGGAAATGAAAGGAAAGAAAAGGTCGAGCTCCATCACCGATTTTCCGTATCTGCCCCGTCAGTTAATTGCCTCACTTTCTAGACGTAAAAATTGACTACGCCCTAATGTGCGTGCCTTTCCAATTACCAGGTCCAGGTCCCAGTCCAAGTTTGCAGGCCCCGCGATCATTAGCCACGTTTACTAATGATTTTCAGCCAACCTAGACCTCAGCCCAAGAGACCCTGGGAACCTGGGAAGCTGGGGAATGAGAACTGTTCCAAGTTTTCGCATGCATGTGATAATGGTTTTTGGCGGCGCTTTGATTTTCCGCCCCGTTTCGAATGGGACAGCGAACAAGACAATAAATCAATAATTATTGCAAAATAATACTGCAGTCGCCCCCCTTAAAAAACCGAAAAAAAAATGAAAAAAAAAACAAGATAAATTGCGATACTGTGCAGCGGACGGGCAGGCGTATGACTTAATTTGCCAATTTGAACGCCAAAGGCTAAAGCGTACTTACTTCTTGGCCGAAAAAGGCCAGGCAGCTGGCCAACATGGTCCCCAGATCGTTCTAAGCTTCAATTTCCGTGCCAGTGGCAGCAAAAGCAGCAACAACAGCAGCAGTCGAACTCCGTTGTCTTATTAAGGCCCAAAAGCAAACGCGTGCGCGGTGCCCAGCAAAAAGCAAAAAGCAACGAGCCGGGCCATAAGCGAACAGCAGCCGGCTGGGCTGTAAGAATTCTATTATGCCCATGCCACACAATGTGATTAACTTGTTGACCCTGTCGAAAGAGCAAACAATAAAAGTGGGTATTCTTAAAAATTTAGAACGGATTTTCGTTCGCTCGGCTGTGGCCCAAATTGCCCACGAAAGGTAAGGTAACCGCATGCACTTCCGTGCCCTGTGGTAAAAATGATTTTATGCAAACAGAAAAAAGCAAACCGAAACGGAAAGCGAGTTCGAAAATTGGCATTCGTTAGGCGTTGCTAATAATTGAAAATCTCCAAAAAGCCAAGACCGCAGAACAAAACAAGTTGCGAACGCTCAGGAATGCAACTGCCAATGCAATGCGCACCTGACTTTCCGGCCAACTGAGAAGCCACAGTGGTCTTGGTAAAACCGATTGATAAGGGATTACTTTTTGAAAGGGCAGAAATTTTCAAAAAAATTAATAAAACCTTTCACAATTTATAAGATATACAAGCATTTTTTAGGCGCTTTTGTATTAATTTTTTGTGATAAGTGAAACACATTGGTTTTGGCCCAAAAGGAAGTTTTAAATATTTATTGAATATTTTTTCGCTTTTACGAACTTGCAATCCCTGGCCCACCATACATATTGGACATGTTAATTTTCATTGTCAGCTTTCGCTGCAAATTCATGAACACTTCATAGCAACCAACTGACGGAGGCAAATGAAAATTTCATTGAAACACACACTCACTTGGCGGAAAACGCGATGGAAAATTGATTTTGCCATAGCATGACAATCACTCGGCCCAATGGCCACCTTTAGCTGCCAGGCTCACGCCCACCGAAAAAATCGAGAAATAATAGCATAAAACATAGTCATAGTTAGCTAGCTAGCTGGCCAGAAAGCGAACCGTTAGTGAACCGCTGCTAAGCCAGCTGATTCATGGCTTAATCACGGGGAATCGGTAGCAGCGACTTGCAGCCAAGTTGCTGCACCCAAAAAAGCACGGCTTTATCAGTGGATCGTCGAGGTATCGGAGTATCGCAGTATCGAGTAGTGAGTAGTGAGTGGCTCGTGCCTGGAGGCTGCCACCGTTCCACTTGGCCGCCTTTTTTGTGGCTGGCCAATTGATTGTTTGCGCCAAAAAGTGCAGGACTTGCTGGGGATTTTCGCTTTTTCGGACTCGCTCGCCGCAGTACTTTAATTGCCAAGTTATTACCCAGCCAGTTTTCACTCTTTTGTTTTTCTTTTTCTTTTTTTTGTTATTTTGTCGAAGACAACGGGCCACATCCGCTAGATGCCTGCTAGGAGGAGGGAGGAGTGAGCAGTGAGTGAGTGGCCACCAGTTTGAAGTGATCTCTGGCAGTGATCTTCTCCCATCAGCGATCTGCGATTCGCCGTTCGCGCATGCGCACCGCTGCCGAGTTATAAAAGTGTAAATAAGGTAATTAGTGCTTCCGGGCATAATCATACAAACATGACGTAGCCACCGCTGTGCACTGAAAGAAATTTCAAGCTTGCTTTTGATAATATAACTAGAAATGTATATAACATTCAATGCAATTGTGAGCGTTGTCAATAGATGATGGTGGTATTATTAGAGGGATAGCCATATGTGATGGGAGTTCTTATTGTATTGCTAGAGTTCTTCAAATATTCTTGAGTGTGGCAATGTGTCGCTAACTCAGACTTGTTGTTTTTTAGGCTGCCAGCTAACGAACTGACGCATCGCGCGCTCCACAGCTCCATAGCTCCACAGCTGGGTGTGCGAGTACCAGCGGCGTGGAGCAACCATGTTGCTGATGACAGCGGCGACTTGGACGACAATGTTACGCTTTGATGAAGTAGCAGGAGGAGCAAGCAGGAGGAGCAAGCAGGAGAAGGAAGCAGGAGGGGGAAGCAGGAGGGGGAAGCCGGAGGAGGAGGAGCCGGAGAAGGCTTCAATTGCTGATAAGCAATAAAAACAAATGGCAAGAGCATGAGCCTGAGGACCATGGACTCCAATCCAATCCGGTGATGGGTCATAAAAACCATATGTGTGTGCGTATGCGAATGTTCTCGACTTGGCGCTACCCATTAGGAGCGCGAGATTTGGCTAATTATGATGCCAGCTGATCGGCTAGTTGACTTTTAAGTGCTCCATGTTGCTTTGTTTGCCGAGCTGATGTTGCTGCTGATGCTGCTTAATTGGCAGATTGAAGTGCCAATCGATGTGTCGTCTCGCCTGAGACCCGCAATGAGATTAAAGCAAATTGGCTAAAAGCCTGTATATGAAATGAATACCAATCAAACAACTTGTGGAGTAATAGGAAGTAGCAATGATTGGGGTTACGCCCCGTAATGCTAAGCAAGAACCTGGTATGAAATAGAAACGCCATGGGAAAAAGAGAAAAACGCGGCCCAATGTGATCGGCAGGCAAAGATGCTCATTAATATTAACTGTGTTTTCCCGGCGAATTAAGTTTAAGACCAAGTTTAGTTATTCAAACTCATGTTGGGAACCTGACAACTTAATTACAAGCGCTTGGCTGTGGCTGCCACTTCGGCTGTGTCTCTGTGTCGGTCTTTTGTGGGCACATTAAACCATGATTTGTAGTGTTTAAAATTTGATTTTTCCCCTTTCAGCTTTTATTTCGAAATTAATTAACCGAAAACTACTGTTAACTCAGGGGGCACAATCGTGGACAGAAAAAACGTGATGTTTTGACGGATTTCTCAACATGTCGATTGGCCGGCGGTATTGTTTGTCTTTTTCGTAGAAAGCCCCATTTTGATGTCTTAATTGGGTCTGAATACGAAATGCGAAATCTAACAGCCTCCTCCCTTCTTCTGCTTCTTTTTATTGTACCTATTTATTTATTTTTCCAACTTTTTTGCACTTTCCGCCAGTAGAATAGATAACTGCGAACAGGCGGTGCCAATCAAAGGCGCCAATTAACACGAAGTTGTTTGGACAACTTGTATTTACTCTCACCCAATCGAGTGTGAAATTTAATCAGTGTGCGACCCGCGGAGCCATTTGAAATTCATTTTGCCCAACTCCCAAAACTGTTGTTTATTAATTTTTATGCCAAATTTATTTGCCTTATTAGCATTTCCTCATAATTTCGATAAAACAATTTGTTGTCTCTCGCTCGCAATGCCAAAAAAACAAGGGGAAGAGATCAAATCTCGACACCGAGCCACGCATTTTTAAAGCCATTTCATTGACTTGCTTCACGTAATTTATGGATACTCCACCACAGTCGGAACCAAGAGCTAAACTCAACGCCCTCGCTAAAAATTTTTCATCATCCTCTTGAGTGGAGATCTGGGCTGAGATAGGAGATAGTGTTCAAAGGGATTTGAATAGGACAGTTGGGATCGGATAGGATGGCAGAGATATCTTACTTAACATAGAAAAAATTTAGGTGCATGAGAGGAAACAAAGAGTTTTGGCTTAGTTCTTTCCACAGAGTAATCACAAAAATAGTGTGGAATGTGATATAATACATATGTATATGATATATGTAAAAAAGTACTCACAAATTCCACTGGGCAATCACTGAAAACTCGTTATGTATCTTTAAAGTCGCAGCTATCTAAGTTATTTTGCGGTGCAGAGTAGCCGAAATTCGTTGTTTCCAAAGCCACGACCATCACTCTTTTTCCTATTTAATTGTGTGTTGGTATTGCCATTTTGTATCGCTTCGGCTGTCCCATCATAAATTTGCAGTCTTATCTGGCCAGTCAGATCGCCTGTTTCCAGCGACTTGAGCATTTGTGTTGATTCTCATAATATGCTAATTAAAATCTTCGTCTTCTTCACCGCCGCGCTGTGGCTTTTGGTCAATTAAACAATATCGACATCTAGTTTTGTTTAAATTAGCATACAATTTTTGGTCTGCCCCTTCTGGAGCGACGGCGATGAGGTAACAAATTACGTACAAGCATTTATCATGTTATTGGCATCGAGCTACAAATAGCCGCGTTTCAAATAGATTTTTATTCAAATCCCATCGATTAGGCGGACTTTTGGCCCGGGCATAAATTCACTTTGGCTTTCATAAAAGTGACAGTTTCTAATGTCAAACAAAATTCGCCGCACGTTGACCAGCCAGCCATCCAGCTATCTGGCATGGCCATCAATAAGTGTTCGATATATGTATATGTTGTATATTATTTGACGTTTGTGGCCTGGGTTTGCGAATTGGCTTATTTATGCACTCTGGCCAGCGTCGTTGTCGTGTGTTAATAGTGTTTCGTTTAAATGCTAAATACGTAGTTTAATTAAACTGATTTATTGTGGGTGATCAGGTGATTTGTTGCCGCTGCTCCCAGTCAAAGTTCACTGTGCAATTAATACCCATTCCGATGCAAATTGAGAGCTGTGCTTACTTCTGTCTTACTGCTCGCACAAATGTGTACTAAAGTTAGCTGGGCCCTGTATGGAATTCGCTGTAGAATGTCTTAAATTTGTTTAAATTGCCAGTAATTGCGCCGGGTTAAATGGGCTGCCAAAAAGCACTCGGAGCCGTTTTATAGCGCGCTTTGTGCTCTCAACTCAACCCTTTTCGCTTTTTTTGCCCAGCTGCAGCCGGCGATCATCATTTAAATGCCCGCGAATGCAGCAGCTGCGCTTATGAAACCGAAGAGCTGGCCACAAATAAGCACTCAAAAATTTATAACTGTGTCTGATCATAGCAATTAGTGTGAATTTGATTTTATTGCCGACTAAGAAAACGGAAAGTGTTCACAACCAGCCAGCAGCAACAATGGCGGTCGTAAAGCCGATGCGTAGCTAAACGCGGCAAAACCACTGCAAACACGGGAAAAAACATAATGTTGGCCAAGAAAAATGGCTTAGTTTGCACTGAAAATACCACTGTACTGAAATTTAAACTACCTTTGTACTGAAATTCTAAGTGCGATTGTACTTAAAGTGAAACTAGCCTTGCACTTGAATTGAAACTAGCATTGCACTTTAATCGAAACTAACTTAAAGATTCTTCAGCTGACCAGTGCCTTTAATACTTAAAGCTCGCAACGTACATACATATGTATGCATTTGAAGGTAAATATTGGCTTGGCCATTAGTTTTTCTTTCAGTGCACACACTGCAACTGAAACGCCGACGCCGGAGACAGTTAATTGGGGCTCCGCCTTGTGGTCACACGCAGCAGCCGCAGAAGGAACCGCAGTCAAAGTCAAAGTCGAAGGCGAAGTAGAAGTCAGAGCCAAAGTCAGGCATTCATAATAAATGCTGAGGAATGAGTAAATTAAGAATTATGGCTTTAGCATGCAAATTCAAAATTTCCGATACACAATAAATTACTTAAGAGCGCCCCCCCTTCCAACAAATACAAAAAAAAGGGGTAAAAAAGGAGGAGCTAAAAAGCTAAAGAACGATAAGCGAACAAAAGCGTCGAAATACAACTGGCGATGCTTTCAATAAAGAAGTTGTAGACGTTCGCGATCTGCGAGCTAAACTTGTGAGTTATTCGAATCGTATCTGTCTGTCTACACAGGGGAATCAGATCAAGATCAAGTTGAAAATCAGAAACTTATATGTTCGAAACACAATTTGTTTATATATAAATACTTATAAGGATATTGAAAATTGTAACTTAAAAGTGATTTAAAAATTAGAATTACACTCTTTTGAGTAATTTTTATGATTTCTTGATAAATGACATTTTTTTCTGCATGGTTTTCTAATTTTTTTCCAGTGCATGGAGCCAGGCCTTGAACCAAGTTCCCAGGCGGGCAGGAAGATTAAAAGGGTCACGCATTCGCATTCATGTGGGTGGCCTCATGTGGAGCAACTGTCAGCCAGAAGTTAGCATGCCGCCAACTTATGATTTGGCCGAAAGTGAAAAGGGCGATCTTCTTGGCCAACTTTTTTGAGGTCAAGGCAGCTGGCTAAATTGGTTTACCTAAACTTAACGCGAAATGTTCATTCCGTTGCAAAGGAGTGTGGGAGCCTTCCAGCTGGTAAATTAATAGGCCAAATTAAGTGCGACTCCTAGGAAATGGTTAAAAATCGCCGGGCATCATATCCAGCGGCGTGCAATCGGAGATTTTATTTTTCCAGCTACCATTTACATAGGAGCACTCCACATCGATTGCATGTGCTCATTTTCCCACAATGAATTGATAAATGGATTTCAAACTGTGCACGGCATTCAAGACCAACTGTCCATCAGTCTTTTGGCCGCTGCTAGACTACCGATTACCGAGCAACTGTGAGGTTCCATAGCTCCTGATGCTGGCCAAGTTCTCCGAGCTCCAAATGGAAGTGGCACCTTATGTTGATGGAAAACGGGAAATGATGTTAGTGTTAGAATGTAATATCAGCTTACTAAAATAAAACACTTTTAAATTTATTCATAGAGACTTGCATAAATGTCTTCAAGATCTTCTTCAAACACCAACGAGATGCCAGGCATTGTCTATAAATTTTACTCCTTGGTAGAGTATTAAGCTACTTTCTATCCGCCAGTCCCCATATTCAATTGCGTTCATTTGTAATCGCAGTGGTTTATTTCCCTTTTAGCCTCCTGCGTCAGCTACAGTTATGGCCATAACTATGCTCATTTCTAGCATGGTTGCCATTACGATTGCGGCCAGGTTTTTAACCGATTGTTAATTGCTTTTGGCCAAGAAGCCGAGGGTGCGGGTGGGGACCTTGGGAAGGCGTTACCTGGATGCGTGTGCTGGCCATCTAGGAGAGGTGGATCCTGCTCCCATCTCCTGCTGCTGTGCTGCAGCTGCAGCTCCTTGATGCTGATGTGCTAAACGTGCGCCGGTCATTTGGCCGAAAACGATTGACGATCATGAGTGGGCCATTTGATAGCTGGGCTGGCAAGAAAGTTGCGGCCGCAGCAGGCGCAATTAAAGTGCAGCTGGCTAAAAACAGCGATGCACTGTTATGTCATAAACACTCGCGCTTCGAGTTGCGCTGCTGACAGGGCGGCCGCAAGTGTCAAAATGCCTGTCAAAAGCCACCCACATGTCGGCCATAACCATCAGGCAAATCGACTTCATGCCATCTTTTGCCAGCCGTCAAGAGATTTATTAGCTTGCAGTTTCTTTTCGGGGCCAGTCGATACGAATCTATAATAACCAGCTGTCGCCGAGCCACTTGAAATATGTATCGCGCAGATGCAGTTTTCGCCTGACTCGCGCCTGTCGGCTCAGATTGACTGTGCGTGCTGAGTTTGATTTGCAAAGTAGAAAAATAGAAAAAAAATCGTATTAAATCAGTTGCTCAATCTGCTTTTTTTTTGGCTGCTGGCATTTTCAATTAGTTCTCTAGAGCAGCGCTCGGTGAAGTGTCAAGGTCTAGAGTCGACTTGGCTTGACTTGATTTATGCTAATTCCCGAGCCACGTCTAACCATTCGACTTGGTCAAGTGTCAGGCGGGGGGCATTCAACTGGGTCATCAGGTGATTGAAGGCCTCCCAGCTACGATTTTATCCGATTTAATTCGTCTCCCCCGAGCATTAATCACTCCCTCTGGCGAGGCGTACTTTCTCCACCGCTCTGAGTAATCATCGTGGGGTAACACACATCACCTCAGCCGCAGCTGCAGTTGCTGTTGCAGTTGCAATTGGCTTCTCCTCTGGCCAAAATAGCCATTCTGTAGCCAATATAGTGGCTCTGAGTGAGCAATTGGAAGTCTCGGGAATGTTAATGCCAGCATTGACTGACAGCCGCCCGATTTTAGTGGTTCTGTTGTTGTGACGACAAATTTATGCCCTACAATGGAATTTCTGCGAAATCCTGGAAGTTCTCCGCTTCTTACAGTTGCATAGCAACTCTTCTAAATTTAAACGACAATAGTATTTACCTTAAATACTTAGAAAATAGCTTGACCAGTTTCCAACGAAATAACAGAACTTATTCAATTTACTAATTAACGGAATATTGTATAATTTAATTGGCCCACACCCAGCTTAAAACGCAATTTCACCACTTTAAGTTGCTCAAACGGGAAGAATTTAATTGAAGTGGCTTGGAGCTTAAAAGCATTTCACCTGCTCGTCTAGCGAATTTCATTTGCTGCCCCACGTGACTCATCCGCAACCGGAATCCGGATGACAGCGGCAGCGGCAACGGCAACGCGGTTGTGGCCGCATGTCAAAGTCGTCGAAAGGGAGTGTGTGTGTTGAAAAAAGGGAAAACTTTTCTAGCCGCAAACGTTAAACGCGAACGAAGGCAAAAGTTGGAGCTACTAGTGGATATAGCTGTGGATTTAAGCGCAAATCGAGCAAACTCCCAGATGTAATGAAGTCACACACGCCGGCAGCTGGGAACTTCAAATTAAAGTCGCAAGACTGACAACAGTCCGTATGATTTATGTGCACTGACCCACTGCATGTGTCGCAATAAAAAAGGTACTGCCACGCTGAAAATAATCAGAAATAAGGAATGCTACACAATTGCATAACTAATCGGCGGCGACACCGAGTGACATTTTAATTGTGCCTCCATGATAAATGGATGGAAGACCGTTTGCCGATTGCCGATTGCAGATTGCCGATTGCCGTTCCCATCAGTGCGGCAAGGTAAGAGAGTAGATGCATGTAACTGCCATATGTTGCCGCTGCCAATTAGACATCGCAAGTTGTTGCCACGTAAATTAATTTAATTATGTCAATGCAGCTTACCTTGGAGTCAGCGTCGCTGCACCAGCTGAAGCTGGCTTAGTTTATTTGTCAAGCGGTGTA
Organism: Drosophila teissieri; assembly: GCF_016746235.2. Taxonomy (NCBI): domain Eukaryota; kingdom Metazoa; phylum Arthropoda; class Insecta; order Diptera; family Drosophilidae; genus Drosophila; species Drosophila teissieri. The sequence goes on from NC_053030.1 coordinate 18,230,343, forward strand.
AAATGGCGTAAACTACATTGGTAGCAAGGCATTGGGGCCAGCAGCAGCAGGAGGAGCAGCAGGAGGAGCAGGAGGAGAGCAGCTGGAGCTGCGGAGCACTATATGGAATAGGAGCCGCTGACATGCAATGTTCCCGGGTCGCTTGGCGAGTATTAAGATCGATGTGTGCAAGTTGTGGTAGACCGCAGCTCAAATAAGCTACCTATTATTGTAGAAGGTCGTCAGTGTAGAATGTTTTCTTTTCCAAAGCAAGCGAAACTGATTTGAAACGCCAAACTGATGAGCTAGATAAATTATTAATTTTAGGTTTATTCCAAACGAACTAAACAGCGTTTTATATTTCCTATAAACAGTAACTAAACCACTAATTATTGAATTGAGTAAGTGACTGAATGATTGAGTAGCACAACCTTACAAGCGACCCTCGCTGCGAGTGTCAACTGTTGTTGGTCGAGCTTGAGCTGATGCTGCTGTTGCTGTTGTTGTTGCTGTTGCTGCTCTTGTTGCATGTTGTTGCTGCGCGGCGCTTTTGTAATTAATCAAACCCAAGCACATTGACAGCGCGTAGACAGAGCACGGAGCTGCAACTAAAGCTGGGCGCTGAGCTGGGAGCTTAAGAGCACTATCCACCATCCGCCATCCACGTCCATCCTGGCCAGCTGTCCAGTTGGCCAGTTGCCCCAGTCCGACATGTTCGTGGCCATGTCGATGTCCCTGACCGACCGCATCGCTGAACTTTAAACTTTTAAACTGCGGCGACTTTGAGCCAAGTCCCACCCGCAATGTCACCAGTGTCACGATGCCAAAACGCTGCATCCAACATTCAGGTGCAGTAAATTCGAGGACTGCGCCAGGATGTGCTGGCCAAGATGGTTGCCCGCACACCCAGCCAAGTCGAAATCGAAGTGTAGTGAAAATAAATGGCCCGGCATTATCGCACTTGCCATCGAAAATAAATTTCAGCCTGTACAATTGCAAATTGCAGTGATTCCGACGATGTCGTTGTTCCCCAAGTTTCTGCTCCTGCAAAACTACTGACATACAACTCGAATTTCCTTTTCGTTTGGCGGTAACAAGGGGCACTCCACTCCACTCGGGAATTGTCGTGGTAATTATAAAGCAATTTCCACACGTATCGAACGGCGATCGCATTGGGAGCAGCACCTGGAAAAAAGGAGGGCCCTCGCCTCTGGACAGGGAAATTAACCTGCGACGAGTGGAGTGGAGTTCCACGTCAACGGGGCGACTAGTTTGTCCAGCTCTTTCGCATTTGTCAGGGCAATTTATGCACAATGCAAGGCTGAAATGTATCTTAAGCTTCGGCAACAGTGTATCTTCTGCCTGACGATGTTGCAACTGGCACAACTGCAACAACTGCTGCTGCTGCTGCTTGTGCTGCTGCTGCACTTCAAAGGAAAATGCAGTACGTGCAATTATGCGCCGCGTTGCACATTATTAGAAGTGACTGTTGGACGTCGATGATGTGGTTACATTGGATAGCCCGCCCGCCTATCCGTATCCGTACGTGCATGCCGGCGATTAATGCCTGATTAGACACTCGACAGGGGCCGATTTAGATCGAGATTGCGATATGGATATGGGCTATGGGATATGGCCAGAGATGACAGCGCGCCAGAAGAGCTGGCAATGATTGAAATGTATCTGGGACATCGGGGATGTTGCCACGTACGCGTGTTATGGGGCATTTCCTGGCCACATGTTGTACTTATCGGGCACTAAAACGTAAAAGAATGTTTCCTTTATATAACTCAGGACCGCAATTGATTTACGGAATCGCAAATGGAGGAAATGCCTCACTAATTAGAGGCAAACGCTTGGATAACCCACTTCCCAGAGTTGCAGCATCCACTTGAACAACATACATCTATCTGAATAGGGCAAGATATTTTATAGATTTGCCATCAATTAAATTGGATAAATTTATGATATTCTGCCGAATAATTCGCATAAATCACTGCTGCGCAAGGGATAGCATATTTGGGTCACTAGGCAGAGAGAGAGAGTCCCATTTAAATGGGAAATCACTTGAGAATCTTCCAAGAAATTTGCCCCAGACTCGCAGGCAGCAGCAGCATCAGCAGCATTACATTTGGATTTTTAGGCGCACAGAAGCTGCCACAAAGATGTCCAAACAATCCGAGAGGCAAAATGTAATGCAAGTTGCCCAATAATCGGTGCGAAGAGCAATTACCAGAACGAGATAAACAGACACAGATGAAAGGCAACAATCACAGATTCAATTGAAATGAAAACCAAGACGAAATGTTATTTTTTCCAGCTTTTGCTCTTCATTATTGAATTTATCTAGAAGATACACTCACTCATGTCTACATGTATGCATGTACATGTACGTGCCACCGGGTCTGCAGTGCTTTGGTTTTTGTGGTTGTGCGTTAATGAAAAATTTCACTTTTCAAAATGCTCGCCTCTGCGGACTTCAAAAGCAAACAGCCCAGTCCATTGTTGGTCTATAGAAATCCCCAATCTCCAATCCACTTGAGCTACTTTTAACGCAGCAGCTACGAGGCAACGGGCAGAAACAATAATTATTACGATCAATTTAGATGCAGATTGCATGCGGCGGCAATTGAGGTGGGTCCGTCTCTGAACAACGCCCACTAAAGCCACACATACAGCCGGAAAACACTGGTGCACTGTCAAAAAAATCAGTAAAATCATATGAATTAGTTTTGAATTACCTACAATATTTGTTTTCTGTTTGGACCCATTTACACTTTATTAGAAACACTTTTTGCTGGCCTTTTATAAATGATTCAGCACTGTGTATACATAGCTCGCTCTTCGCTCAAGTTTCTTTCAGTGCAGCCAGTCGCAGATACAATTTCGACTTGATTACTAATGCATAGCTGCTCGGCTTTTCTTGGCCAGCTGGCTACTGGCTACTGGCACCTCAGCCGGCTGTTTTGTTTGCATACTGGGCCAGCGGCCCCGAAACATTGTCATAATAATTATGAACCAAATAAAAGGCCTCAAGTGAAACGCCTTCGTGGTCAGCGGAGCAATTAGAGCGATCTCAGCCTGGCGATACTGCCATAATGAAGTCTGGAGAATCGAAATGCCATCGAAAGAGTCGCCCAACATAAATAAATGCATTGTTTGTTTCATATCCTTTTCAAAAATATTGCTGAGCTGGCACTCCAATGTGTGTAATTCGGCAGCCGTCGGATTGGTGAGGTTTTATGACTGACGATTCTAGTTTGACACACAATTCTTCTTTCACTTTTCCTTTCGATGTACAAATTAGTTAAATCAATAGCAACTCAACAACTAAGTCAAATGTCCAACGAAGGCACTTGAAGAATTTCCTCGTACTCAGCACTTCAATCCCTTGTAATCAGTGCACTGCACCGATAAGATTTTCCGCGTTGCAGTGGGAAAACCAATTAGAAGATGTCGGCGGAAAAATAAATGCAAACAATGTGCTGCTTGATTGCTGTTTGTCCGCCGCCACTGACAACTGCAATTTGCCGATAAGACGCGCTTAATTTGCTGCTGTTTCATAGATAACTTAGCCATAAGGGTGTCGGCAAATGGAATCTTCGAAGATTAGGTATCTGTACTGCATAGCAAAGAAACTATCATTTTAAAAAAGCGTTTCCCAATTGCCGACCATAACGAATGATTAGCCCGCTAATGGAAAACTTCCGGCATTCAAAGTCTTAAGCTCCCCGCCCGCATGCCACATACACCAGATGCTGCATTTAATTGTAAACAGAAATCTTAACGAAATTAATTTTAAACTGAAATTCTTGAGACTTATGAAAATGAATGTCAGTTCAGGTCAGGTCCGCTTTCCAACCACAAAACCCGAATTGACAAGCGGAAGTAAGCAATGGCTTCATAGCTGCACATTCACATTCACATTCCCAGCGGAAACTGCAGCTTTACATGTTGGTTGGTAGACGGACGAGCATGCAGCTCGGCTTATACATTTTTAATTTTTCATTTTCCTTTAAAGCGGATTCCAAATCAATGGGCCCTGGCCCAGAGTACCGTACTACATTCCATCCCAGCTGCTTGCAACTGCAACCGCAGCACGTTCGTACGGCTGAGTCGCGGAACTCACGACAGGTGGCGCTCCTTCCTGTCTCGTCGGGGTCATAAAAATTGAGCTATTAAATAATTTCTGTCACACAAATTTGCTTTTATTGTTTATTTCCGTTTTCGGTGCCAGGTGCCGCCCCCTTTTTTTTGGGGGAACTTGGGGCCCCACACAAGTCTTCTTCGCTTTCCTAGTCTTCCCAGCTAATTAGCATTATTATGCACAATTCTACATATTTACTTAGTGCTACGAGTATTTGTTGTGCCATTAGCCCCGGCGAGCGCATTTTCCACTTAAAAGCTGCGCTGGCATTTTGTCTTCGCGCTCATTTTTGTCACTTTGTGGCTTGTTTGTCGTCTTTGGAGGTGTGTGTGCGTGTGTGACTCATACCCATTCCAAAGATACAAAACTGCGACTTTGATCTCTGTTGTCTTTGCAATTCTGCTGTGGCCCTTTGATGTTGTCTGTTTGGGACAATAAAATCACGAGTTGCCGCAAAAGTTTCCGCAATTTGCGGTGGCGTGGCTCCATTCAAGGAAATGTCATTAAAACCCTAGACGTCCAATAGTTTCTTTTTCCAAAGGAAAAGCATGCAGCACGCAACAAGTGTCAACTTGGGGCAACGAGGCGGCGTTTCCCTTTAACTTTCCAACATTATATGATGACAATAAATCCAAATAGCAGAAGATACACCGCCCAAAGTCGGACCAACTGTCAGTCCACACAATTGACAAGCTGTTCCCCACCACCTTTCCAGCCATTATTTGTTTGCACGGCTTTTTTCTCACCCTAGTTAAATTTTGTCGGAGTTCCGGGCCAATACCAAGCCCATCTGTTATCATGGCGCAGGGGGGGAATGGAAAAAAGGGAAGCGGGACAACAAAAAGGCACCGATTGAATAACTGGCACAAATCGTTGGGCCCGCGTAAATATTATTTTTAAATATTTATGTTTCAATGAAATGAAAATTGCAGGCCAACAGACGTTGTTTGCGATATTTTTGCCCTCATGCCGCCGACTCTTATTCACGTTCCATAAACAAATAGTCGGAATCTGCACCAGTTGTGACATATTGACCCGCCACGCCCCCTTTCGCCAACGCCCGAAAGTTTTTTCATTATTATTTGCAATCCTCTCCTGAACTGCATTTCCAAAGTGTGTCAATAATTATCACAGTGGAATGGGTGGCGGTGGTGCAGTGACTGTAAAAAAAATATACAAAAATTAAGAATGAATGGATATATATTTTTATGGGAGAATAGGTCAAGTTGCACAATCGCATTAAATTGAAGCAGCCGATGGCTTAACGCTTTATCAGCCCAACTGTCGGATTATCAGTAATGCGTTTACAGCTCGGGAATATATCTGCTTTGATCAGTTCATAAATAGCATAATAAAATAATCCTAATCAATAATCTTTACATGTTTAAGCTAATCAGTTGCCCAATAAATTAGTTGTGTATTATTATTAAAGCAACTGGAGTTCATATTTTCTTTCACTTAAACCTTTAAACCCTTAAATTAGCTTGGGCCCATTTCCGGCTCGATTTACGGCCTGCAAGCCCTTCGATAAATTTCATTTTCATATACCATAAACCCAATCAAGATGTGATTTAAATTTTTCCAAACTTCCTGCCGCCACGAGCAAAGCGGCTCATATTCACCGCGTTCCATTCAAGAGTATTACAATTTTGGTTTAAGCGCATTTCCGCTGATATGCATTGTGTGCATTTATGCTCCGGCAATAACAACAACATATTATGTATAAATAAACAGCAGTGAACTTAAACAAACTGTTTGGTTTTCTGGCTCAGCGACAGTCGCCATACTCCATACTCCATACTCCATATACGGAATACGGTATACGGTGTTCGATTTTGATTTCGATTCTTTTTGCCCCAATGTGTCGACGCATTGATTACGGGCGCACGTCTGTCTGCCACTCGAATCGAAGCTATATATCTCGGTATATACTCCTATATATACATAGGTATGGGTGGTGGCACCATTAAGGCTGACTGACTGCCCTGGCCATATAACTATAACTACATAACTATAACTGGGTTTCCTGCGGATAAGATCGCGTACATAACTCATTACTGCCTGGGTGATATGGGAGACGACACTCTGGCTGTTTAAGTTACTTCTTTCCGAGTGCTAAGAACACAAAAGTGGGGGGAGTACTGAAATCAGTTTCACTGCAACAGCATTGGGCTTTGATTATGCCCTATGACGAACTAGGAGTCTACCATTTCATTGGGCGTTTTCAGTTTTTAACATGTAAGGATGCATGTTTGTAATCATTTTATTATAGAGGATGGGTTGTTTTAACATGCACATATCAGCCGTAAACAGCCCCATTTAAAAAAGATCAGATATTTATTTTTCGCACATCGCAGTACGATAGCAGTCTAACGTAAATAGGGTTTTGGGTATTTATGACTTCGAAATGGGTTTTATCTGTACCTGCGAGGGTATTTCACAAGTCGTCTATTCAAACACGGGGCATTGAGTCTATCGAATGCCTGATATTGTTGTTCTTGGACATCGCTGCCTGCCGGCTGACTGATAATATGATTCGTGCCCGCTGCCGATATTGGAAGAGGGGTTGGGTTGGTTGGTGGAGGCAAAACAAAATAACTACGTGGCAGTTGCAACGACTTGGCTGCAATCTGCTGCCCCAGTCCCCCGATTGTATTTCGATCAACTCGCTGTTGTTTTGGCTCAGTGCAGTTGTTTGCTTTGTCGCACGGAGAGAAACGCACGCGTTAAGCACACAATTATGCAGACAGTCAGGCACTCGGCATTCGGCATTTGCTCTCTGGTCGATCGAGGTCCGCACTACGACGGACAGCTCCATTTTACACACCAAAATTAGATAAACAAACAGGGACCCAAATTCAATAAACAAACACACAATACTTTGATTGCACTGCAGATAGTCACTCGACCGGGAAGATACAAATGCAGCTACAGAGATAGATACAGTACAGATACAGATACAGATACGAGGCTTGTCCACATCGAATCATTTTTGATGCATCCATCGCAGTTGCTTGGCTTTCGTTTGTCCGCAGGGCAAATATGACTCAATTTGGCTCGCCCGAGAAAGTCGAGTCGAGTGGAGTCGAGAAAACTTGTAACCTCCTGCTAATATGCAAAATCAATAGCTCCCCGGGGCGTATGTGGAATGGGAATTTTCCTAGTGGCCGGCTACTGTTTTCAATTTTCAGATAGGTGTCGCTTGGAATGGGGAGATCGATCGAGGGCGCACTTTAATGCATAATTTAAGTAATTTAGTATTCAATATTAGCAAATGACAAAAAGCAATTAGACGACTTTGCAAGTCAAACAAACAAATGCATTGATTCGAATGGTATGAGATATTTACACTCTTACACATGTCTAATTGTTGTCTGAGTGGATTTGATTTATGCACTCTTGCAATCGTGAATTATACAATATCATTAAATACTAAAACATCATCAGAATGTGGATATTAATTAACTTTCTTGAGCAGTCTCATTTCAAATTGCATTTGAACAGTAGCTTCGATAAATGTTGCTATAATTACCAGCTTATTGCGTGACTTTCTCGTGCATATTGATCTACAAAATGCACATGCACTTATGCTAAGTATATAGACACATTAGGGCATTATCCAATTCCATCTGCGACAGAGTGTTATTTTATTGAACAGCTTTCCAGCTTTCCCCCCGAAAACACCACGTAATTGCTGCAATAATCACATACTGCCGACGATATTAGTGCAGGCAAGTAAATGCAAATCCGTATCTGTATCAATGGGCAATGCCTGGGAATTTTGTGCCAATGCAATCGCAATAAAACGCAATAATATCGCTTGCATTACAAATCAATTTCTGGCCTGGCACAAACACAGCAGATATCCATGCTATTAAGGCACTTGGATCTGGATCCAATTGCCATTTTGGTAAGAGGGCGCTTCATGGGTGGGCTTAGCTGCAAGTGGGCGGCAAATATCCTAAACGATAAATATTTAAAAGGCTGTCGAACTTGGCCAAGGCGTCTCCGACCAGCCTCCTTTGCCAGTTGGATGCAGTTGGATCCGAGTCGCTTCGTTCGTGGCTTTCTGTGTGCAATTTAGATAAGTATTATGACATATTTGACACTCTTTCACTTTGCCAAATGGACAGCCAACGACTTAGTGATTATTTACTCGCAACCAAACTGCAATGCCCATGGAGTTGCCAGAGATGATGGGGTGTGCAGGGTATAAAAATCGATGAAATGCAATTACCGAGAATGCCTGCCTGCCTGCCTGCCAGACGTCGATACTCACTTATATTATAATAATAACATTTGTTGTTATTCTCGCTCTCGTATTGATAAAAAGGGCGTGGGTCGTGCGTATACATATCTCATTGGCGGCATTTGTCGTTGTCGCCTAAGCCATAGCAGCATAACTGATAAGCTGCAATTACCTGCATTGATAATTTCGAATGTATTTCCATATAATGCATACACAGCCCCAACAGTAATAATCGTAATACTCTGCCATAAAGGCCAAATGACAACTCGGGGTCTCTTCCATCTGCCCCTCTGCCTCTCTGCCACTCTGCCCCTCTGCCACTCTGCCCCTTTGCCCCTCTACCACCACCCCGATCCCCGATCCTGTGTGGCGGTCTCCGGTTCCCCAACTCCATCTGCAACTCCATCTCCAACTCCGATTCCGATTCCAACTGCTGGTACAACTCCTCCGAGGCCCCGGGCACACCCATAATTGAATAGCTCAGCGACGTGTGTGAGATTGCGGGTGTTTGGACTCGGATTGCTTTTGCTTTTGGCTCGCTTTGTTTCAGTTTGGCTTGGCTTGGTTTCTTTGGATTTCCCTTTTCCAGGTGGCATGCAGCAGGCAGTAGTACGTGTGATTACTATTTGTGGTAATGCTTAGTGGAATCTCCTTAAGACAAGGACACAAATGCAAAGCCAGGGCAGCAAGTTCGTTCTGATATCTTAACATTTATGCCATTTTTCCATTGGCCTTTTAAAACCTGAAAATTTGTGGAGCTTCATTGAATTTAATATTAAATAAATAAAATTCAGCAGTTGTATAAAATTCATAAATATTCTCTCATGAATTTATTTACAGAAAGCTTTAATAAAAGAGTGAATCGCAAATGGAAAATGCAGGAAGTAGGTTCAACAAAATTAAGATATCTTTTGTAAATGATTGAAAATATATACCCTTCAAAGAAGGCTTTTAGAAAATTATACATTACAAAAATTTAAACACTTAAGAGTGTAGTGCAAATGTATCTTTGAGATACAAACAGTTCGCTTCTCTTGTTCAGTACTATCTGCAACTCTATTCATCTGGTGCAACTTCCAGGTCATCTTCTATCAGCTGAGCTTTCATTATTTTTCGGTAGCTCCTATCAGCCCGAACACAATTTCAATTTTCCTGCGACATGGAGCTCCATCCGAAATGGAAACAATTCATGTGCCTGGGCTGCTGATCAATGATAATTTTTCCAACAAAAAAACAACTCTCATGCATTCTTATCGGCGCTGTGGCAACCAAAAACTCTGCCTTCGAGTGTTAGGAATTATTAATAATAAATTACAAATTAATACTGGAGCTGGGGGGTTGCAGGTTCCTGCGGAGGGCCAACGCTAATGAAATTTCAATTAGCTTGTCATGTCGTGGAGGAAGTGGCTGTGCCCCCAAATGAGTGGGGCATGCAGTTTTAATCAGTGACTGGCTGGCAGCAGATCTTATGAAATCTTAACCCATTTTATATTGACAAGCGTAATTATGCGCACGACACAATTGTCATGTTGAATATTGTCAAGCAATTGTTTAAGCCCCAGCATAGTTATGCAACCTAGGGCCACGTGCATCCATCCACCTGCAGTCACGTTGCAGTTTGTCATCCTTTTGGACATGTAGCCACTTGGTATGGGGAAATCCATTCCAAAAGACAGTGGCTACGTGTTGGTGTTGGTGATGGTCGGCCGGTGGTCCTTTTCGGTCAATTAGTGCTCGGGGAACTCGCTTTTTCCCCACTCAGGTCCATTCCACAATGAAGCACTTGTGCAATAGTTTGAATATCTTATGGATGCATACATTATTTATGACATGCTTCATTTTGGTAGCCCTGACACAAGTGGGCAAGGGGAGAGGTGTTCCTCGGTGCAGGAAGGAAGGGAAAATTCAAATTCCTGATCAAGATAATGCTGGGTACAAAGTGTAAAACATTGTGTAGAAAATCACAAGCTACACAAAAATTATTATCGGCTTAAATTAATAAATTAAAACAGGATCTCCTCGAAAAACTTTCTCCAAGAACTTGATCAACCTAAATATTTAAAATAATATTTATAGATATTAATTCTTGATCAAAACGTTTAGACAGACTAATCAATTCATATCAAGGGTATTTCCTATTTCATGCCAACATTTACCAAAAAATTGTCTTTATTTGTGTTTACCTGTTTGACTTTGGTTGGAAAATGCTGCTTACAATTTTAGTCATTGATTGCCCAAGTGCACGATGGTTCGTTAGAATTCTTTTTTATTTGATTGCAAGAAAAATTATTTATGACTGTGTGCAGTCGTATTTGAAAATTCAAGCACACGCACATCCCCCATCCAACCCATGGATATTTTGTTTCCACCAATACACAAACACTCGTGCGTCATTCCCATCGTCTTTTTGCCTAATTGTAATTCATTCACCGGCATTTGCATATTGTTTTCTTGGCCCAAGCACTTGGCTCCTTCTCCTACTCATTCCCCTCTCCTCTCCTCTCCGTTTTTGTAACTGTAGTTTCGTTTTGGAGTGCCCAGAAAGGTTCTGCTTAATTGTGGCCTCGACTCTGGGCCCCAGTCTTAATCATAAACGACCTATCCGATCCCAATCCCAATCCCAATCCCGATCCCGATCCAGGCCCACGGCCTCCAGTTGCAGAGGCAGTCAACACATTATAAGGGCCTGTTGCCCCAATCAAGCGTGCGCGTGAGTCCCATCTTTTTGCGGTGGCTAACTGAATTCAATTACCAAAGTGCCTACTATATGCAAATAAGCCAGGAGTGCACTTGACAAACGCACACACACACACACACACACGGCGTAGATACCTAGATACAGAGATGCGGAGATACGGATGCGCAGATACAGATACAGATACAGATACAGCTACAGATACAGTGTATACAGTGGCTCAGATCGGCGACGAACGACCCCAACAAATAAGTCGAGTTGTTGCACTCGAGCTACCGGCACTTGCCTCCTTCCTCCTCCGCCATGTGAAAAGTCAGCCGTGCAGATAAAAACCTTAATATAAGCATAATTAAGTTGATGATTTGTACAAAAAGGGGAGTGATGAAAAACACAAGTGGCCCCTGGCTGCTCTCTTCGCTCCGGGTATCGCTTAGTGGTCGCCATACTCGCCACACTCGAGTCACACACAGTGGACACTCGCATTGAGCAACAGTTGAATGATTCATATATATAAGAAAGAGTATTTATTGAGTATGAACATAATTATAGCGTCTTGAATGGTTATAATTGACTAGATGAGTTGTACCAAATGTCTGGTAGCTTTTACGTAGGTTTGTCCGTATTTCCACTTGGTGCTTCATCGGCCAGTTGGAGATAGAAGCCTTTTGTGTCTCATTGCCTGTTGCTGCGGCTGTGGCACTGCCAAAAAATGTGTCGATGACGTCGCACCAAGTTCAATGACTATCCCGGCTTGGCGGCGTTAATGGCGATGGCGTTTCCTTTGGCAGAGCCTCAAATGCTCGATTGCCCCCGCAGCATTGCATAACAATTAGTTGGGGATGGGAAACGGGCTCGTTGTTGATTGTGCCAAGTCAATCGAAATGAGGCACAAATAATAATTTACAAATGGCTACGAATATGTGTATAGATGTCTTCATTAGGCATTCCAGATGACACATGCGACGTCCAAATCGGGCTGCACCCTTTTTTTGTTTTTTGGGCAGCATTCTACACTGGGATCTATGCTAAATTTATGCCTAATGAGCGTGGCATTCGGTTTGATAACTCATTTGTTTCCCCACTTCTTTCTAAACGAATTGAGGCTAAATTGGTTCCACATGATGCTCGGCTACCGATGATGAAATTCGGTTCTATCTGCGATATTGGGGAAGATGTTTTGGGCTAAGGTTTGTTGCTTTACGCAGCAGCTGTGTGCCAATCACAAGAAACAAGCCAAAAGGCAAGAAACCCGTCCATAAATAACTTATGCCCGATTCTCTCTGCTTTTTGCCTTTTGCGAATATATTTTCATGCCGCTCTTGCTATCCAACCATACAAATAGCATGGAAAACTAAAATCAAAAGAAACAGAAGCATCAGCAGCAGCAACAGCAGCAATTCAAACGAAAACAAGGCGAAAAAAATTAAGAAATTCTCTGGCACACACTTTGGAGTTTATCATTGTAATGCAAATGAAGGAAGTGCGCGAGACTGCCTCCTCCCCGGTCTCCTTTCTCCCCCCTCTCTCCCCCTTTCTCCAGCCCACCTTTGCCATTCTGTAGAATTCGAGGTGAGGCTGTGGAGCAGCAGCAACACATCAGAAGCAACAACACCAAAGGCAACAGCAACAGCAAAAGCAACAACAAGCACAACGGCAACATTTTGATGCCGTGGGAAATGCGAAAGCGGCACACTATTCGCTGACTCTTACACTGGCAGAAAATGCCACTTAAATAAAATACTAGTAGGAAAATGACACGTCAATAAGGGCTACAAAATAGGGAAAGTTGCGATGTGGAAATGAATAAAAGTATTTAAATGAATATTTTTATGAATATGTAAAGTATCAATTTTGGAAGTATTTGAAATATTTAAATTAATCTTTTAATGAATATGTAAAGTATTAATTTTGCAAGTATTTAAAATATTTACATGAATCTTTTTATGAATATGTAAAGTATTCATTTTGCAAGTAAGTAAAACCATTGAGCTCCAAATAAAACCCATCATTCTCATAACACTTGCTTCAAAATGATTGATTTCTCGCAGTGCACTCGCTTTTCTTCAGCGTGGTGGGACCCAAGTGGAGCAAGGTGGGGCTGTGGAGCTGTTCTCGCTGTTTCACTGTTTTACTGTTGCTGCAGTCGGATTGTCAGTGCGTCAGTCAGCCACTCTCGCAGCCAGTCAGCGAATGTGATTGCACAAGAATGGCAGCGAAAAAGTTATGAATATGAATAAATAATTTTACGCAGATTGCCACGGCTAAGATAAAATATGCTCGCTGGCAGATGCACAAGTACAAGTGCGTTGCCCCCACAACCTTCTTTGGCAATCAGTGTCAACGTAGTACAAGTAGTTTTCGAGAGGAAGCACTTTGAGTGGTGCTGTTCCAGTTGCAAAGTGATTGAAAACAAAAGTTCTCTTGATTTCGATGGCAGCTCAATAAGCGCATTTAACCAGAAACTATATCTCTTGACCAAATGTTAAAGTATTCATATATTGCGGCGGCTGTTTGAGTTTTAAAAAACTTACATTTAGGACCTTGTTGAACTGATTCTTGCTGGCTGCTCAAGGACTCAAGCGGCGCAGAACGAAATAGTTAAATATTCGAGTTCGCGAAAACCGCATGCATAAATAGCAGACAGCCGACTGCAGACAATAGTTCTCGGCAGCATTGCGGCCCAATTCGGCGTGGCCAGAACGGCGTTACGGCCAGATTGAGCGAAGGCCCAGACCCACGTAGAATATAGCCACCTACCCACCAGCCCACCTATCCACCTACCTGGCAAACGGCTGGCGGTCAGTCATCTCGACCAAGTGACCAAATGGCCAACGGACCAACCAACCAACCAACCAACCAACCAACCAACCGACCGACCGCCGTGTCGGCCAACTTGTTTTGTAGTTGTCTATTTATGCGCTTAGCGCTGTTCGTACGAGTACGAGTATGCAAATAGTTGGCGTACCTATCGCATTGCCCTCGCACTCCTCCGTTGCCACACTGAACCAGTTTTTGTTTTTGCTTCGTCCTGCCGCCGCCGCCGCCACTCCCCCTTGTTTGCATTTTTTATTAACAAACAGTGGAAAAAACGCGGGCGGCGGCAGCAAGGGAATCCCAAATATTTGGTTGAAATGAAAACCCTTTTTTGTATTATTTCCTCCGCTGAAGTGCTGGGCGTACGCTTAGCAATCCGGCTAAAATGCCGATAAGCCGGAGAGGGTTGCACGTAGCCACCCCAAAAGCAGAAAACCAAAAAACCAAAAAAAAAAAAAACCTGAAAGCCAACCTTCGGGCGGATTGTTTGTGTAGTTACAACGATATTTCATGTATGCCACGCATAATCGTTGTTGTTCTAGTGTATTAATTTTGGTTTTTAATAAAGCATAAATATTTGTGTTTGCGCTTACGCCTCACGCCCTGTTTTTATTAAAGATTGGCAAATCAAAATTCAGTGCCAAGCCCCCTGCCATTGACTTTCGCATATAGAACGGGATATTTGCTCTGTAAATAGTTATATTTATAGTTGGAGAGATGATGTCCGTAATTCGGCATTATCCGTGGGTAAGCCCACACTATAACATATATGTCCAGTGTTTATCGTAGCCTGTCAAGCAGCATTAATTGCAAATTCCGCGGTGACAGGCGATCGAACAACAGGTAAATGATATGCTATGGCTTTGGCCATATCACAAGCTGGTAATACCTTTTATGGCCCGCAAGTGATTTGCCTTACACATGCAGTTTGCATGTTTTAATTATTAAACAAATCAATTTTCTTGGGCCCCGCGACCCAGCAACTTAATGGCGAGTTATCCAATTCTTTGGCTGCCCCCCCAACAACAACGGTGGCTTATGCAAGTGCGCACACCCGTGCAATTAAATTTGCATAAATGCATTTTTAATATCGTTCAATTTTTGCAAACGCGTCAACCCACTTCACTCCACTGGGGCGTCGTTAGACGAGAAATGGTCAAGTCGGCGGGTGTGCCGGCTAATGACATTGGGTGGGTGGTGCTCAGGGTGCTCGGGAAACTTTAAATCGATTTCCGAGTTTCCCGGACCCATTAGATATTAATGTTGCAAATTAAAGTCGTTGATTGAGTTGCCTGAATGGCTAGAAGATCTGGCATTGGGCTACCCTAACGCATTTTGAATGCAAATATATCTATTCTTCACTTTATAGCAGTAACTATAATCCTAAATGACAATATCCATTATTGCCACTGTTTCAAAATGTCAATGAACTGCAACATTTCCATGACTCAGAGTGCCAGTCAATTATCATATTAACGATAATCATATCTGGATTGGACTGAAGCCCAAGTTCTACTTTTCGAAAGATACTTTTAAACTCGCACATTCAGATACCGCGACTTTAATTAATCACAGATCTAATGGCCCTTTAATTAGTATTGACATATCCTGAAAACCCCGCTGTCCTATGCAGTTTTATTTTGATTTCCGTGAAAGGTCAAGAGTTTTTTCCGTAATTGTCAATGGTCAAAGCCAACGACCATCTGCTGGTGCCACCCGTTTTAATGCTACAGATACATTTGTATCTGTATCTGCAGCTGAGTGTGTGTGTGCTTTCCATTTCGCCATTAAATTGGCAACTAGCAGGGCTTTCCTTCATTTTGCTGCACTTATTTTGTTGTGCTTGCTTGTTTATTGATTTTCAATTAGTTGGCTTTGCTTTGGATTTTCCAGCTGGGATTCGGCTACTCTTTTATTTTTTACCATTTCCACCATTCGAAATGACATACTTAATTTGCCAGTAGAGTGTGTGTGTGTGTTGTATGTGCATTACATGACATAAAGTTTGGCCCCTCATAAAGTCGCAAGTTCAGTGTTTGTTTTAAGCCAGAGGAGCATCCATCGATTTTGGCCAACGACTTTGGCACGAGCTCATGGCTCTGCGGCTGACTTTGCCAAAAAAGTGTCAGGGTTACACCAGAAATAGACACATGCCAATACGCTGCTCATAAATAATGGGAAATTTTAGATGCTCTGAGGACTATCCATTCAGCTTTAAGTTTAAAGCACTCGCAACCGGGGCTAATTGGGAAAACGGAATAACTGAATCGTTTGTAACATTAATGCAGTTATATAGTTGTGCGGCCATGCGTCTAAATTAAATGTATTATATGGGTTTTGTTTCCTTCCTTTTTGTTTCGAATTTTATTATTTTATTTGAGGACATTAGCCGATGATAGAGTTGCGGTTTGCCAAAGCATGAAAAAAAAACCAAAAAGGGGGAAAATGCGATTGCAAATGGCGAGTTAAGCAAATGTGCAGAATACAATTTTCGCATTGGACCGCATTTTAATTTTGTTTTATAATTTCGCAAATAATAATTTACATAAAGGAATGTCCGAGTGTTGGTGTGGCTGTGGCATATGCAAAATGTTTGTTTGAGTGCGTTTTCCATTAATTTATTTATGTACAATTATTTACAAGCAATTAACTTGCGCATAGCTTTTGTTTAGTTCGTTTTCGCAATTCAGTTATGCGTTTGCGTTTTAGTTAACGTTTGCATTGTGACCTTTGGCAATTCCCACTGCTCAAATGCCGAATGGAAATGAATAAACTGTCATTATCCTCTGTGAATCCTTCTGGGAATAGTGTCAGTTGCATGTATGGGGACACAGCAGGCTTCGCTTTTGTGAAAACCAAAGGAACTTTAATTGGTATTGCTCCAAACGGAAAATCCCCCTCTGCTGAACGAGTTGAGTAAGAAAACTTGTGTGATTTAATTTTTGTCAATATTTTGTAATGTTTTTGCATTTTATTTCGTCAGATATATTGCTCTGCGCTTGGTTTTATGTAATTGTAATAATTAATTTAATAATACATTTCGTCATTAAGTAAATTTAATTGAATTAATTTAGCTCCATCATCTCTCTATACAGTACGATACATAAATACATTAAGTGCTCTAAACGGGTTTGCTCCTGCGAGTTTTCTATATACATTACATTTACGTTTATCAAGTATTCACTTTAGTTTTTTCATTTAGTTTTTTGTTTCGTGTAGCTTAGGATGAATGAATCAACTGGATGCGAACGAATGTGTGTACATATTTCATTAGCTTTACTTTAAGTTGTAGTTAACAATAGTTTTGTTTAGTTTAGTTTTAGGTTTAGGTTTACGTTCTTTACGCCTGGCTAGAACTACTACATAGGTCTACGCATTACAGTAAGGGGCATGCTCTCGCTTGCCGATTTAATTATAGTTAATTAATATATCACATTGAATTTGAAAGTGTTTCTGCAACATTTCTAGTAATTGTTTCTTTACGTTTATGGTAATTATATTAGAATAATGTATTCCTATATGCTCGTATATGTTGAATGTGTTGTGGGCGTGTCTTGTGCGTTGTTTTCCTTTTTCCTCTTTTGGCAGTGCTACACAACTACGAAACAACAACAACCACAACATCCAAAGGCGAAATGCTTCCGACCGAAAAATACGTATAAATATATTGTGTTTCAAGAAATGCCTACGAAAAGTCTTTTTTGTTTTGGATGTGAGTGTGTTGGTGTGTGCGTCCTGTTCCTGCTTCCTCTTCTTGCCGAGTCCTTTTGCGCCAGTGAGCGATCAGCTTCAAGATGGCCGCTCCTGCGGAGAAGAACCCTTGCGAGGCTGAGTGAGATGGAGATGGCCATTCGGGGAGTTGTTGTTCTTAAGACCAGGAAAGCTTGGCCGTTCTTATTGGCTGCTTCACTGCCAGCTGCTTGTTGCTGCTGCTGTTGTTGCTGCTGCTGCTGCTGCTGTGCCGCTGCTGCGGATGTGGAGGCCTGGGCCGTTGACTGAGTGCTGGTGCTGGCCTGGCTCAAGCCACTGCCACTGCGCAGGTGCACCGGCGCCGAGGGAGCGGGAATCGCCTGCTGCGGCATCGCCCGGAACTGCGGCTGCAGCAAACGCTGCTGCTGTTGCTGCTGCTGCTGCTGTTGTTGCTGATGCAGGCGCAACTGCTGCTGCTGGTGCTGGTGCATCAGACCCGTGGGTATCATCGACAGCGCCTCATGCTGATCGTACGCACTGTACTCCGACTCGATGCTGTGGTAGATGTGCTCCGAGGGCGGACGCATGGGCATGGGCATGGAGTCCACGATCCGGGCGGCTCCTCCTGGTCTCGTTGGGCGCGGTGAGGGCGTGGCCGTGGTAGCTGAGCTGTAGTTCGCCTCCATCTCCTCGGTGCAGTAGTAGGCTGGCGGTGGTGGCGCCTGGCGGAAGATCATGCCCGGCGACACGGGCTGCTTGAAGCGCTCGTGGTGGTCCAAGGTGTAGTTGTTGCCACGGGGCGACAGCTCAATGGGGATGGCGTAGCGCAGCTTCTCCCAGAAGTACCGGTCGCAGGTGAGCAGGCGGTTGGAGGGCACCGACTTCAAGTACGGCGACAGCTCGGCAACGTCCTCGGCCTCGGCGGAAACGCTCGTCTCCTCGATGATCACCAGCTTCTGGGCCAAGCCGCGCAGGGACTCGTGGAAAGCATTGCGGAACTCGATGCGGTTCCATTCGGTGGCCAAGAGGTTGCGGGTCAGCACCAGGATGATCTTCCGCGACGCCCTGGCTCCCTCCACCAGCTGCAGGTGCGAGGCCTGGGGGGGCAGATCTCGCTGCTGGATGCAGAGCCGGAAGGGCGGACGACCGTGCTCCAGTTCGGCGGCAATGTTGCGGCACACGAACTCGTAGTCCTTCTCCGAGTGCAGGATGATGGCGTCGTACAGCTTGCCGGCATCCTCGAAGCGGGGCTCGCACACCCGGACTCCGTAGTGGGCGAAGAGCCACATGCGCACGCTCTCGCGGAAGACGAAGACAATGATGAGCACCACGACCAGGAAGATGAGCACCAGCACGGCGGCCAGCAAGGGCAGCCTATAGCCACCGGCCAGATCCTGCGAGGAGCTGATATTGCTGGCACTGGCATCCAGCAGGTCGGAGCAGTCGGGTCCATTGGCCAGGTTGCCGATCAGTTCCAGCTCGCGCTTGATGCCCGCATCCAAGCAGTAGATATCGTGGGCATCCCGCACCACCATGGCGTTGTCGGAGACGAACTGCGCCAGTTCCCGCAACTGCTGGCAGCGGCATGACCAGGCATTCCTGCCCAGCGTCAGTCCCTGCAGGCTGTGGCGATACTGCAAATGGGGCAGGGAACTCAGGCGGTTGTTGTCCAGACGCAGCACCTCCAGGGACACCAGGGGCTCGAAGGTGGCGTTCGAGATGTGGGTCAGCATGTTGTTGTGCAGATACAGCTCCCGCAGCAGTCCCAGCGAGCGGAACTCGGTGCCCTCCAGGTTGGTCAGTTTGTTGTTCTCCAAGTGCAGCACTCGCAGATTGACCAACTGGGCCAGACTTCCGTTCTGCAGCGTCATCAGATTGGAGGCGTTCAGGTAGAGCGCCCGCAGATTGCGACGACCAGTTAGGTGTCCCACCTCCAGCTCGGGCATGTTGTTGCCATCCAAGTAGAGATCGCTCACGTCCTGGGGGATGCGGCTGGGCAGGGCGGCCAGATCCTGGCGGCCACAGTCCACGATGTTGGTGGCCCAGGTGGCGTCGTGGAAGCAGCTGCAGTTCCCGGGGCAGATCACCTCGCACTCGCACTGCTCGTACTCGCAGCAGTGGCACGTGGGCGGGCAGTGGCTCTCGTACTTGCACACAAAGTCGGAGGCGGAGAGGCTGGCCAGCGGACGCAGTGGAGCACTGCGGCTGTGGGGCATCAGGCACTCGATGTTGCCGAGATCGACGACATGAGGATGCTGGCGGGTGGTCAGATTGTTAATCCGCTGCAGCCACTCCATGGAGCAGTCGCACTCGAAGGGATTGCCGCCCAGGTAAAACTCGGGAACTGGTTTGTCCGCCGAAACTGGTGCGACGCGCAGAGCATTGAGCGAGATTTTGGACAGCACATTGGCATAGAGATCCACGCGTGCCAGACGCGTCTTGTCCACAAAGGTGTTGGCCTGGATCTGGCCAATGATGTTGTTGTTGATGAACAGCAGCTCAATGGAGTTCGGCACCGACATGGCTCCGATCTCCGTGATGCGGTTGTGCGAGGCATCCAGCGTGGTCACACGAATCTCCTCCTGCAGCTTGTAGTAGTTGCCCAGGGCTTCGATGTAGTTGCCATGGATATCCAGCCATTTCAGGTTCGATGGAATGAAGGCGTAATCGAACCAAACCAGGTGATTCTCGGAGAGATTCAGCCAGAGCAGGGAGGCGAGGGTGGCAAAGATGCCATTGATGTCGGTGAGGAAGTTCTTGTCCAATCGGATCGCCTCGATCTCGGTGTTCTTGTCGAAGGCTCCGCGCTCGATGCTCTGGATGCGGTTCTTGGCCAGGTTGAGCACACTCAAGCGCGGCAGATCCTGGAACATGCCCACGGTGATGTTGCCGATGCGATTGTCGATCAATCGCAGACCCGTCAGCTGATTCAGATTGCGGAAGGTGTTGTTCTTGAATTCCGAGATCTGATTCTCGCCGAGATCCAGTGTCTTGAGCATGCTCAAATCCTGCACAGCCTCGGGCACTTCCGTCAGCTGATTGGAGCTGAGATCCAGTTCCTTCAGATCGGAGCAGTTGCGGAAGGCCTGCGACTCCACGATGCTAACGAGATTGTTGTTCAGCGTGAGCTTCGTCAGCACATACAAGCCGTTGAAGATGCGGTTGTCCAGCGTGTGCAGGCGATTCTCGGCGAGATTGAGGGTGTGCAGATTGTACAGGGGCAGGAAGGCGCCCTCCTCGATGTGGCCAATGGAGTTGTTGCGCATGTCCAGAATCTGCAGGAAGTACAGCTCCTTGAAGGTTTTCGCACCGATGCGGGTGAGGGCATTGTTCGACAGATTCAGCACAATCAGGCGGATCAGGCCGGCGAAGGTGCTGTTGTCCACGTGGTGGCTGGTCAGCTGATTGCCACTCAGATCGAGCACCAACAGCTGCTCCAGACGATGCAGCAGACCCTTGGGCAGGTCGTACAGATCGTTGCCCTGCAGATGCAGTTCCCGCAGCTCCTTGTTGCCGGCAAACGCCTCCGAGGGCAGCGACTCCAAATGGTTGTACGAGATGTTCAGCACACGCAGCGAACTCAGACCGGCCAGGGCATTGGGGGCCAGGCTGCTGATGTTGTTGTGCTGCAGACTGAGCGTTTGGAGGCGCCTCAGCCGGGACGCGCCCCATGCATCGGGCAGGGAGCGCAGCTCGTTGAACGAGACATCCAGTGTCTGCAGTTCGGAGCCACCGCTGACCGCTCCATTGGCATTGCTCAGCGCGGAGCCGGCGCAGAGTTTCTCGGAGAAGCCAAGGAACTCGGCGGAACGTATCCGGTTCTGGGTGAGATTCAGCAGCTGCAGGCTGGGCATGGCGCACCAGACGCCCTCGGGCAGCTGGCGGATGTTGTTGTCGCCCAAATGCAGCTCGGACAGCTCCTTCAGTCCCTGGAACGACTGGCCGTGCAGCTCCAGCGTCTTGCCGGGACCCCAGACCGCGTTGTGCGACTCCAGGGCGAGTCGCTTGAGCGACATCAGACCCTCGAATGCATTTGGTGGCACTCGCTGCAGCTTGCAGGCATCGATTCGCAGCTCCGAGAGCTTCTGCAGCTGCCGGAAGAGTCCCGGTGCCAGTTCACTGGCGTGCAGCAGCTCCTGGCTGCACTGCAGCTCCAGGCGGCCGGCCGCCTCCGCCACCTGGAGGTCAAGTGGCGATCCGGATACGGACTCTAGAGCGCGAACACTGCAGCGGATGTCCATGGTGGTGAGGCCGTACTGCCAGTTGCACTGCTGCTGCGCATGCGCATCAGCCACAAGAAGCAACAGGCAGGCGGCAACAACGATGATGGTGTTGATGTTGATGGTGGAAGTTGTGGCTGGCATTTTGGTGATTTGCTAGTTGGCTAGTTAACTTTAAATGAATTTGTTTAATTTGCAGCTGCTTTAGCTGTTGGGTTGTGGGTTGCGTTGGTGGTGCACAACTCAATCACTTTCTGGTTTTCATTTTTCGATCGCTTTTTCCGCAGCCCGATTGCCCTGTAATCCTGGTGTGAGCTGGCTATGCGTTTTGCGATTATTCACTTTCGTTTCTATTTCTATATTTGCGATTTCTTGCAACTCAACTCATAAGTTGGTAGCTTGTGCAGTATTGCGTGTATTTTATAATATTAATTTCAACTTGGCACTTGGCGCGACTCAGGGTGTTCGACTTCGTTTCGTTCGGCGAGAGCTCGTTTTCTCAAAACATGTTTACCGCCTCGCGTTTCGATTCAAACTGATTGCTGGAGTTGGCCATCTCGACTCCGTTGGCTCGTTGAAAATGTGAAACCGACGACGTCGCTGCCGAGCTGGCAGAGCTCGCACACACAGACACACACACACAGCCGGCGTCGCGGCAGACAGACAACACGGTACATGTGCATGTGCATGTGCATGTGCATGTGCAATGCACTCTCGCGAGCGAGCACACACACATGCCGCGCTGCCCATGCCGCTGCCGCTGCGCTGCTTTCGCTCTCTTCTCCGCTCCGCTCTGCTCTGCTACTGACACACACACACACACACACGCAAGCAGTGCATTTCCTGCCTGCTGCATATGTCGCTCACACACACGCTGGGCTCTCTCGCTCTCGCTCTCTCCCCGAAAGTAGGGGAAATGTTGCACGCACACACACACATGGCATTAACCCTACGCTGCGCTCTCCCAGATTTCCGTCCACACAATTAGCACTAGGAAATGGAATAATTCCAACGGGGTTAAGCTGGGTTATCAGCAGCAGCTATCACTGCATCTTCGATCGTCTCCAAGTGGGAATTATTTCAAAATTAGCTGAGGGCATCAGAAAGCTATCTGATCAGCTTCAAGTGCGCCTTATTAAATCGATGCTTTTACAAACATGAAAAAGTATTTAGCAGTAGTTAGGTTTATTAACATTTATTTCAATTCGTAGAGAACAAAAATGAATTAAAATTTCGTGTAGAACTAGCTGCAGATACCACAGAGGGTTAAATAGAACCTGCAACAGGCTGCTGCTGCTGGCTGGCAACATTTCGCCCCCTGCCCCACCCCCTTTGCGGTGGAAATTCTCTGGCTCAGTTCGCTTAGCCGCCTCGTGTTGCACTCGCGATGTGTGTTGCATGGTCATGGTGTAGTATGTTGCCTTAGTTTCAGCATGTTGCACGCTGCTTGCCTCTTAACAGCTGCTGCTGTTGCTGTTGCTGCTGCTGTTGCTGCTGTTGTTGCAGTTGCAATTGCAATTGCTTTTACTGTTGCTGCTAGTGTTTTTGGTGCTTTGGACCACGTTTTCTGCGGTTCTCCTCGGTGTTTGGTTGTCGTAAAATGCCTAATCTATTGTCGTATGCTAAATATATTTTTGCAATATTGCTGGTGTGTGTTGCAGCAGCAGTTGCTGTCAAACAATTCGTTGGGCTTCTTGGTGGGAGTTCGAATTTGTGACTGTTGCATTGCGCTTCTTGTGGCGGAGTAAAAACTCGTGTAAATCACGTTTTTTTGTTCAGCATTGAATACACCCGCTATGGGTTGTTTGAATTTTGACTTTGCTGCCATTTCAAGTGGTGAAATTATTTGCCAAGCAAAAAAAAACCGCACATATTTGGAACTTTGAGTGGCTCGTGGAAACTTGTTGGTGCTCTTTATTGCCATTGCCATTTGCTTCATCATAATTTTCAGGTTTATTTACTCGCAGCTACTGCTGCTGATGCTCGCCGCTCGGACCATAAATATCGCACATGAGTGTTGCATGCCACGGCAGCGGCAACAGCAACAGCAGCAGCAGTAGCAATATTACAGTTTGAATGCCACTATTATGCCAACTTGTGAATGCAAGTGCGGCAAATGGGCTTCACGGAACTCCGGATGGTTTAGCGTCACTTGGGTTCGCTGTTCTAATTTCGCAGTGCTCTATCACCTGGCTGGGCTGGCTTTTTCGGCTGTCGACTTATGCCACTTAAAATTACATTAAAAAACTTTCCGCCAAGAGCAACAACTTTGCTGCTGCTGCCCTACTCCCAAAAAAACAGAACTGAAAACAAAAAAAAGACAAGAAACGTAGAGTTGGAAACTTTGCCTGGCTTCTGCCATCCCAATGTTGCTGTTGCTGTTGCTCCTGTTGCTGCTGCGTTTCCCGGTCCGTTTTGTTTTTGTGGCGTTGCAAATATGAAACTTTTGTTACTTAATTATTTTGTTTGTTGTTCTTGTTAATGTTTCTGCTGCTGCTGCTGTTGGTATATTGTTATTAATTAATTGAGTTACACTTCCCCTTTGCAGTTGCTGCTGCTGCTGCTGGTGGGAATGTAGATGTTGCCGACGTGGTTCTTACTGCTGTTTGCCTAGTGGTGCGAATATTTTATGAATTTTTAAATTTCATTAACTCGACATGTGCCGGCAACTTTGGGGCACACTTTGTCATATGTGTGTCGTCGACCTTTTCCGTGTCTTCGGGCTCAGACTCATGCCGACATAACTATAGTGGCAGTTTTTTCCCGAGTTTGAAACCAGATTAAAAACGGTCAGAAAACTCAACTTTTTCGGTTAGTTGCCTCTTCAAAGTTTCGCCTAGTGAAATGTTGTTTAGCATTCTTGGGACATTATGGACATTTCAAGTACCTGCTTGGCCAAAAGTGTCTTACAGGAGTAAGGCTGCCATAAAAGTGGCCTAATGTCTGTTTGTTGCAGCGCCAACTGCCACAGCTTAAATATTATTCATACGCCGCGTTGGCCACGACCAAAATCCTCATTGCAGCTTTCATTTCGACTCGCATAACTATGTCAAATTAGTGTCTGGCTGCCTGGATGCGATGCTCCAACTTTCCCAGCGGCCTATTCAGAAACTTTCCCGCTCCGCTCCTTGGGAAATCGTATTCAAATGCCTGGCTTGGCTCGGCGAACTGCAGCAGCGGCTGGAGAAACAAAAACCATTTTAATTGAATTAGAAAATGGCAATGGGTCAGAAGCACGTTTGTAATGCATAATTTATGTTTGCGCACTGAGTTTGTTTTCTGATTTCAGTTATTTTCCATTTTGCTGCGCTGCTGCTGTTGCGAATCCGAAATCCGAATACCGAATGCGAATGCGGCGAGCGTCTTGCCCGATTTTTTTGAGGCCAAAATTTTCATAATCTTTTGGATGCAATTGAAAATTGCCATGGCTGTTGAAATGGCAGTTATGAATATCATTGCTGGAGCTTTAATGAATGAACCCGGGAATAAGCAGGCCATCAATGGGATGTGTGGCACGTTGCACCGCTGGAGTGGAAAGTGCGTGTGACAGCAATGGCAATCCCCATCGAAGGAGTCATCCTGTGGCAGCTGTCAGGCGCACTTGCATTACATTATTGCCGCCTCCGCAGCGGCTAAACTGCACAACAAATCGAACATTATTACCATTGCCAAGATAAGAAACTATAGAAATATGAAAAGATAAAAACCTTTGTTTCTTCAAGTATTATAAATTCCAATTGAGATTTTATTTGGTTATTAATTCACTTCAAACTCTCCCTCACTTCGATTTTTTCCCAACTTTTGACTAATTTATTTTAGACAAAACATTGATTTTATCTCCAGCCGCATATCTGAAAATCCCCATCAGCTATAATGTCTGCGTGGAATTTGTGTATCTTGAAAATTCTTGTTCGATAGTGTGATTTGCTATTGCTGCCGTTGTTTTTGTGTTCTGTCTCGAGCTCAGGACTCATTTGATATGCGGGCTCAGTAATGCGCCCACACGTCGATGCTGAAACAATGCCAGGCATTTTTATATGCCATGCGATATTTTATATAATATATAAACCCATCGGTGGAGGAACACATATATATTTGTACATATATGCTGTGAGTAAGGAGATGCGAGATGCCGACGACCGCTCAAGTGCATCTTAAAGATACTTTTGCTGCATTGTGCTAGCTTCGCCGACTCGAGTGGCTTGCCAGCATTTGAGGCTCTTCCGAAAGGCTGCCTATTGTGCCACCAACCTCCCAGCTCAGTCCGCTTGATTTGTGTAGGGGTTGATATATGAGCTTTAATGTGCATTAACTCTTGCGCCATATTTCTCTGCTCCTTCGCGCAGAATGGGGTTAATTACGCGTTTACTGTTCTGTGGCTATTGAGAATCTCGATTTCTCGAGTCCCGGCCGCAAGTATTTATTGGTCGGTTTGATTTATGCTCCCGGGCCATGTGTCTCTCTCGCTTAGAGGCTGGCCGAAAACTTATGGCCGGATTTTTGGCTACCTGAAAAACATTCCACGAAAGTAAAAAAAAAAGAAAAAAAGCACAGACCACAGCGATTTGCATGCGCAGCGCTGTTTATGTAATCGCCCACTTCCTAACTACTTATGAGTAATTTAAATATTTTTATAATTTTATAAACGAATGCCCAAGACCTGAGCGAACACAAAAACCTCTGAGTTGGCGGAAAAAGCTGGGAGAAAAAGGCCTCGAAAAGTGAAAAATACCAATTCATGTTGCTCAGCCAAAATGCCACAGAGCGTACAACCCATAATCATGGCTAAACATAAAAAACCAGCCAGACAATTCTAATTGTCAGCCTCTTTCGGCGTTTTCTGCTAAAGATTTCATTTCATTCCGTTTCGTTTTCGGGCTCGCAATTTTTCAGCATTTTGCTAATACCCACTTTAGCGGCCTCCTCCCTTCCCCGCCAAAAAAAAAAGTAAGTTAAAAAAGAGAAGATCGATGGAGAGCTGATTCCAAGGGGTTCGGCGATTTTCAAGCAGAACCCTTCATTAACAACACGAAGAGGCAAACGACGATCTTCGACAACTCATGTTTATAAATTGGTCTATAATTTCGATTTATTTATCCAGCTTACTGGTGGCAAGGTGTCTGAAGTTTACTGCACATTTTTTGGCGAAAAACTGTTTTTTCAGGCCTAACTAATTGCCAAAAATCTGTAGAAAATTGAGGAAGAGAAATATTTTCGTTACCCTTCCAGGCAAAGGCTAAAAATAACACAGGCGCTTGTTGTTTGAGCAAACAGTTTAGAACGGGCCTCCTAATCCGAGCCTAAGTAGTGGGTCTATCTGTATCTGCAAGATACTCTGGGCAGGTAGCGCTGAGATACGAGATTCGTGAGAGTGCGAGAGTGAGAGTAAGTGGAGGGGAAATATCACCAACACACTCACAGCCCACTTTCCGCTCTCACACATACTATTGCAGAAGATCTCTCTCCGCTCTCTCAGATCTAGCATCTCTCTTTCTCCAGCCGGTAAGTATATGTTCCGTTTCACTCGCACATTTGGCGATGTTCTCCGGGCTTTGCTGGTGTTGGTGCTCTGCTCACCCACACACTCACACGCGATCTCCGCAGAGAGAGGACTCGGCTCTCTTTCTCACTTCGCTGTCATTGACACTCTCAGCAGGTTTTTTAGGTTTCTGTTTTCCGTTTTTTAGCAATTATGTATCTTGTATCTGTAACTCGCTGGTTGTGTATCTGTTGGTTGAACAGCCTCGAATGCCTGACAAGTTACACTATTCCAGAAATTTGGTTAGCATTTCCGATGCCCTATGAGTCAGGTTTCGCCAATCCAATCCAATCCAATCCAATTGCTGCCTCAACTTTTATATTTCAGGCTTCGGGGATCCTGATTAAGACAATATCGTAAAGTATCGAATCGTGTGAAATTCGATCGCCCGGCCGCAAAATTTAGTTGCTTGTGTCGCCGTTTATTGCCCGTCGTTCTGCTTAACTTGTTTTACCACACGGCCAACACACAAAATGCTCTCATTTGGCCACAGCCACAAAACACTGCCATTTCTTTGCTGTTGTTGTTGTATTTTTCGCCTTTTACAATGTAGAGTCTTTTGGCTTAAATGAAACTAAATGAGCCAGTAATCAAGTTGTGTTCAAAGAGTCCCCCATTTCCCCCGCCAGGCTCCACTCGTTGTGGTATTTTCGTTTCGCCTTTTTCCCGTTTTTTGTTCATTTTTTTTGTAATATGTTTCTTGTGGTTTACAGCAAATTTCACACTTGGTGTATGGCTGCGAGTGGGAAGTATCGCCCGGCGAGGCGTAGACGCCACAGAAACGCCACAAAAAGCGACTTGCAGGCTGCGAGGCTGATTGATTTTTTAATATCGAGCAAGGGGTATGAGGTGGCTGGCCCAATGGTCCATTGTGATCGGGTTCTTCAAAGGGCCCAAGACCGCACCCAGGGAGGTGACAGCAGGATCTTATGTAAACTGGGGCCGCCGCGAAATGAATGGCATGCACTAATCACCGGCTTTCCTTCTCGAGCTACGCATTCATCGCATTCATCGTTTCAGATTTATTAAGGATCGTTTCGTAATTACAACTGAACGCGGCAATCTTTTGTAACCTAACAATCTGCAAGCGAAAGAAACTTGCAGATGCAAATTGTATTTTTTCGAGTTTTGCCTTGGTTTATGTACTCATTTGTGCCCGATGATCTTTGTACTTTTCGTTGTGGCATCCTAAGAGAAGTTGCAGAGCATTCTTCTCGGTTGCAGACCAGATTTATTCATTGGCCACGGCCCACACGCTTTCACTATCGATCGCCGTGAAGATATTCGGTCTTGGCCAGCTCTCTTGACAATTTCATTTCAATACTTCAATATTTTCGTTACACTTGAGGGCGATCATCGCTACCGCTGGGAAACCGAGATCGGAGGAGGAGGGTCCATTCCACATATATACTCGCATATATTTTGTACAATAAATATTATTCATCTCTCCCAGTTTTAGGTTTTGTTTTTGGACCACTCGAAGCCCACTTGCGGCTCCCGGGCCATGACTTAATTAAGAGCTGCACGTTTATTGTGCTTACCTGCGTAGTTTTGTTGGCTCAGTGGCTCGGTGTCTCTGTGCTTTTTATTAACCTTATACATATAGCTGGGCTTTTTCTTTTGTCCAGATCCCCTACATTTCCCAGCTTGTTTTTGTTGAAACGTCATCGTAAATTGCAATTAATTTCAACGGCTTTGGGGGCCGGCGACAGATGATGGCTCATAATTTTTGGCCTGTAGGTGTTTCATTAAATTCAGCCTTGAGTGGCTGCGGCTCATGTTTTCAATTATTTTCACACCTTGGAGAACAACAGCAGCCGGAGTGCAAAACTCGAAGCCAATATTGGAAAAAAATGTAAGGGAACTCCACTTAAAATTATGCCAATCACGAATTGTTTGCCGCCCGTCTTTTTGTTTTCTCAAGCGCACTTCACACAGTCGCGGCTCAATGTTTTGAAAAGTATGCGAGTAAATCAGCGCCATAACTGCAGTATCATTGCCAAAATGAACTTGGTCTATTTCGGTTCAGTACGGGCTATTTTTAGAGCCAATTTACATATTATCAAGGTGGTTCTGGGCCAGCACTACTTACTATCTCCTGGGGCAGCCACTTCAAAGCCATTAAAATGGGGCAGCCATATGCGTTAGTTGAGTGCCGCTTGCTGGACTTAGTTTTTAACCTTTTACGATCCCACCGAATACCAAATGTCAATTGATATGAAATTTCATTTTACAGCTGTTTTGGCCGCAACTCACTCGCGTGTGAGTTAACGTCCACGCCTACCGCCATTTCTGCCTTGGCCGCTTTGTGTCTCTTACCACTTTTACGGACGGTTGCAGTTGCAGTTGCAGGGCGGCCAAATGCAATTGGCCATCGCCGTAAAAAACACTCTGTGAAAGAGTTTACCCGTTTGATTGTGCCAACGAGTGAGTGTTGGTGTGTGAGTGTTGGTGTATTTGGTGTGTGTTTGTATGTGTGTGGTTGGACCTTTTTTATGCATCGTCGAGCAGAAAGTGTTGCATTTATCTGTTACTCGAGCCCGCCTTTTCGCGGTGTGCACTGAAAAAAGCTACATTGTGCATAATAATAATAGATAGCTCTTTAGGGTGGATTTTTATGATACCAAATATTATCAACCAACTATTGTGACCTTTGTTCTAGTACGAACTGTTAAACTACTAAGCTGTTTCAGTTCCGACCAACACTTAAAATATAAATCGAGTTTCCCAATGCCACTCCCACCCATGATTCACCAGCCATTTACTACGAGTATCTCTCCCTTAATTTGCATATCGCCTTTAATCGCCTTTCCTGCGCTCAGTGTATCTAGGAGAAATTACAATAACCGCAGCATAAAAAAGGATATGCCCCGACTTGCTTTTAGACTTTGTACTTCTAAGCCATGCCTCTGCTTTTATTATCGCCGGCAACTCAAGGGACTACTACGACCGAGGCCCATAAAAAAACACATACTCTTGAAAAAACAAGACAAGACTTAAGAACAAAAAATATAAAAAAAGAGAGAGAAAAAACTGGTAGCCTGGGCCATTAGACATAAAACGAAGTTGGGTAAGTGCAGGCGACTTTGACTATCTCAAGGATGGTGGCAGGAGAAGGGGTTGCAAGAGGTGCCACCACCACTACCACCACCACTACCACTAAAAGTTGACCCAAATTTTATCATCAATGTGACAGAAAGTGGCGATTAGATGATGCCTTTTATGTGCTTGTCGCTGCACTGCGGTTGCCACACCGACAAAGGTGCCCGATGCCACTGTGCGGCCTCTGATCACCCGAGTTGCTAGATATGAATGGGTTTTCCTGCACTTTTCCGAGCCCATAAAGCGCTGCTGATATCTTAATTTGCCGCGTCTATCTGGGCCACTTGAGAGGGTGTATTTGAGAATGCAGCTGCCGCTACAC
Organism: Drosophila teissieri; assembly: GCF_016746235.2. Taxonomy (NCBI): domain Eukaryota; kingdom Metazoa; phylum Arthropoda; class Insecta; order Diptera; family Drosophilidae; genus Drosophila; species Drosophila teissieri. The sequence goes on from NC_053030.1 coordinate 18,261,100, forward strand.
TTGTTTGGATTTCCACGGACCCATATCCGGTTCGCTGGGAAGATTTTCAGTATTTGTCGTCGTCGGCCAGGCGCCGCCTTCCAGTTGCATCCTGTGCCAGGCCCTTGAGATGTGGTTGTTGTTTTCCCTAACATCCATGTACGTGGAATCCCCAGTCGCCGTTCGCTGATGCGGAAAATCAGAGGCATTTGATTTCTGTTTGCTATCCCAGCTCAAACTAGCCGTGAAATGTCCGAGCCTATCGGAAGTTGATAGCAGACGTGGCAGGCAGACGTGGCAGGCAGGCGAGTAACCCTAGAAGGCTGGCTTCCTTTGAAGTGGCAGTTGCTGCGGATAAAGTGCCTGATAATCCAATACACTCACTCGTACCGAATGCAAATCTCAGCTGCTGCTCCCGCACAGGATCATGAAAAGAAAGCGCCGGCCATCGCCAGGGTCCATAAATATTTATGGCAACTTTGAAAGGTTCTCTCTGTGGGCCGGCTAACGAAATTAGCTCTAGTTGGCCACAGAATTACGCTGCCCGGAAAGTTCTTTCACTTTATATCAATAATGCCGTTGGCCCGTTGGCTTGTTTGACCAGCGCACTTTTTAATCTTTGGAAAACTCCATTTGGGGTTGAGAGTTTTCCCCGCATTTGACACGCAACTCGGCGCGACGACATCGCCTGTCGGCCACTTCTCGTCTCGGTGGGGTCCGTCTCACAAGTCGGGCTCAAAATCAACTGCTAACATGACATAACTTACGAGCCGGGCATGCAAAATGTTACCCGCTTTTCCGCGCAGCACTTTTCCTCGGCCACTTTGCCACTTTGCCGTTATGGTGGGAACTAGGCTGGCAGCGAACCTGGTAATGGATAGCCGGCCAGAAAGGGCTGCGACGTCGATTTAAGCCAAAAGTTATTGGCACTTTGTCAGGCCTGGAGTAATGTACACAATCATGGCTGCACGGAGCACACGTTTATGGGCACGGAAATCCTTGATTTATGCTTAATTGCATATATAAATCTGGGCTTTGTGCTCATATTACAAGTTTACCCATTTTTACACATTTTTGCATCATTAAATCGGATGTATATAACTCAAATTTCTTTCAAAGACATTTGGTGATGTGTGACATATCTAAGGGAGATAATTATTTATTTAATGTTTACCGATACAAAACAAGCTAATTTGTTCCGCTAAATGCACATTTCGGTAAATATACTCCGGTTATATTTTCCAAACTAGAGAAACTTTCCCATGGAAAAGTTTTCGCGTTCGCAGCTCGCATGCCCAAAGGAATTTTCCCGTGCGGACTCCTTGCGTGTTCACCGTACAGGTAGGTACAGTGTGCCCCATATATAGTGTGTGCTGCATATTGCTAGCGAGTGTGTGCGGTGGTGTGGTATGTAGGCCCGGGCAAGGAGGCACGATAATTGGGCCCACTAATTTACCTATTTAACTGGATTTGTTCGGGCCAACATGCAAATGGCCTAGCTAAGCCCTTTGCTTGCACTTTTCTCTCTGACTGGCGATTTTCTTGGAAAGCACTTGGATGTCAATTGCGAAATTGGGTGAACACTGAGGGCTAATCAGCAGCAACTCGCTCTAAACATTCTTCGGCTTCTTCTGGGCGAGTGTAAAGTGGAGCTTGGCACGGCATCTGCTTATCGAGAAAGTGTGAGTATGTGTTTTATTTCGGGCTCTGGAGTAGATGGGTAAATATTTGAGCAAGCCATGCTGCAGGTTGCCCAACATTGGCTTATTGCCACATAATTGGAGAGATACCCAGAGATACAAAAGTTAGACAGACTAATCTAATCTTGGGCATAATCTAATCGCATTTGTGTGCCACTTTTGGCTACCACAAACTCTTTCGCCGGCTGCAGCGACAACATCTCGTAAATGCATATGCTAATTGCATTAATAAATGAGCAGCAAGCCGCGCGGGGGAGGCGCCTCCATCTGTTTGTTTCCCTTTATTCCACCCACAACTACACACCACCCCCTTGGAAAAACAACGGGGGGAGGGGGGCTGTCTGGCCCGCTGTCATTCAATTAAAAAAGAAAACAACGACACATTAGGAAAAACAAAAAGGTCTTGTCTCCGCCGCAGAAGAGTGTTTTACTTTGCCTCTGTCGCTGCCTCTGTTGCTGCCTCGTTGCTGGAAAGCCAAAGGAAAATATTTAGAAAGTAAAGAAAGAAGCGGGCGACGGCCATGGAGCAACACATGTACCAAAGGTAATTGTCAAGTAGAGCAGCAGACGACAGCACGAACGGGCCAAAATGCACGGCCAGGCCAGAGACACGGCCCAAAGAACGGACGGAACCCCTTGCTATCCCCTCCACCTACAAGTGACACACGAAAATGGTAACACAAATAAGATGGCGAATGGCTGTATTACAAGCACGACGAATAACCTATGCCCTGCTGGAATAAGCACTCATCTGGATTGAATACTCAGAAGCCTTAAGGGCAATGCCAAACTCACTAATAAGTTATAGTAAACCTATGTAGTTTAGCAGTGTATGAGCACATACGGCTAATGATATATACAAGATCAATTAAACTCATTATAGCGCATATACCCCTTCACTGAGAGCATTAGAAACAACAGCAGTTATATTTGGCTTGGTCTACGTAGCCGGGCAACACTTTTGGTAACATTCTTGTGGTCTTGGCTTTTCAATAGACCCAAAAATATGCGCGGCGGCGAACCTCGTCTGTGGTTTGTTGTTGTTCCTGCGGTTGTGCCTCCTCCTGTTGCAGATGTGCTTGTTGTTGCTGTTATTGTTGTTGCCAGAGGTTAGACATATGCGTGACAATTAATATAAGGCCCGCCGTGTTGGGCTGGGTCGTCGGCGGTGGGGTTAGCAGTCGCTGACATCGGTACACAAAACGGAACTGCAGACATGGCCGGGGCGAGAATATTCTGTTGGCCGTTGTCTTCTCAATACACTCGAAAAATAACCTACCAACAACAGCAGCCTCCAAAGAAATAAACATATATTTTGAAAATTCATAAAAGAGCTTCACTGAGAGGTCCATCGTTGCCACTGACTTTACATTTATAAAATTACTCATTCATTAGTAGTATTCAATCCAACTGCTTTCCTACTTTGAGAGTTTTGCCTCTGTGCACTGGTATTCCTACTTGATTCGTGTCTCGGTGGCCCATGTTGCAGCATTCCGTGTGACAGCCCAGCGCCAGTTGGTGGTTGGGGCACCTGCCCCATCGCCTGCCCCATCGCCATCCCCCTACCCAAACTAAGTCCAAAAACCCCCCACTCGGTGGCAGAAGCCAAACCAATTTGCGGGCCCAAAACAAACTGTACCTGTACCGGTTCCTGTTCCCGTTCCCATTCCCGTTCCCTGCTCTTGGTCAGGGATCCATAAGTTCCTGGCCCTCCAGGCTGGACCTTCTTGTGGTCGCGTGTCGCTTATCGGGCGGCTTTATCAGCGGTGGCGGTGGCGGAGGAGGCAAAAACTTTGTTAGCGTCTCAAGCTATTTGGCTACTTGTATTCAGCTCTTAGCACATTCCACACTCTTCAGACCCTTCAGGTGGCATTATTATTTCTGCTGCTGTTGCATATTTTAATTCAGCTTTGCTTTCCTGCTCTGCTGCTTTCCTGCTCTGCTGCTTTCCTGCACCGCTGCCTTGCCTTGTTTTCATTATATGCATGTATGTACGATATTGTGAAAATGCATTTCCACTTAGATCCTGGCTGATTGCGTTCCTTCGAAGGGGCGTCCTGCGATTGACAGAGCCCGTGGAATGCCATTTGAAAAAGCATTTCAGGGCGAGTGCCAAGGTGGCCACATCAAAAGGCTGCTTGGGAGCTTAGCAAAGAAGTTGATAAAGGATTTCGGGGAATGTGAGAGGAACCCTAAAGGAATATTAAAGGGGCATATAGCATTTTGAACTAAGCTACAAAGTTGTTCTAAAATATGAAATTTATATCGAACAGATAAGCATCTAAGCATATAGGATGGCCACTTTTCTGTGGAATGGTTTTACAAAGGTTTTTCGCGGCCTAACTCCCGAGGGTTTCCTTGTGGAACAGGACTTCCGTTTCCTTCCCAGAACTTGTCGTCACACAGCACAAAAGTACTCAATTTCCAATCGATCCCGATGGAGCAGCTAATTGCGCGACAAATTTAAATGCGAGTTCCACTTAAAAACTCCCGACTCACCGAATGCAGCGGAAATTCCACGAGGAGGTACAACCAACTGAAGTGGATCCTTCGAGCACAAGCACTTGATCTTTGGCAAATGCGTGAAATAGATACTTAAATGTCGGGCCAGGACAGCTGTCAGGATAATGCTCGCATTCGGGCTATAACTCAATTTGGCTCGGAGGCGGGGGCGTTGCAGCAAATTGACAGAAATATGAGCACGCGAAAAATAAGATGGAGATGGAGACTAAGATGGAGATGGAGATGGAGATGGAACTGGTGGACTAGTGTCCCCGAACATCCCGATGTGAATGCATTTTGTGAAGAGCCCGCTTGCTCCTGCGGAGTCATAAATTTGTCATTGATTGCATGTGAAATTCGAGATCGTCGAAGCATCTGCCTATGCAACATACGATGCACATATACGGGGTATGCGCCGATGTTTGGGTATCTTGCTGCTTGTGTTTGTTATCCTGCGAGCAGTTTATTGCTTTATTATGTCGCTGCCAGAGATCTTGAGCAATTCATGCTGGTCGTCGTAGTCGACGAAGGAGCTGGGCTGGGCTGAGTTTCTCACAACTTGAATTACGCCCCAGCGTATTGGGTTTCATATTGTAATTTTTTTGTATCTGAAATGCACTCAAAAAATGGCCAAAGCTTTGGTTTGCTGCTCACTTAACTGGAATAATTGACATGAACGATTCCTTGGCCCAACCATCGAACCAAGCCATCCAGCCAGCTCTTTTGTGGTTTCATGTTTTACCAGACGCCTTCGAGCACACACAAGTGAGAATGTCCTCCTTGGTTGGCTGTCTTTTGTCGATTGTCAACGGGTTCCCACTTCCCAGTTTCCAGTTCCCAGTTCGATGTTCTCAACCCACAGAGCGCCCTCATCGGTTGAGTAGCTCCGCTCAAGCTGCAACAGTTTATATTGCATTATTCTGCTTGAATGGCATTTTCACTTCACGAGAGAGAGCGCAGCCCAGAAGGAGGAAGGACGAGCCCAGCAGAAAAAATATAAAAAAGAAAAAGCTCGAGTTGCCCCAGCGAAAACAAAGTGAATTTCATTATGGCCCCGACCCTTAAACCATCCTTCCCCAGGATACGGTCAATTTGAATTATGAAAATCACGGCGAAAGGAGTCCGCGTCCGCAGTGACTTTACAATGAATTTTACTTCCATTCCAGTGAAGCGTTAACGACTCCAGCTGTTGCCACTCATTGTAATCCTGCGATCCCAGCGCCGAACGGATAATTCGTCCTTTGAGGACTATCTTGCGGGATACCATCAGGTGCGGTGTGCTCCCCTTTTAATGTCACACTCTTATCGATTACCGCATGGAAGGGTTGACAGCTGACTTTGGAACTCTGGAATTCTTGAAGCTTACATATATTAAAATAAGTAACAAAAATGTGGATTAAATTGGCACTAAAGAATACACAAAGGATGTAGATTTGAATGTGCATTACTCATCTAAAGAATTCAAACTAGAATTCTCTAGTTTGGGTGCAGCTCACATTGTCTGCCGAAACGATCTCGCCGGGTTTCCTGGCCAGCTTAATGCCCCACATAAACCATTCCCTGCCACAAAACTAAAGCAAGACAACAGAATTTGTCAAGGCTTGATCATGATTGTGTGGCACACACAAAGGCCTCCTCCTCGTCCTCATCCTCATGCTCTTCGTATTCCTTTTCCCGTTCCTTAGATTCGGGATTGGAAGTTGGGACTTGGCTTGAAGCTCTTGCCCTCGTGCGTGCTAATGGCCAGCAATGTTTGGTAAGACCCACATGCAGTATTGGCCGCAAACAAAAGTGTGGCACTGGCTTTTGTCACACGTAGGTGTCCGCTCGATGGCAATACACCATATATAACCGGGCGAACTTGGCTCAGTCAGCAGCTTTCTTTACCCAGAACGATGCCATCAAGCTCGCATGGAGTGGATGTGGATGTGGACCCCGGACCTCCATTATATCTCCAGGATGGCTGGCTGCTTATTTTTCACTCCGACGTAGCCGAATCGGCAAACAGTTTATGCAAAACGTAACAAGGCCCAGAGAATTTCTACGTTTTTACGAGCGCTCGTATTGTGATCTAATCGCACGTCTCTCGCCTCTGAAGGATGCTGGATGTTTACTGTTGAATGTTGACTGTTGAATGTTGACGATGGAAGCCCACGCTCTCGTGTAGTTTTATTATTATTGGTTTCTTAGCATTCACTTGAGCTGCCATTTGCATGGCTTATTGCCTGCAATTGTCGTCTGAACGGTCCAACTTCAGCGATAATGCGCGACGATCGACTGACTGCATGGCAGCTTCCATCGATTCGCAGAATTAATTGCTCTGCTGATTCGCGGCTACAAATTCGCTTATGTGCATCGCAAAATCGAAGTCGTGCAGTGTGGTTGTACTAACAAAAAGTTCATTAAATACACATATAAAAAGGAAAATAAAATAAAATACGCTTAAGCGCTTCTTAAGCCTCTTTCAGCAGCAAAAATTGGTAGTTACTTTTATTAACTTATTATTGTTCACACGTTTTTAACAGCGTATTACTCAACTGACTTATAACGAGATGACAATATTTCTCAGTGTGTGAGTTGTAGATCTCAATTCCGTTCCACCTGAGATTCGGAACAAGCTAATAAAAGCCCTTGACCATCCATCTTCGGCCGCCTTTTGATCAGTCAGCCGGGATTAGCTGCCAGCTGAGAGGCTTCCTTTGGCCAGTGGCCACCACTCCGGCATCAATTGAAGCTCACTCTCGTCGTTTATAATTAACTCAATGCCACGGCCACGGCTCTTGGGAACTTGGCAACTTGGTTACCTGGATACCTGGGTACCTGGATAGCTGGGAACCTGGCAGCTATGCTCCTCGCTTGTCACGCGCTCGCCTGTCAGCCCGCTTTTCCGCCTCCAAGAACCCCCCCTTTTTCCAGGTTGCAGCTCAGAATTCTTGTACCCATGCCACACCACACCATTTCCAGTTCCAGTTCCTGGCACAGCCCGTTCCTGTCTATGGGCTTTGATAAACGAGCACATCAGAAATGTGACTTGTCATAAATTTGCCTGCGTGGCCATTACTCATGTGTCATGTGGAGCGGCTGCAGGGAAGCTGCAATCCACATCCCCAACCCCCATCCACCATCCACCATCACCCCCTCTTATTGCCAATCCTTGTAGCCTGGCCAGAGGTACGCGCATATAGGTGCAATGCAATGCGCGATTCGCGGCAAGTTCGACAATATGCCAAGTATGTGAAGTAATCGGCGTTATCAACTTTAGTGACATGATCGCGGGGCCGGCGAGCTGCTCCACATTTGCCACGACTGCGTTGCGGTTGCCACCATGTGGCAGGTTGGCTTATTGGGCCCATCGATCTGAGTCTAGTTCGGTATCGCTGCTCGGTATGTGTTTGCAATCCAGACAGTTTTCAGAGCCACAGTCACAGAAGCCAGAGTCCGTGGAAACTGTTCAATAAATGGATTGGGATTATCAAATAAATATAAATCTGTGTAGTTATAAGTTAATATAAATCTGTGTAGTTATAAGTTAAGATAAGTAACTCTTAACCGAAATAATCTTAGTAAATACATTTTTGTATATTTTCAAACCCATATTGTAATATTGATTCCTACCAAAACCCGATTGACATCATTAGTCTTACCACAGTGGCTGATGTAACGTCTAAATCGATGGATTGGTCGCAGTCGGAGCCCCCATTCTGCCGGAAGATTTTCGGTTTCCTGTTTTTGTTCTTGGCTCTTTGTGGCCACATCAGTTGGGGGCCAAGCCCGTAGAGCTGTGCTCATTAACCCGAGCGGCTGGGTTCTCCGTTCGAGTTCTGGCATTCTGGGGCTGTAACCTCGCGAATGAAGTCATTAAACAATCGACGGTCTTCTGCCGAAGGTGATGGTGATGGTGATGCTGATGGTGATGCTGCCACCTGTACAAATTCCTCAATAAGTTGTTCACACTCAATTTTTCACGAAGACAATGCAAAGCGTCCAGTCGCAGAGCCCCACGAAACCCAGAGAGAAAAATGAGCCACTGACAACTCGTGCTGCGTTTTCCCGCAGCCAACAAAGTAATGAAATAAAGAACGGAGGCAACAGCGACGGAACTTTGCGCCTCATGCAGCGAACTGCATAATAAACAAAACATCAGCGGAGCGCGCAACCTGCAGTGCATAAATTTAAAATTTATTAATTGGTTTTTAAAAGCACTCACTCACACCCGTCGCGCCATTCATAATTCTAAGCCATGAGAGAGTCCCTCTCAAGTTCAATTTCCGCCTAATTTCATGCACTTTTATGCGGCTTTTGTGTTGATTACGCAGCAAAAAACACAAATAAATGTGGCAAGAAAAAAGCGGTCGGAAACCGGAGCGGAAAAGTATACAAAATGAGCTGGGAAGCACATGAATCAAAAAAATTAAAAATGTTCATGTTATTTCCATGTAATTTGGCAAAAACACTCTGGTGAATGTATAAATGTATAACTGAGTTGTGAGAGTGTTTTGGAAAATGCCTTTCGAATCCGGCGATTTGGATTTGAGATTGGCTTTTGCCACACGTGTGGCATGTGGGTTAGGTGGCCTAATTGGTTTGGCAACTGTGGATACAACACGAAAGTTCAGGGAAATGGGAGTTCTACTAATTCTGCGAAATTCGAAATTTATTGAACTATAAGTATGAAAGCTCTCTTAGCCACTTAAACTTTGGCAACATATTATGTTATAGTTTTCGCGTCAGGGTCAATGTCTTACCCGACATCCATGAATGAAAGTTCGTCTGATTAATGGACGCCAGTTTGTGAGCGATATTAGAGCCATTAATTAGCATTTGAGCTGACTCTGACTGGGACACACTTTTTGGCGCTTTCCCTGGCTACCTCAACAGAACCCCCATATATTCGGCGATGTGGCCCGAAAAAGTGCCATAAACTGCGCGTTAACAACGACGCTTAGAGAATCACTGCCATGGATATACATACATATCTACATATATCTGTATGAATAGTATATGTTTGGATTCATAAGCCATAATGAATTGCTTTTATGGACGGATCGCCCGCTGTGCCGCAAAGCCCTCGGCTGATGAAGAAGTGACCATAGTTTCGCGTGTCCAATATTCCGACTCAAGATCAGACGGCAGACTGAGACGCAGACTCAGACTCAAACTCACATTCAGATTCGGATTCGGATTCGGATTCAGATTCAGCTTCGAATTTGGACGGCATGAGTAAGTGTTTTGCTTAATTGCCTATGGCTTATTAGGCACCATAGGCGAACGGCGGAGAATAGTCAAATTAATTTCGATAGAGAAGCGAAAATAAGATAGAAAAAAAACTTATCGGAGATTTAGGGTCTAATGATGATGGCGTTACAAATTTCAACTGCCTGCATTGAGCGGACCCACAACAATTACAATTCCAAACACACAAAAGAATCTCGGCGGTGGCAGTTGCGATCGAACAATGCAGAATCATTAATTAAATGAGGCATCCGATCAGAAGTTCACAGATATGGCTTTCCTTCATATCACTGGATCGTTGGACTTTTGGATCGTTGAACCTGGAACCTGGAACATGGAACCTGGAAGTTAGCACAGGAAGCCGGGGATAAGCTAGGTGTTAACTATAAACCACACTTGTCTGGCCGTATTTACGACTTCCCCAACTCGCTGTGCCCTCGAGCGTAATTGCGCAAGTCTGAATATGGCGAGTCGCTCTGAATATTCCTGAACATATTCGACTTGGCATCATTTTGCAGGGCAACTTCAGTCCAGTACAATTAACCATGAGCAGCAACTATCTTGTTACCTGACGCGTTTTTATGATTTCTGCATAAAATTAAATCGTTCTTGCACCGCGATTCCCTTTCAACTTCCTTCTGTTGCACGAGCAGAACTAGTTTCGCTGTTTCCTCCTCGTGTGCGCTGCTTGCCTTAATAATTTTTACTTTGGTTTAATTATAGTTTTGCGCTTAATAAATTTTCGCTGCCTGCCTGCCAAGAGCAGAGCCTTAACCCTTTCAAAATTTACTGGCCAGCAGGCAGCAGTTTTGAAATTACATTGTAACAAGACGTCAAGCTAAAGTTAGTTAATCACTTAGACTAAACAGCAACTGCAATAATTAAACGGGAAAGAAGCAGTAAATACATTTAACTCATTGGTATAATTAAAACGCCTTTTAATTACAGCTGATCAATTAACTGAAATCAATTTTTTAATTTCTCTTGAGCTGATGCTGATCCTCTTCCCTTTTCCCAATTTCCATATGCCTCACAAACTGACCATTTTCCATGTTTGTTTGCATTTGCATAGTGCGTGTTTTATTTATTTTTGTATTTTTTTTTGCTGGCTCGGCGCTGGCTTTCATTATTCATTGCACATTTTATGCTTCATTCACTTTTTCAATTAATTAATAATCATCATGCTAATAAGTTTTTTTTTGTTTGTTTGGCCACGTTTTTGTTTGGTGGGCGTTGCCCTTAAGCCCGCCCACCAATTTACGTGTTAAAACACGGCCATACATTAACAACAACACCGCATTGCAGCCGAAGATACGCTCTGCACAATTTAATTTCATTTAATTGCTTGTCAATGGCACGTCTTCCATATGCTTTGCTAAAGGGTTATTTTTTTGCTTGTTGCATTTCATGTTGTTTTTTTCGCCCTTTCATGTTGGTAATTAATTTAAATTTTCCCGACGAATGTCTGTGGATTTATTTAATGATCGAGTGCATTTCACTTCCTCATCTGCCATTTTCCCGCTGCCGGTCAGAGTGCATTAGCCTTAGATCCTCCGACTGACTGAAAATTACATAGAACAACACGTTTGAGCTGCCTGCTTTTATGAGCCTGGCTAGGCTAATAAAAACAGCCTAAATAGAGCATAAGCTGCCAGCTAGAATGCCGACCAGACCAAGACGTGACCAGCTTGCATGCGGGTTGCATAAAAAAATAGAAAACAAAACAAAACCAAGCACATGCGAAGTGAACACAGTTCAGAAATCTCGGAACTCCAATGCGAACTCTCGCCACACTACATGAAATTTCTCATCGAAGTGCGAAACTTCGGCGCCGCCGATCGGAAGTAAGCGGTCTCTACATCCCGACCTTAAACCCAACCTAAGCTGAACTCAGGGTGCGATCTGGACTTCCTAATTAACAAAAACAATGCCATGTTGATGTTGGTCTGAGTTAAGAGGGCTAAGGCCAACGTACACCTACAAAAATGGGAAGGCACTTCAAGGTTAGCAATCTGCAAAGGCTGCAGTAACAGCAGGCTATACGAAATCTAAAACAGAGCTAGCAATCTGAATGCAATGCTATATGCAATCTAAAACAGAGCTATCCAAATAACACTAATTGTGACTTAACTGTTAGTATGAATTACTTACGAAACATATGCTATTGTTTTAGGCTTGCAAGTTGGGTTTTTTTTGTGTGTGTACGGCAAGCCGCCCCCAATTAAAATTCATGAACTTTTACGCACATTTGTCAAGTATTTTCTTGGGTGGGAGACTTCCTTGGGGGCTGTCTAATTGCAGTCGAGCTAACGAGCTGCGTGGTTGATGGACGTTTGTTTGCCGACCTCATCGAGGAGCTGGCTGCTGCACTTTCAAGGGCCTTGCCTCGCCTCACGCATAAACGAAAAATTTTCTTAATTATTGCATTGATTTACATGGCAGCGTGAAAGGGGCTGGCTGGCCGTTCCGGTTGCTGTGACATGGCAGCCACTCGAGGACTGCGTTTTGTCGCCAGTGGTGCAGAGTTCATAGTTCAGAGTGCAGAGTGCACCCAGAGAAATCTATTTTAGTACAGAGTCATCCAAAATCAAGCTTATATGATAAGGTTATTCAGAGTTCATCCAATAATATAGCATTGTGCATTTATTTATATCAGATAACCATTTATGATTACATTTTCTTTGCTGATTTGGTTTCTGATTTATTTCTGATTTCTCCAAGTGCAGAGTGCAGTGCATTGCAGCTGAGTGAAGTGCCTCTCGTGGCAACTGGGCTCTGCCGTTTCGTGGCAGTCCGGGCTGCAATCGAAATTTTGTGTCCGTGCGTGCACGAGTTGTAGTTTGTGGTGGCTGCCACTCGTCATCCCCATTCCCATTCCGATCCTGGTCCTCAGCCTCATCCTCATCCTCATTCTCGCTCTCATCCATTCAGCTGCGTCCTCGCCGTCATCCGTTTGGGCCACTCGAGGGTCCTTTACGTTGACAATGGCACTGGCGAGCACTGGCAGCAATCGGTGGCAGCTGGCACGTTTGGCGGTTGAGTGCCCTCCACCCTCCACCCTCCGCCCACTGACCTCGTGCCCCCCTCATTGTCGTGCCATAATTATGATTAAAGCCAGCGATTTGACTAAATTCCAAAGATTAACACATTTTCACAATGACATTTCGGGCAGAACATCTCTAATGTGACCGCAGCACGAAATAACTCAGAAAACTTGTGTTGAAAAGTGTTGAGCGAATTCGAAGTGCTCTACCTACATAAAAGTTAGCATGTCTACCAACGGCACAGTTTTTAAACAATTATGTTCCAGTACAGACCAAATTTGATTGGCAGTCATAAATATTTTATTTAGATTTTCTTTTTCGATTAGTTTTTACCAACTATGTAGCCAAACGCATCTAAAATCCGGTGCAGCCCTTGAAGCCAAGGAAATGCACCTAACGTTTTACTGACCACCGAGTTGTGGATGGATGGTAATTAAAAAATTGCATTGACCGCTGGGCCATCACATGCACGCTGTTTTGGTTTTGGCCGCACAAATATTAAATGGAACCAGTGCCTCAAAGGTCCTGCCATATTGTTGTCGCCGTTGTTGTGGCACGTATGCAGCATATACATATGTACATATAAATTTATATGTAAGTCGGCAGGACGGAGCGCTGAACAGGCAAAACGAATAAATAAAATTCCGAACATAATTCACAACATGCCAAACTACAAGCGACAACGACAACATGTTGCATTGTTAGCGGCGCATTGTGCCAATTGTTGCTGCTGCAAGTCCTTGTTGTTGCTGCTGCTGCAGTTGCTGTTGGTGTTGGTGTTGGTGTTGCCATGGTATTTATGCAAATTTGTAGCGCACCACAAAATCCACACAATGTGAGTGTTTTATTTATTTCCCTTTTGGCCGGCGCCCCAATCCACAGATTTAAAAAAAAATATTGCTATATATTTACGAGCCACATTTTTTAGCCAATAACGAGACAGAACGTCGAAAACAAGTACCTGCCACACACAACACAGTTCGAAAAACGTCAACAGTTATTCAATTTGCTTCTAGCCACATAATAAACTTGTTTGCTAATAACTGTATTAGCTCCATTTCCATGCCCCACATACATACATACATTCGAGTATACACGAGTTACTAATTATGATGTTGAAATATGTTCATGTCTTGTTAATTAAAATAAACATATCAGCGATCTGCGCAGACATTGCCGAACAGTTTGTTGTTTAATTGGCCCGATTTGGCAATCGCTTAGTTGTCAAGTATTTATCTGAAACTGTTTAGGCAAACTGAAAATAAACAAAGGCACTTAGAGGATAAAATAAGATTAACTACAAATAGCTCTAATTGATAGAAATAATTTACTGATTGGTAGCAAGTTTGCATATTTCCGCAGGGTTCCTGCACATTCGTCTGACGGAAGTGTGCAACATGTGGCAGCAACATGAGCTGTGACGCATGCGCAAGTGGCGAATTTGGAGGCAGTGGACCTGCGCATTAGGCTGTCGTAGAGATCCGTAGTTGAACGTCGTTGGAAAGGTGCCCCAACTGATTATCGGCATTACTGGTGCTGCGCCGTTGTCTACCCCAAAATTAAGTGAAAAAATCAATCACTTTCACTAATTTTAAAGTGATTTTTCCGAATGCGAGAAAATGGGGCTGCCACGGCTCGTTATCAAGTGTTGAAACGAACGCCGAATCGAACGAGGCAAGTCGAAAAGTTGGATAGTCGGAAAACGAGAAACGAAAAACCCTCGATGGCCTAATGACGAGACATTTGTCGGACGGCGCTGAAATAAAGAGATTTTTAACTCGGACCAAATGAAATTTAAATTAAATAGTGAAATCCCCTCGGCGAGAATGCCATTATCAACATTCAAGTGCGGATTGATTAATTGCTGTCGCTTTCCGGGTATGGGATTTTTAATTCGATTTCGCTCGATGTATATTAGCTTAGCTGCTGTTGAAACGATTCCGTGGGCCGCCCGATTAATCAGATTGATAATACCACCACGCTCATCTGCGGTCTTCTGCAGTCTAACGGCGTCTTTTCTTGGGGTTTTTGGTTCTGGGTTTTGGGTTTCGCACTTCGCAGTAATTTGCCAGTCGTGAGCGGAAGCGCGGCGCATGCGTCATGAGGTGGCAAAGCGGTAACACTCCCTCCCCCACCCCCCCTAAAAGCCTCTTCTTCCACCTGCAAAGTCGTGCGTGCTGCAGGTTTAGGCCACTTTCGTGTGCTGGCGGATTCGATTTCAATTTTGGCCCAGACCAAGTCGCTGAAAATTTCTTATTTATTCTCATGTTAATTTCTTCTTGCTGCGGCGACTCGACTTGGCTCGCAACTTGCGTGACTTGATCGTTTTGGCCAGATATTATTTTGTTACATTAAAAAATAATTACCGCATTTGCCTTTGCTTTTGCCATACCCTCACTTCAGCCGACTATCTCTTTTTGCCCCGCGGGCTGATTTCAGTTTGATTTGCTCTACGTGGCCGAAATTGGTTCGTTTTAGCATTGTGAATGCGTTGCTAATTTTTTTATTGCCACTTTGCTTTGATTGCACATTCGAATGGACGACCGTTGACAGCTGACTTTGGTGGTCATAATAGTAAAAATGTATTAGTTGCATTTTTTTTGTTTGCCACTGCTTTTATTATTCAGTGCACAAAAACTTTGATTCATTGCATTCAAGTACATTTTTTAGCTTTGATGGGCTTGGTAGCTAAAAACCAAGGCAGCTGTGCAATTAGTAAAGTGATGTATTTTTTCAATGAATTTCATTTCATAGATATAATATTTTCTTTCTCAATGCCTGACACTCATTTCAACCCTGGTTACGCAGACATTTTTTCCGATTTTTGCAGCTGCAGTAAGCCACTCCAGACGCAGACACTGAAAACAAAACATAAAATCAACTTTAGCGACAAATTTTTCATAAACATAAACCCCATACATAAGCGCCATACATTTTGATGATTTTAATGGACAAAACTGCGCAAAATGATGGCCGCGAAACGTGCTGGAGCAGCGGACTCAGGCGGTGCAGCGGAATGTGTTGCCAGGCACCTTCTGCATTCTCCCCCCCCCCTTTTCATGCCCCTAAACTCACCCCCCTCGAGAACGGCAATGTGCAGAGGCGCGCGCCCATTTAAAATGCAGCAAGTGTCACCATTGACTGAAACGAGGCGCAATAAATATATATGTAGGTGCAAGGAGCTGGCTATGGCCATGCCACACTACTACTACTCGTACTGCTGTATATACAAAGTGGCTCTGCTGGTCTCTTGGCCTGGCTTTATACGGGCAAGGCATGCGCTGCATATTGGCAACAATGCGGCGAAGAAGCGTCGTAGACTTTGCATGAGCGCCAAGAACTGGGGGAGCAGTAGCTCCGCTCGTCATTTAAATAACAATAAAATTTGATGACATGCCATGTTGCAGCTCCGCGTGGCGAGTGCAGCAGTTTCGATTTCCCAATGCCGGGCTGATTGGCTTTGCCTTTGGCAGCATAATAAAGACATTCGATGCCTTTTTAAGCGTTTCACTTTCGCACGTAGCCGTCGTCGTGGCCGTCAGTAAAAAGTTTGCAGCATGTCCGGTTGTAAAAATAAATATCGCCAAGTTCTCCCATCTGCTGCTGCTGCTCCTGCTCCTGCCACTGCTGCTGCTGGTGGATGATATTGGGGGAAAGTTTAACATCGTCTAGACAGGCTAAGAGCCCACCCATCTGAGGGAAACCACCCAACCAGCCAAGAGTGGAGCCACCCAACCACGCTTTCCATTTCATTAGACAATGCCAACTTTTAATTAAGAAATCGTGCTCTCTGACTCGTCGATATTGAGCTGCAATCTGTTGGAAAACAACTGAAAAGTTTAACAAAAACACTGTAGCAAATCGACAGACTCGCAATTAATCGCTGAGCAGGATGGCGTATTTTCCTTGTGTTTACTTTAACTCGAGGCAAGATAATTGCCTTTACTATTGAACGAACCGATTTGCCGGCAAGTATCCAAATTATAACGACCAATATTGGCCATTTCATGTGATCCTTGCCATTTACTACCTTCCATTTTGATTTCTTTGTAAGCGATTGCGTATTGAATTCCATTGCAGTTTGCTTAACAGGCTTACAATTTTCTCTTGTATTAATTATTATATCTCGAGGTATTTATTTAAATACTGTGTGCAGATTTCTATGATCTCACGTGGCTCATAACCTCAGCGACACATATCCGTACTTAACGAGATTTTCCACCTCAAGATTTGCCAGACCTATTATGCATTCCCCTCCCAAACTGCTGGCTTTGTCTCTTCACATCCCATTCCCATCCAGCATTCATTGTGCTTTACGAGCTTGTTTGGGGCAAGCTCCCACTGCCATGCAACTCCATCTGCATTCGGCATTCTGCATTCAACATTCTGCATTCAGCATTCTGTACTCTGTACTCTGCACTCTGCACTCTGCCTGCCAGCTGAAATGTCGAACTGAACTGTTCTGTATGCCACACGGGTGTTTCCTGGGGGGAGAAGCTTTGAGGCCACATCGGCTCCTCAATGGCTGACAAATGTGACTGAGTGTGAGTGTGAACAAAATGCACAGCGTCGTTAGAGGATGCAAACAAGTTTCGTTTTAGTTTTCTGCAGGCAAAAAAAAATAATAGACCTGAAGAATAAATACATTTTAAGGCTAAATACGTTCATATTTGTCATGTTTGTGGTTAAAGCATCTAATCAAAAATGTATAAAAACTATATATTTATTTAAATAATTTTCCAAGTAATTTTGGGTAGTGCACTATTTATGTTGCAGTGTATTATCACGTTGCTGTCACCGACGAGGACGGTTTCGGTTCGTTTTGCTGGTGTTTCCAGTGTTTTTTGTGTGTTGCCGGATCGCCGACGCTTTGTTTGAAATGTTGCTGACAAACCACTTGAAGTTTTTCCAGCTTCTACGCTCACTGGGGCCGCGTTTTTCCAACTCGCGCTGACGTATTTCATAAGAAAGGCGAGTGACAAGTCGCTTTCCACTTTACTTTACTTTACACAGTTGCCGAAATTATGCCGCCCAGACTCGTCTGTGGCAGGGCAATGGAAATGGAATGGAAATGGAGGAA
The DNA here is from genome assembly GCF_016746235.2 of Drosophila teissieri. Lineage (NCBI taxonomy): Eukaryota > Metazoa > Arthropoda > Insecta > Diptera > Drosophilidae > Drosophila > Drosophila teissieri. The sequence goes on from NC_053030.1 coordinate 18,278,637, forward strand.
TAGACAAAAGGTTAAAGTGTAAGTGGGGGAAAAACAAATTGTTGGCCATCCCAGACAGACTGGCTGTCAGAAGAGTACCCCTCTCCGTCCCCCTTACACCCAACAAACAACCAAACAGGCCGTTCACACTTGGACAAGTGTCGAAAACTGGCCTACTCCTTACCCCGTTTTTCTTATGAGTTTTCTCATTTTTTTCATTTTTTTCATAGCCAGCCGGCCTTCAAACAAAGGAACTGAAGAACTTTGCGTGGTGTGCCAGAGCTGATGATGGGATGAGATGGTGGAAAGTCTCGTTCTGCCCGGCGTTTTTCCTCTTGCTGGTACATTTCCACGAAAATTGTTTCGAGTGCCCGCCCGGCCTGACAGCTGTGCTTCTCTCGGCCCGTCCGCTTTTTATTTCACTTCAAGTTTTTCCCCATCATTGGAGGCCGCTGCTTTTAATAGCGATATGCGCATTCAAAGCGGTTTGCTGGCCCGCATTTCCAGCCTTTCCAGCGAAAGTGCGTGGAGCCATCTATGTACATACATACATACATACTTCTATAAACTTGGCCAGCAATAGGCTCTTTTTCGCACACACACACACTTTCTAATCAATTATATCGCACTTATATGCAAATTTCGCGCCAGCCAACAAACAGGCAAACAAACAAATAAATCAATTTCATTCCATTCAATTCAATTCGAATCGAATCGATTCAATTCGATTTCAATAAGGCTGCGAAGAGACCCCAAGGCACAATGAACCAATTTGAAAATCACCTTTCTCGCCTGCAAATTGCTTTGTCAGCTTCCTCCGGCCGTTCACTCATCATCCATCGCCTTTTGCCAATGGAAGCCGGTGAAGTGTTTCGCTTTCTGCCTAGTTAACAGCTTTTTTTTATTCCCTCTCTTGGCCCTCGAATGCCGAATGCTGAATGGCTGTTCTCGGTGCAGAAATGGTAGCTAGAAATAGCACGCACAAGCTGCTCGAAAAGCACAAAATTTCACATCGAGGTGAAAAATTGGTAAATATCAAATTTCAAAAGTGAGCACTCTGGAAAACGGTTGGAAAACGGAAGTGGGCAAATGCGACCAGCCATTGCGCTACCAGTAATCAATTCTCTTTACTAGAAAAGTTAATTAGTTTAGGTAATTATATGGCAGGTATTATATGGAAAGATAAGATGCTGGTTTAATAGAAAGAGTTATTATTATTACTTTTACTTTAAAGCTCAAACTTCTGTGAGAACAGCTCATTGATTTATAACTCTGTTTGATTCATTTCACCTTTATTTAACAAAGCTTGTTATTTTATGACGATAAAATCCTAAATTGCTATGCAAGAAATTAACTTTTGAATTGCATATCAATAATGCCAATAATCTTTTGTTTGCTTCAGATTCCATTCAATTGTTCGGCAGACTCAAAACCTGTCAAATAGTGTGGGCAAAAAGTTATATATTCTGACATGCGTGTCACGAAATAATCACTTTAATTCGAACAATCGCATTTGAATGCCATTACTCATCGATTGTGTGTGCACTTCTTAGAAACTTTCGTTGAGTCATTCATTCGCGAGCGGCTCAACGAAATCCATATGCCGGACTTGTTCGACTGCTGGCTTTGCATATAAATAAGTGCCTTATCATTAAATTTCAATTAAATGACAAAAATAAAACAGAAATGTTTTGACGCCAATTCGACTTTTCGGAAATTGTATTTGCACAGGTCTGTCTCATATTCCCAGCCTGAATTTCTTATATGTATATCCCCATTTTGCATGCTCAACAATTGTAGACATCGTGGGGCGATGACAAAAAACAAGCAATCGCGTTTTCCATTGAGTGCCGCAGATTTCTTTGCCTCTCGAAATCTGAAAACAACAATTTTTTTGGCGCGTGTGTCTGAGTCGCCGTATTTTTCATATATTTTTCTCTGCAATACGAGGCATTCATTCATGTTGAACCATTTAAATATGCTGCTGCGGTGTGTGCTTTTTACCAGATATGTACACTTTTTGATAGACAACCGGACAGATATGTAAGCCGGGCGCTAAATTTGATCTCTCGCGTTTTGGCACGAACTGTAATTGAAAATTTTGTATGTATATTTGTATATTTCGAGGAAGCAGCTACAACCCAACTTGACACTCGAAACACTTGGCTTTGGCTTTTCACGGATATCTGGTTGGGTTGGGGTTGAGCCTCAACTTTCTTGTCCGGTTACGTGAAATTTCAAATGTCATAATTTCTGACAGTTTGATAGTCGTACTGAAAAAAACACGCGCTCCCACTGCCAGCATTCAGCTTGTGGTTTCGCTTGTGGGCCATAAGCCAGGTGGACCAGAGTTTTTGGCTTCGTCCAAACCGTTAACAAAAAGTAAAAAGTGGCCGACGAACAAACAAAGTGACAAGTTGAATCACTGTGGTTCAATGGGCGAAGTTATGCCATTGAAATCGAGTTAAATTGTTAGATTGCACTTAATGAAACCAGTGCAACTTATTCAAATTTAAAGTATATAAGAAATTTTGAGTATACTGATATTACTTTATGTTTGTGTTAGGTTTCGGTTAGGCAAATCCACTTACTTTAATCTCCCACTTACTCCCGGCCTCTACACCACTGTCCTCAATTCTTTGGCTTCATTTCGTTTGCCAAAGCCGCCAGAAGTACGTAAGTGTTTTCTTAAGCCGTCTTAGGGCAACTATTGTGCTGGCCTTTGCTGTGAGCCCACATATTGATTTGCCGGTCTGAGGCGGTGGTGTCAAGCCTTTTGACCTTTCGGACCACACACAATCGGTTGGCTTTTAACTTCGCTGTAATGTTGCATAACATGTAAATTCTGCCCATGTTTCCAGAGGGTCTCCAACTAGTATCTAACTACAAAGTTAGTTACGTTTTAGGACCATTCTCGGAATCAGGGAGTAAGCAATTAGGCTTTAGCCAAGGCTTACAACATTTGTTTTTTGTGGTAAGTTACTTGGCGGACAGCTGTGCGCTTTTTGTTACATTTGAAACGAGAAAACACGACAAGTCGCTTAAGGAACTTGCTTCTTTAAAAAACAGGTAACAGGTAAGAGGTAAGAGTTGGGAGGTAAGAGGTAAGAGGCTCAAAGGGACAGGGCCAAGAAAGAGAGTAACAGATCTTGGGGCTCGTCAGCCTGACATTGACGAAGTGGTTCTTCGAATGAAATTGTCATAATTTTTTCGGGGTTTCTACATGTCTTTTGATGCACACAAAGCGTTAATGTTGCCCACTTTGTCATACTTTGGCTTCGGAACCGACAATTGAACAATTGATAAAAGCCTCCACAAAGCCAGCCAACTTAACTGAGCTAACGGTGCATGGGGGTTTTCAAATACAGAAATTGTTTTTACCCCAATGTCTCAGTATCTCAGCGATCCATAAGCTTTTCTACCTTTTTATATATTTTTATATCTAAGGCAATATAATTAGCTAAACGTAGTTTACCAACTCCGGCGGAAGAGTTACCAAAACTTATACCCTGGATAACTTAGGTTGGGCACGTTTGTGGGGAACTATTATTCCCGCTATCGGTGACATCTGGCCAAAGTTGGATCCGTGAGAACTGCCGAGATGTGCCCGCTTTTTACGAGCACTCGTCTAATGAGGCGAAGGAACTTCCCCACACACACACACTCGCTCCAGTTGACACTGACCGCAGATTCGTATCTCAATATTTAGGTTGGCTTACAAATAAAAGGCCGAAGACGTCGGCAACATGGGGCACTGGCACTTGGAAATAAAATAAATCAAAAGATGCGAAAAACGGACTGGAAACGGACTGGAAACCCTAAGAGGCGACACTTTAGGCCTCGGTGGAAAGCTCTGAAAAGGCAACGCCAGATCTCAGCCAAATGATAAATGCCCGCTCTGTGTATCAAGTGTGAATTTTAAGTGAAAATGCTACATGACGGAAAATGTTTTATGCGCAATGCGCCAGAGTTGCTCCAAAACGTTGGAAACGTTGGCTTTTTTATGTGGATTACGTGGGCCGAGCGGGAATCAGGCTTCGAATATGCCAATAAATGATTTTAATTACGTCAGGTCGGTCCATCAAACGGCTCACAGAATTCTCCATAGTTACTCCTACTCGTACAGCCGTACAGCTCACTGTTACTGTTGCTGTGTTTGGTCCAAGTTCAAATAAAATGAAAAGAGTACTTTTATGGCTATACTGCCACTGTTTGTGAAGGAAATGCGCTTTGGGCCATAAAACCCAGAAACATAAAACAAAACTCCGACAGAAGCGAGCCCAAAAAGAGTTGAGCAGCCAGCAGCAGCAGTGGTAGGGGAAAAAATAAAAGTAGAATTATGCTTAAACATATTTCCCGCTTAGTTAAATTCCATATAATTCCAAACCGATAGAGTCGCCGACTACAGACCGCCGGGCCATCGTAAAGAGTGCGAACTGTAAATCATGACAGTTTTTATTGGCCTACCTACCTTCCTACCATCCGAGCTACCTTCCTACCATCCTGGCTACTTGGCTACCTGGTCTAGTACGGAAATGTTTAAGTAGACTTTGCTCCAGAAATAGAATTTCGTATTCGGATTTACCAGCCGGCCACTTTAATTGCCAACGCCTTGACACGGAATCGTCGACGGGCTCCAATGGGGGGGCCTTCCATAAATCTGGCCAATAATTGCTTAAACAGTTCATTGCATGGAACTCTGAGCTCAGTGCTCTCAGCTCTAAGCTGAGCTCGGGCATTAGAAGGGGCTTACTTATCGGGCGAATTTATGATAGTCTGTGGGCCGTTCAATTTACGATCCGGATTAAGTCAAACGCCCTGGGTCACAATGTCCGTTTAGCTCTGGCAAAATGCTGCGCTGTTTGAAAATGCATGGCCCGTTACAATATTAATTACCGGCCATTAGCAGCATCACTCAGCATTGAGGAAAAGTCGAAGCTATCTGTAAACTCATATGTCAATGCCGCTAAATCCACTTGTCAGTAGGAACACAAACGTGAGAATCGCTCAAAAGAAAAACGGGGGGAGACTTGAACTGAAACTGAAACAAAAACCGAACAAAAGCCAACGGCAAACAGATCGCGCAGCGAGGAATTATTGTCAGGCAACACTTTTTTTTTTTTTTTAACCCCGTAGGTGTATCTATCTATCTGTGTATCTCGCAGATGTATCTCCATCTCCATCTGCATCTGCATCTGCAGCTTGCACTGTAGCTTTTCCTTTCCTTTTCCGCCGGAGATTTGTGACCGGGACACCTGCGACATTTGAGGGCCGCTTTCTGAAAGACTTTTTTATGCTAAATACCGCCGCAGTTTATATTGATGGCGATGTGTTGTACACCCGATGCGGCCATCCATTTCTATAAATATATATACGTGCTAAGTATATCTCACTCTATTGCCATCTCCTGGAGGAGAAACACAACGAAATGTGTGACAAAACACCACAAGGAATTTTAATCCCAAAATGATTGATAATCATTTGCACGAGCGGCGTGAACGCAGCGAGTGAAAAAGCTCTATCACGTTCCATTTGCCTAGGTGTAAAGTCCATGGGGTATTATCAGCACCGCCCAACATCGTCTTCATCTTCATCAGCATCAGCATCTCCGTCGCAATCATCATCATCATCATCATCGCCTTCCACATCATCATCTTCATCATCTCGGCTGGGCTTTGTTTGCTGCTAATGTTTGCACTTAATTCACCAGACAATGGGACACGGCAGTGGAGGTGTGGAGTTGTGGGGGGGAAAAGCGTTTTCTTTTGGCTTTTACCCGGGGAAAATGGGTGGAGAAGTGGAGGGATTGCGGCTGCCAGGGCGAAAAGTCTAAATTATGTCGTTGCCGCCTGACTGTTGCATAGGAAAATGCATCATTTTGTGAGCTTAAGAAAAGACCATGCGCTTTTTGTGAATGGGCAACGGAAGCACTGAAAGAAATCAGTGCCACCGAAAATAGGGGTACTGAATGATAAAAATGTATACAGCAATCTCTGTTTTTAATGCCTGCTCTGATTTCTGATGCATGTTAATAATTTAAAAACACATGTTTTACACTTGTTTTTATTTATTTGCTATATTATGTCGCTCATTCGAGTGATCGAATTACCAGTGCCTAGTTAAGCTCGACCATATTGAATAATTTTCCAATGACAGCTGTTTTCTTACCATTTCAAATTATTATTTGGCGGCCAACACCTTAAACTGTTTAGCCAGTGACAAATTTCCTCAGTTCACATCGACTTGACGATGAGTTGAAATGTGACAAAAGCTGATTTAAGTCATAATTTATCGTGATATGCTGGATTAGTGCGATGAATTTTACAAACGTTTATTTTTAACACGTTGCGACATTGTCAATGCCAGCAGGTTGAATTGGAGTCTCCGGCTAATGTTTAAATTTATTGACTATCAAATGGTGAATGCATTGTGTGCACCCTGCCTACTGCATTAGTTTGTGCCACTTTCGAAGTCATAAGCTCATAACTGAAAGGAGGGATTATTGCGCCGCTGTGGGGATACTGCATTGGCAATTAAATGTTATAGGTTTCAGAAATGCATATCTAAATATCTCTTACCAAAAAAGCAGAACGTCTTGGCCCAAAGCGAGCCTCTCTGACAAATCAACCACGCCCAACCGCAACAAAGTTGGCTGCGGCCTAAGTGTTTGTAATTGTTATTGCTGCAAACTCGTTCTTTCACTTTGGTCTGCAAGCGCGAACTTTATGGTTACACCTACCCAGCCATCCAGTCATCCAGCCATCCAGTCATCCAGCTATCCAGTCAACCAGCCATCCAGCTATCCAGCTATCCAGTCATCCAGCCATCCGGAAAGCAACGGCAGATGATCATCTGGTGCCCCTCGATGCCGCCCTGTATCGGGTCGGGTTCTAGCGGTAAAGTTTTGGCCAACCAGCCGCGCCCATAAGGCGGCGACCACCTAATGGAAAGTGGCCAGTATATCCGCATTTCTGCTGGGTGCAGTACAAGTTCAATATTAAGAAATTACAAGCCAGCCAGCCAGGCCAAGTATTTTGCCCCACGCATTATGCGAAATTAATTTGCGCGTTCGGCAAATTTAATTCAATTTTTTTAACAGCTCTGGCCAACTCGCGGATAACACGCCCCGAAACGAAAGTTGACCCACTGGAGGATGAGGATGGATCTTCTACCCATGGCCAGTACGAATTAAGACATAATAAAGCTGTCCCTCGGTCGAAGCCTCTTTTATTTTTAGTTGGTGGCCCATCCGTCAAGATGGCTCCTCTGGCTGTTCGGGGCGGGTAATTCGCTGCAAACACCTTGGAGAACCTTGGAGACTGACAAGAGCCCAGACTTGACAAGACGATTTTGGCTTAAACGCTGCCTTTTTGGGGGGTAATTTTTCGGCCAGCGAGAGGTCGACACACTCGCGAACCGCAAAGTATCTGGGCCAAGTAAGTGGATGTGGCTGTGGATGTGGTGCCTGCTTGACAAACGAGTGTCATTTATCAAAATGTGACACTATTTGCGCCAAGTCATGTGTTAACTGAACTTTATTTTATTGTTATACCCCGTGTGGGTTGTCGGTGTATCTTGAGTGTGTTAACTTGGCCCAGAGGTTCTTGCTCGGTTTCAGTCTCGGTGCTCGAGTGCTCTCATAAAATATATATCATAATTGCGGGTTATGTTGTTTTCTCTTCGCATTTTTCGGGAATAAGCCACAAAGCATGGCAATCGACTTGGCCACCCGGATGAGAAATGGCCAGATTGAGATATGGCCATGTGAGGGAGAAAAATGCTGACTGCCAGCCTTTGGGCCATGTTCTTCATCTCCGATTACAGAAACTAATGCTGGATATAGATTTTTCACAAACTTACATATATCTACATCTGTTTTGGAACCCAGTAAGTAAATAAATTAAACTAATAAGTTTTGGCTGCAAAGAGAAAACTTCGGCAAATACCAATGTCCCAAGGAAAAAAACCGTCTACAGGTATAAACTTTAATTGAGGAATTTTGGGGATTTCATCCCCGGCATAAAAGAAGTAATTTTTTCCTTTCCAATTTGTGCTTTTTGGGCGCGACCGGCATTTAATGCCAATACTATAAATATTATGATTATGTGGCCCGTACATGAGCGCAGTTATACATTTTGCGCGTCCGCCGCTCTTAAAATGTTGTCTTTAACCGAAAAAAATAAGAAAATAAAAACGACGCAGCGGTGAAAAAGCCAAAAACCAAAGACCGAAAAGTAATTTCTTGCACGACATTAATTTCTTTTAAATTACGCATAATTGAAGTACGGGCACTCGAAGTTGATCGATGGTCGATACTCGAACAGAAACGGGTTATCTGCTACCCCTCATCGCCAAATGTTTTCAGAGGTGCGGTGCACAGCCCCGCCTTCTCTGCCGCCTTCTCCTTCTCGTTGATCGCAGAGAAATTACAAAAATATTGCTCTGCCATAATAATTTAATATAAATGTACGCGTTTTTCCATACGAGGAGGCCATGTTCTTGGCACAATCAGGCCGACATTGACATTCGAATTGGACACCTGACACCTGACAACAGAATATCAAAGTCACTCGGGGCGACTTTGCCGTAATTCGACGACTTCTTCTATTCCCCATTTCAAGTCGATTTGATATTTGATTTGATTCGATTTCGGTTCACTCTTTTGTGTTCGTGGGCTGACCTGTCAGTCAGTGTGAAATTTCATATTGTCGCCGACTGGGCTCTCAGTGGTATTTAGCTTTATATTTGGGCCCGCTTTGGGGGGCTTTGTTAGCGCGATAAGCGGATTTTTTATTACATCAGTTTAGTGTCACATTAGCGCTGTGCCGAAGTGCGCCCCTGCATTCAGTTTGTGGTTCAGCTCTCTGTGGGGGCGACAGTTTTCTATGGCGGAGGTATTCCATTCAGTGGAATAAGCCAGTTGAGTACCGGCTTACTTGCGTACTTCTTGTGGCCACAACTCACAGCGATCAACAAGTTCTTCCGTCGACCCAATCTCCATCTGCATCAGGATCTGGAAGCGGGCCCTGCCTTCGGCTCTTTGCCACACGTACGAGGCAGTTGCCACATCCACATCCATATCTACATCCATATTCGAGCAGGTCCAAGTGGAATCACATAAAATCTGGCGGGAAAACACAGAGGGAACTTATGAATTTCTTAATTTTTCTGCAAAACTCACTCGCAGCGAGGAGTTGCCCTGATCTTTTTTATGGCATTTCGTTTTGCCGCGATGCTATCAGTTGGGTTTTGCTCGGTTTGGTTTTTGTTTCAGGTTCGGTCTTTAAATTGTCTCGACCAACCAACTCGGTCGGTGGGTCGATTCACCGCATGAATCATGGGCCAGTTAAAAGCGAATTCCTAAATGTTCGCTTACGTTTCGTACTCTGGCAGGGTCAACGTATTTGACACTTGTAACCTAATTTAATTCCGCGAAAGCAATAATTATCAGCACGTGAAATCTGCGTTGAATTGCTGATCACATTTACGGCTCCTTAACAAATATTTAAACAACATTACTTTGCCTTAGGCATCATATGTTTTTGATTACACTAAAATGGCTATACTTCTGGGCTGCTGCTATTTCTTTGGCCCGCGCACTGGTTGCATTATAGGTTCATTGTGGATAATGCTATACTACAGTCTAATGGCTTACTTTATGCACTATCAAATGATAAATTCGCGAAGAGCTACTATCGACTTTACTACTCGCGAATATAAAAAGAAGACTAGAGGCTTTTGGGTACTGGGCATTTCGTTCATCGTTATGGCCTGTGTAACTCTGCTTCTGTTACTCGGAGCTATTCTGGTAAATATCTTTCGCACTTATTTAAACGATCTAACAAATTTGATTTGTAGAAGAAATATGAATTCCTGTTCCTGTTTTTACTGGCGCAAATACCTCCCATTTCTGTGGAATCATTCTATCTGCTGACCGCCATCATATACGGCATAGAATTCGAAAGTTTTGTTATATATCTTGTGCCTCTTGGTAAGTAAATCCATTGCAATAATACGTCTCTCCTCATAAAACTGTCATTTGCAGGAATTTTGATCTACATCGATCTGGTTGTGTGCTCATATTTCTATGAGCTAAAAAGTCTTAAAAGGCTGAGAGCTGTGTCCGAATTTAATATAGAATATTGAAAGCATTTTGCCAAGTTAGCATCAATTAAAATATACATACATATATATTTTTATATTTTATATGACTTAAGATCGTATGCCACTTTTTCCGGTAGAACACACAGAAGACAGCGATAAGGTTGGATGACTTGAGAGCAGGAAAACATGTCAAGAAATAAAAACAAAAATGATTTATCATAATGGGAGTTGGAGTCTGACTCGGGGTCCAATTCGGAATTGGAATTGGGGTTGGACCTGGACTTGGAGTTGGAGATGGAGATGGAGTTGGAGCTGGAGTTGGAGTCTGTGCTCCCAGCGGCGTTGCCTAAACGGGCGATAACGGCCAAGACGAAGACCAAAGTCGAGGACGGCATGCGGCTGCTGATGGCGGATGGCTGATGGCGACGAACGTGGAGATATCGGGCCAAGAACGGTGCGTCTGGATGTCAACTCTTCATATAAAAATTAACGAAATATAAATTAAAAAATATGCCCTACCTCTCCTCGCTGGGCGATGAAATAAAAACCAGAAATATTCGTTCTCTGTACGCTTTTTGTTTTCTTCCCTCGTTCCTTTCTTTCCCTTCAGCCCGGCGATTTACGAGTATGTCCCCTCTGGTTTCGAGTTACGCCTGCGCGACATTGTTGCTGATACACAGAAAAAAAACATATGTGATTGCACCTTTCAATATGCACTGATTTTGCACTTGAAATCCATATCAACCAATCCATAAATCGCTAGTTATATAAGGCAAAATAATCTGTAGAAACTACTTCATTAATTAATGCCAATATTTTTGTAATTTTTCCCAGTGTTGGCCCCAAAAAACAACTTCACGAATTATGAATTGGCCGCTGTCTGTCGCCATATCGCTGGAATGCATCGCTGCGTTTAAGGCTTTATCTATGGGCCAGTGAATTTTTATCTAATGGAGGCAGCTTCTACCCATTGATTGGGGTCCCGTTTGGGTCTCCGATTTCATTTCTGACTTATGACTGGCTTGTATCTTCTCAGCCTTGTGCACTGATAGCTTTATAAGTCGCGATAAGGCCGAATCCCAATCCGAATCCGAACTCGAATTGAAATCCGACTGCGCTAATTGCGAGCAAAACTGCAGGCGCCAGTGGAATCGGAATCAAGGGATTGGCTCTGACAGATCTCAGGTGCCATACGCTGTATGCTGTATCACCTGCGTGTTATCGCCAGACAAATGCATTTTGCAAATTATTAACATATGTGGCGGCTGCAACACGACCGGCACCCAACACCGCAACTCCAGCGGCAGTGGCAGCGGCAGCGGCAACAAGCTTGTGCAGATACAGATTCAGATACATTTGTATCTGACGCCAGTGGGTAGGAAGCCGATGCTGAATTGCGCCTCGACTGCGGCTAATTGATGTCGGTGCACAAAACTTGATTTATTTCTATTAATAAAGCCTCCATGCAAACGGTAGTTGGTCGAGCGTTGGTGGGCAGCGGGTTGGTGGAGGTGTCGATTCGGTCAGATGGCGATACATTTTTGGCTGCCATATTTGGGCGCCCGGAATGGCCCGCTGGAAAATGGGCAGGCCTAGTGCAGACAATAATACAATATTTTTCCCATCGTTTGTTGATTTTAGCATGCTTTTGCATCGATAGAGGGATTGCCAATTTCCAATCGGGGCCAATAAATTGCTTGTTTAGCCACAATTACACACGTGAACAGCAGCCGAAAATGGCCAGAAAAGGCAACTGCATCAGAAATAATCGGGCAAAACTTGTTACCGCAGCATTTGCCGATGGAAATCGCATAAAAACTGGCTTGCATAAATTTTAACACCGATTTTAATCGACGCATTGTGGAGCTGGCATAGACAACTCATTGAGTCCCGCCGATATTCCGGCCAACTCCGACACTTTATGGCCAGTTTTTTGGTGGTAATTACCAGCCGGCAGCAGTTCCGGTGCTTCGATTTCGATGCATGTGTGCCTGTGTGTGTATGTCTGGGGCTTGGCAATGCAAACTATAATTTTGTTATAAATTATTGATATGTCAAATCAAATTCTCGGCCTGTTTTCTGTTTTCTTTTTTCTGTTCGCTGGAGTTGCGCTCAAGATTTATGATCTGCAATTTGAGTTGGTGGGAGAGATATTGGGAAATTGTAATAGCTGGCCACTGAGAGTTTCTTTAAAACTGCTCGAAAATTTTTCGGCCAAAAAAAAAACACTTTTGCTGGTCCAACTTAAGACAGATTACGACCACGGTGTCTGCGGCCGGCGGACATATACAACACTTTGCTCTACAAGGCGTTGCGGAAAATACGCAGCGCATTTCCCTGTTTTCCCGCATGCAATTTTCCGTTGAGTTACCTCATGCCTTTGCATGGCTTACTTGCTGTTATTTCCCTCTTGACATAACTGGAGCGATTTGGGCCAAAAGCATGGCCAAAACGGCCAACTCAACCTGATTTGGCAGCCCGTCGACCCCACTTGGGCGCTCTGTCTAACAAAATGCTCGGCCGCTTGGCCGCTTGTCTCGGCCATTTGCATTTCGATCTCTAACGGCTAACTGGCCAGCAAACAACAAACAACAAAAATTCAACAAATCCTATCGTAATAAAAGTTTTCGCCACAAAATTACAAGCTGCGCCAGGCGGGGGAGGACATGTGGATTTTGGATACATGGGCCGTGTATCGCACCGTGTACCAGAAGGCAGTTGAACCACATTAGACTTTCACTTTTCAGCCACACACAAATGGCCATTTGGGCAGGCGTTTTAGCATTTTAGCATTTTAGCCAGCCGACTGACTGCGCTTGAAATTTATGTTGATTGGCCGGCCGAGTTGGCTTTTTGGTTAAATGTTGTTAAATTGTTTTCCGCCAAAATGACATGTTTTGACAAATGGTGCGGTGCATTAGGCAGCGGTATACTTGTTGAGTTGTCATTGGAATTCTTATTGCGATTGTTATGCCAACCAGTCAGACTCCTGCAGTTGGAACACAACCTAATAAATCCGGAGATTAAGTTTTGGTTTTTTATATGCCTTCCAATGGTCATAAAACATCGGGTCCTTTGACAATGCCGAAGCGGCAAGGCCCACAAATAAATACTAATAAACCGGGAGCGCAGGACACGAGGGTTTGGTGATTGGCCTGTTAGGCCATCCTTCCTTTCGCGTACTACATAAATTTCAATATTTATGGCTAGCAGCAACAACACATGGCCAGGATGAAAAACCAAAAACTGAAAAAAGGGAGCAGTTCGGAATTGCGATTCGGATTTGTGGGCGTTTGACAAGCAGCCCGCCGCTGCTGGGCGTAACCCAAATAGAGGCGTTGACGTTTACTCTTTTGCCCGCCGACTGTCGAAGTCCTCCCTCGAATGTAGGATTCCGGCTAACTAACGGCCGGGCAAAAGGGCTCGGGAATCAGATCTGTCGAGGACCAAGGAGGCACAGCCAGGACATTGCGCAAAGGCACGGCGGCCATCGTCGTAAATCGCTGCGACATAAATTCAGTGCACTTTCTGACGTTTTGCCTGGCTGCCTTGGTGCCTCGTTGTGAGAACCCTGTTACCTGGCGCACCTGACACAGAATTGTTCCCTGCTCCCGGTTTTTTTCAGCGCTAATCTGTGTAAACAAATCACTGACGTCCTGCGTCATGTCCTTGGGGACACGGTGTTGGTTTAATTGCTGCCAGACGTCGCAATTTATGAGCATCAATAAAGTGTCAACTTTTGTGCGAGTGTATGCGCCGCTGCCAAAGCGAAAAACGGTCGGAACAAATGCGCTTCTGGTTGTAAATCATCTCGGCGCTGCTTTCCAGGAAACTAGTCCCTCGCTCTGGGACTCCGCCGCCTCCTCTGCCTCTTCTGCCTTCTCTGCCACATTTCCCCACTTCCACTGATGCTTAACTTGGCCGAGACACGCTAGCCGGGCCAAGAAGTAGAAAAAGTAGAAAGAGATCCAGCAGCCAGGAGAGCCAGGGCGAGTTTTGGCATTTGCATTTCAATTGAAGCGAGTAATTAATGTATCGCATATCTGTAGAATTTTAATTGCCAAGTCAATGCACTCGCCCAGAGCCAGATCAGATGCATCTGGGCGCAAATACACTGGCCAACAGTGGAACACGAACTGTGGTTGCGGCCCAATGCCACTATGTGCACAGAGAAAAATGGGAAAAAAGTCAAGTTAAAAATAGAAAAAATAGAAAAAACTGCAGAAAACAAAGATTTAAATGTTTAATAGTATTTCCTTACTATGTGTATACCTATTGTTATGTTAAACAATTGCACGCGCTTTAAAGCGGAAAATCTTGTTAAAATAAATAAGTTAGATGTGACTTAACTCCTTTTTTGGATTAAGTCTTTTCCTTTTTCAAATAAAGGCTAAATGTGCCGCATCAAGTCTGGCACTAAATCTGGATTTGGCTCAGTGTACCAAGTTCGGTGCAGAAATACCGGGCTGGCCGTAAGAGTCGCGCGTGTGGCCCCGTCACGTACCGCTTTGCTAAGCCGCACAATGCCAGCTGCCGCACAGAAGACTCTCGACAATTAAAATATGAAAGGGTTCCTTCATTCTTGTCCAGTAATCGAACAAAACCGCAGAGCCCACTGGATGGTAGTGGATGGGAGTGGATGGGAGGGAGGCAGACCTGGTCGAGCTGGCCCAAAATCCTCGTCATAAATATATAGCGTGGCCAAAGCCCCTCGATGCCACTCCCTGCGAGAGCCGGATTGCATACGACTATATAGTGCATATAGTATTTGTGAGGAAAAATGGGAATTGGAAAACAAACGCTGCACGTGATGATTGCATCATTGTGTCAGCTTAGTACGTGCTCTGCAACGGGCTTGTCATATAAAAAATGACACACAATTCCCCGGCATTCATTCCATGAAGTTTGTCCAGCCGAAAACCCATCTCCCTGCACTGCGCATTAGAAGCGATTCCGAGTTGTATGTGATTTCTGCATTTTGGACAGATGTTTGGCGAATTTCGTGAAAAAAACAGAACGAGAGCTCTATGTTTAACCAACACGTGGTGAGGTCTTTGGCTCCGGAACAATACATCTGGACACTTGTGTCCAGGGACAGTGAGACAATGGGGAGATCAGGGAATATATCCGGATTTGTGGGCTAATTTGCAGGAAAGTGGCTTTGGATGCCACAGAACCATTTGTCATTAAGGGTAAATTAAACATAAACAAAGGAACTGCGATTTACATTGGTTCTGTCTATATATATTGTGACTATTAATAATTAAATAAAAATATTTTTAAATTTGTCTTCAATAAGCAGCATGCTCACGCCAAGTTTCATTGACGCCTCAACGTCTGGTTTTAGAAACCCAGTGACTCAGAGCCCTAAAAATCCGAGGCCGTGAATTGTTTTCCCAGTTATTGCTTTCCACAGAAATGTGGACCGATATCCGCCTTATTGTTATGCAAAATCCGGACATAGAACTCATAAAGGGAAATATTAAAAACGCATAAAACTGGGTATTTGGGGTAGAGACCTGATTGTATCCCGTCCAACTTTCGCCTGCCTGTCGCACAAAGCCCGGGTATTATGTGCGTTTTTTTCGGGGATCCACCAAAAGGGCAGCCGAGGCAAAGAGGATGGGGAAAAAGAGGTTTTTTTTCATATAATTTATGAGAAATGCACGCATTAAACTTCATTAGATCGAAATTTAAGGCAGCGGCGACTGAGGCATTTGGGTGCCCCATAAAAAAGCAGAACACAAAAGTATCTTTCGCTTTTTGTTTGCAATTAGTTCGACGGCAGCGCGCAGAAGCCACATAAAAAACTGGAGCTGCGAGTTCATTGAGGAAGCATCGAGGAAATATCAAAGGCCCAGCCATGCGAAGGCGGCCACATAAATTTATTTTTAAAGAAATGCACCACCAACTGCGTCATTGTTGGCGGTTGCATTTGTCAAGCCACCGAACCACCGATCCACCGAAGCACCGATCTTACGTATCCTCGGATCCACTTGCTCGCAGCGTGAGTTTTCCCCCCGGGTCCCACCGTCGAAATTGAAATTAAAATATTTTGGTAGTTTATGTGCCCCTGGAAGCTGCACGCTGCAAGATGGAGAACTAGGCAGGCATTCCCACCCATCCTCCATCCTCCAGCCGCCGGGGAGGTGTTGCCACCAATGGCAGCCATGTGTAAACATTTGGCCGCGCTGTCAAAACTAATTCGGGTGCCGCTACTTCTTCCACTTTTCTGCTACACTTTGAAAAACTTATAAATCTATGTATAATATATAATATATAACAAATTTCTAATAAGTCTCGTTGCTAAGAAATAAATGCTTAAGCGACAAAGGAACTTGTTTAGTTCGACTTTTTCATAGCAACTGACGATTTAGGGAACAAGTGAGATTGAAAATAGACCAATATTTTTTGCCGTGCAGCGTGGGCTTTGGAGCAAGTGCAGCCCGCCCGTGTGCGTGATGTTGGCGGCGTGAAGTGATGAAAGTGTCATAAATTTCATTGCCATGCGAGGCAATCGGAGATGGAAGATGGGAGCCCCTTCAGATGTGGCCGCATGTGGAGGGCCCTTGGGCAGCCCGAATGCAATCGGCAACTAGGAGGCGGCCACTTCAGCTCCATCTCCATCTTCAACTTCATCATCAGCTGCAACTGCAACTTCAACTTCGACTGCAACTCCGACTTGAAGGCAGTGCCACGTTCCCAGCGATTTTTCCCGCTACCTAAACACGCGTTTGCCATTTGTTTCGACCTTGACCAGTGCGCGGCGTGAAGCGGGCCATTAAAATCAATTGAGGAAACTCGGATGTTTTGGGAAAGTTTGTCACCCTGCCTAGGAAAAGGAGCTGAGCTGCGGATGCGGATGTGGACCTCCTGGGTGGCGTGTGTCGCGACAGGCAAATGAAGCGTCTGGGAAAAATCCGGGGACAACCTTCGATTTGTCATGCTCGAGTGACCGCTGACGTTTTGGCTTAGCCGGAAACGCGCCTTCCTTGGCTTCTTCGCCCACGAAAACCCTCCTACAAATGCTCGTAAATCTATAAAGGTAAATCCCTAGGGCGGCACACGCCCCCTTTTTTTCGCCGGTGGCGCGTGCTAGCCGTATTTTACAGGAATTCGCTGTACCTGTTGCGCGGTGTAACAAGTGTAAACCTAGCGTCCCATTTGCTTGCAAAGCCATCCGGCCGAGAAAGCCAGCGAATGGACCACAAATCAGGCGGAGAAGCCAGCAGCCAGGAGACTCTGGAGGAAGCTGCATGCTGCAAGCTGCATCCATCGCGTAAATTGTGGCAGACACTTAAGAGCCGAGACAAGATTAAATGCTAAATTACGTTAAGGCGGCCCAGATAAGCCCGGCCTCAACCCTTGCCACTCGGTCCGATCCTCTCGGCGATTGTGAGGAGTGCCAGGGCCCGTGTCCCAGACTCCGAGGGTCTGGGAGTCCCAGAGTCTGAGTCGGAGAGTCCGGGCCAAGGTGATAATGATAAGGAAATGAAATCGCGTTAAGTTCGCCGACATGGCGATTGCAGTGCCAACTCGCCGAATGGGACGCGGCACTATCTGAACGCATATAAAGTACGAAAACTGATGCGTGGCATAAATTAGCAACGGGCACCGTGGGATATAGTTTGCAAATACTTCTAAACAACCGCGAGAAGTATAAAAAGTGCACAAAGTTAGTGCTTTACTACTTTCAATGTAAACTAAAGTCAAAATATTCATTGAGCAAATGTTGTTCAAAATGTTCCTAAAATAGAGGGACATCAAGTAGTTTCTTTTTTTCCCATTCAAAGTTAATGGTATGACATAAATCAAAACTCAAACAAAACACGTTGATACACCTGAGCTGCTCAGCTTTAGATAAGTGCTATCAATTACCCCCAACTGCTGCTATGTTCTTCAATGTATTTTGGCACAGAACTCGAAGCAATTCCCACTGTCCATCAGGATGGTAGCGTGAGGCTATCTGTGCGATGCTCGCCTGTGTGCATGCATTCAGTAATGCACTTGAAACAAATTCACAGTCGGCGTCGCTATCGCAATATCGTGCTGGGAAATGTCCGTGCGCATCAGCCACCTTAACGGATGCACAGAGAGAAACATAGCTCATAGTCTCACTTATTCTATAGAAAGGTATTCTGCAAACTAAGGAATAATCGCTTCATAGGTTACCTTATGGTATCTAGAAAACTTGTAGTGTAGTTTGCTGTTCTACAACTTCTTTTTTGGCTGTGTACCTGACTCGCCTGGCTTGTGACCCAAGACGCGCCTGATAAGCGAAATTGATTTTCGCAATTATTTTTAGCACAGCTCGGAAAATGGCTGGAAAATGTGTCAAGTGACGACGACCTCATAATTTTATGATTAGTTTGGAGTGCTTGTTAGTGGGCAGCAGCATCGCATCCTTCGCCTCGATTGTCGGCGAGAATCATCAGTGCGGCGGCATCAGCAACACGTACGCACACTTCTCACACAAGCCACGAATGCAGCCGGGGCTTTCGGATGAAAGGATCGGGGTTTTGGCCGGGCCAAAAAGACCGCCGCCGCCGCAGCCTCAGCCGCAGTTGCCGTCATGCCAAGCCGCTCCGTGATAAATTGCAATGATAGCAAAAGTACTTGACTGGTGACTGCAACGACCAGGCCAGACCAGGCCGTTGCCAAAAATCAGAAAAAATCGAAAAATCGCAAAAATAAAAAAAAATAAAACGAAACGAAACATTTTTTGTTGGCAGACGTGTCCCCGCCGCAGAAAGCTGAAAATTAACCGCCGGCAACGGCGCGAGAACGCTTCGTGTTGCATGTAAGCCAGTCAGTCAGCCAGCGGTCGAAAGATGATATATCCAAAAATTCCATATAATGACTGCCGGCTACAGCAGCAATAACGGCAAGTACACAGGTACAAGTACAAGTACAAGTACACAGGCAGAGGCACAGGTAACCAAAGTGCATTAGAAGCTGCGGAGCCGAGACATGGGAACTATTTTCACGCTCAGTTGCAATCTGTCAATGCCGTTCGCCACACCGAGTCATGGCAGCAACAGCAACTGCAGCAGCAGCAGAGGTAATGCAACAACAAGAGGCAGCAGCAACAGCAAGAGCAACTGCAACAGGCACGACACCTCTTTGCGGCCTGTTGGTTGTTGGCCAGCGTGCCGGGGCGTTGCAGCAACACCAAGAGGCAACATCCAACAGCCAACATCCAACAACCGAGCCAGCCAGCCAGGCGCGCTGATATATCAAAGCCAAGCCATCATCATCTTATTAAAGAGTGCCAACTTAATTTGCTTCTCCATGCTGCTAGACAAGTTGTTGCCGGTGTGTTCTATTCTGGCCTTGTGTTGCTGTTGTTGCTAGTGTTGCTGGTGTTGCTGGTGTTGCTGGTGTTGCTAGTGTTGCTGGTGTTGCTGCCACATCGTGGTGCTGCTGCGGTGCACCGGTCAAGGTGTTGCTGAGGGGCGTTGCAGCAGACAGTTAGAAATGGAAAGACAAGTCCAATTCCGGCATCAATAAGCCGAAGCTGCAATATCCTTGCTGAATAAGGGAATTACTGGAGCGGCTTAAATCGAATTATGCGATTTGCTGGGTTTTCCTAAATTCGATAAGCAGCTTAGTGCACTCTGATTTAATTTAAGGCAAATTACGTAGATTAAACGGCTCACTATTGTGCACATTTTTATGCCCTATTCGGGATGTGCGTGTGCCCGCAATAGGAGAGGAATTGGAAACCTCAATACCAGGTTCTTTGGGGCCAAGACCATCCACCATCCACCATCTAACATCCAACATCCATCCACCCACCAGCAGTTCACTCAACACCTTTTGGGCTGCCGCGGCTCAAAGCTATAATTAATAGATTATCATCGACAACATTTTAAATTCGCATTAAACTCGCCAGCGCGCCAAATTGCAGCGCCAAAGTGGAAAATGGCAAACTATTTTCTAGCAATTTTTTCTCCCCCCCAACTTCGTTATGTTGGCCATATTTTGCTTGCACCTTCTTAACTCTTTTGCCCGCTTCTGCTGGCCAGCATTTTCCAGCGCAGCATTATTCTTCTGACTGCTGTTCGCTTTGGTCACATACGCGGAAGTGATTTTTCCACTCCAATGACGTCGTCATTCTCGTTGTTGCCGCCTGATGTTGCTGCCGCCTGATGTTGTTGCCGCTGCTGCTGCTGCAACAGCAACAGGTTGTTCTTGGGGGAGTCCACTGATGATGTTGCCTCACGTGCTGCGACTCTGCCTCCAGCTCAGTGCCCTGCCTGGATTTGCTATTGATAGACAAGATCGATGTGGTGCCAGGCTATTGCAATTGCTTGTTAGTTAGTCAGTGGGCCTTTGATTGTGGAGAAAAGGGTTTTGTGGCTACGACCATGGATCGAATTCCGCTTAGTTGCGGTCACTTATGTGTGAAATGGAAACGGGAATCTCCGCAGGATATCCCCCATTGCCATTGCCATTCCGATTCCGATTCCAAGACCCCGAGGCGTTGACTTTCCGCACGAGCTGCGTCGGCTCAATATTTGCCGAAGAAATTAACGTGATTGGGCTCATTAGGCAGCCAGCTTGTTTCGCCTGGGCACATAAAAAAGCGTTTCGTGTTTAGTATGCAAATATCAACACCTCGCCGAGGTGCATAAGCATATTAAGTTTTGCACAAAAATGCTGGAAACCATCATCTCGGCATTCGACATTCTGTCATCTGCCTGGTCATACAAAGCAATCAGCAAAGAAAACAATGCCCAGCGGAAGATGATGACGACGATGATGATGACGGTGCCGATGACTTGGGTAAATAAGAGTTTTCAAGATCAATGTTTATTTACCCAGCGTAGGACCAAAACTGCATTATTGGCAGCATATTGCGGCGGGGAAATCTGGCCAAGGGAAAAGCAAACAATGAGCAGCCAGCTTTGGGACACGCAATTGCAATTAATGGTAACCGAAAACCGATGCGAGATGAGACGCCACCGAGTGTGTGCGGAAGGCGTCGACGCTGCACGCACACACACGTAGATGGGCCGAAAGTGCACTCGGAAAAAAGGGGTAGCTGTTACAAATAAAATGCTACCAAATATGCCTAAAGAAGTATTGAGTTTGATTTTCAAAAGGGGTGGCAGTATTACTCATTCTATTTAACTGAAATGCAAATAGGTAATCAGCTATTCAAGCCTACTACGACTTTCTCCCAGTGTAAGAGGCTTAAAGTTGGAGTTGGCTCAAGTGCCTTGGCGACGCGTTGTGGTCGCTGGACGAGGGAATTAAGACGTCAAGCCACGTCAATTGCCGCTGGACCTGGGCCAAAGGCTTCGGCGGAAAATGTCTATGATACACAAGCAACGGCTGTGATGATGATGAGTGTCACGAAAGCAAGTTCAATGGCCAAGGATACGGCGTAGAGGGAACTGCCAAACAATGGCCAACAATTGCGTGCTACATGCAGCAGCAGCAGCCGCAGCAGCAACTGCAGCAGCAACTGCAACTGCATCAATATGAGATGCTGATTAGGCTGCTGGTCAGCCAGGGTTTCAAGTCGCAGTCGAAAGACACAAACACGCATGCCCATAAAAACGTTAAATGCATATTGGAAAAAATAATGATGACAGTTGCCTAACTAAGCCAGACAGTCAGGCAATACAATACCCAACAGCAGCAGCAACATCAGCAGCAGCAGCAGCAACAATTGCACTCGCAGCAAGACACTTAACAAATTAAGATGCAACATCCACCGAGAAGCTCCAGCGACACTGATCGGCAAAGAAAAGGGTTCTATGTGTTCTCCCTGTGTAACAACTTGCTACTTCCTTGCAACACACACGCCGTGGCATTAACAAGCGTGTCTGCGGTTCCAAGTCGCTGTTGCTCAGTGTAATTGAAGCTGAAGCTGAAATTGCCTGCACCTTATGTCACATTACGACAACGTTGACAATGCCGAGATGCCGGGATGCTGAGAATTGGGTCAGTTGCGGCTCATGTCAAGGTGTTGTTGCCGCTGCTGCTACGGCTGCCGCTGTTGCAAGTTGCAAGTTGCTAGTTGCATTTGGCACAGCCTGCTTGCTGACGGAGCTGTCATTGCGGAGCGACAGGCGAGTAAGCTGCATCTTAATGGCTGCAAGACAAGCGAACATGGCAAACAAACACACACAAAACGCAGCAGATGAAAGTTGTGGGCAAACAATTGCAATTGTCTCATTAGCGTGACAGAACAAGGCGCCTCCCACTCGATTGCCAGATGCGTTTGCAGGTCGTAATTAATTTGCGTCTCGTCTCGCAACGTCTCGTAATGATTTCTCTACATTGTTTCTCGCACAGCCCCCAGCCGCATTTGCATAATTGTGTCGCACGGTTCAGGGCTGTCGGATGTGTATGTTAAAATACCCACCGTTCTACACCGATCCACATACATACTGAACACTACACATTACTAGTATATAGCAGTTGCATGTGGGTGTTGAAAACGACAGCAATTTCGAGCCCGTAGCGCTATCTGGCCCGGCTAATTTCGCCATTGCCACTCGCAACTAGCCACGATTAATCAACAACTGCAGTCTGCGGCATATGCCGCCTCTAGCCGCGGATTACTCACATGAACCGCGCCCACAGTCCCCCAGTTCACAGTTCCCAATACCCCAGTATCCAGTACTCGAATCCCAATCATCTGGGCAGAAAACAAACGCCAAGCATATCAGCCAGCTCTGTTTATTTTCCTTTGGCTCTGTGGCTCTGTGGGCCTGCTTTTCGCAGCATTTGGCAGCATTTCGCATTCGCACTGTAATTGATCATGTTTGCGGCCGAATGGTATCCGTATCTAACAATTGAGCTCGTAAATTTGCCGCTTGGCCAACAGGAAGTTATGGCTTGAAAATTCGCTGCTTTTCGTACTTTGCATATGACCACCATTAGTCTGTTTACGCTGTTTACTGGGCGATATAATCTATTTGCTTTCCCGCAATGAATTGCCCATTAATGCCGCAATCAAATTCAGTTGAGCAACTGTTTGGTAGTTTTTAAATGCTCGCAATTTACACACTTTGATTTGTAATGTTGACGGACTTAGAAGAGATTCAAAATGTTTAGTTCCTTTTTAAAAAAAGGAATTATCGCAATGGGGCTTATGCAAATAATAGTTATGGCAACTCAAAGAAATCATATTTAATTTCTGAAAAATGTATAGGTAAATAAACATTTCCTTTCCCATTCTTTACAACTAGACTCATTATTATTCAAAACCCAGCGTTGGATCGAAAGGTAATGAAAGAGCGACTGTCAGAAATGCATTTTGCATTAAGTTGCTCTGCATTTAAATGAACTGCACTATATAATTTTGCGATTTCATGCCGTTTTGCTTTGCAGTAAATAAATTGCACCGCTAACCAGTTTCACATTGGCGCCCACCGTCAGTTGCAATTGCAACTGCAATTGCACCACCATGAAAGGGGGCAGAAGGGGCGTGGCCGGCCATCTGCATACGCGGCCCACATGTGGCATGCGTGATATATATTTTCAATTAGCCAGCAGCATTTCGCAGCAAAAACTAGTTTTGTTTAAGTCGATTTTTCGCCAGCCCGCAATTAATTTTGGCTTAATTTGAATGGCCAACTTTTTGCGTACGCTGCACTCCAGCGTTTTCCTCACAATTGGCCAAAAAGAGATGCGGCGCCTCAAATGCTTTTGTTTTCGTTTTGATTTCCATTCCAGCTTTGCGCTGTTTTTGTTGTCTTCGGCTTCATTGAAACAGCTTTGTGCTGATTTGTGAACTTTCGTGCAGAGCAACAATAAATTAATACATCGAGCGCAAAAGTGAATGCAAATAATTTCAGCACTTTGACTCATTAGCACGACGGGGAGTTTTCATTAGCCGTATGAAATATGAAATCGCTTCCAGACCATTACAATCTCCCCGGCTTAAGGTGTGGTTCAACTGGGGAACTTTTTTAATAATTATAATTATTTTTATAACGAAATGACCCAGTTTCGCGGTGTAGTTGAATGGATTACTTAGGAGCAGGCGAGAGTACTAATTGTGGTAGGTGGGGTGCCAAAAGTAAACGGGAAACAGGCATCTATGCACCTTTTCCACGGCTCTAATCCAATCAAGGGATTTCGCCTCTCAGCTGGGCATTGGAATTTTCGCAGATGCCAAATGCCAATGCACACAAGAGATTTTCACACTTGAACTTCGCTGGCAAACGAACGACAATGGGAAAACGCATTTTCACGCTCGGCATTTGTCCTGTACGCTTTGCGTTGGGAATTCGTTCCATGATGTTCCAGTCTTCGACACGCATTTCGAATTGGGATTTTGAGCGAGACGAAATTTGATTTTTTTTTGGCAAGCCAGTTGGCCAAAAGCGAAGGTGAACAGCGAGCATAATTTCCAGGCTGGCAGCTGCATTGGCCTGAAGGAAAGTATGGCGACAAATCAAACAGGCTGCGAGATTCGCCGACTCGTGTTTTCACAACTAATGAACTTCGATTTGATGGGACTTTGTGGAGATTGGTTGAGATTGAGCGAGATTTACGCGCTTTTAATTAGCCCCATCTGACCATCATGCTGCGCTTTTGCCCAATACTTAACCTGGTTTTACCTCTAATTAAAAGGGCCAGCAACAACTGGCAACCAGCGGCGTTAAATTCGACTCCATAAAAGCCAAAGAAAGTGTTGAGCTGGGCTTTTGAATTGGGGTTTCGGTTGGGAATATGGGAGGATGGGTGCTGGGGACCGCCCAGCTGCTTATCGACAGCGATAATGTTAATGATGGCCTTAAAACGATTTTACATCCATTCGAGTTGGGCCTACAAGTTTGTCTGCAATTGTGTGGCTGCTCGTAAAACCCGGATTCGAATTTAGTTTTTATGACAAGTTTTACTTTCCGCCGTGCGTGAATGTTGTTCGGCCAATCGCGATGTGTCAATGGAGTGTAAAAAGTAAGACAACTTATTTGATAAGCATCGAACGACAAGCGAAAGCACTTTAACAGATAGTAACCACCGATCGAAGTTAGATAATCCCGACTAGATGTGAGTGATGCAATTTGACGAACTCCTTGGCTTAGAATGACCCGCCTGCGTTGAGTTTTTCCACTGCATTCCGGCCAAAAAAGGGGAAAAACCTCACCCATATCCATTTTCCCATTCACCGAGCGCTAATGTGCTGTAAGCCAAAGCTAAGGCGCTTTGAAAATCAATTACAAATGTCAGTCATTCTCTTTATTGTGCTGAATGGCTTGGCATGACAGTTTGGAGCGACAGTTTCGGTTGGGCAACTGGGCTAATTCCCCAGCCAGACGGTGGTATTTTACCAATTGCATTTCTTGCATTCGAGGTGTGTGCTTGTTTGGCTTATGACTGATTGCCTGACCTCAGAGTGACACCAGCGATGAGAACTGGGGCCACACAGGGCCAAGTTCATTTATCAAGCCAACTAAAGTCGTCTGCCGCTGACTATGACTGCCAATAAACAACAATTAATCAATTTGTAAATAATATTTCCGCGCCTACGCACAGATCTGGAGAGTTGGATGTTGATGTGGATCGGGATCGAAATGGGGATGTACTCGGGATACACTTTTCAGCAGTTCATCAATTAGGCGGCGGCGATGGCGGCTCCACTGGCAACATGTGCGCCTGATTGGGCCAACTCCAAGCGGCGCCAGTGCAGCCCCACTCGCCTCGTTAGTTTTTCCCCATTTTTCATAATGCACTGGGGCAGGGAGTCCGGAAAGCCGAATGCCAAAACTTACGACTTCCGCTCGCAATTGATGGCCAGTCATTCGGAGGTGGAGTTGGTGTTGGACTTGAAGTTGGACTCGGTGCTGGACTCGTAGCATTGCCAATGCCAGAAGTCAACTTAATTAATTTTTGCCCCAACAGCGCCGCCCTGTGCCACCACTTCAGCCACTCCAACCGCATCCATTCCGATTCCAGTTACTACGTGGCATGCCAAGGCCAAGAGGCCAGAGCAACTCCTCCGCACTGGGAGAAAATAGGGTACATTTCAAGATGTAAGGTTATGAATTTATAAGTTATTAGCTTACTCCTCATATCCACAATAGTTTCATATATTGATTCTTAAGCAGGAAAAGTAGGATATCTTCAAAAATAGATATCAAGCTGAATAATACCCCCACAATTTCTTGCAGTGCCACTCCCAGCGATTCCCGTAAGACACACAGGAAGTGCAGGCGTTTGGAGTTGCTGCTGCTGCTGCTGCTGCTTTTCTTTATCTGGTTATTGCTGCTGCAGGAGCTGCATAAGCTGCGGCTGCAGCAGGCAGCATGCAGCATGCGGCAGGTGTTGCAGATATCTCTGATTAAATGGCGTACGCCAAATCATGGCCAAAAGCGTTCAACGCAATCGTTGTTAGGCGCACATTAAACCATGCTTCAATTGCCAGGCGATGGCCGGGTTCTTCTTCCCTGTGTTGCACACCTGGGAAGGGGAATTCTAAGTGAAACTCGAGCTGCTCTCGTAATCGCCGAGGGGGGATACTGGTGGCTAGCAAACGCAAACGGGAAGTCTGATTAACATTCAAGGGTGGGGCAGGAGCTGGCCATAAACCGCGAATTTGAGTAGCCGGCGATGAGAGATTATGGCCAGAGATTCCCCCATCGATGGAGCACAGAGTTTGGGAAAGGTGGAAAATTCCAGGGACTTACTTCATTGAATTGATGTGCTGCCAAACCCTGAAATACACAGCTTGCTTAATATAATAATGCGGAAGCGGTAATTATGTTTTAACTGTTGCTTAAATATTAAAAAGTGCTTTCGCTGATTGAAAATTCATTTCGATGCTGTGAAGAGTTAAAGGAATCCATAGTAAACCTCTTAATATTTCTTAGAACAATTAAAAAAGTACTTTAGAAATGGCTACATATCGTCATCAGACTAGAGAAGTGTATGACAACTTCTCCCTTTCCTTTTACTCCAGGGTTCTATTCCCTCTTTTTTGGTACCCATCTTCCCCAGACCGCTTGACGTCTCCTTGGCCCAGCTGGACGCAGTGCACCACCCTGACACCCTGGTGGTGCTGTTGCCTCACTGTGGTGCATGCTTAATATGTGGTCGCTGCCCTCGCCCACACAGTGAGTCGCATCCCACTTGAGGGAGCTGCCGAAAGTCACACATTTTCGTAACGAATCGTCAATTAGTGATGCCGGAGGAGACATCTATACGCCCATATCCTCGGGATCCTTTGCTTCTCGACTACTGTCATCGATGTCGGCCGCTGGGAAGATGAATGGCCTGGCTGGATCGATGATGTCGACCTACCGCAAATATCACTGCCAAAGGAGGAAAATCTGTAGAATAAAGCCGGAAGATGTGCGTCGGCCGGCGTGTGAACCGTGTAACAAGTGTAGCAAATTTCCCCGGCAAAAAATGTGACACGAATTAGTAACGCCTCGGATCCGTATTCTCTGTTCCTGCGTGCGGGATTTTGGGCCTCTTCTCTATTCGCTCCTGTGGTGCGTGGGTGACTTCTTTTATTTCATCTTTTTTTGGTCTTTGGACTCCGTGTGATGGTGCCGCCAGCGTTGTCTGTGGTGATTGTGAAACACTTTCATCACTTTGCCCGGCAAATGCATGTCATCCAGACCGACTCTTCGTCGTCGTCGTCGTCGTCGGTGGGCGTTTGTTTTAATAGCTCCGCTCTTGTCATCTTTCTTTGGCTCTCAACTCTGGGCCCTCTTGGCACTCTTGGCACTGCCGACACTCGGAGCCCACACACGTTTTGCACCGATCTCATACATAAGTTATGAGCAGGATTCAAAGGTTTCGACTCAAATGCCGCCGCACTGTGCACACTTGCAAATTGGCTGTATTGATTATGGTCAATAGATGGGAACAGAGCTTGTCGTTTTGTAATGGTTTTGAAATTTTATTTTTACTGATGTACATTAATATATTGACAACCACTAGGACTTCCCATTTATTAGTGGTATTTCTAATGTACTGATAAATGTTTTAATTGGCTTTCTAAGGCTTTCTTTCTCTCGCATTTCCAGAGGGGCTATTTGGCTCAGAGTGCAGGTGCTAATTCGTGTGCTTCTTGAGCTGAAGAAAGTGATTCATTCAGCCAGTTGTCGAGTGCCCTTCGACTGGCTCAATATGCAAGCCCTGCACAATGACACAGATTTTCATTTTCATTAGCCCCCAGAGTGAACTGGACCCGATGAAACGCTCTGTTCTGTGTGGGTTTAGTTCTGGCCCGGTGAGATTGACTGACTGACCGAGTTCTCCTTGTTCCCTGCTCCCTGCTCCCTGCTCCTTGCTCCCTGCTCCTAGCTCCTTGCTCGATGTTATGCAATGACTGATTAGAGCTCAGGGGCAGCAACAACGTAACGAACACCATCAGCCAGTGGCCAACGGCCAATGGTGCCACAGCCCAGCATCCCAGCATCCTAGTATCCAAGCGACCCAGCTTGCCACCGGGAGGCGAGTGACAGCCCGGATCTGAGCCAGCGTTGATAAAAGAAAAGGCAGCAGGCAAAACCACAATACTGACTGCCCGCAATGAGAGAGCCGGCTCCCAGAAGCCCCAATGCACAGAAAACAATGGGAGTCAAGTATCTCTAATATCTACTTATTAAGATGATAACAGCACGCAATGTGGCTAACGATTTATATTCAGATAGATGCAAAGAATCAGAATAAGTAATCATTACACCCCCCTAATTAGGCGTTTTTTTCCGCAGTGCACAGAGTAGACTTGGTCGTGGCCGTGCCAACATTGCACTTGATTAGTGGAAGCACCGGCGGCAACAAAAACAACGCTGATGGAGCGGATGCTGATCTGCGTGGGTCTGGAATGGGGCCGCTGCTAAGACCATGATTGGAATGGGAGGGGGAGGTAGGGGAGGGGAGGGGAAGTGCGGGGGCGGCCAAATCTGGTTACTTGCCAGCTTTCGGCTCCGCTTGCGTTTCGCATGCGTTTCATTATGTCAAACAGTCAATCATGCAAAACAGTTTCGGCTACCGACATCCATTTGGGCGCACAATTGTCTAAGATACGGTGGGTAGCATAAACTCAAACATTTTCATTGATATCTAACCAACTTACACTTTTAAATACATATTTTTCTTTAGTTTATGTAAAAGGGTTTGTCTCTTAGCAGTAGCTAATAGAATAGTTAGCAAAAAAGCAGTCAAAGTGCTGATAAATCCCACTGTACGAGTACATCTCCAATGACCGACCAGATGGACAGAGACTCCTGCAGTGGACCAAACCAACATCATCAGGATGCGAGGCGGGGGCTAGCATGTTAAGCATATGCAAAGTCGAGCACCCAAATGCAATGCTTTTTGAACTGCTCTGATTCTGCTCAGATTCTGCACTGATGGACCACACACACGGGCACACACAGCGGCACACACAGGGATTTCCTTTGCCGATTTTCCGTTTGGCAATTGAGCGAAAACAATTGCACGTGGAGGAGGGCAGAAGAAAGCGGCCGCCTCGCCAGAAACACTTTAAGGCATCGCATCGCAAGTGCGGCAAATGAGTTTCAAATGAAAACAAATCGACCGACACATAACAAAGCCTCAAAGGCGGTGGCAATCAAGGAGCACCGAGCAGTGAGCAGTGAGCAAGGAGCAGCCAGGATCAAAAGGAGCGGCTGATGCAAAGTGCACGAGATGAGACGTAACTGCCGCTTAGCTGTGGGCCAGCACACAAAAAATGGCACAGACAATGGGAGCAATGGCCCTAATAGGACAGCGGTAACAGGAGGTCCTGTTCAGGTGACAATGGCAATGGCAAGGCGACAGTTTCCCAAGGCTTTAGAGCCCATTGTTCGATGGGGAAGCCACACGCATGGCCCAAACGATGACGTTGACAATAATCATTTCGGCTTGGGAATCGTATTAAGGTGCGTTTTGTGCGTTTGTCAACTTTCGGCCTTCTTCGTGTGTGGCTACAATTAGAGATCTTTGGGCAACTCGCCGCTGGACCTTAGCAAATTAGTTAATAAAGGTGGGAAGACAACTGTCATGTGGTATTTATATATATAGATAGACCTTTATAGACCTGTTCCGCCCACTTTGATGCTCGCCGCCCCATGAGTGTGCGAATCTGAAGGGCCGGCTTCTTTGAGGTTCTTGCGGTTCTTTCAATATTTTGACAGCCACAACAATCGCATCAGCAGATTGCAACCTATTCACATCGAGGGCGTTCCCACGTTACTCCCAAGAAAGTTGGTAAATGGAGCCCCTTTAATCATAATTACTACACAGTTTTGCCTTAGAAGAGCATCCCTGCTTGGGGCTGCCGTTAAGTTTACTGTTACGGGTATCGTTTTTATTAATTATCCAAAGGGGTGCCTAATTACGCTGGGCAAAAAGGGGAAAAAATATGTATAAATAAAGCGAAAAAGCAAAGACTAACAGCTGTTGGCCAAAGCGCAGACTGAGCCCTTGGCTTCATGGCCACATTGACGCGTTCACACCTCGCAAGCAAAAAAAATATATATAAATTAGCAAAAACACAAAGAGAAGCCTAAAGCTGTGCACAGAGCGAGACGGAGCAGTTTAATAAATATTTTAATATCAAAATTGCAGCTGCTAAAGAGGGAGACGCCCCCAGAAGATTAAGGCCATGTCCTGGAACTGAGTGTTGTGCGAGTCCACCTGCACACACTTCACGCTGCCTCCGCTAATTTGATCATTCTCGATTTTGCACGCTTGTGATTTTATTGCCGTGAAATTGGCAATAATTATGTCTGGTTGGTAACTGCATGCGTTAATCAGGTTTGCGGCCCATCTTCAACTTGGATTTTATCGGTCTAATCGGTGGGGCAGTTTCAGAGCAACGCCAAAGCAGCGAATGCGGAAAACTCGAGAAAACTCTTCTCATTATGTGACGCGGCTTTTGGCAGTTGGCAGTTGTTCGCCTTTATTTAAACCGCTTGGCCAAAACTTAATGGCAACTTTAATTTGGGTACCTTTTGTGTCTTGTATCTGAAACAGACTTACCCCGCTTTTCATCCGCTTTTCCGGACTTGTTGCTACTCTGTGTTTGGCACAAATTGGCGTAAGCCCGCACAAAACGTTTTCCATCATCATGGCAAAAGTTTTCCAACTCTGCGACTCTGCTTTCCGCGCTTTTGTCACAAGTTTCGCTTTTGCATGCGCATGCACTTCTTTATCCCCAGAATTTCCATTCCCTTCCCGTGAAGCGCGAGTAATTGCATTGCATGTTGCGCTGCATTAAACATTTAATAATTTCACTTTACTCCATTTTTCGGAATCGCCTTTGGCTTGGTCGTTGCCACAGAAAGTCGTTATCATTTGCAGGATGAAACTGGTTCACAAATGAGAAAAGCGGAATGGGTAATACTTTTTGTTCATTGCTACTACTTTGTCTGTTAACTGGCTTGAAATGGATGGGATAAACGCATTTTGCCAGCGGGGATAAGGAAATATTGAAAGCATTTTCATAAAAAGTATAGCAATTTTATCTGAAATCTGTATTTAGATGTATATTTATATAAATACCTATATAGTTCTTTTCTTTCTTTTAATCCCAGTGAAATCCCAGTTCCTGTCCCCTTGTAAACCTGAGTAGCTGCAACGGAAGCCTCTCAGTCTGACTGCGACTTCTCTGCACCGGATTCACAGTGAATCACTTTACATCACTTCCTGTCCACCGCTCCTCCTCCGTTCCCCAAAGCGAGATTCCCATTTCGGCACGCTTATTAACAATGGCCGACATTAATTTGTGACTTCTGCCTGCGGACTTCTGACCACGTGACATTTGTCTTAGCTGGCTCGGCCATTTAGCCACGCTTTTTGTTGCCAAAGGATAATGGCTGTCCACCCGGCTACCAGCTACCAGCTACCAGGTGGGTGCACTAAGTGCCGCTCAAGGTGAGATGCCCCTCCCTCCCTCCCTCGAATCGAGAATGCCACGCCAGCCCATTGCATCCCGTCATAATTTGCTGTGACTAACTGCGCTTTGTGCGCGTGCAGCGGCAAACTGGACACACGTACCGCGATTGGCCACGCATGCGCAGGGTCCACTGTCCACTGTTCACTGTCCAGATTCCAACTTCCATGGGCCCAGTTAGTAGTTGGGAAATGTCAACTGCCGGCTGGATGTCGAATTTGGCACGCTCCGTGCTGCCAGTGCAATCAAGTTAATGGCATGTCATAAAATGCAATTTCAAGGCTTCTGCCTCCGTTTCGGTAGTCCTTCGACTTCTGCTAAATCTTTTGTGTGCTCACTTCGGGGAATTTCCAACTACCGGACTACTGGACTACCGCTGATCATACATTGCCAATATTTTGGCCCAAACAGAGTGTCAAGCTGCGCCAAACTGTCTCGAAGGACCTCGAAGGACTCTCTCCTTTGCAGAGATTGCAGCTCGTGCTGCGTGCCATCCTGGAACTTGTTTTGTCTGCGAATTAGTCGGAAGCTAACAGTTGTTTATAGTGTTTAAATAGTCTGCGGTTTGCGCCCAGGCTCAGCTGTCACCCGAAACAATAACATGCAGATGCACTTCGGTAGTGAACTATTCCCCAGCTGCTGTGGTGGCAGGCGATCACGCCCTTGAGGAATCCACAAACTGAAAGGTGCATATTTACAAAATGGACTTGGGTTCTAAACTATTTAAGAACGAGGTGTTTCCAAGAATCGTTAGTTTGCTTCCTTAGCTGTTCAAATCAGTCATTGTTTTACTTAATCATTTGTTTTTAGCAAAGTTATGACGTAAAACCACAAGTGTCAAATGTCCTTTCAATATTAATCAGTATTTTTGGCATAACAACCGATTTTATGGTCCAAATATTGAATATCATACCTCGTTACACTTGTATTTACATTTCTGATTGATTGGCATTTCCACTTTAACATGTAATTTTTTTCGCAATTTTTGCAAATTTTAATGATGTAACTCCTTATAAAAAATATAACAAAAATAAATTTTTTTTTTGCAAGTTAAAAAATGATTTTATGACTATCTGTGGCCATAAGCTTTAAAAAACCGTAACCCATTTAAGCCAAGCTATGATGATAACTCTCCCAAGAACCATTTCAAATTTACATAGATTTTAGTTACATCTTCATGTTCCTTATTTAAATCCGACTTGTCCAGCTGACTGCAATCTGTGGCCAGCTGAAAAATGAATGTAGAGCAGATGTGGCAGGCTATTTTGCATGCAGGTCAATAGCCAACAATTGCAGCTAATTGGGCCGACGAAGGCACTCGACTTCAGAGTCCACAGGCTGGGCCATTCTAAGCTGCTCTAAGTACTGCACTTGGAAAATTGAATATTAATGCCCGGATTCCACTTGAGGTGGCCGGCAAATTGCGTCCGAGGCATGCAACAAATTACAGACAAGCCCCTCTGTTCTTCTGTTCTGCTGTTCCTCCCAAAACGCAATTGAGCGAGCAATTTTGCGTTGCAAGACACATTTACATTCGCCACGCCACACAGTCAAGATCGGATTCGGACTGGGATTCGGATTTGGATCAGAGCCCCGGGGCAGCCGAAGATCACCGGACATAAAGAACTCGCCTGAGCTGAGCTGGTCTGAGCCAAAAAGGACATTTCATTAGCACTTTGGCGTCTTCTACGCATCGCACAGTGGAAGTCGTCAGTCGAGCGTTGAAAATTCGGGTTCGTCACAAGCGATTTGCTCTTTTCACAATTTCCCTCATCTTCATTCTCATCCTCAGCCAGTAGGTCCTCGTGTGTGTCCCCTGACATCCCTAGTCTCGCCATGCCACACCACACCATGCCACACCATACCATGCCGCACCATACCATTTCATCCCGGTAAATGTGTGTCAACCTCGTAAATCCTGTTTGAAATTAAGCGCGCTGCAGGCAGGCGGCCTGTAACGAATTTCTTATTTGATTTTGTGCATACTTTGTCACTTACAATGTGTTAACTTATGTAGGAAAAACAAATTTTCCCCGTTTCGCAACGCTTTTCGCTTTTGAAATGCTCTTTAGCCCCTGTTCCCTGTTCCCCGTTCCCCCCGCCCTCACCACGGGCAGATGTGTCATGCCAAC
Source organism: Drosophila teissieri (assembly GCF_016746235.2). Classification (NCBI taxonomy): domain Eukaryota; kingdom Metazoa; phylum Arthropoda; class Insecta; order Diptera; family Drosophilidae; genus Drosophila; species Drosophila teissieri. The sequence goes on from NC_053030.1 coordinate 18,312,732, forward strand.
CGAATTTCAATGGGTCACTAACAAGGTGTTCTAGTGCTCTTATAGGGGATCTCTATAAGAAGGGGGAGTCTGAACTGGTATACTAATCATCGGAATGGCTCACTGCAGCGCAACGAAATGCGTTTATGGGGCGAGTAAAAATGCGATTTGTGGTTCATTTGTTGGATTGAATTTGGAAGCTAAATATCACAAAGTAAGGGTTTCCTTCTCCCTTGTATGAATAGAATAGGGTACTTTGCTGATTCCGTAGTTTTTAATGTATTCCCACTAGTCAGTTTAATACTTAGCTGTAGTCAAAACGTTTTAGATCCTGTCTCGCCTCGGAATATTTACCCAAAGGACATTCGAGCATCTTGAGGCGGACAATAATCGGTTTGGTTAGGATCTCAAGACGGCAGTGGGCCGTGGATAATTGAGATCTCTCAAAACAGAAGCTCAGACATAGCAAACTCGAAAGTCTTAAGCAAATAAACAGCGTACGTTGGAGTATTATTGAGACTCCTGTTAATCCAGAGGAGAGGCACCGTGATGCGGTAGGTCATACTCAGCGCAGACATGGACAATAACCCAAAAACCTATTGCCCTCACACCCAGGTCCTAAACACAAACATATTGCTGCAGCTCAGAAAAAAAACAGAAAAAAAACAGAGAAGAGAAATAGAAATAGAATCGAGAGAGCAAAAACAAGCGGTTCTCAGGAGTCCTTGCAGCAGAACAACAAGGAGTGCAGCAGTACTAACAGTAACCACACCACACTGGCCCAAAAACACATATGGCCAACACACAGGTACACGGCTGGGTGCACAGCATCAATTGTAAAAGGATTAGGGCTTAATTTGAAATGCGCATTCATTTGCACTCCGCTCTATTCCACTCTGTCCAACGCTGGGAGCTACTCATCCCACTCCTGCCATCCCCATACCCATACGTATTCCATGTCCTTGTATATCCTCATCGCTGTAAGCGGATTTCTGGGTGCAGTTTGTTTTTTGCTGTCCCATTTGTTTGTTGTTAGTTTGGCTTTTCTCTTTTTTTTGTGTGCGACTCTCATTAGTTTCCAAATAGCCGCATTAATAGGCAAAGGACTATATAGAGTGGGTATTGCTCAATTTGTGGCACTAAGCCCCCGTCCTTTCAGCTGTCCTTTGTTATGGCAGCAGCTCCTTTCTCCTCCGCTGATTACCCGAAAGTGTGTGGGCTTCTGGCCAGGTGGAAAACCCGGTTGTCTGACAACTTTTCCTCAGTCCCAGCCGCAGCCAGTTGAAATTATGAAATATTCCATGGGAGACACAATCACTGCTAACTGAGCAGCGGACAGGGGATCCTCCCATGGTATCATGGCAGTTCCTAAGCAGCTCACATAAATCAGGACGCTGCAGTGCGTCGTCTTGGCCAGTCGTTTGTTTTGGCTCACTTGTTTTGGGGGGGAAATCCGCTTAAGGAAAGGGCCGCGACAAAAATCGGGTTTAAGCCCAGCAATGTGGAAGGTGGAAGCTGGCAGGGACATTCTTTGCATTTCTTCTGCACTTCTTCCACTTCGGACCGAAATGGCCCCAAAACCCGTCGCGATTTCCGCGCCGAAACAGAAACACATGTCACAGATTTGTTTCTGTTTCGGAAGCACTTAAGCACTCAGCAAATTTGTTTGAAAAATCTGGAAATGCTGGCGCGGAGCTGGAGCTGGAGCTCCTCCATCTATGGGGCATTGTTTGCCCTTTCGCTGGCAGTTTTATTTTTAAATGTGTACCAAGGGGGATCTCAATCTGAATCTGCAATGGTTTTTGTCGTTTCGTATCGCATCGTTCCGTTTTGTTTCGTTTTGTTTCGGTTTGGGGTAAGAACTCAACAAATTGATGATATGCCCCTTTGACACTTGAGTCCATTATTTATGCGCAGGCTTGCGATTATTTCCACATTCTACTGACTCACATCCGAACCGACGGACTGACGGACTGATGGGCCGATGGCTTACGGATTGCGAGCACTTCCATTTCACTCAAAAATTCGAATTCGGTGCTGAGTGCCCCCCGTTCGAGGGGCAAATGCAAGGAAGCAGGCAGCTTTGTTTTAACTTCTCTTGGCTTTCTTTTGTGATTTCTCATCTGGGTTTTCTCAGTCGCTTGGCTGGTAACTCTTAAGCGCATTTAAGGCTTAACGGAACCGGGGCGAAATTTGATTAATTACCAACTTTAATATTTGGATTGCCATTCACCGTCTTTGGGCATACATTTTAAATGCCACATGGAAAGTGGTCATCTCAGTCGTACATTTCAAATTAGTCATGATTAATAAAGTGAAATATTAGGCACAGACTGTGATTTGCCATGGATATGCAATATCGGCGTGTCCTGTTGGCCAATTAAGGCGAGAAATACCCTTCATTTCTGCACTTGTTGACCGAGTTGTGAGTGCTTTATTTTGCGGTCGCATTTGTGCGTAAATCATGCCACTACATGGCGGCCATATAGCCGCACTAATGAACTATAAAACGCCGCTGCCTGCGCTGCAAGGTGTCGGCTGCCACAGTTTGTGGCAGTGTATGTTTGAAATGCATACCGAAAGCAGAGCAAGGCAATGGAGGGAGGGGCCGGACAGGTTGCGATGGCATAAATAAATTTATAATAAATTGCAAAGTTTAAAAATGACGATATATCATTTGTCGCAGCATGTGTCACCCATTCGCCGCGCTGTCTGTTCCCAGAGTCCCTGGGTTTGTTTGGCAACTGGCCGCTCAAAAGTGCGAACGATTCAATTAATCTTGACACTATTTATTATTATTGGGCTGTGCGGGGTGCTGTGGGGTGTTTGTTGCATACTGCAGGAATCCAGGGAAGCAGGACTAGACCTAGAACCAGGATGGCGGAGGTAGAGCGACTGCCCATGTCGCTGTAACATTAATTAGTGGAGCAGGCCAGCCAAGTTCTCGCCGGCTGGAACATGTGTGCGCTGCATTATCATATTTATTAAGCGGCGGCCTCCTCGCCTGCAGCTCCTTCTTCTGGCCAGGCTTAGTGCATATCTGTTGGCCAGTAGGACTGAGAGGACCGAGAGGACTGAGCGGGTCATTGGGAGCGGGACAGACGGGCTGTCTGACTACCCGCGGCTATCACAACAACGAAAATTGATTGCTTCTGTTGTTGTGGCTGGCTTTGATCGTGTTAAGATAGGCCCGGCACAAGTTCTGACTTCTATAGAAAGTTTTATGCATAACTTCGCTGCCGCACCATGGGCATCGTAAATATCTTTTAGTGCCTGCCTGCCTGCCACTTCCTCTCGCCGCACTTCCTTCTGCACGCATTTAATTCCGCACGGTGTGGCAGGGGCAGGGGGGGCAACTATTTTTGTGACAGATCATAAATCAAAAATCATACACGGCTCCCCATCTCCCCATTTTGCATCGCCCGATGCCCCATGCATTTCAATATCGCCCCACACACGGAGGCACTGGGGCACAAACGGAAAAAAAGTAGCTTTAGGTAGGAGTTTGCCACTTGCAACCTGCAACTTGCAGGTGTTTGCATCAAATGAATGACACTCCCCGCGATTGTAAATTAAGTTCAATCCGCTGCTGCTGCCATTTTGCCACTTTGCATTTGCAGTTTTATTATTGCGTTTGCATATTAATGCCGCCAGTGGGCAGGCATCACATCAACTATAATCGGACAAAGGGTACATATTTGGTGGAATAACTCAAGTTATGGCAAAGTGCACAATATATACTTTTTATTACGATATTAAAAGATTTTTGGTCATTAGACAAAATTACATTTCGGACATTGCAATCAGCTGAGTGAAAGGTGAACGTCATTTGCTTCAGCTTGCCTTTTAATTCCACAAAAGTACGCCATAAATTTTAGGATGAAGGCCTCTGCAGAATCAAATGCAATTTATGGACATAGCCTCTCCCACTGCTAAAATATTTATAAAACTGAGAGAAATATTTATTACCCTGCAATGTTATTCGGGGATGATTATGATAAAATTTTAATTCCTCCATTCATAACATTTCCGAAAGACATTCTACAGTTGGGACTTACTTGGGTTACTTTCCATGCTGGACACGTAGGAGAAGCCGAGCCCGAGAGGCAATCTGGTTAACAGATCTGTGGCATATGGCTAATAAATCTCCATTTCTAACGCATCTGAACTAAACCAATTGCCACTAATTTTCCGTGCGTTTTCTCGAGCACTGCGACGTGTGATGCCGAAGTCGAGATTGAATTGAATTGAATGGAACGGAAAGTAATCGGAGTTGAAAATCATATCAAAATCACGTAGCTGCGTCGCAGCAAATTGCTTCATTCATGGCTTCATACCTGGGCCATGTGGTTTGAGGGCCATAATCGAGGGAACTAGATGACCTTATCTATCCGTATCACCATGGCATTTCTATTCCGGGAATTTCTGGAATCACGCTTAGTGTGGAGTCTGGCCAACTACTGGAGTAGCATTTTAATTGGTTAGTGGTTTAGTGCTTCATGGAAGCTATTACCCCCTGGGATGCGTAAAAAGTTTTGTTTTTGTGACAGTTTGTGGAACGGAGGTAATAACGCGGATAACTACTTCGATTTTAATGAATTTAAATTATGACAGCTGCAGTTCACGAGGTTCAACGACGAGCCCAGCCAACAAATACTTTATGGCCTTTGAGTGCCCAAATAAATTCGACTTAAAACGCCAACGGAAATGCAAAGAAAACAGCTCCCACTTCAGCTCCGATCCCAATTCCAATACCAGTGCCAGTTCCAGTCCCAGTTTGGAGTCCATGTCTCTGAGTCGAACAACAAACCCATTAAATTGTGTGATTTGCTTTGTGGGCAAGTCAAATGGTATTGTGGCGGGAGAATGGAGATCGACAGGGAGGAGATGGAGATCTTTTATGATTTAAGCCCAGACATTTTGGATGGGGGGCGGGTTAATCCTTAAAGTTATTGACGCAGTCGATGCATTGATGAAATTTTATTTATTTATACGCAACCCTTTTGTTCGCAGCTAGATCTTCCCGAGCGTTTACGGCCCTGAGTCTTGAGCCCTGAGTCTTGAGCCTGACTAATCCCGAAGGAGTTTTGGCCTTTTATTGCGGGTAATAGCTGGGGGATTTCGATGTCGATGTCTTATATAACACAGTGTTACTTCTGACACTTTTATTGCCGCTGCCCTAGACGAGCCGCGCATAACAAAGGAATTCGAAATAAGGCTTGCGAGCCTTCGGGGATTGCCCGAATGCCTTGGAGTGGTAATTAAATTGGCTGCCCCATGATGCCCCACGATGCCACATGCTGCCCCATGGCATTGTGAAAGGTCCGTCGAATGGCCGCCTCTTCGTCGTGTTATGTCTCAATCTAAGCAGCCGTCACATAATTAGCCAACAGTCAAACCGTCAACGGATTGCCGGAATCACCGCCACTGCCTCAATATGACAAACTAGCGAACCGGTTCCTTGGCCAAGATCGCGATCCAGCCAAGATCTCGATCTTAAATACGCATGCGCAACTGCAAATGCAACTGGCGGCCCGAATCCGCGGCCAGTTTGCCTCTAATTTTGGCGCTGACAGTTCGCCTGGCAAATTAACACCTCAAGCGGACAGTCGAGAGTCATTTGCCATCGGATGTCTAATGTTCCAGCCGCTGACAGCAGCGAATTGCATTTGAAGCTCGGCAATTGGACTTGAAAGCTGAACGCTAAACGCGGAACGCAGAACGGCTGAGGCGCATTTCCTGCGTTCTCTGTCTCATTTTTATTGCGGCTAATTTGGCTGGCTGAGTGACTTACCAAGGGCCAGTCACACTGAGAAGATTTGTAGAAAACAAAATATAAACTACCATTTATAACATGTATATATTAAGCTTTAATTGAAGTGTAGTCCTCGAGGTCAGATAAAACCAGCGAGATGAGATATTTGATAAGCCGTGAGTGGATGTGATATTGTCCAGTGCCCAAACTCTTCACCAGCCGCCTTTATCGATGGCACTCCGCTCCGGCAAGTCAATGGGTGAAAATTAATTAAAAACTCATCAGATAAACGACTTTTGCAGGGCAGGCTCGCCATCGCCGTAATTGTTATTGTTCCAGGGCCAGGGTCCTGGTGAAAATCATTTCATTTCTAGCGGTGCCAGGCACATACCTTTGTCCTTCAACGAGTTAAGTATTCATAACTATATTTATCGGCCATCAAAAATCAATTGCACACACATGCGGATGCTCAACCGGTATTCCTCCAAAACTCTGATATTGCGATATTGCGATCCCTGTTCGGCGGCCAGGCGTTCAAATTGCGCTTGTTAACATTTTTGACCGCCTGCTGGGGGCCAACTATGGCGACCGACGAAAGAGCCAGCAAACCGAACATGTTACGCATAATAATTCCCGCAGTCGAATAAATACTGGAACGTATATATGTACATACATTGGAGGCTGGACTGGACCTCATCGTCAAATGCACACGGTTTATCTGGTGGCCAGCATCGCATTCACGTTGCCACAGAGCCGCTCTCTGATAAGATGTCTCTGGACTTTGGGCTCGGATTCGGGTTCCGAATTGAAATAACAGAAATCATAATGTTTATGCCATTAAATTGTTAACAAAGCGTACAAGCTACTGCGGCAGTGGAGGCAAGATCGATGTTGGGTTTGGGATTGGGGGCAAGGGTCCCGCATGTCAGCACGCACATAAATTATCGCTGATATATACTGATATATATTTGGGTCTTTTCCGCGGACTTGTCGTGTGAATGTCCAGTGTCCAGGTCCCGGTCCCGGTTGGTTTATTTATTTACCCTGCCAATGGCTACGTGACATTCACGCTTGGACGTCCGCACTTCCAAGCCTATACATGTGTATATAAATGTACATCTAGATGGGCTTACGTGACCTAGTCTGCAATCTCTGGACATCTCGGCCTCCCCAGTTTCCTCAGTTTCCACAGTTTCCCCGGCTGCTGTGTATCTTTTCACTTTGGGCCTTATCTAGGCTGACCTATCGACGGCGGGCATTTCTTAATTTTTCCCCCCCTCACTTGGCCGAATTATTTCCTGTAATTGCGGGCTCGGAATCCGAGAAGCCGTAAAAATAATCAAATGTTTCCTGCGCTCTAAAGTCCCAGCCCTTTCGGGTCCATTTCACTCGGAAAAGGATGCGCGTGATGCTATTCGAGTGTCAACTACTTACACAGTCGTCGAGGCCCACTTTCACAATGAATTGGCCAAGGGATGCGGCCGGGTTAACTCCAACTTTGGTGGGGGGAAAGGCAGACAGTCCGATTTTATTTATGACTTTATCTTTCGCTTTGTTTGTGCGAGATTTTTGTTTATGTTACCAGCTTTCCTGGGAATTCACCGAGATTCTTTCCTCTCTTGCGGTTGTGTGGCCTGGATTTCTGGGCCAACTCCACTCGTGGGTCCTAATCACGTGCCCTGGTTCGCCGTAATTATACCTCAGAGTGTGCTCCGCCTAACAGCTCGCATTAGAATGTGACTAAACTTAATTGATAGAGCCTCTTTTTCTTATATTACGTCTTGAGTTTAGATACTTAGTGGTGTAAATGCCCATTTGGATTACCAATAAGCTCTGCTTTTCAAACCTTAGCAACTTGCAATCAAAGAATCAGTAATATCAAATCTAATTGAGTTGGCGATTGCACAATAGATGCTCAAATTGAACAAAGGGGTAGATAGGTGAACCTTCTGACACCCGTTGATGAACCTAAAGTGCCAACGATATGATCTAGTGGTAATTCTGGTCTGTGAGCTCGAATTTCTGTCTGCCCAAGCAGTCAGTGTCTACTAAACGCTGCAATCAAAAGCCACGAAAACATAACGAAATTTTGATTAGCACAATTAAATTATTACATGCCACAAGGGGCGGCAATTACAAATGGAGGAGAAGTGGCAGGTGCTGCGAGATGGATGTTTGCCGCCATCTGGCGCTGACCCACGCGATTTTGTGGGGCAAAGCCAAAAACCACAAATGAACGACATTAGTTACACTTAGACGGCGAGCATAGAAGGTTGAGGAGGGGCAGGGAAAATAATTAACAAATTAAACGAACAAATGCCCCGAAAAGAGATTGGAACGCATCTGCAAGTCGAGCGGAGGAAATTATGAAATTGTCGTGCGGGAACAAAGGAACCAGAATCTCTAACCAAACAGATAGATAGAAGACGCTAATTGAGGTTGGGATTCGGTATCGAGGGATACAGCCGCCTGGTTGCAAGTTTACACAAGCTAATTATTATATAACCTCTTGGAACTTGTGAAAATCTCTTCATCATCATCAGCAGCAGCGCTGGGTATTCAGTATGCAGGTACAAAAACACACACAACAACAACACGCACTTGTCAAAATATATAAACTCAAAAAGTGAGGCATTAAAAATGCATTTTGACAGCTCTTACCTGGAAAATGGGCACGGGCTCTGGTCCGCCAGTTCTACCTGTTGGCATTTTGCGGCTTTGATCGATAATCGCGGCCCACGCAAAAGTGTCCGTCACGCAAAGGCTCTAATGGCATTACAATAACCCACACTGACACTCACACACTCTCGTCCTGATCCGGGAATAGTTTTTGCGGTCTGGACAAACAGGAACCGCGACTAGGATGCGGACAATTCCTTTATCCCTTAATGGGCTTTTGTCTGCAGCAGCAACGGCAAATCCTCTCAAGTGCAACCGAGCTGCATCAGATTAGAACAGGTTCGCCTTTGTCCCAATCCAAATATATCCAAAAATGTTAATGCTCTTTTGGTAGTCGGAAAATAAAGTTTGCCGGCATTTTCGGTGTCCCATCTGCTAATCGCATTGACTGAAAAGTTGCCGCTAAGCCGCGTGTTGTTCCTAACTTTGCAATTAAAATCCCTGGCCGGCACTTCACACTTCCACGCTGATGGATTTCCATGGAAAACTGTCATCAAACAGCGTAAATCTCTCCCCCTTCTCTGGAAAGCCAGCTCTTCAGCTCTTCAGATCCCAGAGATCCCCTGAATTTCGATAACAACTTGTCACAATTTTGACAAGTTACTGAAGTGCCTCGTTCTCGTTTTCAGTCTCCATTCTCCGCCGAAATGTTCTGCGTTCTAATGAAGAAATTATCTATAATGATACGCGGAAAATGCACAGGTCTGAAAATGAAATAATTGTTCTGTTGTGATAAAAATCAAATTATGAGGAAACTGAAACCGGCTGCATGGCACAAATGTGAAAAGGGTATGCTCGTTCGAGGGTTTGGCCGAAATAATATCCTACACCACGATTATGAGAATGACGTATTATTTTGTGATAAGCATGTGAATTTTTTGATGGATTTATTACACAAAAATATGGCATCGCATGCAGCGGAATAGCTGTGGAATAGATGTGTGCGTGTCCAGGATGTGTCACTCAGGAGCAGGTGGAGTCAGTCGCAGATCCGGGTTTGTGGACAGGTGGAGGAATTCTGTGCCATTCTGGAAATAGTGGGGGAAATGCTGCACGAAAATCTATACAGATCGAAACAAACATTTTTATATGCATCCCATTTTGTTAGCATACTTAGTGGGTACCTGCCAATAGATTCAACTTTTAATTTTCTCGAACTCAGCCTCGGAAAGCTGCATTCACCAACAACAGGTGCATTCGGCAGTTGGGCAGCTCCTTGGCCATTCCGCTCATAACCACAACTGGCAGCAGTGGCATCTGCCGGAGGCTTCTTTTCACCACCAGTGCACTGGAGGTTAACCCCAAACGGAAACCCAGGCCACGTTCTATGGAGTGTCAAGCACTTGGAACAGCTTGACAGAAGCGGTTCATGGAATCGAATCGAGTCGAATCGAATGGAAGGGAATGGAAGGGAATGGAATGGAATGCCCGTGGATGAGAAGTGTTTGGAGAGCTAAAAGCATGTTATCAGCCATCTGTGTGTTTACATGCGTATCAAAGGCGAGCACGCAGCACGCAGCGCAAACCTAATCAATATGCTCGTCATTTGCGCCAAGTTACATTTTCCTTTTAACCGAGTACGTGTCAACGGTTCTTAGCCGGGCTCAAAGCCAGGACAAATACCAAACATACGACCAAAAAAAAAAACAAAAAAAACAGACAAACCTACCCAAGGACGTTGACAAAGAGCTCGGGGTCTGGCATTGTGACTTTGATATTTTTTGGGCATTAAACTTTGATGAGTTATCGCACGACGACGCGCACCCGCATTTATTTTTACTTTTTGAAGTGCAAGGTGTCTGTGGAATTTCCGAGCTCCCAAATACCAAATACCAGATCCCCGAACTCCAGACCCGGCTAATTTATGTTCATGACCTCTAATGGCCGAGCATCTCGCAGCGAGCGCCATCAAACAAATTGTCCCGGTCCGTATGCACATTGAATTTTGATACGAATAAGGATAAGGTTCCAAGGTTCCCGGGTTCCAGGGTTCCAGGGTTCCCTCAACAATGCTCAAGATTAATTGATACATGTCCATTTCGTGTTGACAAGCTCTGTGATTCGGGCGACTCTGGCCACAAAAGAAAGCAGCAATAAAAGGTACGAGCGTGGCCAAAAATAAATGATGCACAATAAGGCCAGGACGCTTTTATCGCTCCCTGCTGATGATAAACAATCTAGGAGGGCCACTGTCCCCCAGTTTGGGGAATGGGATCCTTTGTTGAGTGACATATGTGTGCGTGGCTGCCCGCTGACTGCTCATCCATTTGACTGCTCCTCCGGTTGTCCCATTACGTGCCGGCTGGAATCGGGGAGACTCCCTCGACCCCACTGCATCAGCCATCTATCAATCAGGCCAGCGAGCTTTTAGCATTACAATAGACATCCTCGGCATTGTCTTCGCACCTATTTGAAGGACACTTTCGATAGATTTTCCCAGGGCAAGTTCGATTCGTTATCGTTCTGCCTTTACAGTTTAATTACAGCGCTTGAGAAGCGACCCATGCGGCGTATACTTGATATGGCAGTGACTGAACTGACTGAAATGGGCCGCCGTTCAATCAAAAGCCTGTCACGCCGGCCACTTCGAAGCCTGGCAAAAACTTTGTGTCAGCTGGGGAGGGGGGGTAATGAAAACACCCGGCCACGCCCACTCTCGCCTACACACGCCCACTTAATTAGTGCGCCAGCTCATTGCCGGGCATATCCCGCTGTATCGCTGTATCGCTGTATGGTCGTCGGCCTGATTGTTTTTGGGGTTTGACCCATTTGCGGGAATGCAAAACAAAAGCGAGCCAGGTCAGGCCCGGCCACACGATATCGCAGAACTGGCCGCTCCATCGCAGGACAATTCAGAGGCACCCAACCACGCATCCAATTGACCAACCACCAACCACCCATCGACTCATCCACCCAACCACCCATCCACCCAACCACCCAATCGACCCACCCACCCAGTGCCCATTCCAGTCGAAGAATTTGCAATCGGCATCGATGTTGTGTGCCTTGTTGTGCAACTAGCTCATAATTAAATTAATTAAATTCAATAGATGCAACGGCGACAGCAGGAGGCACTCAGCGAGGTCATAATTACGCCCTGTTGCTTTACATCGGACACCACAACAAGCCATAAGCCCCTAACGAGCTGACAATTTTCGCCACCCCCACTGCAACGTTAGCCTCCAATTGAAAATGTCAACTGGTTGCAGCAATGGGAAGGGGGGGAAAAATCCCCTGAGAAACCCAGTGGAGACCTCCAGCGGAACCAGGAAGCAGCGACAGTGGGCAAACAAACAGTTTACTTGGGAACATGTGTTAAAAGTTATTAAAAATCTCAACTAAAAGCTGCTGCTGATAGAGTGTCAATAGAATCAGCTTTGTTCGGCTTATAATCGATTTAATTTTCTCGAATGTTGTTTCAATTCTGTATCCCAGAAAATCAGAGATAGAAGTCTGGCAAACATTGCGAAAGGAGGCGCCTCCAATTTGGAGCCCATTGTGCGTGACCTGGCATCTAGCTGGCCTCTGTACTCTTGCACCTCCGCGGCGCACAATTATCGACTTGGAGGCGGGCAGAGGTGGCAAGAGTGAATGGATGGCCGCAACTCACAAATTGGCAATTTGACTTGATCCAGTCCCCCGGGCAAGAGCCACGCAATACCGCACTGCTGGATGCCCGACGACGTCAATAAGATGATTTAGAGCACGGAAATGGTTGTCGCGAAGTCGGGAACTCGAAAAGCTGGACGGTGGTGCTGTTGCTGATACTGGTTGGTGGTGGGTGCTGTCGACAATGTCTGGAAATTTGAGCTCTTGTTTTCGCCCGGTTTCATAAAAAACACATTAATTCTAATTGGCAGCAATTGCATTGAACCGCCCGGTGAGCATTTAGTGGCTCTAGCCGACTGACTCACTCACTCAATGACCCACCGAGCAGCAAGCTCGCAACTTCAGTGTGAGAAAGTGATGAACTGGCCAAGGGGGAAAAAAAAACAGAGTAATGCCGCTGAGGGCCTGGGTTTGTTTGCCTTTCCACGCGCGGCAAATGCACAAAAGGTATCACAGAAATATAGTTACCCTAAAATTTAGCGGCAGTTCAATCGGCGAACAAATAAAGTTTCTGTCGGCTCTTGTGTGTCCTCCCAATTCTCGCCTCCCTGCTAATTGTCCGTTGTCCGTTGTACGTTGTCCGTTGTCTTCTTGTCGGCCAAATGCGTGCACTTTGTTTTAAGTGCAGGCCATCTCTGACCAGCGGACCAAGGCTGAGTTTGGAATTGGTTCCAGCTAAAAAATGTGAAAACTGTAGATCGTGCAGCAAGCATAGCATATGATTCGATTTTCTATCAATTTCTACAAACAAATGCAGCTTCATTCCAATATACCAAAGGTTCTACTAGTTTTCATTTTTAAACCACTTTTTTAATTTTTACTCGGGCTTTGCAATGGAGCACTTTTTTATATATGAAATATATTTATTATTTATTTATTTGTGCTTTATCCCTTATATATATATGTACATTTCATTAAAGCTAATGGTATAATTAGGTATTTACAGTGTTTAGCTAAGGCTTTCATCTGAAATATTTATTAATTATGTCTAGTTGACCTGTTTTAGTTTTTTGTATAACAATATTTATTATTTATTAAGGAAAACAAGGGAGAAGAAAACCTTAATTGACTTACAACTAACTTAAAAACTAAGACTTGAAACAAAGATTGTTAATATTGTATTTATTTTTTGTTGAACTTTTTGTACTCCTGCTTTTATATGTAGGTACTTAGTGTTTGTGTAATAAGGTAAGTTCATTATTAATTTTAACAGCTTGTTTTGGCATATTTGAAGTTTTTTGATATGAGTTTGAGCACATCTACCCCAAACAGGTGACCCATACATTAATATTGGATTAAAAATTGTTTTAAAAATTATGATCTTATTGGATATTGATAATTTAGATTTACGATTTATTAGAGGGTACAGTGTGCAAATAATTTTATTAACTTTCATAATTGTGTTGTTGATGTGGTATTTAAATGTTAGTTTTTTATCAAAAATTATACCCAAATATCGAATGTTGTCAACCCATTGTATTGGAGAGTCTAGTATTCGCAACTGTCTATCAGGAAGATAACGAGGTTTTTGTAAAAAATATAGCATTCGTTTTATTAGGGTTAATTTTAATTTTCCATTTTTTGTAATATATGTCTAATTCATTTAAGTAACTCTGCATGGATTGATTTATCTCGCTGTACGAGAAACCAGCACTGTAGACAGCGGCGTCGTCAGCAAACAGTGAAAGTACACAGTTTGTAGCTTGTGGAATATCGTGTGTAAAAATATTAAACAATGTAGGTCCTAAGACAGAACCCTGTGGCACACCTGCATTTAAAATTCGTCTAGCAGATTGACTACTGTCCAAATTAACGCTAAAGTATCGATGTGTCAAAAAATTTTGAACTATTTTAATGAGGTATATGGGAGTTCCAATCATCTTTAGTTTGTGCAACAGTCCGTCATGCCATACAGTATCAAATGCAGCCTCAATATCAAGTGTAACCAGCCCTACAGATTGTTTGGATTGGATACTTTCTTTAATATAATTTCTTAGTTTTAAGGTCGGCAGTATGGTATTTAGACCATTTCTAAAACCATACTGTACCGTTGGTAGTGTGTTGTGTATGTCCAAAAATTTCGCCAATCTCAATTTAATTAATTTTTCCAGAATCTTGGACAATCCGCTTAATAGGCTTATTGGTCGGTAGCTTTCAGGGTTATCAGGAGGTTTTCCTGGTTTGAGAATTGGAACTATTTTTGCTATCTTCCAATCCCGTGGGAAATAGCCTGCCTGAAGACAGTGATTGGCAATGTTAACAATATGATTAATGGCGCTTGTAGGAAGGTTTTTCAAGGATATATTAGGTATTCCATCAATTCCAGGAGATTTTCTAGTATGGAGAGCTTTTACAATTGAAAAAACCTCTGGATAAGTGACTCTACAAATTTCTGCGATGTTGTTTGGGGTTTCAGCTATAGATTGTAAAGATATTTTGACTTGGTCAATTGTATTTTGGTTTGAATATGAATGTGTCAGATTATGCTTCAGTTGAAAGACATCAGCAAGAATATTCGCTTTTTCTTTTCCAGAAGCGTATATTTCATCAGCTTTACTTAGACACGGAACAATTTGTTTTCTTTTTTTAATTGCTTTGGTTATATTCCAAAAGGGTTTGCTGCATTTATCCAGCTTTTGAAGTTTATTGTTCCATTTTGCATTATTATAAATATATGTGATGATTTTAGTAAAAGATTTCAAGCTTGGTGCTTCCCGACTTTATGCAAGTTGAGCTCTTTGCCATTTGGCGAGGCGCAAAAATGGAGATGAAAATGAAAATGAAGGAGCGTGGTGCTGCACTTAAAGTTTCAACCGCAAAGTGTCAAAGAGTTGGACACTTGAAACGGAGCACTTCCTCGCCCACATGGATCGGCGGCATTAACATTTGGCCTCTTCTAAGGAATTCCGCCTGCTTTTTTGGGGGCATGGCTTAGTGGGGAGGCGGTGGGGTGGAGATGCGATAATTAATTGCTTCATTACCGCGGCGAGTGAAAAGTAATGCAAAAGAACCGCAAATGCGCAGCTTGGGTGGAATTTGGAACCCGGAGTGGGGGATGGGGATGGAGTTGGGGAATGGGTGATGGACAGGCATACAGCGAGAGTTTGACAGGCCAGCTAATTGAATTGTCTTCTGCTCTGCGGCGCGGATTTTAAAATGTGTGTGGCTATCAAAAAATACTATAAAAATCGACCGCAAACCGAGCGAAAGCCGCAAGAAAAGAAATATTAACTTGGCCGGCGGCTATATTAAAAACGAATGAACTGAAACCGGGGAAAGAGAGCTACGAAATAGTTTTGGAAATGTTTTCAAATTATTTTAATGCCCCACCGATGGAGGGAGCAGCGATGAGCCAAGTATCTGTTGTTGGCCCAACACAACAGAAGGAGAACTCCGCCCCTCGCTAATAGTGTCAAAAGTTTAATGATGAGCCACCGGCTGTCACTTTGGGGGCCGTGTGCCGTTAAGTACAGTACTCCCTCCCTCGGTGTCCATGTGCCTGCCACGAACAGCTGTCAGTGGGGACGTGACAGCGCCATTTTGCAGATGGCGGCCTGCGGAGATCAGCCGAAAGTCAAAATGGGAACAAAGCAGCAAAGCCTGCGGTTAATGGAGAAAGTACCGAGGAAATCTTAATGAATTCAATATATGGAGATTTCTGTATAGTAATTTTATCAAAAATCGTAGTACCTAATAATATAATATATCAATAGTGTTCCTTCATCGCTTTCCTGGGATCAAAACCACAACACCAGTCCTCAAGATCAAGGATACCGACCATCTGTGGCACAAAACCGCACATTGCCGGCCGCTCATCCCTCAATCAGTTCCATTAAATCTACAGATCCCACATTTGCCTATCGCATCGAGATGCGGCCTCGTATGTGTGGCCAGCAGGGACGACCTCAAATAGGAGACACCACAAACCTGCCAGCCGACCATGTGTGATAAGTCGCTAGTACACGCAGATAGCCATCGCGAAGGTAGGAGAATCCTCATGGGACTGTGACACCTACAACGAAATCTGCACATGTTGTAAAACGAGCGGATTTCTGGCGAAGAGGATGTGAAAAAAGGATAGTTTGCGTGTAAGGAGAGCACAGATCCGATCCCTGGGCATATACATACGCATATACCTACTATCGGAGGGCTGGGATCGCGGTGTGTGTATGCTGGATCTAGATAGCATCAGGTTGGGTTTCTCCGACGCACATGTGGAAGCCCAAATTGCGTTGTTAAAATGCGAGAGGCGTTGACAATGGGCACAAACACATATGCCACTAGCCCCAGTCTAGGACTTGTTCCTGGCTCGTTTACAAAGCCAAACAATGAGCACGGCCTTATCGCGATTTTGGTTCCCTGAGACCTAAAATACGCTGATAACCGATCGCTGATGGCCAACAGCCTGCTCCAGAGGAAGCAGCTGCCTGCGTTCCACTCGGCCGCTTAGTAGTAGTAGTAGTTGAGCAGCACAAATCTGTTGGCCTTGATCGAGGTGTGAGCCTGCTCTACATACCCTGTAATTACCGCGGCCAGCAGGTGTCAAAATAATTAGGCGCCTACTTAGCCAGTCCGCTCAATCCCGACCAAGGTCCAAGGTATCCCAGTCTCTGTCCCTCGGAACTGGCGAGCTTTCGAGGGAGCAATTACCGATGATTATCGTCAACACCTTGCACTCAAGGTGTCAAAATGTGCGCAGGGCATCATGCAAAATGGCAAACGGCACTAAACCCCGAATGCAGAAGGCAGGATGCCGAAAGTCGTAAGTCGTAAGTCGAATTCCCGGGCCGCTAATTATGTGAGTCTGGCCGACAGTCGACAGTCCGACACTCAGTCACTCAAGTCACTCAAAGTCGGCGAAATGCAGTCCGGAATTATTTTCAGCAAGTGTGAAGTTGATAGTCGGGCACGTCCATTAATCATTTGGTTGTTAACAAGGCACTTGATGGCAGTGACAGACCCCGCTTTTCGGTCTGGTCGCCGATGCCTTTTTTTTCATTTTTGTTTTTTCCTGCCTTTGGGTGCGAACTGAAACTCAAACTGCGCTCCAAATCTGTCTTTGACTTATCCGCCTAATGGCATTAGCTGTTCAGGGGATCAGAGTGGGCTCCTAATTGCCCAGAGCTTGGCTTTCGAGCCTGACTCATGCATACGAAGGTTGCGTTCTCATAAGCCGAAAATGCCATATTCTCATGGGCTTTATAACTACCTCGAATTTGTTCCTAAAATATGTGATTACAAGTTTCAGTAGCAAGGAAAGAGATTCCACAACTTCGATTCAGAAATATACCACCACTTGCACGAGCAGTTCTAATGATGAGAAATGACTCATACTAGATTCATAATCACGATAAAGTCGGGATTGATTAGGGCTCTTTACGAGCCACGAACTGAACGGCCATAAATAATGCAATTAATGAAAAAAAATACTGTTGCGAGCTGCCCAGTAACCTCTTTTCGAGACACTCGAGCCTGGTTACCCACTTTCACCCTATCTATGTGCAAGTATCGCTCCTTTGTCCCGCTCGTTTTGGGATCCAACAGTTGCCAACTAACCCAGTGAATTGCTGGCCAGGCAGCCTGATTAATGTTTATGGTCACACCTCTGGGATGCAGGAGCAGCGACTGTTGCAGAAGAGGTGCCAAAATTTTACACCTGCACCGCACGCAGAATTGCAAGTCAGCGGCGGGCAGGAGCTGCAATCTGCCCAGAGATACGCGTCCGTCCCAACAGGAAGCCATAAATAAAAATTAGACAACCAGCACCGCACAACATATGATTTGGAAACAATTTTCTAACACCAGCGGAGCGCGCGAATGGAACTGAGTTTCTTTCCCTTTCGACTTGCAGGCTGCAGGTGCAGTTACAGTGGTTGATTGGCGGCATTTAACGCTGCGTGAGTTGGCCCAAAGTCGGTTTATCTCCTCTGGCGCCCTTTTCCTCACCAGCTCCGCTCCGCACCGTACCAGTTACCAGTTACCAGTCACCAGCTATTCTAGGCGTGAACTGGAGTTCCAGGGGCAGGCGGCGTGGCATGAAACAAACGCAGCAGGATCTGGCACCTAAAATCCAGCGGCAGCAACTTGCCGCTTGCCAAAAGTGTTCTTCCAAATTATAGGTTCGCTTTTTGGTTAATTAAAAAGGTTCAGTCGGTATCCCGCCGCCACCATCGCCGCCGTGGAAGATGATGATAATGATGAGGGATATCCTTGACCAACACCTTGGGTTGCCGGTCTCCAGCTCGCTGTGATACGGCGCCCTGGGCAATTAAAGTCTTGTTATGGAGTGTAATAAGCGTTTACGAGCTGGCTGCCTGAGATGCCGACGCGTAGCTGCAAGTCCTTAGGCTCGAAAAGATTGTATGGATATACCCGGCATTAGCGCTTTAATATTTTCCGTAGATTAAAGCTACGCTATCTTGCAAAATACCTGGCATTATCGCTTTAAAATTAAAGAAAGCTTGGTTATCATCCGTAGAAGATCTCACGTTTTCAGGAGCATGTTGGTCTTATACTTTAGGAATTGAAAATATAGGAAAAATACATAGGTGTGTATATAAAATGTATATTAGAGTAACTCTTTACTTATTACCTACATGCATTTGTTTCATAACCTTATACTTTCAGAGTGATCGAAATGGTAATGTATATGGGGATATCAGTATACTGTTTTAAGAAGGGAACCCATTCTTTATGGAGTAAAGGAATGGATCATAGAGCCATCGTTTCTTTGTATTTGAAGATTTCGGTGCCTTGTCAAACCAAGGTGCAATTAGTGATGCATTTGCGAATCATCCCAGCAGCTGCCACTCGATGATTCCCTCAAAGAGATCCGCTGCAGCGATGCCGATTTGCTTTCTAGCCAAAACACTTAAACCGATGACAATCGCGGATCACTTAGTGCTGTCTCAGTTCGCGTAAATTGATATTTTCCACGCTTCAAGCTGGATAGATCCGAGATCCCAGAGGATCCCAAGAGATTTAGACAGAGACACGGGCAGACGAACTGATTTCCCAAGTCTAACCACGTCGAGCGACAAAAAGATGACGTAGAGAAGTATTCTGCGTTCCCAATCCGATCGTAATCGCATCTGAGGCCAATCCTACCTGTTCTGTTCTGTTCTGTTCTGTTCTGTTCTGTACCAGCGGAGATAACCACAAATTGTTTGCCGAGCCCTGTTTTCGATGTTTTCAATATGTTTTTTCCCGTCGCTAGATTCTCATCAGCATGCATCGTTGTCCTTCGCCCTTTTGGGCCATTGTCAACGGGGCTCTTTGTCAACTAACTCGCTGTCTTCTTATTTTTTTACCTCAGAGGGCTGGCTCACGTACGAGACCAACCGCCAAGATTGCCCAGGTCTTTGTTCTAGCAGATATCGATCATTAGATAGTTGCCCCTGCCATTGTGCCCCTGCGCCAGCCCTCAGTTTGTTTTTCCACGCACACAAAGTACACACAGACAACTCGACGTGTTCCTCCCGTGTGTCTACGTGTGTCCTATGTCATCAATTATTATGTAAGTTTTATGTGTTTTTTCCCCGACTCATTCCCCTGCGCCATGGACGGTTTTCCCGGGTATTCGTGGAATCTGTCGCCAGCCTCCCAGGACCATCATCCACTCGCATGATTAACTGGAAATATTTTGGGGCGTGTACGGTCCACTGTCTCGGAGCCCAAATGTTGTGATAAGATGTTGATTTGGGGCTTTGCATTCTTCATGGAAATAAACTATTCTTTCATTGAAAATATACGAGTATGGTTTGTTCGAAATAGCCAACTTTTTAAACTTTAAATATCTCTATATTTCACTTGTCAGCTTTGTAGACAAGAACTCGTTTCGAGTCCCCTTGCTGCCGGAACTTTTCTCGGACATATTATGGCAAATAAACTTCCCAATTCAGAGACCCCTTCGAACTCGATACCGTTTGCGTGTAATCGATGCAAATTATCAGTTCGCTCGAGATAAACTGTTAAACAAACTTCTTAAGTGCTGCCCCCCTGACCTAACTGTACTTGCTTTGGGAACTGACTTTGGGACTGGGAAATTGAAAAGTGATACCATTAGTGCGGCATCGACATTGGCATCGGTATCGGCATCGGCATGTGTGGTGGTAAGGTATCGTGCTGCATGCAACACGTGCTCGAATGAGTTATGGGCAGCGAGCAAAGTTTTTAGCTTTAATATGCCAGTGAGTGAGTGACCAACTTCACCATCTTCAGCATCTTCCTGGCCATCTTCTTGGACTAACGAACAGAATGCTTGCACGCTCTGGGCCAAAGTGGAGTATCTGGAGTATCTCATAAGTAGCGCAAACGAAGCTCTTACGCAATGGCATTATGGCAGCGGACCTGCCAATGTCATAGATGACTCTCGAAGCGGGAATCTTGTGCCGTCCTGTGTCGTCAATAATAAATAAATATGTGTCTATGCTGTGGCATGCCACACAACACTTGAGATGGCTCGAACTCGAGGTTTTCATAAGCAGGTAAGCAACTATTACACTCCAAACAAAGGCCACAACTCCAATAATAATACCAGTATAAAACCCACGAGCGAATGGGACATGGAATTGAATAGAATAGAATTTTATGGCATAGCCACGGAGCATCACGGAGGTCCGTGTAATAAGGACATCAGAGCTCTCGACTCTCGACTCTTTGACATTCCCACCAAGCACTGAAACCGGACTGGGCCGGCGAACTAATGATGACACACATTTCGTATCTGGATCTGGATCTCCTTCGCCTTCTCCTCCTCCAAGGACTTCGGACTACGACTCGGATGCTTGTCAAAATAAATTGAAGCACATGCTTAGGCGCTCTCGCTGCACAATGGCATTAACATTGTGATGTGTCCTGGACCAACAAGGAGCCAGTAGGAGTGGGCAGATCCACTGCCCGGCTCCACTGGACATGTCCGAGACTGTGGGCGTTGACAAGGACTATCGGCGGTTATGATCTCGACTCGAATAAATGGTCGGCAGTGGCTTATTGGAATGGGTCGTACAAATTGGCTGGCCAGGACCCTTTCCCATGGCCAGCACTATTCACTACTGTTTGGTAGCTGCCCTCGCAGGTGCTCCAGCTACCGTGGGCCACTGCACCTGCGGTAGCCTCCTGCTCGAATCCTTTTTAATGAACTGCGACAAGGGTATCGGATGTTGTAAGTCTGCAAGTTGATTACTTCTCCACTTACACAACACGACCTTCAGTCGAGCTGAGTTCCAGTGAGCTCACAAGATCTGTCTTACCTCTTCAGACAAATGTAAGAACGCCAACTTAAAGTTCAAAACTGTTGCTGTCGTGTATGCTTAATTATTTCATCAACGCTTGGCTTCATTTTTGATTGATGACCCGCCCCAATTTGTCCCGCGAAATGCAAAACAGCAGGCCATCCGAAAACATTCCGATACAAGATACAAATTTGAGCGCAGCTGTGCCAGCAAGTGCACTTGACCAAGTGCATCAGTTGCGGGGGCGTTGAAGTTTACAGCAAATAGATAATAAATCATAATTCACAGCTGAGTGGAAACATCAAAACAAAAATGATGCCGCTCTTCGACATTTTTGGGCTTATTGAAAGTTCTGCAGTACCGAGTACCACAACCAGAACAACGATTCTCTTGGAGTTCTTTCAAATGTCAGAAATTAAGTTATGACAGATGACCATCCTCCCCTCCAAATTCATTTCCATTTCCATCGCCATCACCATTGCCATCGCCATCTCCACATCCATGTCCACATCCAGCCCGCTGGTCAGCTGTCAACTCATCCGCTGCTTTACAACTTTGGGCGCGTTCATAAATTTTTCAAAAGCTCCATTCATTTCGGGCTCTCATTTAAAGGGCGGTCCCCATATATAAAACGTATCCGAAACGCACCAACAACAAAGCGGCAGTAACATGATGGATTAGTTTTGAAAATGCCCAGCGTTTTTCTACTTACTTTGATATTCAAGGTGGTTGGGGGTCGGCTTTCTGGCCGATGATAATCGCATCGTTTTTGTGAAATTGAGCTGTGAACTTGGTTCCCTCTGTTCGTTTGTTTGCTGCTTTTTCGAATGTGTAGCATGATGATGATCCGATATGATGTGGGAATGGGCTAAGTGAAATTGACAATGCAATTAGGGGGCGATTTTGGTTAGGGGCAACGAGCCAGCAGTGGGGGTAATTAGAAGCGATTTATGTTAAATGAAGGTAATTAAGCACATACATTTTTTTTACCACAAAACCATTTTAAAACTAAGTTAATATATAAATTCAATAAACGAACTTTTCATCAGGTCAGTGCTATTGAATTGGAATCAGAACTCTTGCATCCAATCAGTTCGGATTTGATCGATTTTCTCCAATTGGCTTTTGGCTGTGCGCCACCTAGCGGAAATTCAAAGAACTACCTTGAATTTGATTTCATTTGGTGGATTTGTTTTCAAATTTCAGAGGATATTATCCCTTATCCCTCTTAAGTGTCTCGTGAGTAGTGACATGCATTTTATCACTTCAGTCAGACCGTGTAATTAAACGTAAAATCGCTGAAGCCAAGCAAAACGAGTATTGCACTTGCACATGTGGCTGCCACAAATGGTGGCAACTATTAGCACAGTCGCATAACTGAGGCGTTCCCGGTTTTGTTTACTTAGGCACGCGGCCAGATGCAGATGATCACACGAGTGCACTGCAAAGAAAACATAATTCCCCCCATTTATAAAATTAGAAAATACACCAAAGCCGCTAGAAGAAAATACATGCTAATTAGCCAAGCGAATAATAGCAATTAACAGAGACGTTTTGGCTGAAGACAAATGATTGGGGCGTTCACTGAAATGAATGTAAGAGTGTTGTAAAAATTAAGCGAAGCCAAAAGATTATGTTTGGCTAAAAAGCATTTAGGCATTATGCTAATTTGTGGGCGTTACCTCTTCCCTTCGAATACTCGTTTATACCACTCGTTCATAGTTCAACTTCCGGAGTTGGCCAAGTTTAGTTATTACCTTTTTAGATTTCCGCTGGGGAAACAGAGCCAGGTCTAAACAAGATTTATGTTTGAGTTCAATTTTTAATATGTTTTCATTTTTTGTTGGACCGACCAACCAAAGATTCTCTTTTTGGCCATATAATTGCCTCCAAAGGGGATTATTTTTTGTTTGGGTCTTCGTCTTCGGTTCTCTGTCTTTCGCTTTTGGGTTTGCGGCGAGGTGTGTCTGCATTTTTATTTGGAGCACTTCAAAGTGTTCCGCTCTTTTGTCTCTGCTGGTTGCTCATCCTCCACGGAGCGCGGCGATATTTTAGTTATTTTTCCATATTTATTTTCTGAACCGCTGGCCAACAAACAATACAACAACAGCAACAGCAACGAAGGAGGCAGCAACACACATAATTAGTGTAATTAACGCTTTTTGGCTGAGTGCGTGCAGAAAATTGTGTGTGAAAGTGCGTGGCGCTCTTGGGATGTTTTTCCGTTTGTGTTTTCCCGGTTTCCCCCGATTCCCTCTCGTTTCTCGAGGCATTTGGTTTTCCCATTTTCAGAGAGAGGAGGGTTCATTCAACTGATTTATGAGTTCTAGGCCATGTTTGCTTGCAGTCTGCACGCTTTTTCCGTGAATTGCCCGTGTTAATTTGTGAACAATCTGTGCTGCACGATATGCAACGGCACTGCACTGCCACTAATTAGCAAGGCTATCACTAACCCAATCAAATGGCAAATAAAAAGATAAGTTGGGGCCGAAGCTGGGGAATCGAACGACTCCCGCAGCTGTTGTCTGTCATCGGGGAGCACGGCTAATAGAACCCATATATATTAGGGCCCCAAACGTCCAGGCCACACTGTATATGGATATATGCACACATATAATGGCCCCTTGTGAGAAATAATTAAAAACGAACGTTGGCGACAAGTAGGAACCCTATTTCGGGGACGACAAATATTAATTGCATATGAGTCCCGAGGAACAGTCGCAGACATGAAAATGAGCAGCAATTAATATGCGCACTGCATATTACTTTTCCACCCGACCTTTATATATACGACATATCTCCCAACTGAACACTAAAAGCAATTTGCAGCCAAGTCGCAGTGCAGCTCTAAACGAAATCTAATTTACAGTAACATCGTGCACGCTGCTGTTTCAAAACAGCAGAAAAAAATACAGAAAAATTTCCCTTTTTGTCGCAACTGTGCTCCATTTTTCTACTTTTCCCTTATTTCATATTTTGTGTCTTTCTGCGGCAGCCAAATGCCATGCAGCCATATCATGGCTGAGTGTCATAAGTTTGACAGCACACAATTTACACGTTGATGGAAAAGGATACTCGGGATACA
This sequence comes from Drosophila teissieri, assembly GCF_016746235.2. Taxonomy (NCBI): domain Eukaryota; kingdom Metazoa; phylum Arthropoda; class Insecta; order Diptera; family Drosophilidae; genus Drosophila; species Drosophila teissieri. The sequence goes on from NC_053030.1 coordinate 18,337,072, forward strand.
CCATGCACCATACACCATACACCATACACCATGCTGCATGCAGATACAGATGCAGATGCTCATGCAGATACAGATACGCGATGAGGTTGGTTGCAAGGTGGGGCCTACAGATGCCGAAACATATGTTATGCTTCCAATATATAATTAGTTATACTTGCTTTTCAAGAAGCGATTGCTGCTTTTGAGGCTAGTAAATATATTTAAGAACATAATTTAATAAATTGAGGACATACATTTTTGTTCAGTGTTCGTCTACGCAAAGTGTGAAAACTCATTTGTATCAAATTTCCCATGTGTGGGGCGCGGGGCAAAAAATGAAAGTGGAGGGGATTTGGAAGGGCGCATCGCACACAAATTGATGTAATAAACTCTACGCGACTGCGGCGCTGACAGGACAAACTTGTCGAACTGGAGTCTGATGATGACGAGGACGATGGCGATGGCAATGGCGATGGCGATGTTGATGACGATGACGCTGCCCCGTGGGGGTGCAAATCCAATGCGTTTCGGCCTACTGGGCCAACCCCCAAAGAGCCCCGGAATAGCGCTGGAATACCTGAAATCCCCGACCCTGGCCAGTCAGTCAGTCACTCACTGGGTTTGACACTTTTGACATGGCTTGTAATTGACACTTGCACTTGGAAGAGCAAAATGCGTATCTCCATTCCATCATCACGTGCATGGCAATGATTTATTTCATCACTTGTCTCGGTGATGTTGTTGGTGCCGAAAGATGTGATACATCGTGTGTTTCAGGGGATACGAATTTCTCTTGTTGTGAAAGTGAACGATTTCGAATCGATGCCAATTGAATTGGCAGTGGCAAATCGAGACAATTGAGTCAACTGTGCTGGGTACCTCAATCACTTTATAAACACATAATAAAGTGCCATTCCCTTGCACTAATTTTTACGGTTTCCTTGACGCGTTTAAAATCAGTTGCCCAGCTCCACAACCCACACTTGCCCGCCCCCCGGGGCAATCAGTCAGGATAAAATCGAGGCGAATGCCCGCAAATTGTCAAAGTAAAACTCGGTACTTTGGCTAATTAATGGATCTGCTGCAGACGGAATATTCCCTAGGCGAAACGCGTTGGAGCTCAGCAGGAATTCTGCGTAAATGCCAACTCAACGACGACGCCCCGGTAATGGACAGGTTGGCTACCCAGGGGTGTGCAGCTTCCAGGGATTTAATTAGGCCAGGCTAAGAACTCCTGCCCGTGGGTCATTCATTTTGGCCACTTTTTCCCCACTTACCTCGGTCGCGCCCAACAACCCACTGCAAGTGAAATGCACTTATCGCTGATGGCGATTTCTTCAGCTCGTGTGATATGAAAGTGCACAGGAAAATATTTCGCAATACTTATAAATAAATAAATAAATAAATAATACATAAATAAATAAGAAATAAATGAATACAAACTGACCAAAGAATTATATGATTTTACAACTTACTTTCACAGAGATTATATTGATTTAGTTTGGCTTGAAACGTTCTGTTTGATATATCAACTACTTTTATGAACAAGCCATTGTAAAATATGGTTTATATGGTTATTTTTCTCAGTGCACTGCTGGACATGCCTGATTATTGATCGGGAAGTGTTGGAAGCGGGAGCCATTATGTTTCCGCTCTGGTGATTCGATTCAATTCGAAAGCGCTTGCGCATGCGCGCACCTTTAATTTGGCCAAAAGAGGCCGAGAGGCGTCGCAAGTTGCAGTTGCAGTTGCAGTTGCAGTCGCATTTGGGCTTACTTGTCATTTGATTAATGAGACCACGCTCGCCCCATCGATCTCCATTTAGCGGGGCCGTCCAAGAGTGAATAATGGGGGCGTTGCCAGTTATGCCAGCTACACCAGGTACCACCAACTATAGCATAGTATATATGTATACTTGTATATATGTTCGTGTTTATTGCGATGTGAGAGCCCCTTTAATGGCGTTCTAATTGCACAAGTGTGAGGCTGACTGCCTTTCCCGGTTTGTGCCCCTCTTTTTGAGTTGCCATGTTGCCATGTTGCCGGCGACTGATGCGTGAAATTTCCAGAGCGCGACTCTTTCGGGGGCAGGCGGGCTTAAGGGGCGTGCCCACTGGGCAGTGACATGTCTTAACTGGCCAATACACAAAAGCCATCACACCGCGTCACTCGGGACTTGAGCCATTGTCAAGTTTCAGCTCACTTATTGCTGTTGCCGAAGTTTCGGAGGGAGGAGGGGCAGGACGCCAATTGCATCAAGAGCGAAGTTTCAGTTAAACTTTAAGTTGCAGCTGCCCAGCGACATGCAACATGCAAGCGATGCAGTTGGTTGAAGACAAGTTAGGGCTGCAATAAATGGAGTTTAACTCAGATGCTCAGAAGGAAGGGTTACTATAGTACATACTATATACTATATATACTGTAGTATAGAAAATAAGTAAAAGCAACGACAACGATTGAAAATGTATATTCTTTTAGGCCTGAGACAGCATTTCCACTTGCTCATTTCAGTGGCAGTTCAGCTCTCGAATTCTTTTAGCCCCATTCCCAGGGTCCAGCCCAGTGCGAAAGTTGAGAGCCAGAAATTTGTATTTCCCGCTTGTATTGATCTGTAATTGGCTGCAGGGCAATATCTCGGCACTATATCACTGCTGTCTCGATTAATGACAGCTCATGAACTAAGCCACAACTAAATTGTCGCTTTGCTGTTGCTGTTGTGACTGTGCCATCCCAAGGTAGTAAACTGGGTCCCAGTGCTGACAGTGCCGCTTGTGTGCCCAGTTACCCACTAACACAGACCGCAGCTGACAATTAAGATGCACATACATAGATTGCAGCCGGAGCAGGAGTCTCGGCCACATCCACAGCCACATCCACAGGCACAGGCACATCTCAGGCACCGACTTCTGGCTGCGATGGCACCTTTTATCCAGTCCAATCCAATCCCAATCCCAATCCTAGACCATCCCATACGCAATTTGGGCGAACTGACAGTCGGGACTAAAGAGCCAAGCGGATGTGGCGAACGGGGCGAGAAAGTAACGGAAAAATTCAGCAGCTTGCAACATGCAAGCAACAACACATGAGTGAAACAAAATACACTGAGAACTATAGGAAGCAATATTTTAAAAATAATATTAAAATAGGACAGACTATATTGGGTATAAACTAATGCTAGCAACTTGTTGGATTCCGCTAATTAAAGGTAATAAAAGAGGATCCAAAGGATAAAATGGATTCTTTCATAGTTAATGTATCTAAACTTTATGTTTAATAAATTTAACTGAGATTTTAACTAGATCCTCATAACCAATCAACTTTTTTGGCTAACGATCATCGAAATGATCCAAAAATTCGCTGTGTGGCAACTCGCGATGTGGCAGACACCAGGCGATTGGGATTCGTGTCAGAGTTGTGTGGATGTTGGGGAAAATTGCGCAGGCGCACCTTTCGCCACGGAGGGAAAAACAGAGACAATTGTCGCCCCATCGCCATCGTAAATCGTGTAATTCTGCCGATGGAAGAGCCGAGGAAAAGGCGAGACTTTTCCTGTGAACACTTTGAACTCAAAGTTGGGCCTGGTGGGCGTTGAACGACGAAAGAAAAGCCTGGCAAGCTTTTAATTGATTTGTAGTTGTTGCTGCTGCTGCTGTTACCACAGCAACTTGTAATTGCCTCGGGTTCCACTTGGATTTCGATTTGGAGTTTGGGACTTCGCAGTTGCAAGTTGGGGCAATTGGACTTGGAAACTGGGAAACTGCGAGTCGCATTAGTCATAAGTGCGCGGCATGCAACGTCGAGGAATTCGCAGTGCAATTTTCCGCTTGCCACTTAAATGTTTTCGGGGCCTCCGAATGTTAAGTTATTGCCAAATCATTAACTCGACCAGTCGAGCATATGGTCGCTCGATCGGTCGGCTTGTCCGTCCAACAATTTTGCTTGATAATTTATTGGCACACAGCGCACAACGACATCAATCACTTTGGTTTGCTGGTTGCCAGGCTTTGCGTTTCGGTACGCTTTTCAATGCAGCTTTTCCGCTGAATGAAAACAAATGCTCGGAATTGCCGCCAAAGTATGTAAAGTTTTGTACTCTCTCCTTCACTCTTGTCCCTCTGCCACCAACAACAGATACCCTATAAAATGTTGGCTGATTTAAAATGTCATCCACCACACTAAACTGTTTGCCTACATAGTAACTAATTATTAGTCAATGATAAGAGAATTTATTTAGCAATCAACAAAAAAATGTAATACTAATGCCAAATCGTTAATATTATAAAAGATATAAAATATATGTGACAAATGTATTATTCTATCTAAAATTAACATCGAAAAGAACATAAATCTCTGGCTTGACATTAAATATGGTAAGAGTACAAACTGGTCGACTTAACTTTTTGATCGATTGTTTCAAGCGCTGGCTGTTTCTGTTACTGTCGTGGGTTTTGTGCTAATGGTTTTGCTTTTGATTTCAACATTGTTTGGTGGGCCATGTGCTGCTGGCCCGGCCCAATCCCCATCCCAGCCGAATGGCCAAAATCCCAGCCCCATCCAATCTCTCTCCGGCGAACCTGCTTTATTGATGATTGCCCTCGCCGCTGACAGCACAAAGGCAGCTCGAAACTTGCCCTTATCCTGGAAGTCCACTCCTCCGGGGTCGTTGTGATTTGACTTACTGCTCGACTTGAGTTGCAGTTGCCTTTCGACCGGCCGGCAACAAACAAAAAGCGCATTTGCATACAGTCGAGGTTGGGAGCTGGGAGCTGGTAGCTGTGGTAGCTGGAATCTTGGCTGTGTGCTGACCAAAAATGGCAGAAGCCGCCATGCAAATGAGAGACCTTCTTCAGTGGCCAGATCCGCATCCATCTCCCGTAATAAAGTGATATGCGTGCCCCGAAACAATGGGGTATAAAATTAGCATAATAAAAGCCAAAGGCCAACGCTCGAAGAAAGTGCAGCTCTCTGCGGAGCACTCAATCTCAGGGCCAGGTCATCGCGACTCGCGAGCTGAATGTCAGCTTGGCATTCAGCATTTTCGCGGGGGGATTGCGCCAAATCGAAAAGAATGCACCAACTCACAAAAAACCAAAAAAAACACAACGCATTCTGTATATCACAAAAAGCAAGCGGCATCCAAAGTGTTACACGCATTTCAGTCACGCGCAACGAGCTACGTGCCCCGGCCATTGGAATCAGCATAGGAATCGGCATCAGCATCAGCATCAGCATCTTGGCCACAATCAACAGCCGCCAGTTGCGTGCGAAGCTTGGCCAAGGACTTTGGCCCACTGGGCTCGGACATGACACAGTTATGCGATTTATGTAACCGAGAATTATGTGTCAAAGCTGCCAAACCGACAATGAGGCCGTCTCTCTTGCAGTTCTGCTGCTGCTACTTTGCTACTTTGCCGCTTGCCTGTTGACAAGAAAAATGAGCTGGCTGCAAGTCGCTGGAATGCTGCAGTGCACTTGGGGCACCAAATAGTTACTGAAATCTCAGAGAACATTCAACATTTAATTTCTTTATATTTTCAAATCTTCCATTTTTGGTCAAACTTAAACTGCTGTGTACCTATAATTTCCGTTCCTAGGGCAACAATTCTGAAATTATGCGTACCAACTAGTTTGCCATCAATGGCGTTCTGCATCTGCAGTCTTGCCGTTTTCATTTAGCGCTTTTCAGCTTTTCAGCCTTTCAGTCCATCTGTCCTAGTCTCTTTTTGGGCCAACCAAGCGGGCGGACAATAAACTTGGGCCGAAATATGGGCGGCTCGAACGGCATGGGCAATGGTCAGTGGTTACCACAACCAAGCAGCGACAGACGTGAAATGTCGTTCCATGGCTATCGCTGTAAGACTCGGGCCAAGACAACTGATATGCAAATTGCTTGGCCGGGCTTCGAGTGACAAAGCCGGCAAAGAGCAGCGGCCAGGAAGGCTGATAAATCGAAAACGAAACAAAACAGCCACTTCAAATGGGTCAGAGTCAGAGACAGAGCGTGGTCCACGAAACCACTCGCACTGGGCGTGGACTGCAGTTTAATTACGGAGTCCGGACCACGGAGGGATCCATGATATGGGAGTGCAATATGAAATTGAAAGTCGCCAACAAACGGTTGCAACACTCGCAATGTAAGAGGGTCTTTCAGCAGATACTCTTCAAGGGCAGAAAGGCTTAGAGAAGCGTTTGGATATAGAAAAAGGAGTTGGCTCATTATAGAAGGTGATACAATATGCAAAAGATTAGTTTTAGCTAATACCATATTTTAGGGAATTTTATATTCACCTTGATATAAGCCATATACCTTCTTGAGTGCTTCGTAATAGAGATTAAACATTATTTATTTACTTTATATTATATATTGCTATTATAAAGCTATGTAGGTAAAGTTCATATATGATTCAGTTTAAGTTTCCTGCGCCTTGTGGAGTATCCCGATCGCCTTGCCACAGTAGTGTATCCCCAAAGGAACCAAACCAGTCGCAATTGTTTCTCTAGGTGTCCGGTGCGCAGCTCTGCGTCATTTTCCCGTCCCATTGGTGGAGTGAGGCCTCCATCTGCATCTCGGAGCTGCTGTGTCATTTTGTGGGTGGCGGTGGGTCAGTCAGTTGGTTGTTGTTGGTTGTTGGCCATTGCCAGCTGGCGCTATCACATTTGCTGGTCATTTGTTGCGCCATAATTTGAGTCGCAGCGTCGGAGGCTGCTCTAATTAATAGTGGGTCGTTTGCTGTGGGCTCGATTTTTATCGCCGCCCTTTAACAATTTATGCCCCACCGGCTGACAGGCTGACCATTATGGCTGGGGAAGCCCCTTAAACGGACAGTGGGGCGCATTGATAACGAATTCCAAACATGAGGCGGACCCCTATCATGTGCATTTTAGATGAGGAGCCCGAAACGGCGGCCGCTCGATGTGCTGGATAAATGGATAAACGCACAACGAGCCATTTGGCCGAAAATTTCGTAAATTGAAAATGAAAGATAAAACGCTGTTCAGGGCGCCCGGGGGCGAAAACATTTTGGATTTTCGCCTTCGCAGCGGAAATATTGAATTGGTTTGTGGAATGTTTTCATTATGCGCCCGCTCGAAAAGCAAAAGAGCATCCTTTTTTATTCCGCACGAGTCCGTACAGGGACCAAAAACCCGAAATAAGAGCCATTTTAAAAGGATTATGGGCCATCCATCCATGGATGCCGTAACCCCGCCGGCTGAGGTGATTGCCAGATCAATGGGCCAGCAACTGTCCGCGGGGCTCTGGGCCACACCCGCTATCCGGTTGTTCGGTGTTCGGTGCTCGGTGTTCGGTGTTCGTAATTGGAAATGCAATTTGCCAATCGCATTAAATAGCAGCAATTGTCGTCGCGCGCAGTGGCAATTTGACAAATTTTTTATTGTTTTCAGCGTTGTGGCCATACAGCGATATTAATACCTCAATGCATTGTCCGCGGCGACGGCGATCACGGAGACTTATTGCTGACACACGGGTGGCCATATCATGATGGGGCCATAATGGCCGTATGATAATTGAGTGACTTTATGATCGCTGTTTATTCAATTAAAAGTTGTCATTAAACTCATTCCCACCAGTTGGGTATTCCTTTAATAGCAGAGTGTATTTAAAGGTATTTGCGTTAGTTCTTGCTACAGAGTTGAAAGTTTCTTTAAGAGCAGCATCTCTCTTTATAGTAAATAAATAATAACAGTTAATTAAGGCAACCTGCATTCTTGACCTGCTTCCATTGCGATGGCCTCCCCTCTGCAGTCTTAAACCAATTATGCGTTATCAAGTGCCACCGTGCATCCTTTGCCCCACTGCACACGGCCCCAAGTGCCCCACCACCCAAAAACTGCAGTTGGCGAACAATAAATGCCGGCTTGCAGTGGCTTGTCAGTTGCAGAGCCCGGGAAATAAGATAAATCAATATCTGTGCGGCTGCACGCTTGTGACAAGCTACCAATGTGGTGCACTCGCCAGATATGAATTTAAATAAATATCGGCGAATAAACAAAAAAATTGTGTGGCTCACTGTGTCCATGAGTCAGAGTTCCATTCTGGACTGGAACCGCTGGAATCGCTGGAACCACCCGCTGCGAAAGACAAGCTATGCGAGGCTGGCGGCCTTTGTTTCTTGGCGTCTTTTGAATGCATTATATAACACCTACACGGTGACAGGCGTAAGGAGTCACGCCCCCTTCGTTGGGTGATACCCAGCGAACCTTAAAGGGGGTGTTAAACAGCTGTCCGGTGGGTGCGTGGTGCTCTATAAATTTCGCTGATTGATTTTTATTGAAATGGGGCGCAGCTTGAGACCTGCTGACAATTGCATAAATATCTCTCCCCTCATGCGGGCTCCAGTTTCAGCACCAGCACTGCCAGGCGATTTATGAAGTGACAAAGGTATGAGACGTGGTCATACCAGTTTCCCCCGGCTTCCTGGGCTGTTGAAAAATTAATAATTTCATGGGCAATTTTTAATCTAGTACGTGATTTAATTCGCTGCCCGGTCAGCCAGCTAGCCAGTCAGTCAGTCAGCTAGTCAGCCAGTCAACGGGTTTAAATACAATTTAGATGCTGCAGAGTCTAGCCCAAAGTTATTTTGCAAATGTTTTCCCGGGGGGCTACTGCGGCCCCCGCCCTGTCCCGCCGTTGATTGGCCACGTTTACGAAATTAGTCCGCACCGGGGACGTTGGCCATCACAACTTGGTCTCCGCCGATCTGCACCGCCAGCTACTCCAGTTGACGATGAAGTGCTCCTCTGTGCTCCACCGGCATAAGCCCCGACAATTAGCCCGTTCTCAGGGGTTTCCTGGTGTAGGTGGAGCTCCGACCCGCTCATAGTTTCCTTACCAGCGGAGTGGTGCAGCTACCTGTGTTAGCAACGCAGGTGCACAACTAACTGGTGACTTGTGACAACACCTTTCGCAACAATTGTGATTTGAAAGTACTATGTTCATTTGTGGCATTTAATGAAATATTGTACTGTGTAGTTCGTTGAACAGCAATCGCTGAAGTCATCTATGCTGGCCGGCAGATTACCTCCTGGAACCACTTGGCATTCCGGCGAAATATTCCGGGCACCACTTCACAGGAGCAGGACCGCACGTATGCAAAAAGGGATTTTTATTTGCCATTCTACCATTTTGCCATTTGCTGCGTGCCCCGCCACCTCAACACGCATACAATAGGCTTTCGCCCACTTGTTTTGGCCGTGGCAGGAAAGTTGGAAGGCCGAGTAAGCGCCAACTAACATGAGGGTCGCCATGTAATCCTGTTATTTGGCCGAGTGCAGCAATCAGCCACGTGAACAATTCAAACCGACAGTGGGAGAAATGCTTGAGCAGAAGCTGCTCCAAAAATGTGTCTCTATTTCAGATTCATTATTTAGAGGCATAAAATATAAACTTATATCCGTTGGAATCTGGGAATCTTAGGAATCCTATTCTAACCATATTATAAGCTAACAGTGTTTGTTTCTTTCTGTGCAGTTGCGTCAGTTGCGGAATTTGGATTGCGGCTGTGCATTTTTGGGTGGCTGCAACACTCGCGTGGGGCACCGGACTCGAGCGTCATAAGCGCATCACATCGGTAAATGGCACATATGTATGGCATATTGAAGGGATCGGAATCGGAATGGGAATGGGAATCGAGATCGGGATGGGAACTTTCAATATGCAGTAAAAGCTGAGCCGGCTCACTTCGTTTGGGCCGCGATGGCTGAGGACTGGGCAGGCCAATTAGAGCGAGGGAAAAGTGCCAACTCGACGTGAACGTGCCGTTAATGCTAAGCCTCCTCCCGGCAGATTCAGCTTCAGATGCATCTGCATCGTGGTAGTACCACTACCAGTACCAGTACCTCGTCCGTCCCTGGTCAGCAATCCAGTAGGCGAGCACTCTAACGCTCCAGTTCGCATTGAGCCGCCGGCTGAATGTTTCGCGCTAATCGAGTTGTTACATTTACGAGCTAACCCAGGCAACTCTAGGCAACCAACCAGCCAACCAACCAACCGAGTAGACGAGCGCTGCCTGCCAAATGTCAAGAGTTCAAACGCCTTGAACTTGAAGGGAAAACGTGGCCGAGATGTGGACGCGGACCATGAATGTGGGATGCAAGTGGCTGCAACGGGGGAGCAGCCAACACCAACATAAACTGCACTTTATGGCCTCTACCATCATATACCCTGTGTCGAACTATCCACTGCTACTTTTATGAGTCGGAAATTGGCCTGCGATAATAGAAGGGAATGTATTGCTTGAGAGAAAATGTGCCTTAGGGTGAAGCTTTAACTGCAGTACAAAACCAACTCTAAATATGTAACCAAAATTGCAATTAAAATGTGCTATTGAAATGTTGAAGTAAGAGTATCTCCACTTTGCGAGGCATCCAACCGAGTCCAGATCTCTGGGCTCTGGACTCCTCCGACTGCGATCGCGATCGCAACGTGCGCATGCGCGACGCTTCTGCCTGCGGCAAAACTGCAACTTAAATGCTGAAATGCAGCCACAGCCACAGAAACGGCAACGGCACAGCTTGAAGTCGCCACGGCAAAGTAAGAAATCATAGAGAGCGGGCATTTTGAGGCCTTTATAAATGCTGAAAGGTGTTAACTGAGCCCGCTTCGCGCAGTGTAGCAGCCGCAGCGGCCCATCAACGCCGCTGATTATGATGCATGGCCACAGGACACAGTGGGTTAAGCGTTAAGCGTTAAGAGTGGGGTTAAGAGGAGGCCTGCGAGACCTGCGTGCGGATCGCGGCACATGTGGCGATGTGAAAGAGATGCCGACGCCGCGATGAACCAACTTGGATTGTCTTGGCCACGGGACTCCTTGGCTGAGTGCTGCGGACATAATGAAAGAACCATTATCCACCGACCGACCAACCAACCGAGCGACCGACTGACTATTCACTTTGTCTAATTACATAATGCAATGCAAATTGCGGCGACCACGCCCCAGTTGCATATCCATTTGCCGCAATAATGCCGCTTAACCCCAGCCAAGACCCCGGGGACCACCCAAAAAAATGGAAGAAACAAAATTGCAGTCGTTCGCCAGGCCAATGAAAACAAATGGCAAATAGAAATAGAAAACAAAATAGAAATAGAAATAGCAAACAATGACAGACCGTCGTCTAGTCTGCTAGGTGGTATATGGAATTGTGCAAAAATTTGCACACTCAAATGGAAATGCAGGGGAACACGAGAAACGACTCTGAACCCAGAACACAGAACCCAGAGCTGTGCCCGAAACCTTGACGTTCTAAAATGCCAATTATAACTAGCGCAAATACAAATAAAAATACCAGGCCGGCACAAAAGCCAACTCCATCCATCCAGCTTCGAGCACTCTTTTGGCCCGAAACAAAAGTCCACTTGGCTCTGGCTGTGGCTGTGGCTGCTTTTGTTTTTCTTGTTTTTTTTTTCTTGTTTTTGGTTTTTATCAACGGTTTTTCCATTATGCTGCAGGCCATAAAAATGTTTGTTTGGGGGTTGCAGCTCGCCATCGATATTCAGAACCGAGGCATTACCTTTTCTCAGTTGATTTGTCAGCGCGGAATCGTGACGGGGATATTCGCGTTCAGGGCCTATAAACTTGATTTGTGGTATGACTTTCGTGTAATGACTGTCACATGAGTTAGGATGGCTCAGGAATGTGTGATACGTTTGTGTTAAAATATCATTGATATATAATTGCTAATTTGATTGAGTAATCAACACTTAATAAAGGCACTCTAGATAAGCCTATCAGTTTATTAACAGTATTTGAAGTTCTCCTGCAGAATATGTATATATACACTTTACCATTCTGTTCGCCATAAATGTAAGATAAGATAAATATACGAATGTTGTTAAGGGCAACCCCTATTCGACTTGAAGTTCCGCGGTTTGGCTCTGTGACCCACCTTAGTTGCAGATCCATATAACATTTGGCCACATGAGTTACAGTGGCAGCTCAAAAATCGACTCGTTAAATATTCGTCAGTTTGGCCAATTGAAATTTTCGCATTAATCGCCCAATTGCCCCAACTCTGTGGCCTGGTAATTGGCAATTTTTTGCCGGGGCAAAAATCACAGTCTTTGTTTGCCTAATTGAAGTTGCAATTATTGATTGAATGCAAATTGATTGGCAATGGCCCAAAACGCTGCAGCACCTGCTGCCACCTGCAAAGCCAAGTTAATGAGGCCCACAAAGTGAGGCAGGCACTCGGCACTCGAGAAGCAGGAATCCGCAAAATGTTGTAACTTCAAACTCCCGGGAGAGGGTCCCATTGTGGCATTGTGTTTCTTGACAAATTTCCCGCAAGCGGATGGGAAAGTGAAAAGCGTTCTTCGCATGCCGACGGAAGTCTGAAGTCTGAAGGCAGCAGAGAAAGCCCGACAGATGCGTATGTAAATGATAGCCAAGCCACAGAAAACCCGGCAGGATAGCACGCCACTTTGGCAAGATATATATCTTCCACATATATATATATATATATATGTTTATGGGGTTATTCCTGGTCGTGCGTGTCTGATTTGCTGAAGTTTCGTTTGTCTGGTCCGGAAAGTTGTGCCTGCAGTTTGCGGAGCAGTCGAAATTCTTATGTTAATTGTTGGCATAGGTGGAAGTAATAAAACATTTTCGTAACATTATCAAGTGGCACAAGTTTTCGGGTAAGAGCCGGGTTATCTGCAAGGCTAATGAGCTACTCCAGGATGAGTATGAGTTTAGATTACGTTTTAATGATGAGCGTGCTCAGACGACGAGTTCACCTGAACTCGTGTGCATTGTCTAGGCAAATCCCATTCTGCCTAATAGTTTTTGTATCTCGAACAGTAACGAATCAAATCAAAATTCAATTCCCCAGCAGCTGCAACACTGCCATTATTGTTACTGTCAATGGTTATTAAAATGTTTTACAAATGTTGCTGTCCGCACAGCGATCAACTGACAAAAACCAGAACCGGACTCTGGGACTGTGGGGCAATAACATATAAATGCCTATCTCAAATGCCATGTACCATGTAGCCATGATTTGGCCAAAGGAAATTGCGCATTCGCCGCGTTGACCCACATGGGCACGAAACGCACAAAAATGCTGCACACACTTAGCGCGGAAAAATTATGGAAAATGCAGTTGGCAAATACAATTATGAACTAGCCCGGCTGTTTATTTTCGACCAAGCGCACAGTTTAATTGAATACCAATCGATCTATCAACTGCATTTTGCAGTTGCGTGCTCTCTGCCTGCACTCGAATTTATTTGCTACCGAAAATTGCCTGGCACTTGATTGATCCGCCAGGTGATCCACCTCCCAATTTCCTGCCGTATTTTCCGCATTTTCCCGTCGTGCCCAGCCATCATCGTCATCAGACGAGTGCGGTAATCGCCGGCTGAGATCTACAAAACCTCCGCTCCACTTGGAGCCCCCGGCAGCTACAGATACAGATACAGATTTATTTGCTGCGGTCTGGCTGGAAAGTGAAAGGATTTACATGGCCAAGACGGCCCAGCATTTTATTGGCCGTTCGGCTTTCGTTACCCTTTTCCATTTGATTAAGTCGCGTCGAGTTGAGCTGAGCTGAGTTGAGTTGAGTTGAGTAGAGTCGATTTGAGTCCCGCTTGCATGTCAAATTAATTGATCGCCTCGGCTCCATTGACGTGTTAAGAAACGCTCAAAACGTCGGCAGGTGTCGACTAATGGGCATCTGATCAGGTGCCACCCGTTTTGGCCCACAGTGCTGTGGGTTGTTTTTTTTTTGTGTACTTTTGGTGCTGATTGAAAATGAAAATCGTCTGTTTCTGGCCATTTGGCATTTTCCGAAACGGGCTCGCAAAGTGAAAGTGAGCTAAGCCGCCTGCCATTTGGTTTCGAGCAGACTGCAAATTTATGGCCCCCATTATCTAGGGTAAACGAACAGTTAATCGCTCCAATAACATATGCCAATCAGGTGGAACTGCTTCTTGGCCAAGCCCGCGCATTGAATAACCCATTGGCAGAGCCATTCATCGAGTTGATGAATGGAATGACTTGGGATAAACATGTGCGATGGCCAATGCGATGGGTAATTTGATTTCCATTAAAGTGCACTACCTCAAAACAAACATAATTGAGATCAAGTTGTATTCAAAACAAGATACTAGTCTGGGTTAACTGTTCATGCATTTTGAAATATATGTTTCATTTATTTTGTCTAACTGATATATGTTATCTAATATAGTTGGCATGTAGTTAGCCATTCCACTACACATTCCATTGTTTCTATCAAAGAGACCGCAAAGCATATATATTTTAATCGCCTATTAAGACTTTCAACATTATCGATTTCAGAAGTGGCCCAACCATAACCCCGATTTTCGTTTTCAAACGTGAGCTGAGCTGAGTTCTGTCACCTCTTTGGCCAAGTGTCAAAACTGCGACGTGCTGACAAATTTCTGAGGCGTATCATTGGCGCATTAATATGTATCGTTAGCATAATTTCCACATTTATTCACTAATCACTCGCGTCAGCCTGCGATTTGCCCTACCCAAGCAGGCAGCCATGGGTGCATATTAATTTCCATCATAAATTACCAAAAATAACCAAACGACGACTTGTCATAGTTGCCCAAAAAATATAAACGAATGTTCAAAGAGCTGGAATCCAAGTGGCATTCGTAATGCCAGCCGTTGGAAATTCTAAGGCTGTGTGTGCCAGAATGTCTATAAAATATTAAAATTATATTTCATTTGCAATTGTCGCCAGCAGTTGGTGCGAGGCAAGAAGTAGAAGTCTGTCGACAGGCGTTTCACATGAGCCCAGCCATATTGCAATCGTTTTTTACTTCGGAGCCTTTGTTTGAAACATAATAAATGTCGGCCAAGAAGCAGAGATTGTGCCCCCCAAAGTGCCACGCCCCGCCGAACGGGTTGAAATTTATGCCACATGCGAGCATATTCATACATACAAACTCGAACATATATGAATTGTGCCTTGTCAGCGGCTGAGCGGGCTGCAAATTTTGATGTGTGAATTTATATGCGAAACATTACCGGATTTAACCGAAAACTGTTTCGCGCCTTGCAAATGACATTTAATGGGCACTTTGGCTAAGTCGAGTTAGATTGAAAATGTAATCAGAGTGGGTAGCACTCATTTCACTGGATCGCCTGCATGGCCATGATTTATGACGGCCATTGCAGCTAGTTAGTGTTTTTCATAAATGTGCCATATATTTTCCAACTTTCCACAGCGCACGAGAAAACTATTTTTATATTTTTTATCACTCGCAAAATTTATGAGATTTACTTGTACTAATAGGGAGTGTGCTACAAAGCGCACACCATTTAATGAACTACTAAACAGTTGGTTTTAAGAAGGAGGTGGTCTCGACCCCATAAATAATATTCATGAACTCATCATCAGGCTTGTCTTTCTCGTCATGTTAGTCAGTCTGCGTTTACATTTGATTTAGCAAAATACAACTTTTTTGAAGCCCATAATTGGTACAATATGGTACGGAAAATCGTGATCACATCGTAGAGCTCTTTTTAATTCTAGTATGTACTTTAAAAACTGTACACCCAGTTTTATATTGAAATCCAAAATCAATGTTTAGTATGAGCATCACACAATCGAATGCTAATAGCCGGGAATCAAGCTGAAGTTGAAATATTTCAAGTTGAAATCAGAATCTACCTGACAAATTACGGGAATAGCCCCATTCAAAACTGCCCTGTCCACAATTATGTTTTGACACCTCGATAATAACGCAGCGATTCGTTTGTTCCCAAAAAATATATATATTTGAGGCACCAGCTCCGCATGACAATGAGCATGTTCAATAAATATTCGGAGAAATAATCGCAGCAACAGATGATCGATGGAAAATAGGCATGCTCAAGCGTAGATCCCTCGGAAGGGGCTGCATTTGGAGATACTTTCGAGCGGATGATTAACATAAAATAACTATAAAACGCTGCAAAAGGGATGTGTGCGCGGCAGCAAGTTGTTCGCTGTCTGCAGTTGTCCTTATGACAACTCTGTCCGCTTGCCACAAAAAGTGGTGCTGCACGGGCTGGCATAAATCAATGTTCCTCGCCGATCGGTTGACATACTCGTTGCACGATGGTCGATGCTTGAAGCTCGATGCCTGATGCTCGATTGATCGCTGGCTGGAACGATCGCGGAGTACTATAAATTATGGGATATTTGACAGTAGCGATCGTGTAATGAGAGATCACCAACTGCTTAATTGATAAGTTTCGTCTGTGACCCGGTCTCTGTGGCTCTGTGACTCTGTTCAGCAGCCTTATCACTATCACTGCTGCGTGATGTATTGTTAGCCGTGACCAAATCGTGTAATAAGCCGGCCCATAAAATTGCCAACTCCGCGAAGATAATGCCTACGACTAAACAACTGCCTGCTGGTTTATCGCCGCTGTTAATCTGGCGACATTATGTCAAACAAGGACAGGTCGCTCTGGTGAATGGTGAGTGTCTCTTGGAGCTCTTGGATCTGCTGGATGTGCTGGCCCCAGGTCCTCTGGTCTTCAGAGCTGGCGACTGACTCCTTGGGCCGCCTCGCTCGCCAAAATGATCGATTGCGCGCAAACGCATTGACATATCGACATGAATCTTGCATTATTAAGCAACGCCAGGAATCTTAAATGAAGACCGAGACGGTCGGCTGCCGTTTAGCTGCGATTGTTATCGTAATGATGCGTTCGAAGGAGAGAAAACCCAAGGCAAACGCATTCCACACTCACTGTCGCATTCACACGCCATCCTGGAAAGGAAAATCTGGCCAAGAGATAGGTGGTGCTGTCAGGGGAAAAGTGGAAAGGGGGAAAGGGCCGACGAGCAATGCGAGAAAATTAATAATTTCGCATCGACACCCAATTGGCAAGGCGAGCGCTCCGTGCGTCGATGTGACAACCAGCTGATAATAAATTATATTTTATTTCTTTTCAATGCTAATGGCAACATCCCGACAGCATCTTTATAGCCCTCTCATTCAGGTGTTCTCGCCCGCCATTCCTGCTCAAATAACTCAAAGATCTTTGGCACCAATAAAGGGAAGGCGGAAAGCCTCTGCCTGCCCATCAAAACTGATGGAATCTTTGGGGCTTAAGAAAAACTGCTGTTCTTAATTGGCAATGAGTAGAGATGCTTCGGAAAACAAGAAAAAGTCCAAGGTTTGCAATATAATGGTATATGATACATGAAATCTTGAGGTGTTGGTAATTATTTGATAAGTAAGATATATGAAAGATATACATAAAAACACCTCCTTAACGAACTTGTTGCTCTTTGCCATTTCGCCTTAAATACACTGCTATAAGGCATTGAATAACTAATATAATACATGGCCAGTTGGTGACAGTTTTGTGACCTGTTTTAGCCCCGTTTGATGGATTGCCATGCACAATATTTAAATTGAAATGCAAATCCTAGCCCCAGTTGACAGCTTTGCTATTTCATTCCCTCAGTTTGCTGGCGCAGCACAAAGTGCAAAATAATAAGCTAGCCACAATATTTGATTCCGTAATTAAAATATATAAATACAAATATGGGCATTTGCATACTGGTGTCCGCATTTTGTAATTATTGCGTGCGTGATTTTTGGTCGAAAGCAATTCCAACAGTGGAGTTTCCAGGGTAAAATAGGCGATGTCGTCCATTCATGACATACTGGCTGGACTGGTGCGATTATTTCAGTAATACAATGAGTTCAATCAATCAAACTGTTAATTAAGTAACCCACACAGTCGATTCAGTCGATTCATTTTTAATTTTCAATTAGTTTGTCTGCCAGTGCAAAATTATTGAATTATTATACAAAATAAATAAGTGCAGGCATTTAGATAAATTTAATGCTCTTAACTCTTTACTCACTGGAATCGAATGTGGAAAGCAAATAATAAATATACATTTGTTTGCCAGGTAATGAAATATAAATATGATAACGCACTAAATTGCTAATCAGTTTTGAAGTGGAATTTCTTGTGCAACAATTGCCAGAATTGCTTAGTACTACTGAAAAACCCCATTTCCCGCCCTTGGGGAACTGGTAATATTCAAGCGAACCCAATAAAGTCAATTCCAAGAGCAGACAAAAGAAATCAATTATGCAACTGGCAATTCAGTTCAGCCAAACATCAGGCTCGGTTCAATTTTGGTCGGCTGTGTTTGGCTGTGTTTGCTGTCAAAGTTGGCCAACTGTGTCAACCGTCAACCGTCAATTACATGGGGTTAGGCAATACATTCTCCTCCTCGCTGCGGTGGCAGTAGGCAAATGAAATGTACTACAGAATGATACCAAAGTTATATGCAGTTCGTACTAAAAAATTAAGTAGCTCGGAGAGATTTATGGGATTCGCCAGAGAGACAAAGGAAATCTTTAGCGAGGCGAAGCAGTTTTTTGGCCAACTGTTTTGGCCATCGTTTTTTGTACTTTTTTGGCCCTATTTTGCTTTGCCATTTTGGCTGACTCGGGAGCACTTTGCGATTTGTCAGAGTGCAACGTGGCCAAGGGAGAAATGTCAGTGCAAGTTGGCTGCGAAAGTTGCTTGCTTAGAATTTATCTACTGTCAGCTGTACGACCGCCCCTGTCCAGGACATTAAAAAAGTTATGACAGTGTCCTTGTTGACTGCGTTACAATTTTTTTTGTTATTTTTGTTATTTCTGTTATTTTTCCAGCTCCTTGGCTTCTGTTTGGCGGCAAATTCTTGGCCAGTTGTTCTGCAGCTTGTTGTTTATTTGTTTACGGCCAGCCAGGAGCAACTTTTGATGTCCTGCTGGACTTAAGCGCGGGCGTCTGGCTCTTAATGTCAGAAGTTTTATGCATCCTCGACCGGCATTCACTTGAGATTTATGGGTAGCCATAGTCCCCGTTCCATTTGCCAGCAATAAACCTTTTTATCTGAGCATCTGAGAGAGGGGCCCTCTTAAAGTTGCAACGCCCTCGAAGCTCATTAGATGAGATGGCCAGGATTGGGTCGAATTGGAGGGAGATCTCTGGCAGAACCAGTTGCAGAACGATGTGACATGATTGCGGACAGATTGCAATATAAACCCGACTGCAGCAGCAGCCGATGGCACATAAAACACAGGTCCGCACAAGTTGTCAACCAGTTGGCAGCTGCACGGAAACATTTGCTTCCTTAAACAGTCAGCCTGGTCAGAGACCAGGACCACGGCCAAGTCCACATCCAAGTCCACATCCAAGTCCAAGTGCAATGCCAATGCCAACGGCTTAAATTATGGTCAATGGAATTTTTATAGATTTTCCAAAGACCCCAGAGCTGAGGGGCTTTGCAGCTGAATCCGCCGGACCGCACAAAAAGTGTGCAACAAAATTAAATGCATTTCATAATTTCAGCGGCGATGTCTGGGCCTGGGTCCAGTCCACCACAGCCAATTCCAGATCGGCTCCTCCTTTGGCTTTTGGCCAAGACACCGCGCATTTGGCCGCGGCAAGTGCAACATTGTCTGTCTGTTAACTTATTGACACCCATATTTGGGATTGAATCATTAAAGCCAGTTTAGCTGCGGCTATACGAGTATGTTGCTGCTGCCCCATTACCGCCGCTCTATCCGCTCTATCCGCCAGTAGCCAGTAGCCCCTCGCTTAGCCTTTGTTTATTTGGCTATTGTCTTGGCCGTTTTGGACAAATTTTATTGGTTTACGCACGCGCACTGACGTTGACAATGTGACCTTGTCAGCATTAGTGACAAGCGGCCATGGCTGTTATCATATTTTCCACCGCGGAATTGCATTGCCCTGGTCTCTCTGGCAAACGGACGGCAAAGCGATCCACATCAGTCTACTTTATTTTAGCCAAATTGGAAAGCGACCTACATTTCTATATTGGTAATACTCTAAACTGTCTGTCTGTCTGGTAAATTTACTTTTAAAGAATCATATACTACAATAAATTAGCACTAGTACATATGTATATTTAAAGGTATAACTAACAGAAATAAATTCGTTAAGTATCTCAAGTCTTTCGCTTTATTCCCAGTTGAATTCTAATAACCCTTCATGGGAAAAACTCAAGCTTACAACTCAATCACACGTTCGTTTGCATATTAATTGCATTTCGCGTACTACAGCGCCGCCCACAATGCCGCACACCTATACCTATCATAACAATCTAATGAGGCACTTAATTCGCCGCTGCCACACTCGAAATCGAAATCTCGCACGGCCCGACAATCACACCTATCTAATAACTTCATTACCCAATCAATCACAGTGGCAACACGACTGGTGGCGGCATTACAATACGTCACCTGGTCAAAACAGCTGCGCGACGGCATTAAATGGGGAAAATCGCAAGCGGAAAAAAAACACAGAAGAAATATATAGGTGGAAGTGTCGACTCTTAGATGCTCTATTTTCTAACTTATAACTTATTCATCTCTTTGCTTTATTTTATTTATCATTTGTCTGACAAGCTTAAGATATTCCATGTATAAAAGTGTACTTGAAAACCTATTCAGCTTATGTGTTTATATACCTGAATGAATCACATTGGTTGACGAATAACGTATACCCTTTAACGCTACCAACAAGGGAGGGGTCCAGAAGGTGGGGCACAAAGCTGTCAGAATGGCAAGGCAAAAGCTCGGGGAAAGCTCGAAGAGGTAGCTCGGAATTTTCCGATTCGAACATGTGTGGAAAAGCTTCCATGTGTGCGAGAGAGCCGTGTGGGTTAATTTTCCGGCCAAGCTCATTTCCGCTCACTCTCCCACGTGCTCACGTCTCTCAGCGGGCGAGTGGGTGGTCGCTCACCCCCCAACGGGCGTTGGTGCAGTGGCTGGTGGGTGGTGCGGCTGCCGAAAAGACACCGGAAGTAGGAAATTGGGTTACAAAATGCATTTCGTGTGTGCGCCGTAACATTTCCGCCTACGGTGGCCGGCTAACAGAGCCGCAACAGCGCCGGAGAATTGGAAAACGGAAAGCGGAGCACCGAGAGCAGGAGCCGAAAGCCAGACTCGGACACGGACACGGACGCAGACCCTGGTTTCCCGGAAAAACCAAGATTGCACTGCACACACGCATTTGCCACATGACGTATGCCGTATGGCGAATACTCGTATCCACACACGAACTTGGAACTGGTTGCTCTGCGGGTTCTTGTCTCCGCTAGGGCGCCACTGCATTTTCAAATTGCAGCAGCTCGCATGCAAACCCTTAACCCCCCTGCAGCCTTAACCCACTGCTGCCAGTCGGCATTTAAATGCCTCCCATTGAGTGCAGCGCTAACAAGCTAAAAGCCTTTGACGAGCGAGTGCCACAGTTCGAAGCAAATTGAATGCCGGGCTAAATTGTGCGACAAATTGCCGGTGAAGGATGAAGGACGCGGCAAGTTCACCTTTTAACTTTGTGCATATTCCGGCAAAGTTTTCGGCATGAGCAGCAAGTGAAAGGGATAAGTTTGGATATTTAACTAGAGCCACTTTGCTCACGGCTGAATTATATCATAATGTGCAGTTTAGTTGATAAAATCAATCCGCTTTGATTATGATTATGATTGGTTGTATACAAATAACTTAGCAGATAGTTAACAATTTCAGCTAATTAAGTGACAGTATAACCTGTCGTATGGATGAACCAGCAAAGGGTTGATTTTTCGCCCCGTTTGAAAGCGAAAGACTTTCACTGCCAGCAGCTGTGCTTAGGTGAAAACTCACCCAGTGCCATCGCCACCCCATCCACCTCATCAGCCGCTGTGCTCAAGGGTAAAGCCTTTAAGTAGTTTTGTGTAATTTAAATATAAATACTCATTTAATTAGCCTCGCTGCTGCGAGACTTGCTGGCAGACCTTTGATCTCCGGCAAATGTGTAAATATTTGACATTAATTACAAGTTGAATGCAGCACTCTTCGGCGGTCTTCGGTTAACCCGTTGAGGCCGCTGAGGACGTTGAGGCACAGACGCAGGCAATAACTGGAAAATTTATTTAATATTCACTTGTGAAGTTTACCCCTTTTCCGTTGGCAAACGGCAGCAAATTACTTAAGCGCTTATTTGTCAACTGCGACGCGGGTGGTGTACGGTGTACAGTATACAGTGTACTTGGTACTGAGCCATTGGCAGTGCCATATATATTTTATACATTATGCATATAGGCGGTGGGAACTCATTAATAGCGACTCCGTTCCTGGATCACTTCTTAACCCATCACAGCCCTTCGTGGCATCAATTATTCAGGCGGCACGCGATGGCAGACGGGAAATGGCCGACGGCAAAATGGCGTCACAGCCGCTAAAGTACCGTTACCCGCCTGGGAAATTACCTTGCGTTTGTGGGTGTGTGCTTGTGTCCTTTTGTGTGTGTGTGTGGGTGTGTGTGTGTGAGTGTGTGGGTGGATCAAGTGCGTGGCTCGCAAATAGCTTGAAAGCCCAAAAACTTTGAATCACTGCCCGCAGATGGCAGAAAATCTATGTCTTTTTTTTTTAAAGCATTAATACTGAATAGATATACCAGTACAACGCAGATGTGAGTATGAAAGTGTATTAATTACCACTAAAAACACTTCTAAATATATGCTTTAAGTGGCTTCTTATCCTTACTTTGACTTTCTGAACTTTGGGCCAGTTACAAGTAGTTATCCCTCTCAGTGTACCAAACATCAACATCCAACTAACAACATCTGGGATGCACTTTCGCGATGATTTTCCAAGTAATGGAATTTCAATATGCACAGCATCTGGCAGGCAACTTTGCCGTGAACAAACAGAATAGAGTGAACCTGGTGACTTTCACTCGGCAGATGTCATCCATACACATTTTGCATGTCAGCCAGTGGCTTGTGTCCTTGTTGTTTACAGTAAACTCTCAGTTGTATAACGTATTCATTTGACCAACCGAAGCACAGACAAGCCAGAAACTTTAATTATAAATAATTAGATGCGGTCGAAGTGGATGGCAGAAATGCACTCAGTCATGCAGATTTAAGGGGTATTCCAGCCCAATTTCCCTGAGCATGTGTTATTAATGATGACTAATGTGGCAGTAAATATTTGTTTATCCAATTATTGTTGCCTGGACTCGAGAGCGGATGTGTGAAAGGCCTTATTGAATATGAGCTTAAAGTCTCACACTTGCCACAATATGTATCTAATAAATATCGACCAGTTAAATCCAAATACAAACAGAATCAGAATGGTAAGTAACAGGAGAGAAGAGGAGCCTTTAAAAGATCTTTCTAGACAATTATTTCATGAAAGACGCCAATATATGCATATCATTCAGCACCAATCAATCGCAAATAAACCCTTTAAGTGCGCATTGGGCGATATGAGTTAGCATTATAGCATTTCACTTAGGGAGAGATAACACACGAATTTGTATTTCAAATCTAATCAAGCTTATAGTTTCGACTGATAAGAACGAACTTGTTTGTTTATAAAAGAACGCTGCCCGAGCAAAAGCGTTAGAAGTCGCAGAAACTGCACCTCGTAAACAATGCTACCCAATTGGCTAACCGCAGAGTATTTGCAGCCCAAGCTGAGGGCCTACTACAAGGATGATCAGCTGAAGGTCCTTAAAGTCTGGGCCAAGCCAGCAACTGAAAAAGGCCAGAACTACATAAGCCTCATGACCCGTATCCATGTGGACATTCAACAGAGCGATGGAGTATTTCAGAATAAAACCTACATTGTCAAGGAAGCCCTGACAGAGAGTGTGCCCCAGGCCAAGGTGTTTTTGGAGTACGATGTGTATAACCGGGAAATGGATATGTACGAGTTCATGCTGCCCAAGATGAAGGAACTTCTTCTAGAAGTTGGCCTCACCGGAAAGTTTACTGCAGATACGATTTTTGTAGACAGGGAATATAGTACCATGATACTGGAAGATCTGGCAGAGTATAACTACGTGAATGCAGATCGAGTGAAGCAGCTGGATCTGGCTCATACGAAATTGACTCTCGAATTGTTAGCCAAGTTCCATGCCGCATCCAAAGTCGTGAAACAACGCCATCCGGAACTTTTGACCAAGAGCCTTTATACTCATTTCTTTTCGCGTGACAAAAAGGGCTACACGGAGGTGTACAAGGGAATCTTATCGGCCTTTATAAGGTTCATAAATGGACAACCAGATTTAAGGGAAAAGTACGGTGATAAAGTAGAAAAGCTGCATGAAAACATCATGGAGTTTGGAGCTCGAACCTTTGAAGTTGGAGAACACGAGTTGCTGGCGTGCAATCATGGTGATTGCTGGACCACCAACTTTATGTATCAGTACGATGATGCGAGTAATCCTCAATCCGCCATAGCCATAGACTTTCAATTCAGCAACTTCACTTCACCTGCCATCGACTTGCATTTATTCTTCACCGTCTCGGTGAGGGATGAAGTCCAGGACATGGAATCCGTTCTGGTTGAACAATACTACAGCCACCTCAAAACGAACCTGGAAAATCTTGGCTATAAGGGAAAATGTCCCAGCCTCCAGGAGTTCCAGAAGCAGTTCGAAGGTCGTCGTTTCATGTGTAAGTACCTAGAGCTAGTCTGTAAAGCTTATTTTCTAATAACACCTTTTCTTATTCATTAGGTCTATTGGCCCATCTCTTCAAACCTGTTATTATATACGACGGTACTGAAGTGACCTCCGACTTCTCAAGTGTCTATAAAGATACCGAAGAGGGCATTCGATTCCAGAATGTTATCTATGCCAACGAAAGGGTGCTGAGAAGTGCAACCAAATTATTAGCCATGCTTGATGCCAAGAGCGTTTTGGATATGCAGTAGGCTTAGCTATGTTAGTACTAATCATATAAGTAATATCGTGATGTGGCAATAAATAAGAAAGTCACACTATATTCATAACATATAAAAAAATACATATATTTAAATTATAAACTAGTTATATTACTACCATAAGGATTTATTTCTTATGGAGGGCAATATTTTCCACGCTCTGCAATCTCGAATCGCATCTGCTACATGGACAAACACTCATCTGGAGTTATGCTGGGCAGTATTTTCCAGGTGCAGAGATGCCAATATCGTGTTATCCATTCTAATTAGCCCTGCCCATGCTCGTGGCCCATCATTCGCCCGCTCTTAGCCTGCGATGGTCGGTACATTTGAGTCGGGCCAAGACGGCATTGCCTTTCGAAATTTACATTGGCCATTGGGCGCCTAGCATGCACTAAATTTAACGTCAGTGCCCCTTGGCCAAAGTCGAAGCCACTTCCCAGCCCCATAAACTTGGTCGGCTCTCTTCTCAGATGGGAATTGCAAATATACATACATGCATAGGATATACCTCGCTTTCTGGCCAATTAATTTACGCGCACTTGGCGAGCACTTTGGATGGTTGGCTTAGAGAGATGCGGCACGATGCTTATCGCCGGATTAAACCTACATATATCATTTCATTATTATTTGCCCGCTAACGGTGGACCAACTGGATATGGCGCTCCCTTTGGTGGGCTCGTCGCGCTGATGCCGGCAACATTTCTAAATTAATTAGCCGAGGACGAGGGGCTTGGCTGGCTGCACTGCACCAACTCCCGGGTTGAGCAACCAATTTTGACAGCATCAGCCAAAAATAAAAAATAAAGAGAAAAAAATGGCAAAAAATATAAAGAGTGGTAGAGGGAAAAGCCAGTTAACATTTCGGTAGTCGTCGGGGGCCGTCTTATCTTAAAGCCACACGATGCCAGGCGACGTCGACGACAACGACAATTTATTGACAAGACAATGGCGCTCAGCGTATGTAATTAATCTCGACATAATCTGAGTAGATAATTTTTGCCGCTCGTTGTTTCTGCGCTGCTGCTGCTGCTGTTGCTGTTGTTGCTTGGCTTAGGCTTGTTGGCTGTTGGCTGCTGTTTGTTGCTTGTTGCAGATGCTTTTGTGTGCTTTTTGTTGCCCGTTTGTGGCGGTCCGTTGGCGGTCTATTTTGGTGTGTTTACTGTGCTCGCCTCCTCGAGAGCCGCTTCTTTGGTCATGTTCTTTTATAGCCAGCCCGCCGCACCGATCCAAGCCCTGTCAGCTTTATGAAGTGCACAGCACAGCGCAGCACAGGCGGCCCATAGAGGGCTAGGGACAGCGATATTGTCCTTTTACGGCCTTCCTCCACATCGCTGGCCTTTTTCAATTAAGTAAAATGCAACAAATGCAATCTGCGGAGCATTCCATAAACCTTACGGAATGCCCCAGCGCCCATTTCCACTCCGCCTCCATTTCGTTTAGTTACCCCGCTCTATATACCATATAGCCCGGACTTTGGCCTACTTTCCTCTGGGTGCTAAAGTACCCTTGCCATTAATTCAGCGCAAAAGTTTTTGCACCGAGGTGCGGCGTGTTGGGCGAAATGAATTTTTTCCCAGCTGCGGAAATCCTTGCAACTAGTGGGTACGTACTAGCAGCAGCGTTTCAAAATATAACCAAGGAAATGAATTCCACATTTCACTTCTGCTACAAGTCCAAAAGTCTGTATCTTGTGGCTAACAAACACCTTCTTAGTTAATTCAGTAACTACTTAACTACTATAGCCAGTTTTAAGTTCAACTTACTAAACATTACAATCATATCCAGGGTGTTTCGAATTCGAATGCCCCCCATATTCAGCTTAATGGATTATGCGTACGTGGGAAAGTTGAATTCGTATCAAAAATTCGGTATGAATTGTTATAATGCTGGCAGTGGAGCACCCCTCTCCCCGCCGCCTTCCTGCCCAGCATGTTGCATGCAACAATGAATTTACATTAATGATGAGACCGCCTTATCCCACCCCTAATCCCCCTCCCGGTCCCAACTTGTGTGCATCCTCAGCCAAAGTTTTGCTGAATCGTAAAGCAAATGAAACTATGCAAGGCACAGTTTTATTTTTTAGTATTTTTTCGCCCTCCCAGCCTGTATGCAATTTTAATGCTTATGCCCGAAGCTTCCATCTAACCATCATACCACCTCCCCAAAACCCATCCTCCCATTCCCATCCCGGCGATGCCTGTGCATCCTTGGCTCCCAGGGTGGCCATTTGGACGGCGTTGGCAAATTTTACGACCATGCATATTTCAGATAGCGAAAGTGAAATTATGAGCCGCAATTTTTGGCAAACTTTTAAAGTGGATGGATTTCATCCCAGCCCAAACCAACCACACCCACTGCTGGTGCATCCACCTAAACGCCAGACGACGGCTTTTTTGACAGCTCATCAGAAAGTTGATTGCCATTTAAGAGCTGGGATGAAAACGATATTAGAAGACATTGGCTGGCACTCGTAAAGTTGTTAAATTAAGTGGAAGTGGCACAGCGAAATGTCAACTGCTGTGACGAGCTTGTCAGGTTTCTTTCGACATGTGGGCAGACATCTGGGAGCGGCTCACCGATAATCTAGCTTGATGGAGCACTGCCAATAGCTTGTGAAATAGTTATCCACTTTTCCCGAGGCCCAGGGTAAATTCTAAATATTCTTAGCACTTAACAAAAAAAGGCAATAAATTATACAAATTCAACGTTATGATCGGAAAACAAATTAAATCACAAATTATTTACTAAAAATATACTTCATATTCAACATTTAAAAAAAAAGCAAAAGGAAAAAAAAAGTTATCACTTTACCCCAGATGGGACTCGAACCCACAATCCCCGGCTTAGGAGGCCGATGCCTTATCCATTAGGCCACTGGGGCTTGTGGTAGCGGCTGGCAAACTGCTGTTATGAGCTCACGTCACATGTATGAGTCAGTTAAGCGTCATCGCAAAGTGATATATTTTGATGGAATAATAAAACGTGTTTATAGTATGAATCCGTTATGGGGTGGAAATATGTTAATATGTATTGAAACACACAATGGAACTATTTTGAGTTTGCAATAACTGTACTCCTTACTTAAGAATTTGGAAACCTGAGTATTTTTATAACCACTATCAACCACATATGCTCATAAAGAGAAACACTTGTGCATGGAACAAATATTACCCAAATATGTCGTCAGATAAATATGCTTGCTTATTTAGTTGTTTCTCCAGAACACAAAATATTTTAACAGCTGTTTTTCCACATGATTGAATTTAAGCAAGTCAATTTAAGTTTTAACTTTCATTGTTCTTATTCTGTTTATTCTTAGCTGACTAGAATTTTATGATAACGTTTTGACAACAGAAATAGCATGCCCCAGTGGCCTAATGGATAAGGCATCGGCCTCCTAAGCCGGGGATTGTGGGTTCGAGTCCCATCTGGGGTAAAGTCAAGTACTCTTTTTTATTTGTTTTTTTTTTTTAGACACAAGAGAGTTTGAAATTGGTAACAATCGCTGCCTAATATGTGTATTACGTAAATCATATCTAAACTCCTTTATAAAATGAATTAAGTAGCTACCGCTTGGCTCATTTGTTATATGCAAATCGGAATTACGTAATCTGGAGCAGTGACAGCAGTAGCTATCTGTGGTGTTTGCCGGCTGTCTTTGCGACCATTGTATTGATTTTTTATACCAAACGTATTTATTGCGCCTTTCTGTTGGTCTATGGGTAAATGGGGCCTTTATTTATTACAACTACATTAAACCGAAAATGTCACGACATTAATTTCGCAAATGCGATTAATAAACGTCAGCATAATGTCATTGTTTGCAAATGCCCCAAAGAGCCAATGGTAGTTGTTGTTGCTGTTGTTGTTTGGGGCCAGCCATTATGTACAAGCCATTGACCACAAGTCAAGTAAAGTAAAGTCAAGTCAAGTCTGGGCCAAAAAGTCAGCCAGCCAGACAGCGAGCAGTGCAAACATGATTTACACCCAACCATTGTCTGTCTTTCTAAATAGCTTCAAATAGCAAATAGCAAACAGCAAACGGCAAACAGCGAAAAGCCGCCAAGGTGTCTGTGCGTTGCGTGCCCCACAGATGGGAGAAGCTCCTTGAACCGACCCAATTCTTTGGCATCTGGGGCCTGTTTGGCCACCCGAAACGCGGTCCGCTAATGAGAGTACCCAGAGGAAATTAAAAACTGGCAAATTGCAAATCGGTAGAGAAAGGGGATAATGCGGAGAGCAGCTGCTGTGACAGAGAGCCTTGAAATGTCGCTGGGCGCAACAGTTTTCCAGACCACAAATCGCTTTGGCAGCCGGGCGCATGCAAAAAGCCAATCTCGATTGCAATCAGTACGGATATCAGGTACGAGGACAAGGACTTTTGGGGCGGCTTTGGCAGTGGGAGTGGCCGGGGAGGCAGTGCCCGTTCGCATGTTGCGCGGCGATAAAGATCAAATGAGAAATGAATGTCGCCGACGCAGAATCCAGCCAGCAATGACGGCCTGGTTGCATGCTGCGTATATATTTGCATCGCTGCATCTCGCCGTTGACAAGATTTGTGAGCGGCCAGCTGCAAATCGGAGCGAGGCAAGTAGCTGGCGGTCCGCAATTAACAAGCGAGCATACTTCAACAACAATTCAGATCATCCAGATGACGTGGAAAGAAATATATATTATATAAACTATGTATATATTTTATTATAACTATTAAATTATTTTTGAATGGTATTCTTGAAGATGTATCTTTGAATGTTTGTTAAAATTGTATATAATTTATTTCAGCCAAGCTTATTTACATGATTATTTTACGAAATCAGTTAAAGAAATCAATTTACCATCTCAAAAGTTCATTTCGATTTCGGCTGGCAGGAGATTTGGCACCAACACAATCGAGTACTCAATTTCAATTTCAATTCGATTATGGCTAGGATCGATTTTACTTGATTACCTCCACCGAAATTCAAATTTTCCCGGCTCGTCAAACAGGTTTCTCGTTTGAGTATCGGTAGACGTGTTCGGTTGATGTACCTACAACTAATTGACAGCTTCCAGTTCGATTCGGAAAAGCCGTTAACAGTATTTCGTGATATGTCACGCGCCGGGCAATGAGCATATGAAAAGTTGCAGCCATAAACCTGCCCACATCTTCGGGTCCACCATGGTCCACCTCAATTACTCGGCCTCTGCGCAGACCGTAAATTATTTTGCCAGGCTGTGCAAATTAATTTCAGCTAACTGACAGACTAGCCAGCGACTCCGACTCAGAGCCTCTCGAACGGCATTCGATTCGATTGGTTGTGTATATATTATGAGCGGCTCGGGGTACGGGGCCCCGCCCACTTGGCCGCCAGCACCGTCACCTGGCCGCCAAATTTGGCTATCAATTTGGCCAAATTTCTGGCCGCCGTTCGCCAGTGACAGTGACATTTTCGTTTGGTCGACGCGTGCTTAAGCCTCACAGAGAAGCAATTATAGTTACGCCCCAAAACACTTTTCAAGGCAATTATAATTAGGGAACATTATCATAAACAAACTGTCCAATTTTTAGATTTAAAATTATAATTAGGGAACATTATCATAAACAAACTGTCCAATTTTTAGATTTAAAATGTCATCTCAAGACAAAGGAATTCACCTCATCAATAACTCGACTATATATCAGAGAAGCATTTATATTTCGTCGTCATTCATGGACTCATTCATTCGATTTGATTAACCTTAAGGTGCAAATGGGAATAGGTATCTTCGAGGAATGTGAATGCTGGGATGGCCTCACCGTTAGGCCCGCCCCCGTGACATTGCAACAATGCAGGAGGTGGGTGAACTTTGACATGACCGCAGCTGGCATAAATCAAAGCGCAGTTCGGGCCATTGTAAGTCGTCTAGGAGGCACATCATCGCAGAGATGCGACTCTCGCATGGAGCATGGAGCAGATTCGGTCTCGAGGAGTAGGTTTGGCTTTCACGCCGAATGCAAGGGGCACACCTGAACTGCGCAGACATCCATCCGCTAACTAAATCAACAATCGTGGAACAATGGAGGGGATATACTATATACATATTACTATATACCGTACATGCGGAGCCAAAAGAGCCGCGCAAATTAAAGTTAATCGAATGCCTTTGACCTTTTCACACAGCCCTTCTCCTTCTTCCTTGTGTCGAAAAGTGCATTGCATTGCATTCGATTGGCAATTTCAGATAAAGGCAGCCGGCAGAACCTTTGCCATTCGCTTCATACTGCAGTGGGGAACACCCTGTAGACAGAGCTGTGAATTAGAACGTAGCCATCTAGCGGGCAGTGGCGGTAGCTGCCAGTGAGTGGCGCCCTCTGCTGGGCTTAGGATGTTTGGAAAGTAACAGAAATCTGATCGGTGATCGATTAGGAAAAGTATCAACAGAATGAAACCAAAAGTATATGTGCGTATTTTGAAAATGTAGATTGAACCGCAATAATCGTATTATTTATTTTTCTAAATATGGGATTATTTAATTATTGTTTGTCAAGCTGCTGGGATAAAAGGCAAAAATGGAGTCATTCCGGCAAACAGTCTACTATTCCATGAGGTGTTATGTGCACTAAACAGCGGACGGCTAAAAAAGAGAAGGCTAACTGAAAATTAACCTTAATTAAATTTGTCATATCTGGGTGTATGATCACCCAGGCAACTCGGGCTTGTGTGTGGCCGGGCAGCTCTCTTTGGCTCAGGGCTCAGGCTAGAACTGCAGCTAATGTCACCGGCAACATGACGGTGGACAGCCTGACAGCAAAAACACTGTTCGAGCCGGGGCTAAAATTAAACAAAAGGCGGTCAAATAAAGCAAAGGCGAAATCTATGTTAAAACCCCAGCGATTAGAATCGTTTTGGCTGGCTAAAACACACCTAATTGCCGGACAAGTTGCTGGAGGACGGCTAATTGAAACGCCGCCCGCTCGTGTTTTTTACCAGATTCTTATTTTTTTTCAAGGTTTCAGAGTGTGTGTGTGGCGGTTTTACTAAATTGCAAGACTTTTTTCCATCAGTTTTGCTGCACAGAATAATTTCAATTTTATTTACCTGTCTTGGGAGCGGCCGTGGCCAGACACGTTTTGCTTTTGGGCCGAAAACAGAACACAGAGACATGGCTGAAACTGAAATAGAAAAAATGCATTTGCTGAGCATGCAAACCGCGAATCGAGCGGACAATAAATACGGGCGACCGCCCATTTTTATGGCAATCAAATGCGTTGTTTAATTCGAATTGACTTTTTGAACCGGCTGGGAACTGAAAAGCACTGGGAAACGTGTCGCACGTGCCACCTCTGCCCCCGTGATACTTCATTCGATTATTGGTGTAGGGATTGTCAACTGTCATTTCGATTATTGGGATCGCAGGCCACAAAAGAGTGGAATTACTTGCAGATAACAAGCCACAAAGGAGTGACCTACAATTCCGATGCGGCTCAATCGAATTACCGGTTATCGTTATATAATGATTGATCTGCTGGCATAGATAGGAATGGCTGATAGCCAGTTATGTTTTCAAATGACAAACAAAACATTTGTTTGTTTCACATAGTACCTGCGTTTGCCAATGGTAGATTCATATTTTATTCAATACTTGGACCCTACAAAACAGTTTCATACATTTTTTTCCACCGCCAAAGCCTATGTATATCATTTTCCAATCCACCAACGGAGGAAGAAGTGCTTGAGCACTTTCCGATCAAACTTGTGGGCAAAGCCCCTTTGCAAAGTTTTCAGTGTAGGCTGCATGGCAATTGATAGTTATACCATAAACTTGCTTTTAGAACTATTGCACAACACCCGAAAACAAAAACCAGCCCATTTGCCCGAAAAAATAAATGCAATCAGCGGAAGTTGCCTTCTCCTTCTTCTTTTCTCTTGGTCAAAACAAGTTGCAGTTTTGGCTTGGCTAGAATTGGATTGCGGTGGGCGTTGGGTGGTAGGCGGAGGAGGATAGAGGCGTGGCATTGGGTCGGGTGCCAAACTTTGTGGCATAAACTTTTAATGAGTTCTTTTTATTTGCGATTTGCATGGCCACGCCCCCCATTTGTCACACAAATGAAATCTGCCAGAGCGAAATTGCATTAAGTTGCCGCTTGTAGGGCATTCATATCCACCACCAACCACCCAACCACCCAACCACCCATCACCCAATCTCAATGACATTGCCTACTTGGAGGAGCCAAAGTTTTGGTCAAAGACACTGGCCCGCTCTCGACGGACTCAATGATGAGCAGAAAACAAAAATTGCGAAATAAAATAAATAAATATGCCCGAGTGCAAAACTTTTAAATTGAAAATGCGCTTTGAATATTTCAGCGCTTCAGATTCTCCGGATCCTTTCGCCATCTTGTGCGCCATTGCACTCGCTAACTGCACTTGTGCTCATCTTTGTCTCCGGCTTTGGGCTTCCTGCCACGCCTACTTTGCCCACTTCCATCTGTCGACGTCTGCGAAAGGCGAAAATAATTTGAAATTTTAATTAAAAGTATTTGGGCAAAAGTTGCTGCGCTGCCAGCGTCTCTGCTTTTCTATCACCAGACAAATACGACAAAATCAAAAACACAAAAAAGCACCAAAAAAACGAATAAGCGAAATCACGAGCAAAATTGGCAAGACTTGGAGAAAACTATTTCCGGGCCTGCTTTTCTGCTTTTCAGCTCGGTTCGCTCAATGGCATTTCAGCTTAAATTTTAATATCCCCGCCGACGGCAAAAATTGTGCACTTGAACATGCAGCCGAAAAAAGCAATTGTTGCGGATGCGACAAGTGTCGCTCTTACAAGGGCTTTACTGCTCATTTCGTTACTTGGAGCGTTTATGCGCAAGCAAAGTACGCGAACTTGAAACTAACATCAAATTACAGCTGAAGGAAAAACTTCTGCTCCGTTAATGCATCTCAAACAAACAACTTATGTATGATTTATCTTGCTTTGAGTGTTGCTCAACACTTTGTCTTTATAATTTCGAAGTACTTTAACTTGAGTTCCTGAACTATTTGTATGACTGTGCGTATGAACGCTTATCTCATTAATATGCGTATGTGTAAGAAGCGAAAACAATAAAAAAAAAGTTAAACCATTTGCCTTACTTGAAGTCCACTACTTTCTTCTAGCCATAATTAAACCCTAGAAGCTGGCTGGCCAAAAAGGGGAAAAGAAGCCACAGGAGCAGAAGCCTCTTCGTGTTTGCCGCCAGAAGGACAGAACGAAAGAAAGAAACTTTATTAATAAAAGTTTTTCCTTTGGTATTTTAGCCAAGTATTATTAAAAACTTTGATATACGCAACGCTGGCAGTTCCACACACCGCACACGGATACACTGACACACGTGGGCTCCAACATACAACATATGTCGACGTCTGTCGGAACATTCAAGCGTTAAATTGTGGAGGCCCTTTTTATGCATGCGACATTATTTGTTGCTTGTGCTTTGCTGTTGCTTTTGATTTTTGGTGCTTCTTGCTGCTGGCTTGCTTTTATTAATTTCGTTGTCATGACATTGAGTTTGGCAAGTTTCGGTCGTGGGTGTCGAATCAGCAGCTAATTTGCCGTTGTTTTGAAGTCTTCACACGTCAATATTGTTGACTGAAAACCAGCTGACGAATAAAAAGTTCAAAATCTGAAGGTGCTTTCGACGCGTCGCATTTCCCTGCAGGACTGAAAAGAATATTTAATTAGATTTTAATCATGTGCTAAAAAAAACTTTCATCCAAATTGTACAAATGAATGGTTTTATATTCACTTAAACTGTTCTCCAGAGAGTTTTTACCATAGTTGGATAATAATTCTTGAGCCATGTGCCAATTAGCTTTAATTTATGTGACGAGATTATAACAGCTTCCCTCAGCTGCTTCAAACGGATGGTTACAGAGGCTAAGTGGCTAGTTTGGGAGGCTGGTAGCCAGACTTGTCAACCTCTAGCCGTCTTCCAAAATTACTGGGGAAAATCCGTAGTGGCTGCTGTGTATATACTGTATACTACTGTATCTATTCGCTGATGTCGGATGCCGGCTCTCAAACTATTTGCACATTGAGTGCATGCATATTAGCATTGGAAAGAGAATATCTAATGAAGTGCGTCCCGTCCATTAACCGGGGAACGCATTTTCTCTTAGTTTAGTTCCATTAGAGCGCAGTCTGGCTTTGAGCCGGGCGATTCGACTTGTTTTTTTACGGCTCTCACTTAGCTAGACAAACTAAACAACTAATTAAAGTAAACCAAAGGCATTTAGCCAGAAAATTCGTTGACCAGATGGGCGGAAGCAATGGCTTAGATGGCACGGCACAGCACAGCACGGCACGGCATTGCAGACTTCACACTCCCGACCATGAATATGCAAATATGAGGCTGTCATCCAGCTCATTTCCATTTCCATTCCCGTTGTACTCGTACGCTTTCCCATTTCCCTCAATTGGGTGAGTTGTTCATTAATTTGCTGACTGGGGAAAAGCTGGATGCTGGATCCTGAATGCCGGCATGTCATCACAGCTGCTTGGTTGACATCGATACGGCGACGGTTGACTTTGTTGGCTCTTAATTGATTGCAGCCATTTAGGCATCGTTCTCCTCACTTCCAGAGTCATCCCCCCCTCTGAATCCTCATCGTGGTGGTGTGAATCTTTGCACTTGTCTTTGAATTAATTAAAGAGCGTGTTTTCAAGTCGGTCTGTTGGCAAAGCCGTTGCCATCGGTCGAAAGTTATGAAAATTGCCCATGGATTTGAGAGTTTATACACGCAAAGTTAAATGCATCGGCATTTCTCTTCAGTTCTTATAATAATCCCATTTTATTTATAACTTTTATTTGCCTTCGGTCTTTCCATATTTCTCAGATAAAGAAGGTTGATCAGTTCCTCATTTGCAACTAGAGTAGTGTTACATGCATTCAGTTTTCACAGGCATTCTTATTTCCAACCTAAGATTTCCAACGTTTTAAGATTGTCTATGAGAACGCCTTGAACTCTCAAGTTCTCTTCAAGTTGCACATACTGCTCTGTAAGCCTTCCGAGTAGGCTAACCAAGTATTTCGATGTAATGGATCCATCAGTCCTCTTGTCTGGAACAAGTTCCCTGACTTTCTGAATTTTCTCCCCTTCTAGTGGCGTCAGTGGCACCTCGTAGACAATTTTGTAAGTAGACAAGCGAGGATGGTACGAACACGTGGAATGGCACACACTTAAGACGATCGCAATCAACACCGACTGAGATGCAGCTCCCATTGCTTCTTCATCGACCAACGAAAGCAGACTGAAGTCGCCAATCAGCTAAGGAATATTTTATAGTCATTGCGTGAGGCTATCAAGGGAAATTCAGATTAACGGGCAGCTTATACATTCTAGTATTCATAAAACTACTAGGTATGCACGTACTTTTTGCCATATACCTTAAAGCCCAAAAATCATGAGATTTCCCTTTCTTGCTGAGTGACCACTTTAAGTTGGAGGCAGGAAGCGGGGAAAAAGACAGCTTCCTACGGTTGCCACACCAATTAAATGGTTATATTTTATTAAAAGCGCGCTACAAAAGACACATTGCCTTTGCCAGTGGAGCTGGCAATAGCATTGCCATGGCAAATAGACGCTGCGACTTTCGCTCATTTTGCGGTGCAACTGAGCGTATACGCAACGCGGGGGCAAAGCGCCTGGAAGAGCCACAATGGGCAGGTGTCTCGACGCCGTCGGTTGCCATAACGTCCGTGCTGACGTGGCACTACCCTCACTTGCTCTCCCTATTCCAGACTCCAAACCCCAGACCCCAGACCAATCCCGAACCCGATCCCAGTTCCCGGATTGCAGACCGCCGCAGGACGGGCCAGACAAACGCTGTTATTTATTCCGGATTTGTCTACCTTTCCCCTTTTTATTTATGTTTGGCAGACGCCAATTTTCATGGCGGTGGATGCAGCTCCAGCTCAGCTGCGTTGGTCTGCTGCTGGTGGCCGCATCTTTCCCAGGGCAGCAAATCTGGCGGATTCCAGCATCCGCATATCCACGTGACTTTGGCACCATCTCCTGCCCCCCAGCTCGTACTCCAACCAGGCGGAAAATAAAAGAAACCCAAACCCCCCTGTCGTCGCAGTTGCCAGCTCACCTTTGATTGTCTTAGAGCGGCATGCTGGTCAGCCAGTAATGAAATCTGCCCTTAAAATGGCAAAGGTTGGGTGGGGATGGGGATGGGGATGGCCATCCCTTTGTTTGCTATCTCTGCACAAAACATTTTTGCTGTAAATATTTTAGCTGAAAATGCCTCTGCTACAGTGGCTTTTGTTTCTCTCGTCTTTGTCTTGTGCGGAATTGAAACGTTTCGGATTGTTGCCAGTCAAAGTGCAAGCTGCTGGCTGGACTCTGTCTGTCATTTGGCTAAACACTAAACACTTTAAGCCAACTATTTTCGGCAAGGACTTTTGATTAAAAAACTTTTTGTCCACAGCCGAGCCGGGCAGTGCAAACAAATTCAATAAGTGGCACTGCGAAAATCAATAGAAAATCGCCAGCAGATGCCAGAATTGCTAATCTAAGCCACAAAACACAGCCGCAGAATAGGGCACTCGCACTCCGGCTGGAATTTCTGGCGGTGCGGGAGGCACATAAATTCAAGATGTGGCCATAAGATTTATGACGATTGCGAACGTGGACGTGAACGTGGAGTTCCCGGGGAAAGCCCCCTGAATAGACAGCAAAGTGGCAAGAAAGAAACGGCGGCAACATTTTCGAGCCTCTGGCCTTTGAGCTTTGGCGGAAGAAATGCCCATCCGCGACGGAGCAGGACTCTATGGCAAGATGGCCGGCAATTTACAGTAGGCATATAAAATACACATAAAAATTGAAACTGCTCTTCGGGCAACTGCAGACTTGGCGGCCGGCGAATGGCGAATGGGGCGTATACTTTACGCATTTTAAGTTTCAATTTCACAGTCGAATTTATGGCCAAGGATGCGGATGTGGATGCGCCATGGCTATTTTATGGCCACTTCCGCTGACCAAAGGTCTAAGTGATTTCTAACATAAAAACATTACCTCAAGTCAGTCAAAGTCGTGGCGCCGCTGATGAACTTCACATTACGGACAAGTGGCAAATGCCTAAATCAAATTTTTCACTCGCCCATTTCCGTGACGCTTAATGAAATCCGGCAAATATTTTTCCGTGCCATTTCCATTGCCAGCCATCAATTGTCAACGTTCTCGCACTCCGCTTTTTGCAGCTCGAGGGCCCGCCATAATCCGGCTTATTATGCAAAGTAAATGCGCCGGAGTCCGGACTCCGGACTTCAGACTACGGACTGCGGACTCCCCGGCCCTGATAATCTTCGGCGATATTTCATTGTCGTCGCCGAGCCTTGTAAATGCGTTAACAGCTCTCGATTCGTCTTCGCCCGGGCTGGAAATACTTGGGCTTCCGGTTGCCGCTTATGCACTTCCTTTGCTCATTTGTCGCCAGTTTGTAACTCGCGGCCATATCTGCTTTTCTCTGAGATTTTACGATGTCTGCCCCATATATTCGTCACATGCAAATTTGCTTCTCCCGATTGTTCCGCTTTACAGATAGGAAAATATATATACATATATATCCTTGAAATCGGAACAATTTTCTGATAACCAGGAACAGCTCATTACCTTTGAAAAATGAAGTGTATTTAGCTTTAGCAAGAATGAATGGATTGTGGGTTTATATTAATATTTTTTTTCTGTGTGCCAGGTTCCGTAAGCCTGCTCGATTTCATATCACATCATGTGCCCTTCCAATTCGATTGCCGGACGGGAGTTGCCCCTTTCCGAGGTCATTTCCATATTAAATGGTTTTTCTTTGAATTGATGAAGTATCATATTATACGGGGCGCCTTCGCATATGATAACGACTCAGATTCAACCCCAATTTGGGACACGTTTCGATACTCATATTGGGGTCTCAGCTGGCAGTGCGTCATATCACTCCTTTCTTTATTTTCGTATTTTTACTGCTGTAGCATTTCAATTACAATTTCATTTGCGTATTCAAATTGACGAACAGGTTATGGTTTCCTTAGATAAGCGAGTAAGTATTAAATAGTGATTCTTATTGTACAATTGTATTCCAATGCATACTCGTATATGAGTTGTAGCCATTGTTATATTATTTTTTAACTACCAGATATGAATTGTGACTTGTAGGTCTTCTGCAGGTAATTTTTGTTATGTGAATGCAAAGTATGGAAAAAATCTGATTACAGCCCCTTGATGATGCGCCTCATAATCTGTGCACTGCATACTGAACAGCTTCCACTCGCTTTTTCCAGCTTTTCCGCATCAATTTTTCCCATTACGCTTTCCACTGCCCCCCAAGTTTTGTCATTTTCGGTTTGGCATTGGAATGACTTCATTTTGAGCTCGTCCATGCAAATTTGCAACTGATTTCGGGCCAAATCACATTGTCATGTGTGTGCGTGTGTGTGTGTGTCCGAAGCGAAGAAAATGCAAAAGCGATCTAAAACCTCTAAAATTAAGCTATCATAAGGTTTTACAGCCGGCCATCAACATGGAGTACAAGGTGGTATCTCCGGCAGAAAAAAGCATAAGTATAAAGAGCCAAAAACGAAATAAGTGCAGTGCAATGTCATTAAACCAGCAAGCAGGGAAGCAGACAATGAGCAGTGGAATGGAGCAAGGAGCAGCGAAAAGGACGTCCAGGATGACTATGGCCAACATAAAATCACTACACACTGCAGATACGGGAAACAGTGGAGCTGGTAATGCCAATTTGGCTATTTCGAGGCACCATGGTATATAGACTATATAGAACATCTTATGAAGGTGTTCAAATTATGCCAAGAAATATTTATTTGGAAAACTACTTTAAGCTCATCTGGTGAAAGTCTTACCATCAAGATACAAGATTCAATTTAAACTATATACTTATATATACAGGAATAATTCTTCTAGACATACATTTAACAAAAGATGCTTCGTATAAATATTATTGTATTTCATGCTAATGATAATACTTATCTTTACTACTTTCTTTCGTTTGTAGTCGTCACCACTGACTGACTCATCTACTTGGAGTGGAGTCCTCCCAGTGCCCACCGCTTATCGGACCACGATGTGTCCTGGCTGGGTGTCCAGGTTGGGTGTCCTGGCTGGGTGACCCGCCCACTTTCCGCCCCCGTGCCCCCTGCCAGTGCGTTACGTACACGGAAAGCTGTAATCTGTGCTTATAAAATGGCAAATGGCAGGACTGCAGAGGGTTTTTAATTGTCTGTGCCGGATGGCCAGTCTTAAATGCTTCAAGGAGGGCACACACATGGAATTGCCAACGACTTTGTCGAGAATTGCTGGCAGGCAAAAAACAAAAAAAAAGAAAAAGAAGTAGGTAAAGCAGCGGAAGGGGCTGGGAAATAATAGGGTTGAGCTTTGGGTTTTTTAATTAAAGCCCTCTCATAACATTATGTTAATGTGTGTGCGGTTCCCTTTGTCGCCCACGCACCTGCACCACCACCACCACCACCTGTCGTCAACTCTTTGGCCAACTAATTACTGGCCGAGAGATTGAAGTGCCAGCTAGAAAGTTATAAAAAGTAATTGGCTGGCAGTCATTCCACTTGATTTCGGCCAGCGTTTCGCCTCCATCTCCACTCGAATGCAAATTGAGTGTGCTATCAGTAGCTGTCGCATGGCGTTTCCCGCTCCTCTTTCAAATGGGGGAAATGGGAAAAAAACGCATTTGGCCTGGCCAACATCGTGGCCCACCTGTTTTGGCCCTGCCGTGCTGCACTTTGTGCCCTTTTCGGAAACTGTTTGATGTCGGCAGATTTAGCGCACGTAGCACATTTTAATATTGTCGACAATTGTCATATTTGTGCAACCAAAAAGGCTGCCTCTGCCACGGATCTGTACTACGCGATCTCTCGCTTTTCACCAAATTGCAGCAATTACTGGTGACCAACATTGGGAACTGTAATCGCCTATGTTTGATAGCAGCTAAGTTTATGAAAAAACACTTTGTTTTAGGATTTCCTATTTATTTTATCATTAGGTGAATATTCAAAGCAAAAACATGCTATTATTTTATTATGCCTTACTCCTTATCCAGCCACTCCCACGACATTCGTCCTCAACTCCCAGACAAATTCATTTTGATTGCCAATTTTTTACATAACCGCCACCCGCCACCCGCAAGTCTGCAGTATGTCATATCAATTGTCAATTTTAATTGCTGGCAGTTGTCATAACTCGGTTGTTAATTTTAAAACTGTTCGGATCCACAGAGCTGTCACTTGATAGCGCCCACGACACATTTTGTGTTCCTGGTCTCTACTTTTGTCCTTTTGCCAGCCATTTGTATGGTTACACAACAGAAAGCTGCGGAATCGCCGAGGCTGTGGCCATATTCGATGATGAAGCCCGGCTACTTAATATGCAACTAGCGGCCATATTGAATCATCTGAGGGGCCGACCGCCCGTGGTTTCTGTCATTAATGAGTTTGCAACTGTGCAGAGGAAGAACTCAGAATATCCTACTGGAATTATGCATCAAAAGACCTATAACAATACATATTTTTGTTTGGAAGTAATCCTTTCCGAGTTTATTTCTCAGCTATTTTAATTTCAAAGATTATTTATTATTACATTAAATTTTTGATTACAGTTTTTGGAAAATAATCTTTCGACGCCTTTTACCTTCAATATTACAGATAGCTGTTACTCATTACTGGTTTGATTTGTATCTCGTTTTTCCTAGTGTAACTTGTAGCTTGGAAATGCCCATGCTGATAAGGCTGAGCCAGAGTCACGTAGATATGATTTAAAAGAAATCATACATTAAATCGCCGGACTGGATGACGGCACGTTTAATTGCGGCCGATAAGGTGTTCCGCGGAATCCTCCGTGTGGAATACCCACACCCATTACCACCATTACCATCTCCATACCCCATACCCCATATCCAATCCAGTCCTACTCTCATTGCCCGGTCGCAATTAGTCAAACGAATTTGTAGCGCCCAGCTGAGGAATTAATCAGAAGTCGTCGCCGTTCTTCGTTCGCTGCTCGCATTTCAAATGCAAAATGCGTACGCTAAATTACGGCGAACTGAGAGCCACAAAAGCCTAGGCATTTTTCAGCATGTAAAGAGCCGGCTCTGCTCGGCTCGGCTCCTTTGTGGCCAAAGAAGTTGGCCCCTTCCAGAGCTCTCAGCTCACAGCTCACAGCTGAGATCCCAGTCCAAGTCCAAGTGTCGTTGCCTGGCAGATGATGATGACTCGTTTTGGCGTCGTGCTCGCTGGCGCGTCCACATTTGAATACTAATTGCATTTGGCCCGTTTGGCTCACAGTCCGCCAATCTCTTTCTTTCCCGGCAGTTGCGGTAAATATGATAAACAACAAAGCGCGTCATTTTGACATTTGCCTGCCTTATGCGCCCACGTTGCCACCACACCGCCTCGGAGTCTGCGATCCGAAACTCCCACGATTCTGCCCAGTTTTCCGCTCTATCCTCTATGCTCATCTCCATCCCCAGCCTCATCCTCAGCCTCATCCTCATCTGGAGCCCAAGCTGAAACTGAGGCTGAGAGCCAGCTCGGCGGTAATCGCAAATAGATATGCCGCT
The DNA here is from genome assembly GCF_016746235.2 of Drosophila teissieri. Lineage (NCBI taxonomy): Eukaryota > Metazoa > Arthropoda > Insecta > Diptera > Drosophilidae > Drosophila > Drosophila teissieri. Next base: position 18,379,382 of record NC_053030.1, read on the forward strand.
CAGATAATGATCGTCTTGTCGGTTGGCTTGCTTTGAACTTAAATGGGTTTTGTCTCCGTGCTGCTGCTTCTGCCGCTTTGGCCGCTTTTGCCTGTCTGCGGTTTTGGCCCGGCAAATTTGCCATGTGCTGTTGGCCAAAAGGTTGCCTCTCGTTGCACTTTTGAGTGGCAGTTTTGCCTCTACAGCTCCGCTCAAGTGTCGCGTTTTTGAATGGCTGAATATGGCAATCCATAACCCCCGTTGTTACCCTTTGTTTATCAGCAAAATGACTCATTTCCGCGGCCCTTTTAACTTTTAGTTTAAATATTCTGTTCAGAAACGTTATCGCCTCATAACTTGGTATATTTCATTAGGACCCATTTCTTATTTATGTTTTTGCAGCTTATTGACTTAAAGTTTGTATTACTGAATACAGAAATAAATATCATATCGTATTACTTTTCCAAATAAGGATGTGATGGCTTTATTTAATTATAACTTCTACTGTTTGTCTCGTAGGGACGATTTGAAGTCACAGTTGGCCTGGGAGCCGTTGTCTCTTTGTGCTACTGAGGCAATTAACTTTTATGGCATTCCCCTCAGCGCTGTTTGTCGCCTGTTGCTCCTTAATGGCTACCAGAATATCAACAAATTGCTTCCAGTCGATGGGAGGGGAGGGAGCGTTGTGGGAGGAGCATTGGGGCATCGCAATGAATAATCATCGAGCGACTACAGTGGAGCCGCTCTGGCCATTCATTTGGCCACATCTCTCATCTCTCATCTCCCAGCATCAGCGGGCGGCTTTGGGCAGCCACAGTGCTGCAAAAATGCCTGGTAATTATCACTAAGACACGCCGCCGCCGCTGATTAAGTATGCGACACCGGCCGTCGGTTCGAGGAAGCAACCAGCTTGGAAACGGCCAGCCAGCTAGGAGCTCCTCTCGAATTCTGACAGTTTGCGTACTGCTGACATGACAACCTGCCAGCGCCGATGACGCTAAAAACTTGGCCCATTCTGGACATCGCTTTCGGACTGGGAATCGGACCCAGTCCGAATCCGCAATTGGTGTGCAACTGCAGCTCCAGCTCCAGGCTGAGTGGCGATGCAATTTCGAAGGATTGGGCACCGCTTTATGTTGCCAAGTGCCGACGACGGCTAGCTAGATGCACAGAAAGAAATTTCGATGGTGTTTACAGAACATATCAAAGATATCAAAATAAATCAAGCTATTATTATTTTAATCTTCAACAAGAAATTAACCTACATCAGAGTTTTTTGTATTATTACGATACTTATTTGACTATCATTTTGTAACTATAATTTTTTCTTTTGCAACCAAGTACATTTATACCTTTTTTTCATCGTGGAAAAGGGATGTTGAATGAGCAGCGAGGATCCGAGCCGAGAGCCGCATACAAATGAGGCGTGCCCAATGTTGACAATGAATATTAACCTTGAGTGCTGCTCCAGCCGGTTTTTGCCTGGCCAAGGTCATCCCATCTCATCTCATCCCATCGCGATGCCAGAGGATGTGGATGTGGATGCGGAGATGGGAGATGGTGTGATGGTGTGATGAGATGGTTGCCGATAATTGCCTTGGGCATCGACTGGAATCGACCTAATGGCATCGCGGTGAATGTCATTCGCGGTGATGTGTATAATCGATTCTGCGGCCGAATGTTGTTTTCTTAAATGCAATGCTAAAATGCCATTTATTCGACTCAAAATTACATTGTGTGGCTCTTAAACTATTGACGCAACAATGCAGTTAATGTTCTACACGTCCTTGATGCTACAGATTTGGCCGGACTTATGGCGACATCTGGTGCAAATATTCCAGTTTAAAAGCCTCGCTTTTGGCTACAGATAACTCATGAGATGCACTTCTTGTTCGGTTTCCACTGCCGCTGGAATTGTACTATATAATTTCATTGGTCCTAGCTGCTATCGATTGGGTTCACATGCGAAGTTTGCATTACCAGTCACCTGGCGGGTTTGCCAGTTAGCTATTTGGCTGCTTTGCACCTCGACATTAAGGCAGTTGGATTGAGACTGGATGCAGACTGTATCCAACTGTAGACGGTAGACTGCTAACCCAGTTTTAATAATCACGAAGTGGAAGTTACTCCGCGGTAATTACCTTTTGCATTCGCTAGATTTTTCAATTTTTTTCTGTTTCTTTTTCCTTTTGCGCCTTTTGTTTGCGGCACGAACTGCAGTTTGCAGTTTGGCTTTTCGGTGACTGACATATCGCATCGTATAAATCTCAACTTAAGGCGAAATTTAATAATTTTAGAGCCCGGGCAATAGGAGCTAAGCTGGGCCCGAAAATTTTAAATTCTGGCCTTACAACACTGAGAGAAAAGCCCTATGCCTGCGTCTTCTTCTTGCGGCCGAAAGTCTCTCCATCCTCCAGGGTTTCCGGCAGCGGAGATCCTCGCGTCTCCGGCAGGAAAATTGTGGCGACGATGGCCAGAACGGAGAAAATTCCGAAGATCAGGGGCGCCAGCCACAGACCGTAGGCAGCCAGATCGACGATCAGCGGCGCCACAATGGAGCCCACTCGCCCCACCATCGAGCAGAGACCCACTCCACTGGAACGCACCACCGTGGGAAAGAGCTCTCCGCCGTACAAGTAGACATTCGGAAAGGTGACCGAGGCGCCAAAGAGTCCAATGGTGGCGCAGGACACGCGCACCACCTCCGCCTGGCCGGACAGGCAGGCCAACAGGAGCAGGCCGAGAGCACTGCAGGCATTGGACAGCAGCAGGGTCATCTTGCGTCCGAGGTACTTGGTCATGAGCACACAGAGGCAAGTGCCCGGAATGCCCACGCCGGCGGCTATGGCGTTGCTGATGAAGATGTTGCCGCCCAGCGCCGAGACATACTGCGCGGTGCCATAGTAGACCATGCAGACCACCAGCCAGTTGATGGCCATGCAGATGGTCTTCACCCGCATGTAGGGTGTCCGGAACAGGTCCACGACGGTGCCCTTCTTGACCGGCTGACGGGCAGCCAGTGCCGCATAGGCCGCCTCGATCTCCGGCCGAATGGTTTCCGTCGGCGCCCTGTTGCACTTGGCGATCTTCTCCAGAATCTTGATGGACTTGTCCACCCGGCCGGTGGTGAAGAGCCAGCGCGGCGACTCGGGCACCAGCCAAATGTAGATCACGAACACGACCGAGAAGATGGTGATGCTGAACTGGAACCAGCGCCAGTCTCGAATAAAGTAGGCGAACAGGGCCAGAGAGGCGTGGCCGAAGTTGAAGGGGATTTGGTAGAGGATGGCCACCAATTCGCGCTTCTTGGGTCCCACGATCTCCATGATCAGCACAAAACTGCGAATGGGATCGAACGTGTGCATTACTGAGAATCTCCAAGGTAGTGCTAGGGAACCCACCTGGTGGTCATCGTTCCCGCCGTCGCCATAGCCACCAGGAATCGAAAGACGCAGTAGAACCAGTAGTAGGGGGATACGCAGACGATGAGGCCGGTGATCAGCTGCATGAAGCAGCAGGTCAGGAAGGCAGGGCGACGTCCACACCTGGTAATGGATTAGAATCATAGAATGTCAGACATCAGATTTAACCTATCAATATGGGATACTCACCGATCAGCAAACATGCCGAACAGAATGCTGCCGAACAGGATGCCCAGCATGACGATGCTCTGGGACAAGCTGGCCAGCCGCTTGCTCTCGCAGGTGAGATCCCACTCGGTGATGATGGTGGACTCGAAGACGCTGGTGTCGAACTCGGTCTCGGAGCACTCGTCACTGCAGGGATCCGTGACATTCTCCGTCCGGCAGGACAACGGCGTGGGGGCAGCGAGGAAGATGTGGCCCAGGGTGTGCCAGCCCGTTCCGAATTTGCACAGCATGACGAATAGGATGAAGAACAACTGGTAGCGCCGGAGGTCGCCGATCTGCGAGATTATGGGGTCGCCTGTCTTGGTGACGGGCTTCAGTGGCTTTGGGGCCTTCGCATCCGGCTGTCGATCGGTCATGTTGCTGGAAACTAACGATTTTCGGCTGTCACTCAAATGTACGTGTGTATGTGTATTTATTTTGGGTTTTGTAAGTGTGTTTCCCAAATGTCTTTCTCCCAGTGCAGAGGCCTACCAAGCCGACTGCTTTCTTAGTGGGTGGACTTTCTCAAATATTTGCCGGCCTCAGCGCAAATTGGACATATCGGCCGGTGCGGCTCAGTGCAGACTGGCGTGAATTATGGAACCCGGGCAGATCGAGCACTTGGAGATTTCATTTGCAACCGGCCACCAGCAAGGAACCGGTTTTCGTGGAGAGAGAGCTCCAGTCGGTGGCAGCGTGACAAGTTGGAGCTCGAAGACATAGAAACCAACGGGGTTGGGGGCATTAGCACTTGGGGGCCACTTGAAGCCACCGCCAAAATGGCATTTGAAAATAGAAATAGAAATAGCAATAGGAATAGAAATAGGAGTACGGCCTCCATGCGCCGCTGCAGTTTGTCAGCCCAAAAGGCCAAGAGACTGGGGCCGAGACTGGGGCTAAACTTTTACTCTTTAAGTAGGTAAATGAAGTTGGCTGCCTGGTTAATTGAAGGAAGGTGCGCCCGGGGACCAGGCCCGATGATGCTGGGATCTAGCTGGCAGATTAAGCCATTGTCTGCCCGCAGATAAACGAACGAGCCCCAGTTACCCATTAAGATGGCTTAATTAAGGAAGCACTGCCATTGCCCCAGTGAAAGTTGAACCGCCGATGGAGAGAGAGGGAGACGAAGGTCTGAGATTTCTGGTCGGAGATTCCGGGCAAAAGTTCCCACGGCAACGACAACCTGTCTGGCGAAGGCATTTGGCGCAGTCGTCAGTGGCTGGCAAAATTGCAAAATGTCACAACAATTGCAAATACATTATATATGCAAATTGGATGGCCAATGCATGGAATAACCGCTGACAAAACGTAGCGTTATAATACGATCGCCACATGCTAAATCTGGCATTGTCTGCACTCTTGATCTTTGAATGTTGTCCTGCTCATTTCGAATAACATATTTTAACTTATATATAATATATCTTTCAGTAGCGTGAGACAAAAAGCACTTACCCAAACACCCGATTCAAATGGCGATCAGTAGGTCAGCACCAATTCTATTTATAAGTCGCAGTTGGAACTTTCCGGGGGCTTGTCTACCGCCCGAATTATATAACTCAGCAAGTTGATTGATAACACTCGCGATTCGCAATCTCGCACTTTTTGAACCACGTCTGGAGGGCTTGGGTGCCATACTATCAATGGCAGAAAAATCGCATCTCGTCTCGTCGACTGAGAAAAGCAGCTGAGATGGAGATAAAGTCGTGTTGTGTACTTTAATCCCAGATGATAAGAGGCGTTCGACAAGCGTCGCGAATATGACAAATACTGCCAAATGCCCTGAACTTCTTCTCAACTGGTGCGAGATAACACGAATATTTTGTTTACAAGACTATCTCACCTGCAGAAAGCCTTTGGAGAGATGTCAATCATATAATCAGTTGGGCAAACACTCGGCTTAGCCTACCTCGTGTAGCTCCTGTATCTAAAAATAGCTATTTTTATTTATAAATTAATGGAGATGTCTCGCGGCGAGTGGATAGCAGATCACAATAAATTCACAACATAATCACGCAGTGTTCATCAACGTAGCACGCGTTTCTCAAACCTGCAAATGTTTGATTTACTCACGATATTGGAAATCCAAATAACAATAAAGCGAGTCGCGTTGTTGACTTTTTGGCGAGACGATAATTGAGTTTAATCTTACTAATCTTTTTAGTTCTTAAACGTTTCATATAAATAAACCTTTTTTGGAACTTACTAATATGTGAAGGTAATAAATTATCTTCAAAAAGCCATTTAACGCACACGTGATCGATTTTTAAAAGATTATTAATAAATACATTTTTTTATTGAAAATAAATGGGCAAATTTTAACGATGTGCTGTTTATCTTTCTATTTATATGTACGATAAGTGCAATTTCACAAATCAAATGCTATAAATTTAACAGTTTTACTTTTGCAATAAATTAGCTTATACTGTTAAGTATCTTATTTAAAACTAGAACTAAAATTTCAAGGCCCAGCCGATGTGACGTGCATTTGCCAAACTAAATCCATTTAAATGGCCCCATTTAATATTTACATTCGGTGGCCTGACAAGTGTTCTAAGCCGCTTTCAGTGCCCCGAATGGGCCGGCAACCGGACTGTTTGAGCCAGATATTTTCCAGGAAATATATATAAATATATATATATGTATATATATGGCCCGACAACGCTCCAATTAGCACACAAAAGGATTACTGGGGAAATGCCAAATTTCTGGCGCTCCACAGAGAAGCACTTGGCAAGGCCAACAAATGTTTTGGGCCGGCTTTGCAGCGCTTTGCGGTTTTTCTTCCATAATTGCCGCACAGAGCAGGCCAGTACCAAGCCGAGCTGAACTAAACTGAACTGAACTGAAGTGGACAGTGGTCGAGTGGAAAAGTGGACGAGGATTGCGAGGAATCCACTTGAGGGCCAGCGAGCAAATCAAGCAGCAGGCATTTAATTTCGAGCTGCCCCCTCATCCAGACACACCATGGTGCAATCAAAATATTTTATAGGTTGGCCATAAAGAAATTCATAAAGCGAACGGCAGCAGCAGCAGCAGCATCAGCAGCAACTGCAACTCTGGCAATTCATACGAAAATTGCTAACTCAGCGCTCACATATATCATTTTTATGCGCGGCCACGCCCCTTTCAGCTCGTAGTAAATTGACAAATGCAGCGCGCCAAGTCTGTGAGATGTCTTTGCCACTATTTAAGGTCTTCCACGAGGGGATCGAGATGGAGTTGGATCTAGAGTTGGAGCTGGAGGTGGAGGTGGATGCTGCATAGCAATGAAAAAGCGCACCGAAAACTATGAGCAGCGCTTAGCGAAATAAAACTGCTTGTAATATGTAGTTAAAATCCAAGTAAGGCGATTATCGCAAGAGCAAAATGCCGACTGTGCGATGCTCTCCTATGATAACACATTTATTATCTCAAATATGCGGAAATATATAGACATATAGGCAGAGCAAACTTACCTGTGCTAAGAATCGCTCCCTTCAGGATCAGCACTTCACACCTGCCAAGTGTTCGTTTGCAACTGCGAAAAATCAATATACCCACCTTACTTTATAAATGGAAAAATTGCCAAACCACCCTTGGAGCTGAAACACACCTTAAACTACCTGTTTACTTATCGAGCATCTGCCCGTCTGTCTCACTGCAATTAGCTACCTGTTCCAAGGGAAATGCATGGAAGTGTTTGAAAGTAATAAGGTGCCTGTTTCATTGAAAACTATATTATACATTAGGAACTAAAATTGATTAAGTAAGATATCAGATAAGTTTGCTGAAATGCCCAGTCGCAGTTTGCAGGGTATGCATTGTGAGAGGAAGCAGCTAGAAACAAAGAGCCGCGTCAACGGTTTTGGCCCTGGTTGCCTTGGCTTCTTACCCCGTCCTCGGCAGTCGCCCCTTAGTTCTTCTCTAAATCCGCTTTGATTAAGTGCTCAGTCTTTTATGTGGAGATTTTTTAATCGTTACCTCGTCCTCCCAGGAACGAGAAGGACCGCAGTCCGTAGTCCGAAGTCCGAAGGGCGTCCATGTGACCATGCCCCGTAGATTAATCGCTAATCTGTCCCTAGAGGGCGTACTGACATTTTTAAAAACTGCGCACTGCCCAGCAGAGCCAAGGAAGCTGCCTCATGGCTGTCCACTTCATCCCGGGCCATTTGGAGATGTCTTTGGTTTTTATTGTCGGACGCCACTCGGGCACTTCCATCATTCCCATTCTCGTTTCTGTTGCGGATCCGTAGGATGCGCATTCGCACCTCTTAGTCAGTGCCCCTTGCAGCCGCCCTTTTTTGGCTTTATAAATAAATTAATAAATTTAAGCCGGCATTAATTATTATGCTGCTTGGTCGGGTGCGCAGATTAATGTTTTAATTTCACTAGGCTAGGCTTCGATTAATTTATGCGCGCCCTGTTTGCAATTTGTGCGCCGTTTTTTGAGTCATTTCGCCTGGCCGGGGGCGATAAAGTGCATTAACATGGAATGCGGCTGCCGCTGCGGGCAGCTAAAATTGTTAATTTCGAAGCATAATAAAACGCGGCAATATGTTGCAGTTGCAGTTTCGTTGCCGGGCCCCATTCAATTTGCACCGGACGACGAACTAGCCGGTCGTCCTAATGTGTGTCACATAAATCAGCGGATTTCGCTGGTTCGTTTCGGGGCTGTGGATTAATCCCAGAAGCCGGTGGGAATGATGATGAGCGGTCTGCCAACACTTTACAGATTGATGAGTGAGCTGATCATTAGTTGCCGACCAGATCGTTGTTTAGGCCAACTTAAATTAAGTGTCTTATCTCGCTGAAGTCATTTATACACTAATCACTTTCGGGAAAACTATTAACTCCATTAAAAGAGTTTTCACGTAATAAGCTTGATGCCTGCGAAGAATGCTGTTAGAAGCAGCTCACTAGATAGGGAAGTAGAAACAGTATTGCTATTATTTTAGTTTCCTAGAAACTTATGGGTTTTCAAGGCATGTGTAGGTAGGCATTGGCTGTGTTACCTTGTGTTACCTGATTTACGCGTGACGGGCACGCAAATCGAGGCGTTTAATTTCCGCCGCCGACAGCCGTTCTCACCGCAGCCTGTCAGTCAGCTGGGCAGCTGTCATAATACCGCTCAGCGAATCACCACCCACCCACCACCACCCACCCATCCACGACCGCTGATGACCTCCGAACCAGGAGCACCAGAGCACTGATTCTCGGGGCTGTGGCAAAACAGCTGCCACTTGGATGGATGGCAGTAGACCAGAAGGTAAATAAGCGTCGTGTCAGGGCCGCAGCTTTATGCATAATTAGCTTTTGTCGAGCGAAACTGCGGCTCCGTGCGAATGTTGCAAAGTTTTAATTTATGCCTGGGATGGCGGGAGGAATCGGTTCGGTTATAGTTTGCTGTTCAGTTTGCTCTACAAACTGCATAAGCAAACATATTTTAATTTAAGGTTGTGTTTACATGCCGCTCTGTGGCACGCTTCAAGTCACACAACACGGCAGCTGAAGCCACGGCAACAGCAACAGAAACAATAATAAGGTTCTAGGACAACGGAAACAACAGGATCAGCAAGACCACGCTACACTTCGCTACAAAAAGAAATTCCAGCCCAAATCCGAAATAGTTATGGGGCAAGCTTAGATGTTAAAGCAATCTACAGAAAAGCCAATGAAGAAATGTTCAGCCTTCTAAACCTTTTGCTTGCTGATCAGTGTAGTTGCTGCGAGGCCGAAAACGCATTCAGTGCATTATCGCCAGTGTCATATCAGACACAAACATAAATGCAAACAATAATATTTGCTTAAAATTGGCTCCGCCCTGGACACGAGGGGGCACTAACCGATAACGGGGGCGGGGGCGGTATTGCCGATGGCAAAAGAAATAAGGGGCAACATGTGTTTTACATCAGAGAGAGAGAGCGAGCGGAGTTGGAGTTGAGCCACTGGACGACATGTTTGCTGTTCAATCAGTCGTTCAGTTTATGGATCCCTCGAATCCCGATTCACCCGTTTGGCCATTCTACGTATATGTTGCATACTGCATGCAGCATGCTGCATGGGGCTACTGCCCCGAGTGTGCAACTTCACAGCCTTGTTTACTCTCCAGTTTGTTTTCGCTGCTGCCGCTCGGCACACTCTGCATTGCGTATACGCCGCGTTTGCAGTGGCTGCCCATTTTGCACCTGACATTTTTGCACTGCCTTTGCCTTTGCTTTGGAGCTGCTGCAGAACTTTATGCAAATGCAGCCAAATATTTTGAATGGCCCCAAAACGCTTGCCACTTTTTCCCATACGTGACTGCGGGCCCCACCTCTCTTTGGTTTTGTGCAGCGCAAAAAGTACCTACATGTCCGCTTGCAACACAGAATCCAGTTCAAGTGCCAAGGCCTATTGTTGCTTTTGGCCGCTTTAAGCTGAAATTTAATTGTTATGTGCAAAGTTGAACAACACAAATGATATGTTGTCAAGTATGCAGCCTTCTTATAAGCCTTTATTATAAGTAATTTGTTTAAATAATTTATTATCAACTTATGTGCCGTTCCAAGTGGAATCTCTCCACAGATCCATAATTGTTTGCAGCCTTTCTGTTTTCCGTTTTCCATAAATAGGTGCTCGGACAAGAAATTGGCGGAAAGCGGTGGCGGTGCAGCACATGGATGGCAATGTGGCAAAGTGGCAAAGTGCCCAACAATGATTTAATCCCTTGTTCGGGCAAAATGCATTTTAATTACGCGCACACAGCGAGCAGTGCACTTTAGCATACTTAACAGGGCCACTTGGCGAGATTTTACGGCTCCTGGATGCCGGCACTCTAACTATCCTCCTTCTTTTCGGTGGCTGCGGGATTTTAAAATGCACATCATAAATGCATTCATTTGTGACACTTGATGTAATTTGTTAGTGCGGTAATTACATAAAAGTGCAATGGCCAAACAATCACACACTTAAAAGCCTTTCCCCGGGGAAAAGGGGGAAGAAATGGTGATGGGGGCAGGGGCAGGGGGCAGGGAGCAGATTGGGAGCACTTCCGGTGCATGCGTGTGTGCGAAATCGCATTAAAATTAATGTAATTTACAACAATGACCATTAACTTAAATTAGCGATGAAATGCAGTGGCTTCTCCCCAATGGCGTGGCTCGGCTGGGGGCGTGGCCTGCATGGGGGCATTACCGCACTTGTCCTTGCGGCATGTGTGGCATGCAGTCACGTGCATTGCAGTCCGGCATTTTGGCCAGTGTCCCGTTGTCGTTGTCGTTGTCGTCCGTTGTCTGGTCAGTCAGCAGCCTTTGTTTTCAAACAGGCACCAAGGAAACAAATCATTTGCACACACACACACACACACACACAATGGGGACCTGTCCCTCCCCCCAACCCCTCCCCTTTCGACTCTCCACCGACGTTGCCATGGCCAACAAATTAACGACCATAAAGCGATTTTCAGCGGGTGGCAGTCGTCGAGGGCAGGGGGAAATTTACGAGCCAGCTCGCACTGTCTACTGCCGCCCCAAAAATTATAGCGTACATAAATTGTTAAATGCGAAATCCTTTGATTTTAATTACGCCGAGAATTTTTATTGCCAGACATGCGGATGCCGAACTCGGACTTTTGCAGCATTTTCCAGCATTTTGCAGGATTTTCCAGCTTCCGGTGCTGCTGCTGCTGCTGTTGCTACTACTGCCTTTGGCCGAAGATACTTTCCTCTAGACGGGCAAATTAATTTTAATTGTGGTTTGGCTGACGTAATTAATTGAATGTAAAAGAAGGCCAAAAGGAAGCGCAAAGAAATTCATCTAAAATATGCGCCGTGCTTGACGGCCTATCAAAACAAATCAAATGAAACGCATATTTCTGCTTCAATTAATGGAATTAATTGAAATTTAATGAACTTAATTGTTATGCGGCGCCCGTAAGCCTTACCTTACCTTGCCTTACCTTACCTTACCTTTTCACCTGTAGGCCCGACTTGGTTTACTCGGGAAATATGCAAAAACGGTGGAGCGGAAATGGCAATGACTTCCAAAAATGGCGGCGAATCGAAATCAAAGGCGCCGGCAAAGTACTCAAAGCATTTCCTGTGCTGAAAATTTAATAAAGTCCCCTTCGAGGCGCAAAGACAAAATGGCCACGCGCCTGTCAACGATTCCCACAGGAATCCCACTCTTGGAAAGACTCCTCTTTTAGCCCCCTCTGAACCCCCCACCCCTCCAGTCATGTTGCCTTGGCATCTTTTTGCCAGGACCTCCAGCGCCTCGCTGAAAGTATATGTAGCTGCCCCTCGGGTCGCAGGCATTTTTCAATTTCTTGTGATTTTTAGTATGGCCCGGCAAATGACAAAGTCTCAACATTTTAACAACGTATTATGGCTAAGCAGGATAATAACACTTGGACTTCCTTTCCGCCTTTCAGCGCGAGTGTATGTGTGCCAGTATCTGTGTCCTGCCAAGTGTGTGTGTGTGTGTGTGTGAGTGTGCAAGTGCAAACAAAGCTGAAATAAAGATACTTCCGGGCCGTGACCAGTGACAAGCACTTTAGTTGCGGCCAGCGGACAATGGAATCGGATCTGGGAGCCCCAACGATTGGAGCTGGGAACTCGGAGGATTTTCAGCGCAAATTCCCCAGGAATTTGGCCAGCAATTTATTTGGAAATTTACAAGATTTTTGGGAGACCAGAATATCTAAGCAATTTGTATTGTACCATAAATTTGTTGGTCACAGTGTAATGCAATGTGATTCCAGAATGTTAACCTTAAATGCATTCAATAATATTTTATATTCTACAAAAGATTAAAACATAAACAAAGAAATATAAAATACTAAATAGTGATAATACATTGTTTAGTAAAATAAATAAAATGTATTTCTTGTACTTGAACCCCGAGCATTTTCTAATTTGTTGATTTTTTGCCAAGTTCATTGTTTGGCTCCTTTGCGCTTAACTTTTGTTTGGGCCAGCGGAATTCGTAGACGCCAACTTGAGTTGGCCTAACCGTTTGTTTGAGTTGGCCGTAGTGTGTGAGTTTTTTCTTCTCGAGCGTTTTTCCTTTTTTTTTATGAGCTGCCACGAGGATGCAGGACTTTGCTGGTCAACACTACACAAATTGTTGATGTGACCGGGTCCCGTGTCCCGAGTCCCGTGTCCTTTGTGTGTGTTTGTTGTTGTGCGTCATCATCTTCTCTGCTCCTAGTGGTTGTTTGTTGCTGGCTCGTTCATTGTGTTTGCACCATAAATCGCTTCCGTTTATGTTTTAGAGCCACACAATGGCATGGCCAAGTTGGTGGGCAGCGGCAGCGGGAGTGGAAGAAGGTGGTCAAAAGAGGAGCCATCGTCCTGATCACTAGCGTAAACAATAAAGTTTAAAACAACTAAGCAAGATACAAAATGTTCTACGGAATTTCATCTCGGACCGATGCAGTGAAAAAGTCACATCGCTCTTTCACGCACTTTTATTAATTTGTGGCTTACATTACTTAGCTATTTTATTTTATATCAAAAACAAACTATACATTCTTGAAGACACGAAACTTCCTGGGACGTGGCCATTTTGGCTCTTTAATAAGTTAGCTTATAACTATTATTACCCTCCACATTTTTGATTTTCAAAGGTTTTAATTCAAATGCAGTCCCAAATTGTCGCTGGTTATTTTCAGTGTGTCTCATTTCGCCTTTTGTCCTGGATCGCTATGTGTGTGCTTTATAGCCATGGCTCGCTTCACGCTCTTGACCATGTGACCAGCTAGCCGTGTCAGTCATTTTGAGCGCCGTTCCGCTTTTGTGCCCCCGGAGAAGAACAAATCTCATCTTTGTGTTTGCCCCATCTCAGTTCCATTCCCCCCTCCGCACCCCTCCTCCCCACGGAGCCCTCATTGTCCACGCCCTGGACCGGCATAAAATAAGTTAGTCCTGGGCAAACGTCCTGTCCCCGGACACGCAATGGCCCAGCTCATGTTGACTTTTCCTATTTTAAGTCCGTTTATTTCTTTTACACTTGCTCCATCTTTGCGCTCTCCTCTCCTCGCACCTCTGACCTTTGCCCCGCCGTTGTAGTTGGTGGCAAAGTTTTCCACTCGCCTGCCAAGTGCCAGGAAGCAGAGCAGCGGCAACAATGCCGTGAAAAACTGTGTTCTGTGTTCTGTGCTCTGTGTTCTGCATTCGCTTAGCGAAAACTTTTAATGATCCGAGGCCGTGGAGCTGGTTTTGATACCAACCGGATCAGGAATAGCATCTGCTTTATAAAGGGAACCAAGTGCCAGCGACTAATTAATCACATTTGGCAGTCCGACTATTGTTTCTGTCTTAGATGAACCTATTTCATTTAATCCAACAAGAGGGAACAAAGTATGGCTGAACATTTCTTTAAAGTGCCATTTCGAATAGCTATCTGAATTAGACCAAGTTTTTAGCCATGTGAAGCAGCTTATCCCTGGAACCAGCTTCCCATTACTTCGTTCATATCGCCTCTTATGGCGACGGTTTTTAATGTCCTTTTGGGGCTAGGATCGTAAGCCACTTCTATCTGCGCCGTGTTGTCGAACATAATCGAACTAATCAATTTGCGTAAATAAACTGCTCGGGGTTTATTATCGACAAGGTGCCACGTGCCGCACTCGATGGCGTCCCCGTGCAACATAAATCTTTATTTACAAAAGTGTAAACAAAAATTACTCACTCACGCGCATTCACAAGGGGAAAGCGCACAGCATGGGAAAGCGGAAAAGTGGGAAAATGCACAGAGAGGAAGTGTGTAAAAGGCTGAAATGCGAAAAATCAACGACTTCGACGCAGGGATAACAATGGGGGCTAACCCCTCCCCCTCGAACTCTAACCCCCATCGGATGCGAGTGGGTGTGCGAATTAGCATGTGAGCCGCTACAAAGGCCACGCCCACTCGAGCGACCGCCCGCCCCCTTGGCGCCTGCTAATGGCGCTCCCGTGAGTCTGGCGCTCCCGCTGAAAAGTCAACGATTGCCGCGCTGCGGAAATTAACGGAAAATCAGCAGCGGCGCACAAAGCGAACGGAATGTGGGCGACAGAAACAGTAGAGCCTCGCTAAGGAAAACGTCAGCAATTGATTCTTAAACATGTACATCTTCACCAATACTGGAAGTATGTGTCATACCCTGTTTCTTATAGAGTTTTGTTAGTAGCACTGGGACTAACTAGTCTAAATGCTCGAAAGATGTTGCTTTTGATAGAATTCAAATAATTGAGGCAATAAATATCTTAAATAAATAATAATAAATAAAATAAATAACGTCAAAGGATACGCCTAGCAATTGTTTCTTAAACATTTACATCTTCACCAATACTGGAAGTATGTGTCATAGACTCTTTCTTATAGAGTTTTATTAGTAGCTCCAGAAGTAACTAGTCAAAAAGATCCTAAATATACAAAGGGAAGTTTTTTCTTAGGCAGAGTGCAGATTTGAATTATAAATACATGAAATGTTGCTTTTGATAGAATTAGAACATTTAAACCAATAAAATACCTTTTTATGCTTTTTTTCTGCGTGGGTCCAAGTGCCATTCACAGGTGTTCCACTGTAGCTGACGTTAATAGCAACAAATGGCGAAGGATGCTTGATTTAATGTACAAAAGTTTTTGATGTTTCTCCGTAGGTCGATGATGGCGGCGACGCGGAGCGAAAGGACCTTCGCTCCTTTTGCCCTTTGGCCCCTATGTGTGTGTGTGAATGTGTTGG
Organism: Drosophila teissieri; assembly: GCF_016746235.2. Lineage (NCBI taxonomy): Eukaryota > Metazoa > Arthropoda > Insecta > Diptera > Drosophilidae > Drosophila > Drosophila teissieri. The sequence continues at coordinate 18,394,673 of NC_053030.1, forward strand.
TTAGCAGCTCAGCAGTCTGCTTACTTCAAATTGTAATTATGCCGTCCTTTCGCCAAAGGTTGGGTGTCAGTATCAGTCGCCTGATACTAGAACACTGGGGGTCCTGCGCGCAGGACTCAGTGGAGCAGAATGCAGCAAATCACGGCAGCTCCGGAGCCTCTGTGTTTCGCATAAAATGTATACAAATTATGCGTATTTATCGGGCAAATTCAATGAACTGTAAATGGTGTGGAAGTTGTTCGGCGCCCGGGTGTGTGTGTGTGTGTGTGTGTCGGCCAAGGTGTTTGGTGTGCCATTGTTGTTACGCGGTTGTCTCTCACAACATTAAGACCCGTGGAATGGGTCCTGAGAAAGCGCACAGGTGTGTGTGAAAGTTGTGAAAGGGGGGCTGAAATGGGTTGGCTTGGGATTGGGTTTTTTGGGGTAGGCGTTGTGAATCGAGTGCACACAAGCATTCTCGATAGGACTTGGGTTGGGGGTGCTGAGACAATTTGTTGCCGTTTAATTCCATAACATAATGTAGCCCTTTGGGCATTCGGTTGGTTTTCCGATTCGGTCATTCCACAATTAATAATTACTAATCGCTTTGGCAAGCAACTAGCATGGAAACGTGAAATCACGCTCTATATTGGTACTGATTTATTTTGGTATACCATTTAGTCATTTACCATAAACCACCACCCCGAAGCAGTTAGCAGAGCCGAGTTCATTGACAACCTTGAGCCTTGACCCCTGACCCCTGACCCATTGACAGGTGGCAGGCGCATAAGTATTTTATTGGGGAAAATGGGTAAAAGTTTTATGGCCAACACATCGACCCACTGCCGCGTGCCGGTTATTAGTTAATAACTATTTGGCCTTTTGTTTATTTATAATGTCTTAATTGTCGGAACGTGGGCCCAATCCATCCAGGCATGGCAATTTAATGGTCGTCGCACAATTATTTTCCAATTCACAGCCCAATCGGGCAAGGGGATCCGGATCCGGAGCTGGATCCGTTGGATACGTTCGTCCAATTTAAATCCCCAGTCTCCCAGTTACTGGCCTCTCTTCCCAGCTGTCAGGTTAATTTGCTTGCCGCACAGCAGGTGTTGAGTTTGGCTAATTAATAGGCTGCCCGAGACTGCCTGGCTGGCCCACAGATTTTTAACGACAGGTTTCCAGGGGGGATCGGGATCGGGAGCAGGAAACAGGGAGCAGGGAGCTGGGAGCTGGGGATCCGGGAACGGGTAACGGGTCACGTCCTGGACCGTAAACGCATCCACATCCGCATGGCAAACTATGCGGGCGACAGCTGCCGCTGCACCGGAAATAAATTCGAAATAGGTAGTTTCCACATCAAATTAACATCTCAATCTAAATGTTACCTTTTCCTTACCCTTCTGAAGACGTTTTAGTGTAGCTTTCACTATGAGAAAGACCAATAGATACTTCAAGTTCCCCTTTCTTTCAGTGTGCTGCTCCTTTTTTATGGCTTTGCGTGCCTGGCATCGTTTTGTTTGGGGTCCGCGTTCCCCAGTTATTACTAATTTTTAATTTATGTGCATTTAATTGAAATTCGGCAGAGGCCAGCACTCAGCGACTCTTCCTCTGAATCTGGCTGCTACTCTGACTCTGCCTCTGACTCTGACTTTGACTTTGACTTTGGCGCTGCCCCTGCTGTGGACTGCGGACTGTGACTCTGACCCACTTGCCAGACAAACACGCATCGCATAGCATCGCATTGCATCGGAGGCGGAGGCCTGGCCAAAATCGCGCCTCGAACATGGCCAACAAGTTGCAAACAAGTCGTCGCCAAAATCGCAAGCAACATAAATTTTCGCACATTTTCGGCCAGCGTTCGACGGCCACATGCAACCAGAAATCAACCAGCAGGCCAGAAAAAAACAGAAAAACCGATGAAAAAAAAGGACAGAAAGAGTTGAAAAGGGGAAAGAGTTATATGGCTGCACATTTCTGCTGCCTGCTGGCCGCAAATATATTACGTTAATTAAAATAATTCTTAATTAATCAGAGGCAAAGATGCGGGCAGTGCCACGATGGCCACAGAAGATGACCGAGCCAAGTTCACCGATGGGGCAAGAACCCTTTTGATGTCACTCTTCTTCTGCCTCAGCTGCAGCCAGTTTTGTCTAGTAATGCATGGCGCATCAATTATGGAAGACTGCCCCCATCCCCAATAATATTCCCCCCAACCTCCCCAGTTTTCCACAGCCCACTGGAGACGCGCCCACTTGGCGAGTTTCTCACGGGACTCGCTTAAAAATGTATTTAATATGCTCTTTAGTTGAAGTGAAGGAGCTACGCTTTCATCAGCCACCGTGGAATGAAAGGTGTGGCATACGTTATAAACCTTAGATGGAAAATCAGGATTGATGGAGTTAAATAGTGTTGTAAGAAGTACTCACCATGTCCATAGTTAGTTTTCTAAAACTATTTTCTAATAGAAGTTCTCTCTCCAAGACGTTGTGCCCACTGTACCTCCAGCGAGCGACCAAGCTGCACTTGTCCTCCATTCGCTGCAACTCATTACATTATTTTCGTGTGTTTATTGTTTCTTTGCAGTCTCTTGCCGCCAAAGCAGCAGCTCCACTGGCGCCCTATTGTTCCCTGTGGTCCCCCCAGTCCGTCTGTGCCCCCTTGCCTGTTGGCTCGATGCAGGATTCCCGCCTCCTGGCCAGCAGTTTATTATGCAGCAACGCACCCCCAAAGCGGTTTGGATCGGTCGCTTGGTCGGTTGGTCGGCTGGCAAACAGACAGCGCCTGACAATGAGTTTTTAGTTTGTGCAGCGTTCATTTCGCCGCTTATCTGCGCTCTGGCAATGTTTGCTGTCATTGCAAATTTCCGAGTTTGACAGCTTACAAGCAGCCAGCTCCCCAGCTCCCCCTCCCCCCTTCACCGCTTCCCCGCCCGCCCGACGTCTATGGCATCCTCCGTTCGCCGACCGCAGGCTCAGTGTCCGTCGGCTGTTGGCTCGCCCGCCGGACTCTGCGGCGCTGCTTGACGCACAGCGTCTTCGTTTAAGTGGCGCTATGCGTCGGACGTCTCATCGACCTGGTACACGGAGAGAAAAAATCCCTAGTTCTGCACTTAGAAAGCGCCAAATGGAGCAAGCAGCATGTAAAGCCATTTGAAATTGCGATGGGTTATATTTGCAGTGCATCCACTCCTCGCTCTCATTCGCATTCTCATCGTCGGCGGTTATTAGTTGGCCACTGCGTCGAGTGGATGTGAGTGTGGATGTGGATCTGGATCTGGATGTGGATGTGGATTGGATGTGGATGTGGATCCGTCGTAGATACGTGGATATGTGGTCTTAATGATGTCAGACCGACGGGGTGAACGGTACAGTGAACAATGCCAAACAGCAACGGACCTGATTAGCCATGTTGGCCCCTTTGGGTCTTGGGGACTCGCACTGGGCACTGTGTCTTGGCACCGCATCTCGTATATTGTTTGAAGATACACGTAATTAATGTGGACTTAGCAGTTTGGCACTCGGATAACAAAAGATATTGGCCAGACGGCACGGGTGCTGTTGCGGGAGGATGCCATGTCGGCAACGGGTAATGGGTAATGAGTTCAATATCTTGGCACTGAGTTCCACCCGTGGCTCTTTCAAATTCAAGTTCTGCCATATAGTTTTCCATCCTTAGATTTATTTTATTTATTTTACTTAAGATCCTCAAGATATATCATTTATAATATAGTGATTATCATCGTTATTTGTATCAACAGATAGCTTTCATAAATCCATCTGCCTTTCGAACAAATGTAGATGTTTATTTTACCATTGCTAGGTATGGGACAATTTTCCTTTTTCTAACAGCCTTCAAAACTTTGTGCTAATAGTAATGACCATGCAATTCTGCCGATACTCTTGAAATTTCCCCGGTTAAGGAGTAATCATATTAGCAGCCAGCCTGGCTGCCCCCGAAACCCAAATCCTCGCCCATTTCGCCCCTTTTAATATATACGTCGATGCCAATTTAGCTATTACATAAGTGAGTCAGCTGAAAAGGAAACCAGCTCCAACTCGACTACGAAATGATGATGGAACGCAAGTACAAGTTGGTTAGACGTCTCAAGCTGTGTTGTCAGAAAGTCGGGAAATCGAGAAGCGCACGGAAGGGGCAGAGTCATCATTACGTTGATTTGCGGTTCAAAAATGCATGCACTTATTTGCTACTGTTCATGATTGTAGCTGATTTTCCTCCAGCCGAATCGGGATTGGTTCGGTCAATTCCCTCAGGACTGGCACATTGACTGACTGACTGGCTGACTGAATGACTGAGTGACTGGTCCTTGACTTGGTGACCCAGTTGGCCTTTGTTTTAGCCACGCCAATAATGTTTGCCCGCAAGATATTTATTTGCCTTGCTTTTCCATTTGGAATTTCCAATTTTTCTGCTGCTTCGTCTGCCATTTATTGCTCTTGAGATGTTTTCACTTGGGAGCTGGATGACGACGGGTTCTCCAAAGGTCATCCGTTGCAGCAACGCAGCAACACAGCAAGGCAGCAACAGTTCCGACTTCATCCATCCTTTGCCAGTCATCGAGATCCCCTCCACCAACTTTCACATTAGTTTGTGTGGGTCGACGTGCTCTATCGTTCATCGTTTATATTATCGGCTCGGCATCTGCATCATCAGCATCATCATCATCATCATCATAGTCGTCATCTAGCCCGTCATCGCTTTTGGGCCATGGCGCTGTGTTGGCCTTATCCGCTTGGCCCAATCGCCTCGCCCTCTCGCCTGGCCAATTCCTTTGATTACCGCACCCTTTTCGGTCTTTGTTTGGTCTTAGGTCATCATAAATTGTTTGCTTTCAAGTCAATTATTGATGTAGGATTTGCAGCCGTGATTAAGCTGCCTCTTCCTTATTGGCTAAGTGGGTCAGTGGAGTGCGGAGTGTGGCCATTGGCCCGTTTGGGCCATTGTTTTAGGCCTTCGTCTTCGTCTTCGTTACGGCGAAAGTTCAATGCCAACGCCAAAGGCGACTGCACGCCAAGTGCATTAGCTGCCCCCATAAACATTGATAAGCCAGCGATAAGGAGGCAGATACCCACTCTTAGACCCAGACCCATTTCGATCCCATTACGATCCGCATTCTCGTTCCCCGGCAAATTGTAGCACTCATAATTTGTTTTTGATTGCCTGGCACTTTGGCCGCCTCCTCGGACCTAAGCAAACCGAAATATAAATCCAAACAAGTGCTCTCTGAGCCGTCTAGGGGACACTCGAAGCGCCGGGGCAAACAAAACAGGACCGGGCACAAGGGTTTTGGAATGGGCAATGGGACAGGGAATCAAGGGACAGGGAATCCGGGACCGAAGTCCAGACCGTCAGACCCTCAGAACTCAGACCATCTTTTCCTGTTTTGTCGGCATCTTTTGCTCCACACTGGCGCTTCCGTCGCTGCAACGAGAGATGCAAATGGTAATGTCTGGCCAAATACGCTTAGAGAAAAAACAAGTACCAAGCATGAATATCTATGTTCATCCATGCTCACAATAATTTCAAAAGTGCAAGTAAATGCTTATAAGCGATTATTAAATATTTACTTATTGCTTTTGGCATTTTCTAAAATGGGAGAAATAGAAAAAGTTTTGATATTTGTAATATTTGTTTACAAAACGTTGCGGCTTCAATTCCCTTTTTTTTGCTGCGTGTATAATAGAGTGGAATGGTTGGAGTATGCTCAAAAGTCTTTTGACAATATTTGCGCGCCCTGACAATAAAACGCAAAGTGAAGTCTGGAGCTGCAGCTCCTCCATCTGCATCGGGGATGGATTTTAGTATCTCCGTGTTCCAGTATTTGTGTATCTGTGCGGCGGGTCATTTAAATTTCATGGTAAATCAAAAACGCTTGTGTTTATTATTTGTTTTGTGTGCTGTGCCGCTGAGCCGAGGACTCCGCGGTTCGCAGTTCGCGGTTCGCTTTTCCTGTTTGTCTTTGGGTTCCAGTTCATTTCAGCCGAGCGGCGCTTGTGTGCCAGTCGATGTCTCTTCTTTTGTTAGCCATGAAGGCGCCCTTTCCCATCCTTCGGTCCTCATCCCTCATCCCGTAGCCCCCTGCCCCTGCCCCTGCCCCTCCCACTCAACGATGGCCGGCGGCATCCTTTGTGGCCTACACAGGATGTCGATTACATTTGTTTACTGCACTCGGCGCACTATAATTTCCCCCTCGTTTAATGAACAGGTGCCCGTGTGGTTGTCTCCTCTGCTGCAACTGCAACTGCATCCCTACTCCCTACTCCCTACTTCATTTGCCCAGAGCAGTGTGCACTGGAATCCGGAGACATCGGAGACAAACATGGCCATCCCATTGCCGCACAAATGGCATTTAATCGCAAAAGCGCATCGCCAGATTTACGCTCAAGACAAGATCAAAGCGTCAACTTAGCATTCAGCAGCCCACCAATCAGATGAACTGCGAAATCCACTCGAGATGCAAGTGGCTATCTGGACTGCTTCTCTGGAGTCCGCAACCCTTAGGTAGAGAACTGCAGTTAATGCCACGCGATTTGCATTTTATTAGATATGGCAGTGATTTACAGACATTCGAGGATAATTATAAATTTACATTTAATTTAACAACGACGTGTTGTGTTTGTTCTTATGCCTTCTTACTTTGTCTCGAACTTATTCCCTTAACGCAGATGTAAATTACCGCAACAATGTTGCAGCTGATATTTGGCCAAGTTAAGACGCAAGGTATGCATGTCGGTAAGCACTCTCAGTCTGCAGATAAAAAAGCGATAACATTTTAATGACTAGGACTCGGATCGCAGGGATCGTGGGTGTCGGTGGAGTGGAATTTCAGGCATTACTCAATCAGCGGGCCATAAATGCAAGCTGATTAATGCAGCTGCCTGTCCGACGACAAGTGCAACATTTCCGGTGACAATGATGGGGACTTATTATACGCTGCGAAAATTTCTATACTCTTAGAATGGATATCCTTCCATCTTAAGCAAACTGTTGCAAATACAATTTAAATTTGTTCCTCGGGCTGACGGCAATTTTTTTACGTGCAGCTTGGATTGGGGATGGTGCTGAAGTTGTCGGCAATGTAGAGGACGTCATGCAGTCTGCGGATCACGGAGTAGCAATCAAACGGAGGCCACATTTGGGGTCCATGACAACGGCAAGTGTCAAAACGCAGGTTGCACTCATTTAAATTGGCATGATTTACGTTTGCCCCAACCAGCAGCCTCGCCTGTCATCCATGTGGCTGCCGCTGTGGCAATATGGCAAATTCCAACAGCACTTAACAAGCGGCAGCCGAAGGAAATGACAAACAGCGGAGACAAGACGCTGACATGGCCAAAGGGACTCATCCGGGAAGGGGTAAAGGGGGCAGCTGTAAGCTGTAAACTGAGAGCTGGGCAATACCATCCGATCCGATACGATCCGATCCGGATTCCAGAGTGGGCATCAAGTCGCAGCAAGTCGGGTGGGGGGCCAGAGGGTCGCCAGTCGCCAGTCGCCTCATGTTGTCCATGTTCATCGCCCAGTCACCTCCGTCTGCTCGGCCATTTGGTGTGCATGCAAAGTGTTGAATAATTTGTTGCGAAATTTTTCTAGATGCGCAATGTCGGCTTGCCATGTTCCCTTGCACCCAGCAAAGTCGTCGATTTGGCTTTAAATGTATATCAAAAATGTATACGAAAAAAAATGTATCAAAAGCAAGATTCTATATATTTATTAAATAAATCCAAATGTTTTTATTTCTGTGCTCATTCCAATGTGTTCAATATCAAACCTTAATGAAACCTAGCAGTCGGAAAAGTGCAGAGTTAGTTATCAGAAAGAAAAGCTCGAAAATCCATTTTGTTCGCCCTTCAAGTCACGCCAAATTCATATCAAAAAAGGCAGTTTGTTTTATCAATCTAAAGACAAATTTATATAGCTTTTAAAATGGTTTCGATAAGGACACAGACAATTTTACAAATTAAATTAAATAGCATTGGAGTGTTTCAGTCATGATCAGTTGATCTTTTCAATCGTAATGCATATATCACTGATAAATATAATGTATACAATAAGGCAACTACAAGAAATCGAGATTAATTAGTTACACTTTCTATTTTTAAAGTAGAGTGGCTCACCTGGCCACACTACACCGAACAAAAAGTATATGAGATCCCATTCCTTGGCCAACTGGAGCACAGTTACGATAAAAGTTAGAACAGCTCCAGGAAGCAATATAGCCATCCAAGCATACAGAAGAAAGAGGTTTTTCTAAAAATCAAAAACGAACGAAATAAAATATTTAAGATACGTATCTTGCACGCACCAAGATTACTCCAAGCAATAAAAATATTGCAGCTAAAATTAGAAAGCTATATCCACCAAGAAGTATTTTGAGGTATAATTCAAGTGTTTTCTCTGTGGAAAACATATAGATTAGAGTTCATCCTTTTAAATTCATGTATTGAAAACTATATTTACCGATAGACATGATTGTAATTATAACGGCATTGCCTATTATTATGCCGAAGGCGTCAAGACCGAGTTCAAAACGATTTCTCAAACACATTTTGCTTTTTTATCACCTTAGAATCAAATAAATATTGAACGAAATTTTTCGTTAGACTCAACAGAAAACTAAAGAAAAGCACGATTCGTTAAAATTTTGAAACAAGAAACAATATATATATTTTTTTAAAGTCTTTTTTATTTCTTTTCTCTCGAAAAACCGCGCAGACTTAAATTATCAGAAAGAAAAGCGCGAAAATTCCTTTGTGGGACTGTTTTTATTTTCGTCTGCAGTCGGGACCGTCTATATTTATTTCCTTTGCCGTTTTTTAAGGCCGCCCAGTTGGCTTTGTGCGAAGCCTGCCGCCAGATTAAGCCCTCAGCCCAGCGATTTGGGCATGGAAATCAAAAGTCGCCGTTAAAGTGTCTAGGAAATTGTGCATGCATTAAATAAATGAAACTCCCTTCATCCCGAAGGACGGCCAGAGTGACCAAGGGTCGACCGGCAACAACCTCGGGTCCATGTGCAAATTAAAATGGGAATAAGGGGAGACTTGCAGTTGGGGGTTGAGCATAAAAAATTAAAACAGACTGGCTGGAATAACTTTGGGGAGAGGGTAAGCGATGCTGAAGCAAGAAGTGCAATCAAAGGTAAACATTTAAAATTAGTGCAATACACATATCAAACTATACGTGTATTATTATTATTAGGAATTGGTATTGTGGACATGGAAATGTTAATTCACATGATATATTTGGTGCCTCTAGCTAGATATGCAGCGCATCGTTTATCATTTAGCTGAATTCAAGAATATTGAAATGTGAACCATTTCCCAACCCCATCTTATACGTCATTTGCCTGGCCGATTATAAAGTTCGGCTGGAGATCCAAACTAGCGCCAAAACTATGGAAAAGCCAAAAGGAACGTCGATGAGCTCCGCACGTAATTCCATCTGGGCAGCTCAGTAAACTGAGAGCTGGGCAATACCATCCGATCCGATACGATCCGATCCGGATTCCAGAGTGGGCATCAAGTCGCAGCAAGTCGGGTGGGGGGCCAGAGGGTCGCCAGTCGCCAGTCGCCTCATGTTGTCCATGTTCATCGCCCAGTCACCTCCGTCTGCTCGGCCATTTGGTGTGCATGCAAAGTGTTGAATAATTTGTTGCGAAATATTTCTAGATGCGCAATATCGGCTTGCCATGTTCACTGGCACCCAGCAAAGTCGTCGATTTGGCTTTAAATGTATATCAAAAATGTATACAAAAAAAAATGTATCAAAAGCAAGATTCTATATATTTATTAAATAAATCCAAATGTTTTTATTTCTGTGCTCATTCCAATGGGTTCAATATCAAACCTTAATGAAACCTAGCAGTCGGAAAAGTGCAGAGTTAGTTATCAGAAAGAAAAGCTCGAAAATCCATTTTGTTCGCCCTTCAAGTCACGCCAAATTCATATCAAAAAAGGCAGTTTGTTTTATCAATCCAAAGACAAATTTATATAGCTTTTAAAATGGTTTCGAAAAGGACACAGACAATTTTACAAATTAAATTAAATAGCATTGGAGTGTTTCAGTCATGATCAGCTGATCTTTTCAATCGTAATGCATATTTCACTGAATAGCATAATATATACAACCAGAGAACTACAAGAAATCGAGATTAATTAGTTACACTTTCTATTTTTAAAGTAGAGTGGCTCACATGGATACACTACACCCACAATAAAGTATATGCGATCCCATTCCTTGGCCATCTGGATCACAGTTACGATAAAAATTAGAACAGCTCCAGGAAGCAATATAGCCATCCAAGCATACAGAAGAAAGAGGTTTTTCTAAAAATCAAAAACGAACGAAATTAAATATTTAAAATACGTATCTTGCACGCACCAAGATTACTCCAAGCAATAAAATTATTGCAGCTAAAATTAGAAAGCTAAATCCACCAAGAAGCATTTTGTGGTATAATTCAAGTGTTTTCTCTGTGGAAAACATATAGATTAGAGTTCATCCTTTTAAATTCATGTATTGAAAACTATATTTACCGAGAGACACGATTGTAATTATAACGGCATTGATTATTATTATGCCGAAGGCGTCAAGACCGAGTTCTAAACGAAGTCTCAAACACATTTTGCTTTTTTATCACCTTAGAATCAAATAAGTATTGAACGAAATTTTTCGTTAGACTCAACAGAAAACTAAAGAAAAGCACGATTCGTTAAAATTTTGAAACAAGGAACTATATATATATTTTTTTAAAGTCTTTTTTATTTCTTTTCTCTCGAAAAACCGCGCAGACTTAAATTATCAGAAAGAAAAGCGCGAAAATTCCTTTGTGGGACTGTTTTTATTTTCGTCTGCAGTCGGGACCGTCTATATTTATTTCCTTTGCCGTTTTTTAAGGCCGCCCAGTTGGCTTTGTGCGAAGCCTGCCGCCAGATTAAGCCCTCAGCCCAGCGATTTGGGCATGGAAATCAAAAGTCGCCGTTAAAGTGTCTAGGAAATTGTGCATGCATTAAATAAATGAAACTCCCTTCATCCCGAAGGACGGAAAGAGTGACCAAGTGTCGACCAGCAACAACCTCGGGTTCATGTTGAGCATAAAAAATTAAAACAGACTGGCTGGAATAACTTGTTCCCTGGCACCCAGCAAAGTCGTCGATTGGGCTTTAAATGTATATCAAAAATGTATACAACTTTTCTTTTTCTTTAGTGTACTTAAAGCTTTCTGTAAATTTGGTGCGTTTCATAAATTTCTAATATTCAGCAGCTTCTTTAATACTATGTACTTAGATTTTCCTATATGCGTACCAAGTATTTTTGTCGGGTGCCCCGCGGCTTCGATGGGTTCTGGCACAAGGCTTTGCTGCAGGACCGGCTTGTTAGTGTGCAACATGCTGTTGCAACGCCGGCGAGTGCAACTGCAACTGTTGCGTTGCTGCGTAATTAAGTGGGCGACAGTCTGGTAAATGCAAATTTCTTGGCCTTGTCGCGCTGCTCGCCGCAGGACATGGCCAAATGCAGATACTGCCGACCGATATGGCCGATAAGCTCCAGTGTGATGGCGCTGTTAGCGGGCTTCTGTTGCCGTTGCTGTTGCTGTTGGTGTTCTGCATCAGCTTGTAGACGGCGATAAGCGCTCGCCTATGATCTATGATCCTGACCTTGGCTGGCAGATCAGAATGCGCATACGCAATGTTGCACATTCTTAATTAAAATGTCAAAACTGGTTTAATGGCGTTAATGAACGAACAGCACTCAGTTCGTTAGTCGGGCGAACAGGTCGCTTGGGGTTTGACAATATTGTTCCTTGGATTCCTTGGATTCCTACGCTTCGATGCTCAAGGCCTGCGGATCGCTTTCTGGCTTTTGATCTGCCTGGCGATCTGGACTTTGATTTATCGCTAGGCTTGCTGCGTTTATATACAAAAGCTGCCGCCGCCGGAAAATGGAAAGTTTTTCCGCTGTCTTGACAGTTTGCGTAGTGACGGTTGATTTATAGAAATCAGAGCCTGGTCCCGCAGCCATTGTTAAGTTCGTTATCGTGTCTGCAAAACTGTTAGCTGAGCTATGCCAAACTGATCATGGATATTACATAACCAAGCGCTAGCTGATTCATTATCGATCTGAGATTTATATTTATTCGCTTTTGATTAGGAAACATTAAAGATTTGTAATTATGTTTATTTTCCACCCAACTCCACTCGTTTATTAGTTTTAAATGTGAACTCGACAGTGAAGGACCAATGCTACAGCCCGTCCAATTCATTGCGTTTCCTTCTATTCAATGCAGGCGCCTCTGCAGCACAGATACACTGGCAAAAACTCTCAGATGGCTCCAAGTGCATTTCGTAACTTTTAGTACATGCTAGAAAAAATAGCCAATTGTAGACCTCTTTGAATATCCGCACAAGTTATTCCAATTTATGAATTAAAATTCTGCATGCTACATGACAGATGCAAAACGGTTTTCACAGTGCACCGAGCCCAAAAGCCCGACTCTTGGGGGTTCCCTTGTCTGCAAAGTTGTGTGATTTATTTGGGCGGCTCGGGTGTTTTTCGCTCTTTGTGCGCTGCGCTTTTTATTATGGCACAGTTTTTATTATTTTTATTGGTGCGCACTCGAGTGGATTTCGCCGGAGTGCTGGAGTGGAGCTGGAGGAGTTGCAGGCCCATGAAGCACCACCCGCACCACCCGCACCACCCGCACCACGCGCACCACCCGCACCACTTTCCTGAGGCTGTAAACAGAACTGCATTGGGTATATGGATATGCATATCCAGGCAGGCACACACGAATATGTGCATTTATTATTTTACTTGGCTTGCTCGCATTTTGCAACAACGATCTGTAGACACAATAAATTACCAATTATATTTTCATTTCATATTTCTGTCATTGATTTCGCTTCCAGACTGAGGCTCCATGCCTCAATGAAAGCCAACGGGGGATGTCTGCCCCGCCCTTCAAGTCAGGCGAAATTCATATCCAATGTAAAAGGCCGTTTGTTTTATCAATCAAAAGACAAAGTTGTATAGCTTTTAAAATGGTTTCGGAAAGGACACAGACCATTTTACAAATTAAATTAATATACATTGGAATATTTCAGTCGAAGGCAGTGCACACTGAAATGGTCCTCTAATGCACTTTTTGTTTCTTTTTCTTCGTTTTCAATTTCAATACATATCCCACTGATAGGGCAACCAAGTCCCTTTGCTTGCCCTGTATATCACGCGAAATTTATATCCAATGCAAAAGGCAGTTTGTTTTAACAATTAGCCTTTACAATTTGTATAGCGTTGAAAGTGGTTTCGAAAAGGACACAGACAATTATATAAATTATTTTAATATACATTGGGATATTTCAGTTAAAAGCACCACAGAATATATATACCGACACGGTCTTCCATTGCATTTCTTGATCTTTTCAATTCCAATGCATATAACACTGTTAAGGAAACCAAATACAAACAGAAACCTAAAACAAATTGATATTAAGTAGTTACAGTTTCTATTTTCAAAGTCGATTTTCTCACATGGACTAATTACTAAACCGATAATCGTGTATACTCTAGCCCGCTCTGTGAAGAACTCCCATTCTTTGCACAACTTGATAATATATGCGGTAGTAATTAATATAACTAGCGGAATCATTATAGCCACCCAAGTCCACACAAGAAAGCGGTTTTCCTAAAATTAAAAAAGGGTCCAAATAAAATGTCTATACACGTATCTTCTATATACCAAGATTGCACCAAGCAGAAGGAATAGTGCAGCAAAAATTGCAAAACTGCCTCCCCCAATGGCGATTTTGTGGTATACGTTAAAGGTTTCACCTGTGCAAAAAGATAAACCTTAGAGTTAAACTTTTCTTGAAATGTATGTATTCTAGAGTAGACTTACGGGTAGACACATATATAATAATAACGACACTTAGTGTTATTACGGCGATGGCCGAAATGCCGAATTCTAATCGAGCGGTAAGTTTTCGAGAAGAAAAGTTGCACATTTTGCTATTTTTATCAGTTTAGAATCAAATAAGTATTGAACGAAATTTTTCGTTTAACCTAACAGAAAACTCAAGGAATTTATGATTCATAAAAATATCGTAACTTATCAAAAGCAAGATTCTATATATTTATTAAATAAATCCAAATGTTTTTATTTCTGTGCTCATTCCAATGGGTTCAATATCAAACCTTAATGAAACCTAGCAGTCGGAAATGGGCAGAGTTAAGTTATCAGAAAGAAAAGCTCGAAAATCCATTTTGTTCGCCCTTCAAGTCACGCCAAATTCATATAAAAAAAGGCAGTTTGTTTTATCAATATAAAGACAAATTTATATAGCTTTTAAAATGGTTTCGATAAGGACACAGACAATTTTACAAATTAAATTAAATAGCATTGGAGTGTTTCAGTCATGATCAGTTGATCTTTTCAATCGTAATGCATATTTCACTGATAAGTATAATGTATACAATAAGCAAACTACAAGAAATCGAGATTGATTATTTACACTTTCTATTTTTAAAGTAGAGTGGCTCACCTGGACAAACTACACCCCAAAATAAGTATCTCCATTTCCATTCCTTGGCCAACTGGATCACAGTTACGGTAAAAATTAGAACAGCTCCAGGAAGAAATATAGCCATCCAAGCATACAGAAGAAGGAGGTGTTTCTAAAAATCAAAAACGAACGAAATTAAATATTTAAGATACGTATCTTGCACGCACCAAGATTACTCCAAGCAATAAAAATATTGCAGCTAAAATTAGAAAGCTAAATCCACCAAGAGTCATTTTGTGGTATAATTCAAGTGTTTCCTCTGTGGAAAACATATAGATTAGAGTTCATCCTTTTAAATTCATGTATTGAAAACTATATTTACCGAGAGACACGATTGTAATTATAATGGCACTGCCTATTATTATGATGATGGCGTCAAAACCGAGTAGTAAACGAGGTCTCACACACATTTTGCTTTTTTATCACCTTAGAATCAAATAAATATTGAACGAAATTTTTCGTTAGACTCAACAGAAAACTAAAGAAAAGCACGATTCGTTAAAATTTTGAAACAAGAAACTATATATATATTTTTTTAAAGTCTTTTTTATTTCTTTTCTCTCGAAAAACCGCGCAGACTTAAATTATCAGAAAGAAAAGCGCGAAAATTCCTTTGTGGGACTGTTTTTATTTTCGTCTGCAGTCGGGACCGTCTATATTTATTTCCTTTGCCGTTTTTTAAGGCCGCCCAGTTGGCTTTGTGCGAAGCCTGCCGCCAGATTAAGCCCTCAGCCAGCGATTGGGCATGGAAATCAAAAGTCGCCGTTAAAGTGTCTAGGAATTGTGCATGCATTAAATAAATGAAACTCCTTCATCCGAAGGACGGCAGAGTGACAAGGGTCGACGCAACCTTGCTCCATGTGCAAATTAAAATGGGACTTGAGCATAAAAAATTAAAACAGACTGGCTGGAATAACTTTGGGGATAGGGTAAGCGATGCTGAAGCAAGAAGTGCAATCAAACGTAAACATTTAAAATTAGTGCAATACATTTTACTGCAATATCAAACTATACGTGTATTATTATTATTAGGAATTGGTATTGTGGACATGGAAATGTTAATTCACATGATATATTTGGTGCCTCTAGCTAGATATGCAGCGCATCGTTTATCATTTTGCTGAATTCAAGAATATTGAAATGTGAACCATTTCCCAACCCCATCTTATACGTCATTTGCCTGGCCAATTATAAAGTTCGGCTGGAGATCCAAACTAGCGCCAAAACTATGGAAAAGCCAAAAGGAACGTCGATGAGCTCCGCACGTAATTCCATCTGGGCAGCTCAGTTTTTCTGGGCTCTTTTAGAGGGCGCACCTTGAAGGGGTGGCAGGTGGTATAATTATATTCTCCAATTTTCATGGGTCGAGGGGATTCGTGTGGCTCATTTTCTTTGCATATTCCAGCATAATTTGCTGTTCTTGTTTGTTCTGCCAGTTGTTGGCCTGGCGAACAAATTGGGAATTGAAAACTTCGAAAACTAACGGCAATTACAGAATTTTACAAAAACCCAAAACCAAAAACGAAACCAAACGAAACGAAACGAAAGGAAACGGGTACGAGCCCGAACCAGAAACCAAAACTTGGACTATTTGGCTGACTGTGCGTGTAATTATAATTTTCTTTAAGTCGGTTTGCGCAAACTTTCCTTTATGTCAAACTTTCGTCCTGCTGCTCTTTCCATCCTTGCGACCGCAAATAATTTTGTGGAAAACTTGCCGCTCTCCCCCCCCCACTGGCACTGAATTACTGAATTTTCCCGATTTTTCCATGTTGTTGGTAATTATGCTCTTTGTGCGACGCAAGCAAACTTTCGCGTACATCGTCTGAGTGTATTAGTTGTAATGTGCTTCGGTTAGCCCAAGGAGCAGCGCCAAGTTGCCAAACTTACGACAACAATAACAAGGAAAACAAGCTTCGACGGAGTCAGAGGAGTCCTCTGCCCCATGCCAGTTGTATTTGGGGAACTTACCTCTCGCTTTGGCCATATCCTTCGGCTAGACAATGTGTCTTATTAGAGGCGCTTGCCAGCGGTGAACTTTCCGCTGATTTTCATTCATCAAAAGTTTGGCATCAAATTTTCAGCTAATCACGTTGTCGCTGAATGGGATTGTAACTTTATAAACAGTTTTCCAACGTTTTCACCAGCCGGAACCATTCATTTCATTTAAATAGTAGGCGATGATAAACAGAATCCAAAAGCATGAAAACACTGTTAACTTTAGATATTTGTTTTACAATAATACATTTGCTTACCAATTAAAAACGTTAGGTGCAAAATGTGAGCGATTTTCTTAAATATTTCAAAAGAATTCCAATCCTTGAGCAGAGTGTTTATCTTCAACACAAATACGAAGGCACAGCATATGGGTATGACACAAATAGAGAGCAAAGCTAAATGTATGTACTCCTAGAAAAACTAGTTTACCGCAAATGTGTAACTGAAAACTATTAAGTTATTACCACATCCGACATAACTTTTATTGCAAAGGCAATGCCAATGAAAACAACAACCGGAGTAAGCAAAATAATATCGTATGTGCTGATCTTAAACACTGTAGAAATACTAAAAATTAAGAAACTTTTTTATTAAGTATGATTATTTTAATACCATGTCGCAGCAGTCCTATCAAAATGAATACGAAAGCAATACCTCCCAGAATCCATAAAATAGGCGATTTTCTTTTACACATTTTTCAAAATTTTAAGATTGTTTTTGTATACATTAAAATCCAAGGTGACTCTTGCTAGGATTACATAAAGTTAATTCTTAACCCTCTGCAACATATCTCTCGCATATTTTCACCTAATGAAATCCATCCATAATTCAGGCAAACAAATGAAAACTAATTTTTGTTGCCTGCCACTTAACACCAGCTCACGACTTGTCCATTTCGGCTAATGACCAGATATATTGCCATACTGAAATCGTTGCTGGGGGCTGTGATTTGGCTAACTGCCTCTGCATGATTCTCCCTTTGTGGCGTATGAAATGCCATTTATTGGGTTACTCAATCAAATATGTGATGCGGCAACTCAGGTTACCTATGTAACCATGTAGGGTGCAATATATTGCAGTTAATCAATAGCCTCATCCTTCTTAAACGAAGCTGATTTGTAATTATCATTTTGTTGGGAACATCTGCTTCTAAAGGGCATACGATGAATTGATATGTCAAAACCAACAATCGCAAGTAAATACTTTCATTTTGACTTTGTGAAAATATATATAATATATTTAAACCCCATCAGCCCAGCATTCCAGCATTCCACTATGCGATGCTAATTCGAATGCAGGCCCTCGAACATCCTTGAGAGTTATGCAAAGCAGGAGCTGCCGAATGCCAAATGTGTTTTCACTTTTGTTCGTTTATCAAACGGGTGTCGGACTGACTGGTTGGTTGGTTGGTTGGTTGGTTTGTTTGTAGTTTTGTCGGGTTTTGTTGGGTTTTGTTGGGTTTTGCTGGGTTTTGTGGGGCTTGTGGGGTTCGTTGGCAAGGCGCCATGGTTGGACTCCAACTGACTGGCTGCAATATGACCAACGGCAACAAATAGCTGACAGTAACAACGGCAAAGGCGCTGGATACAGCTGAAACCTGAAAAGGACCCGGGGCAAATTCACGACTCGCATATTGAAAACAAAACTGCAGTCTGAGCGCAGTGAAGACAGGCACACGTGATGGGGGATATTGTGTGATTGTGTTAACGGTGTGGCTACATGGATACATGGCTACATGGCTGCATGGGTGCATGGATGTGGAGCGGGTGCAGCTGCCCCAAACTCGGAGTGAAGCCAAGTGAAAATGAAAACAAAGTTTAACAAACCGAGGCTAACGAGCTACATTATTAAAACTTCAAAAATGCATAAATTTGCGGGAGACGAATGGAGCGAACTGCAAACTGCGGCATTATAATAATATAATGCATATCCCGGCCAGGCATTTGAAAGTTATTGACACCTCCTCCGATCTCCGATCTCCGCGCTCCCTACTCTCTACACCCATCACCCAACAGCCAACAGCCGGGAAAACTCGTGACGCGATCGGTTTTGTGGGCTCCTCCGAAGGAAGGTGTTGCAACACAGGCCAGGTTCCACCAGAGCTGCACGATCTGGGCACTGGCACCCGCTCCCCATTCCATTCCTTACCAATCCATTCCAATCCCAGCCCAACTCGAGTTCGCGACTCGGCTGCCAAGTGATTCTGCGCATATTAGTTGGCCATTAGGCGCACACCATTGTCAGCTGTGAACGAACGGCAGTCGCAGGCGCATTAAAATTCAGACGGTGTTAAATATTACAAGCGCCCCCTGTTGCAGGAAAGGGGAAAAGGTTTCGCGCTGATTTGCAGCTGCCACTCAAGAAAGGTGGTAGAAGGGGGTGGTGCAGCAGATCGCGTAGGAGCTTGTGAAATGTATTGGCGACGTGATATGTTAATCTTGCAGGCGAAAACGTGGAGCGATTCGGCTGCGGATGTTCGGCAGACAGAGAAACACTTGTCGCCAAGACAAGTGGCTTGAAGTGGAGAATCATCCTCTTCATGTAAATAAAATTTAATATAATATTTTTTGAGGTTTTAAGAAAAGTTTTCCATTATCTCAGAGGTTTGCTTTCATTACATTTTATCCGCATTAACGTTTGTAATAGCAAACGTCCAACTGAAAACTTTATTTAATACTTTTGTGGTAATCAACATTTATGCTAACCCTTGATGTTAATAAAAGTATCCTTGGCATTCTGAACCACCAAAACGGTGATCTTGGCATCTGGCGTAATGAGCACCTCGTGGAACTTGGTACGCACTCTCAATTGAGTTAAATTTTGAGCTGGCTCCATTTTGGAGAGGAATGCCTGGCACTTCTCCCGCAAATTGTCATACAGACAGGCGTACTGCAGGCCATCCTGGCGATCCATCGAGGTCTTGACCGGCACACCCGAGTGATTCATGATCAGTATGTCCTCCACGCCGGGTTTCGCCTCCACTTTGCGGAATACCTCCTCCACGTAGCTTTTGGTTCGCTTTGGCTGCGTGAAGTTTTGTTCTATCAGTTTTTAAATAAATACCAATGTAAAAACTTACATCTGTCTCTGCATCCTGCATTTTGACTTTGGTTTTGATTAAACGTTTTTCAAATTTACTTTAAATTAAATATTTTCCTCATCAATAACTGCTTGGCTTGCTTAAATTAGTGTTTGTGGGTATGACATTTGAGTATTGGAATACCTTGATTGTGCTCTTGTGTAAAGTAAATGTATTATAGTTAGCAGTAATTGCGCACCGTTATTAGAACGCAGGCTGCAGATTAATAAATTCCTTAGGTATCATCCCTTGACGTCATAATCACGGGCATTAGATGATTAGATGATTTAGTCGGATGCCAAGCAGGGCCAAATTAGGCGGGAGTTATTTGCCAAAGCGGGCCGTAAGTCAGCGGCCAACTCTAATCGGCTCCTAACTCAGCTGCCAAGCACCATGGACGGCCCACTTTCGAGGCCCACTGCTCGCTCCCAGAGCATAAAGTGCAATTATAGCGGTGCACCGAGGAGCAGCGAGGAGCACCGAGGAGCAGGGCCATGAAATACCAACACCCGACAGCTGTAAACAACAATTTGCCGGTCGCAAAAGCCATAAGCGCATCTCGCAGCTCGCATCTGAGACCAACTGCCAATAACTCGCCGTGCGAGAGCGCTTATAAAAAAGTTATTTAAAAGCCCAGCCAACTCGGCTGGAGTCCAAGAGCCAAACGCCAAACTCAAACTCAAACTCAGAGGCAAGCCAAAACCAATCCAAGCCCACAATGGCAAATGATGATGAGACGTCCAGTCGTTTCAGGTTAAACGCTAAGCGTTTCGGCAAACGGCAAACGCGAAAACGCGCAAAAAGTTAGACGCGACCAAGGAGTCGACTTCACTCAAGACTCCAGACTCAAGACGGATTGTGGATGGAAGAAGCTTGAATGAAAATACCTCGGAACAGGAGAAGCGAACGTAATGAGCAAATTTATGGCCAATTGATAATTTACAGGCACTCGGTATCATCAATAATGGAGCATACCGCTGCGGCTCTGGATTCGAAGATGAGGCATTGTTATTGGGAGCAATGTGGCGCAAATTGTGCTAAATGTTTCGGCAGACAGACCAGACCCTACGCACTCTCGCACATGAAATATATTTATGTGAGCATCTTAAATGCGGCCCTTGGCCATATTTTATACAATTCGACTGTCAAAGCCGAAGAACTGGGTCAGAGGTTCGTTGCGAGCTGGAAATCTCGCAGCGCTTTTGTTGTCTAGGCCTTCTTGCGCCGCAATTTAAGTCGCTAATTGAACGCTTTGTCTGACACATCGAATAAATCACACGATTGCCAGCTTGCACCTTGCAAGCCAGTCGCCATTCGCCATTCGCCAGTCCAGCGACGGAGGTCTGAACCTGAACCGAAAACCCAAACCCGAACTGCACGTCGCCATGTTTATGCCAATAATATGCCATAAAATATAGAAAGAAGCCGGCACAATGGAGCACAGTGCAGTGCACATGGGGTCCCAAAACGGCTGGCTGCCGAGGAGCGGCTTCCTCTGATAAACTTTATGACATCGAGAGGGAAGTGGAAGTGGAAGTGCAGCCACTTTGTCAGCGGGCATCCGCCAGTTCCTGCTCCCAGATCCCAGGTCCCAGGTCCCTGTTCCCTGGTCCGTGGTCCTCCGAGTCCGAGTCCGATACCAAGCCATTCCCTCTCCCCGTCCGCGGGCACGGCGCTAAAGTTTAAGCATTGACCGAACTTTACGCACAACTTGCACACATAATTTACGTCCCATCCTCCGCTCCTCTGCGTAATTATTGGCCAGGAGCCGGGCTCTGAATGTCGAAGAAGTTGGGGGGCATGGGCATGGGCATGGGTTATATGTGAGTGCATTAGAGGCGACCACAAATTGTTTGCTTTGCTTTGGTTTAGCGCAAATTGTAGTCATAACTTCTTCTCCGGCTGCCGTCAGTCGAAAAATCGGGCTTATGATGGCTCAAATGCACCTCGTTTGGCGGACGGAATGTAGGAAAGGTTAACTGGTCTCGAACTCCTCTCTATTACGACGTCATTCAAGTGATGGCTTCAAGTGATGGCTGCTCGCAAAAAACATAAGCTTAAGCTACTAGCGTTGGCTGTCCATTTATAGCTAAATATAGTTTTGGGTTTTAAAGTAATTACGAACTATTTACATTTGGTCAATAGCATTGCCACCTAAGCCAAGTGCAAGGCGTATCCATATCCATTAGGAAGACCTCGTTGGCGGACGAGTCTGTTTGAGAACGCAACTGCCGCAAATCCCACATCAATCAAATTGTCCGTTGCCCCAACAACGGTAACATATTAACAACTAATGTATCAACAAAAGCTTTGTGTGTGTGCTGCGGGTGCAGCAGAGGCAAATTAAGCCCGGCTTAAGTAACCACTAAGCACAATGGCGCACAGCACGTGGAAACTATATTGGCCATTAATCGCCCAAGTCAATCGCAGTAGGTCTGTGGATTTCCACCTTTAAAGTGAAAGCTGAGGAGATCGTAAACTAAAATTTAGATGTCATATATGTATGTCTATATGGAGCTGAGGAGATCGTAAAATACATATATGGGTTTGCTGCAATACTTTAAATGTTTCCTTTCTTCCAACGGACAATCATTTTGTTAAGTTCCAAGTTCCATGGTCGTTTCAACCAGTGTTTCTCTTTTATAGGGCCTGCAAATGCATTGCATGCAGCATATAATATCGTGCCACGCCCCCCACAGCACTCATACATGCTCAAAAGGACACCTGAGTCCTTGCTCGGGAATATAAGTTGTTATAGAACAGGGAGCGGGACTTGGCTTGGAGCTGGACAAACTTCCGAGCCACCAGGATGTGTCCTATGCTTTCTGCATTGATTTTGAATTTCCAAGGAAGTAGCGCGGAAACTTGTTAGTCGGCCTTCCGCCCATCCAGCCCCCCTTTCTACCCACTATCCCCATTGCCACCCATTCCCCACCCACATAATTCGCTTTGCATGCAGTTTGCAGAAAAGCAGGGGAGACACGAGCCTGGCCCGGGCTATTACGCTGGCAAATTGCAATGTAATTAGTTTTTACATTTCTATATAGTCGGCGAACGTATAATTGTGGAAAATGGCATTTCTAGTTAATTAATGGCCTCCTGCCCTCGCCCCCGCCTCCGCCCTCCCGGAGTCCCGGAGCTGTGCGAAAACTTTCTGCACATTTGTTGCCGCTTCTCGGCGTGTGCAGTCAACAAAAAAAAGTGCACCTGCCACGCCCCCACCCGCCCAGTGTCAACCATTGGCAACTTTGCTTGAATTGCTTGAAAAATTTAATTAAAACGCTGGCATTTCGGAACCCCCCAGTCGTAAAAATATCATTTCAACCCATGCACTCACTGAAATCAGGGGGAAATCCCGGTTGCTCCCCGAAGTGCAGCAAACTTCCACAGGTTGCGGATTAAATTACCAATATGTTTGATTAAAATTGGAAATTCAATGTGCGAAAATGCACACATTCTTTGTGCTAGCACTTAACTTATTTGAAAGCACTGGCATTTAATATGAACTTCATTAGTTAATGCTTACAAAACAGTAATTGTAGTATGCAGAAATAGTACTACTAATAAATTTTAATTTCTGTACAAAGAAACATTGCAAATATTAATATAAATTCTGTAGATTCCTTAATAGCTTTCAACCAAATATCCTATTCCAAAGGAGTTGGTTCGGAAAATACGAAGTTGCGCCTGGAGTTAACTGGTTTTAGCGGAATTGGCTCCGAGAAAAAGAATGTTCGCATTACTGGCTTCTCAAATGACCATTGCGATTTCTCCAGCTCCTTTTCTGAATTATTGACCATTTTCCGATATTTTCTGTACATTATTTCTTTCTGATTTAGAAAAGCGTACACACGACGGCGTTTCGACTCTGTAGACTCCGAATAAGTTGCAGTTTCTCCAGTTTTGTTGACTGCCGAAGAGATCATTCTGGTAAAGTTCAAATGCTGCGAATTGCGAATAATGTCCGCATTACCGCCAAAGGTAGTGGCTCCCTGGTAAAATGGCGAGCTTAACGTGGAACGTGGCCTAAACCCGGAGGATGTTGGGTGCAGTGACTCGTTGCTTGAGTCGCTGCTCTTTTCCTCCTGAGAAAAATCCAAATCTTTCGGCTTCATCCTGGCTCACTTTCGGAAGTAGAATAAAAATCACTACTGAACAAAGTTCCAAAAAAAATCGGAATCGTTTGGAATTGGAAATATTTAAACTTGCTACAACACAGTCGTGAACTTATGTGAAACAAAATTTTACTTATTCCCTTAGATTTCAAAGGCAACTAGGTGAGACACCAACACATGGCCAATTTCAGACTGCTAAGAAATGAAGCAAATTTTTTTTTTAAATATAAATATAAAACAACAAAAATGCATTCATTTGGCTAATATGGTTTCCAGTGTTGCACATAGGTAACTTGTGCTAAAAATTGAATTAATATTAAAAATAGAAACCAAAGTGTCTTCGCATTAAATGTCACTTCCACTAATAAACAGTCGCAAAATCATGAATATTGATAATGCATTTGATATAATTCGGTAAAAGGCGTAAATTGCATAATGTGTTTAACGTTTATACCTTTTTTTCAGTGTATATAATCTTCTTATTTTATAACTCATCCAAGAGTTGAGATGTGTTGCAATGCGAGCCGCCAAAACTGTTGCATCGTTATAGGATTCCTGGCAATTATTGTAGGGTTCGCCGATCTAGGATACCGAACCCATCTGATAGGTAAAAATGTCCCTCATGATGCATTTCTATATCTGGTGATCTTGTAGTCACATATGGCTGGAATCGTTGGCTATTGGTGTCTGCGATAGGCTGGATAGTCATTATCTTGGCAGCAGTTTTACTGCTCGTAGGCGCAATAAAGGCAAATAATTGTTTACAAAATTAATTACACATTTTATCTTTATTTATTTTAGCAAAACCCCACTCTTCTGGTGATTTGGATAATAGTCGTGCTGATTTGCGGAGTTATTCAGATTCTTGTAAGAATTGTATTATTCACGCCAGGCAAAAAAATGTATTCACAGGACGCGTACCATATTGTTGCTGGAGGCATTATAATAATTCTTATACGTAAGTTAACTTAAAATTGTATTTTTAACAGTATTATTGTGATGAAAATTACTCTGTTTCATCAGTATTGGTATTTTCTGCCGCTTACTATCCTTATGCATACAAACGAGAACTTGAAGAAGAGGAATACGAATAAATCAAATTTCGAAAATCAATATGTCTTTCCTTAAATCACTTATTATTATTATTAGTAATAAATGTTTTTTTGTTTATTGATAACTCTGTTGGTGTTTTATGGAGAATTCTACATCCAGAACTGTGAGATGTATCTATGGAAACCAAAGTGATTTGGAATTAAATGTCAAAATATTCAGTTTATACCAACATTTGCTTATATATATATATGCATACATATATATATATTTTTATTTTCATGGCAAAATTCATAATGGTGAATAATAAAAGTACTACATCGCTTGCGGTCGTTTTTGGATTTTTAAATTTTTAAATTTTGGCTATATTATCGATTGAACCAGTTAAGATGTGCTGCACTGCCAACCGCCAGTGTTGTGTCTTTATCGGAGTGCTGGCGATACTGATAGCTACTTTGTTTATAGGATACACTCTTTACCGGCTAGGTACAGTTGTGCTTACTAAAAATAATCTACTATAATTATGCACATAGGCACGACTGGTATAACCCATTGGGAGGAGGCGTCCATGATAGCCTGGACAATTATTATTTTGGCAGCGATACCTCTTATTTTAGGCGCATTAAAAGCAAGTAAACGTGAAGGAATATGTATCTATTATAACCATTGTCCTGTTGTAGGAAATTCGCTATCTTGTAGTGATTTGGATCGTAGTCACACTTATTACCGGTGCCGCTCTGATAGTTATTGAAATACAAATATGGAGGACCTTTTTTTATAAGAGCTCTGACTCAGCATTACATATTCTCGGTGGCATAGTCATTTTTGCTTTCGTATGTTAGTTAACTATAAGTTGTATTTTAATTTACATTTCAATGATGATATCTTCATGTTTCAGTACTCATGTGCTGTTTCATATACTTCCCATATACATTTGCGCGTGAGCTGGAGGGAGATTATTACGAATAAAATATTTTGCTATTAAATAAAACAAACCAATGTTATAATACTCTTAAAGACTGATTTTTACTCCTCAGGGGACACCTTTTTATAAGGCTTTTTGCTTCTAGCAGTAGGCGCTTCATTGTAATACTTGGATTTAAATTTCAAAAATAAATTATAAAATTAAATAAAATCACAATGTGCTTGAATGCAAACCAAAAGCCTTGTTGCGTCACAATAGCTTTGCTTGCGATTTTGGTCGGGGTTATAGAGTTCTCTTACGACTGCTTTCATTTAGGTAAGAATTATATCAACTAATTATAAAAACTAACACATTTATACATATATCTGCATATAAAGCCGTGTATGGAGCGAACAATTGGTTGGTGGCAGCGTTGATCGCATGGATTCCCATTTTTATTTCTGCTGTTTTTCTGATTATAGGGACACTTAGGGTAAGTACTCGCTAGTAAGCGTAATCAATGCTTTATCAAAAAGACATATTTTTTCTCAAGGAAATACCCAGTTTTTTGCTCATTTGGGTAGTAGTGTCACTGATTTGCGGAGTGGCTTTGATTATTATAAAGATCGGCTTGATGATATACCTACCTAGGCTTGGTTTACATGTAGATATTCTGGTCGCCATTTTGAATGTCATATTTCTATGTTAGTCAACAGGAACTATGATTTTCAGGAGAATTTCCATATAACAAGCTTTGTTTTTTTTTTAGTGCTCGTCTTCGTTTGGGTCGCCTATCCGTATGCATACATGCGTGAACTGCAGGGACAAAAAATGATTTAAAATGATAAATTTTGGCATTTGGTAATCCAACTAATATAGTCAAATTATCTGCGCTATTTAGACGGTACAAATATCAAACGAAGGTAGTGCCAAAAGTTAGTCGTTCCATTCTAGACTAAAGTGAAATCGTTGACTGGTGCGGATGAGATGGCGATGCAGTAGTATTTTTTACTCGGCTTTTACTGAAAATCAACAAACAGACTTTGCGATATTCCGTCTGTGTTGCATGACTTTGGTTTTTTATTAAACAAATAGCAGCCAGTGACCAGGGGATGCGAATTTGCATAAAATAACAGAGGCAATAACAATGGGTGACAACAAATCAAATGCAAATGGTAAACCGACCGCAAATAGAAAGTGAAAATCAAATACAAAACGCTACCGTTTATTTCTGTGCTTTCGTATCTCTGCATTTTCTGACCGATTTTTTGTTTATTTTTTTGTTTTGGGTCTTTTGTGTTCATTTGTCGGGCGTCTAATTTAAATAAACATTTGTTTGCACAAAGGCTTTAATACGTTTGGCAAATGACTTCCTGCATTGTGCGCTGCATATAGCAGAGTACCAGCCCAACTGCTGGCTATTCGAATTGCATAATCGGTGAGACAAATGCCGTGGATTATGAAATCCTTCGCTCACAGCCTGCAACACAGCCAGCCGAAAACACGAGCACACCGGAGACGCCACCGAGCTGTGCAGCAACCTGTCGCATATTTAAAGCGATTAACGGCACGATTTCAGCCGCTGCCTTGCAGCAGAAGCAATATCGCAGCAGCAACATTGCTGCAGCAACAGCAAGGAAAGCGCAGCAGCAACACGGTGGCAAGGTTCGAGCAAAAAATTGAAATTGAAATGCTTTCGGCAGTGCCAACACTCTGTGGCCTGAAGTTGGGCCAACAATGCTCAGTAGTAGTAGGGGTATTCCCAATCTGATAATCCTTATCGGAATCTGTAATGGTCGAATGCATGCTAAGTCTCTTAGGTTATAATATAAAAATACAAATTGAAATTCAACAGAAGCCTTTACTTTTTGAGGAATATTATTGTATTAAAACAAAGTAAGAAGAATGTTTTCAAACTCTGCGTACAAAAATAAATTGGATTTTAAATTCGATTTTAGGCACTCTGTTCGGTGATGGATAACATAAAATAGCAGCAATTTCTAACACTTTTTTATATTTTAATCTAAATTTTACATATACCTTCGTAGTGTATTTCGCAATCAATGCACTGCAACCTAAGCACTTCCTGCTTTTTTGAGGTGTAACTCGTGTCCAAAGTGGATAGAAAAAAACGTTTGTATGTACCTACGAAGCATTTCCAGCAATGAAACAAATACAAAAAAAGGCATCGCGGCCGCTGCAATTGGAAAATTGTGAAAAATAAAATAATATATTTTGCACAATACTTGCATACTTGGCCACAAGCCATTGTTGTTGTGAATTCCCCCTCCATTCCGTATAGTTCCACGATGAATGAATGACCTATAAATAAAGTTGGCAGCCGAACAACTGAGCCCAGAAATGGCAAACAGCGTGAATTGTGAGCAAATAAATAATGTGAATATAACAACCACGAGAGCCAGATTTTCAATTGGTTTTCTATCCCTTTTGATTTCCCATCATCGTTGCTCTGCCTCTTGACCTTACCAGTTTTATATTTACAAGTTGCTCTCAAATGGAAAGCACAGTTTGTAGGACAAATATATAGTAAGTAAGGGTGCCTATATGGAAATTATTAAATATTTCTAGACTCCTAACTTTAATTACGCGTTACGAAAACTTTTGCTATCCAAAACAAATCTCCGCAATTCAGCCTTGAAGTAAGCTTTTTATAGCTACAATCTCTTGAGTTCCTGCGCCACGGTATAGAATTCCATCCCCACTATCGCCCAGTGACCCCGGGCACTGGGAACGTCCAAATAGCAAAAGCTTTTATCAGCTCCGATTACACACTTAAAGCACACAAACAAAATTGTCACTTTAAATGCAGTGCAGGCGAACAGAAGGCGGCCTCAAGTGGATGGACACCTGAGCGGATGAGTGCTGTGGTTGCCCCACCGCAACATTGTTGGTAGAAAACCACCGTAACCCAAGCCAGCAGGCGGAAGGTAACCCGCCCAGCACGCCCAGGACATCCAGGACATGCAGCGAGTGTAAGCTAACTCAACTTAAATAAATTTAATTTAATTACCAGTAAAAACCGCATGAGTAACTTCAGCCCGGGATGAGAACATTGCAGAGCGGACCAAAGCGGAGCAGACGTCGTTATCCGGCGAACTGAGATGCCAAGTGGATGAGGAGCACCCGACCAGCAGGTGGGTGGGTTTATTTAGGAAATAACATTTTTGTGGCAACACATTTTTGGATTTTATTACGGGGCCCGTGTCAGGATGCTGAGTGCTCCCCACTTCCCACTCTCCGCTGCTCCGTTGAGGTCAACATGCATTTTATCATTTTAAATAGCAAAATGTGGAAAAGCAGGAGAGCAAAGTGGGAGAGCAGCAGCTGGAGGGCACTCGACACTCGGCGATAAATAACCTTAATGTAGTGCCGGGTTACATGTTTAATTACAAGCTGCAAAATCTCAAAGCATACTTTCGGGCGGCGCTGAAAAAAGTGCTCGTGAAAGTGTAGTAGAAAAACGGGCTGCAACAGGCTGTTCGTGTGTGCGTGCGTATCTGTGTGACTGTACTCTTACAGTGTGTGTGTGTAAGAGGGTCGCTGTATGTGTGACAAGGTCAAGTCGTCACTACTCCCGATTATAATGCAAATTGGCCTCGCAGTGTTTGCACATGTCGGCAAATACTTGAGCTGTGCCACCGAGGTCCTTGAGACGCTCTATACACTTACACACACACACAGGGGCACAGGACACCCACACAGACACCTATACACTGGGTGAAAGGTCCCAGGCGGCCAAATCAGAGGACTAAGCTGTATGCGCACACACTCACGAGTAGCATGAGTTTAGTCAAGGACTTGAGCTAAGTTACATACCTAAAACGTTGTGTTTCGAAAGTAAATGCTTTAAAAACGAAACTGATGTTATTATAATAGGAGAAATATTTATTACCAAATCAGAATTCTATCAATGTTCTAATAAGGCTTTAAAGTTGCGGTATAACTCATTTTTAATATGATATGATACGAGTATTATAAAGATATTTTTACAATATAGCTTTGAATGGAAAATTCAGCAGCTAACAGCCATATTATATATATATATTTATTTTACTGTTCTCTTGTGTAATCCGGCTAAGTCGCTGCTTAAATGCATTGCATTCCACGTTTACCAGTCCAGCCTTGGGAAAATCCATTCATCCCTGCCCCGCCCCTCACCGCCCCTTCACCACCCTCGTGATCCGTTGCCTGGTAACCTAGTTTAATAAATAAATCGCAGTTTTTTCGTGCCTGCGATCCGAGTCCCTCCCCCAGGACTCCTGTGTCTTTTTGTCTTCGGCAAGTCATTCATGTGTGCAATCTGTGGGTGTGACTAATTCAATTACAACGCCCAATTGTGCATGCCTCGCCGCCCGTCTCCACCCCATCCCGTGTCCTTCTGCCACCTACCCCCGCGCGTCCCTGTGCATCTCCAGCGTGATTTTTCATTTCGTTTTCACGCTTTCGCCGTGCATGCAGGTATTATTCGGTATGGGAACTGGGAACGAGCATTACTTGGGCTTTGGATTGTCGCCTGCGACTCCCGACTCCGACTCCGACTCCAAATCTGTGGCCCACTCCCTGATTTCTATGCAGCGGGACGTTTGCATTCACGTTTCGTGTCACCCCGGGCACTTAATTGTTTTTTGTCACACGAGTTATCCTTTTTGGGGCGTATCATGTTCAAAATTGAAATTAACTGACACAGAGGCGGTGTGGCCGGGTAATGAACATGATTTGTGCAGTGCGAAATTCTGGGTGGGAGTCGCACAATCACTCGCAGGGCAAATAACCCAGCAAAGGTCTGGGAACCTAAATAAACAACAGTGGTTGGGTCTTTGACAGTCACGAAATGGGATTTGTTACACAAACACTGTCCAAAAACTGAAAAAATAAAAGGGAAGAAAAACCCATATGACACTAGGAATATTGGCAACGTCAATCAACTGGAAAACCATTAACTAATAGTGCATTACCGACGGTGACTACCGAACCGAGTTCGTACTGTACCATTGCAATGGTGGCGGAAAAGCCTCCGGCTGAGCCAGAAGAAGACCGGTGGCAACACCTTCGAAAAAGCCACATTTTCCTGGGAGCCGTCGCTGCTGGCACTTCCCCATCATCATCGTCATTATGGGAATGCCTCCTGGTGGGACTATCGGCGGCCCAGCATCTTGATGATCGGAGCAGGAACCAGAGCCATTGCGAAACGTGATTTGTAGGGTCATCATTCAAAAGGCATCGACTACAAGCGCGGCGAGATCCCATCCCATTCCATCCCAGTTCGCAGGCGAAGGAGTCGCTATCCCTGGCCAGGCTGGGCCTAAAATCCAGATGCCCGACGATGCCGAGCAGCAGCCGAAAAGAAAATTAAAATGGTTATACATTCATGTAATTTAACGAAATTCAATTGAATGCCAAGTCACAACAACTGCCCGACCAGGGGCCAAACTAAACTAAAGCGAACTAAGCCCAACTCCCAGCTCAGGTCGCATCTGGCTGTACAGAGAGAGAAACAAGTGGAATTAAGAGGCTGATCAGAAGTAAAGACTTTCATGTTGATTACTAAAAGCACCACTTTTTGTAGGCCGGAAAAATGCCAAACAATAATACAAGTTTAATACCCTATTTACTTGCAGGGAACCAACGAACTCTGTGCAGATTTCTCCCAGTGCGGATGCGCTGTCTGCGCCGATATTGGCGATGCCAAGCGTGAGATTATCGGCGATTGTATGCAGCGATGATGATGCTGATGAGGATGAGACCGCGGCCGGGACTGCAGTTTTGGCCAGGCCGAAGCCGCCTTGGCCCATGGCTCCCGTAAGTTGGCAGTGCACTCGAGTGCCGGCTGCAGTCAAGTTCACTTTTCATGCCGGATAAGGAGGCAGATGGGGTTGGGGTTGGGGATCGGATCTCAGACCGCAGTGGCAGTCATTGACTTGGGTTATCGCACGCCAAAAACGACAAAACAGTTGCATGCCCAAGCCCTGGCCCAAGACCGAATCCATAGCCCAAGTTGAAGCCCAGAACCTTGGTTAACTTGGAGTCGCAGGGCCCAGAGCGCTATCTGCATGCGATCAAATTTCCTGGGCTTCTGTTGCGGCAAGGCGGCGGTGATCATATTGAGCCCGCTTTTGACATTTTGGACACAATTTGAACCTTTTACTTTTTGGGCACCAGTGTGCGAGCACACGATTTCCAGCTTCGACTTGCGCTTCCAGGAATCGCAATGCAGCCTGAAAAGCAAAGCGGCTCTGCTCCGACGTGTGTTTCGTATTCGCCCTGACATTGATTGAGAAATTGATTTGAAAATCGCTTTTGCTGCGCTGATTCTGACTCTGATTCCGATTTCGATTCCGATTCCGTTTTCGACCGGGCCTGAAATGCAGATCCCGGCTGTGATTACATCTCTGGCAGGCGCTTCGTTGACTGATCCGTCCAGTTAACTGGCCGCGAGTGCCCTTCAAATCGCTGAAGTTTTCGACGTTTAGCAGTTTTGACTTAAAAACTTTTTCAGCTTAATTGAAAGGCCTGCGAATTGAATGAGCTTCAGCCAGCGATGGCCCCAAGTGGTTTTGTGAAGAGTGCATTCACCTGCCAATTGCCTGTATGAAGTGGTATGAAATTCAAAAAAGTATTGGGAATTTATGAACTTTAATGGAAAGAGTAGAATTTATTTCTGTATAGCTTAAGCAGCAATATGTAATATATTATATATTCAAAGAAGAACTACTGTTAACTATATTGTTACTTATGTTAAAATAATGAAGTGAACCATTTGAATTTAAGTGCTGCTATCAAATGCAGTTCCCACCGAAATTCCCCAGAACGGAAGGTTAACAGGCCGCATCCCATAACTCAAACTATCAACGAGTATGATGAAAAGAGCGCAGATACATATCAAATGAAATATTTTGTTATGCTCATTAGGAACGAAAAGGCCGCAGACAAAGCCGGACACTCAACACCCCCGGCCCAAATAATTTATAATGTCTTAATTATTTCTTCAGCAGTCCCAACAAATTGTTTATGAAGTCGCTGAGCGGCAAACTAACATGGCAACACTTCCTCTTGTTGTAAAAGGGGGCGTGGCAGCAGGTACAACTACGCCTGCGAAAATGATATGCAGCAGATTAGTGGATGTGATAATTCGTTCGACGCGCTGCTCCCGGGAAACTTTGCTTCCCGTTCCGCTCGAGTGCCTCCAATAAGGCCGAGAACAGGCCCGAAAATAAACGAAAAATTAGAGAAAAACTGAGTGGGAGAGAGGTGGGGTGGGTGTATATAAAAACACAATTTTTCCAGAGCGACCAACTACTAAATTGAAAATTAACATATTTCGGCAGTAGATGCTATCGCACTTTGGACTCTCGACTCTGGACTTGCATTTGTTTTCGGCCAGCAAACAAAACATGGAAAGCTGGCAAGAATCGAGGGAAAGGGAGAGGGAAAGGGAATAGAGAAGGAAAAGACAGCAGCAAAGGTTAATTTAATTTTCCATTTTCCGGCCACTGCCAAGGCAGAAGGAAATTTTTCATTTTTTAAATTGATGGCCGGAGTCGTTGGCTTCCTGTCTTTCTTGGCAATTGTCTTGGCACAAATCTCAAGCCCACCGCAAATTGAAACTACAACGAGCCCTAGCCATTGTCCTTAGCGATTGAATAAGAATTATGCCAAGGATACCACACACACACACACACTCAGTCGGGGACCAGGGACAATTCCTCGTAGATGCCTGTCAAGCCGTTTTGGAGCATTGTGATTAATGTGCTGCTGCTGTTGCCGTTGCTGCTGTTGCCGTTGCTGCTGTTGCTGCCTTTGTTGGCCATCCTGCTGCTCCTTTTGGCCATTGTCTAGGGCTGTAGCCGTTTTGGCATGTTTGTCATTTGGGAAATTGTGCGGAGGCTCTAATGGCAAAGACAAACAGGCAGCAGGTAGCCGAAGGGAGTTGGCCACAATGGCTGTTAAATTCAGGTTCACCTCACCAGCAGCTGAGTCGTTCATTTAGGCTCCTCCAGACCGAAAGTCAATAGCTGTGAGCAGATCTTGCAGGACTCCTGAGGGAAATTCTCGATGGCTATTTTTAGCAAGAATAAAAAGGGAACATTTATCATTCTAATTATAATTTTTCCCAACAATATTCAAAATAATGTTTAACTGGCTTAGCATGAAACCACTTCTGATTAAACAAGCATAGAAATTGTTTTGGAAGTGGAGTCCTAAAAATAAAGATATTAGAGAAGTTTAACGCTTTTTAGACCCAATGACGGAGAGCTCTGATACAATTTCCAGTTTTCAAGTCTAGGACCGCCCTTTGGAGTGCCTGGTGTGCTTCCTCCACTCACTAGAGTGCCCGTCATTAAGTCGAGCAGTCAGTGAGTCGCAAAGTCTGACTGATGGCCATTGCCATTCTGATCTCCATGGTCGTTGCGCATGCGCATCGAGGGCAGTCATCGCCGACATTGTAGTCGAAGTTCGGAGCTGAAAGCCATGTGGATGGGGATTCGGATGGGGATTGGCATGGCGATGAGGATGAGGCAGCTCCTTGAAAGCAGCGACGTCGTTTTGGTGCAAAATGTTTGCAGCGAAACCTGCAATTACCATCGCCAGCTTTGATAGCTTCTTGCCGGCCATTTCGTGTTGCAGCGCTCTTTGCTAGGTTTTGCAGGCATTTAGTCTTTGTTTCGACAGCACTGGGTGCCCCAGCCGACAGCAAAACCAGCAGGATGCAACCCAGCTCAGTCCTAGTCGGAGCAGCTGGATCTCTGGAACTGGAGCTGGAACTGTAGCTGGAGATGGAGATGACAGCCTGGTAGCTGGCCAGTTGATGTGTTGTTGAGTACTTTTAATTTGCATGCTGTTAATGGTGTTGCTTCATATTAGGCCATGGCCAGTGGAAAGCAATTCAACTGGCAAGGCACCGAGAAAAAATATAGAAATAATTTAAAAAAAGTGTTTACGATTGCCATACAATATAACTACATATAATAGTTATATGGTATTAAGAACGTAAGGTTGTATATTTTATTTGCAGCGACACTTTGAAAAAGATATATAGATATAAATTCAGATAGATTTTGTTTATGTGTGGAAAGCCTGGAGGACACCAATACAATATGACAGGATTGCAATCGAAATACCTCAGTTCGAAGTAAATTAAGCAGAAGTAAGAAGTAAAGAACTCAGGACTCAGGCGCTGCAATCCCTTTACTACAATGTACTAGGTAGTTGTTCGAAAATGCGAAGAGTAGTTGTTCCCCCGCTTTTCTCGCCCGTTAAATGAATCGCAAGGCTCTTTCATTGGCCATTAACAGTTATCCCGCCTGGGGGGCATTATTTCGCAGCAAAACGGCAATCGAATTGCGAGCCGATCTCCCCTCGCTCTGACAGCCAGATTGCCGCTCTAATGGCCACATCCATGCCTATATGCACATGTCAGTTGGCCCAAAAAGATGCGGCAACGATAACCCAATGGAAATGACACAAGTTTTTGGAGGAGTTGCAGGAGGAGCCAGAGCGGCTTGAGCACGGCGAGAACTGAACAGAACTGAACAGAACAGAAATTGCAATTGAAGTTAATTTCAACAAATTGCATGCCAAAATGTGTTAAAGGGAAGAAATTCCTTATCCGAGGGAGCGAAGAAATGGCGATCGCAGCGCTAACTAACTGACTACTTTGGGCCACAAAATGCAGCAGCAGCGGCAAGAGCAGCAGAAGCAGCCGAACGGGCAAAAAATTAAATTACAGGCTTAGTCTTCGATTCGAGAAGTCTGCGAAGTCGGGGAGCTCGGAGCTGCTTCCTCAAGTACACAGAAAAAAAAGGATATACTTCTCAGATAATAAGAAATAGAAATAATCAATCAATGGTAAGTGGGGATATACTCTTAGTAATGTATTATAAACATATTTAGTGTGGATATTTAACAACAAGCTAAAACAACTGATCTTATTTAAGGTCATTCTTAAACAGATAAATGTTTATTAACTAGAATTAAATGTTTTTTATTCTAGTATTTTTATGTTCAATAAACCCCTGTCTAGATATAAGTCATCATATTTTGAACTTTTTTTTCATGTTTAATAGAGACGGCATATGTTTAATAAAGACCTCATTTTATCAGATATGCTGATTTATATTTTAAAATATTTTTCCATGTGTAACAGAGACGGCATG
Organism: Drosophila teissieri; assembly: GCF_016746235.2. Taxonomy (NCBI): domain Eukaryota; kingdom Metazoa; phylum Arthropoda; class Insecta; order Diptera; family Drosophilidae; genus Drosophila; species Drosophila teissieri. The sequence continues at coordinate 18,430,555 of NC_053030.1, forward strand.
AATGAGTGACCGGGCCAACTGACTGACTGCCTGACTGACTAACTGACTAACTGAGTGAGTGAGTGACTGGCAGGCCCCTGCGGATGCCCATGGACGTGCAGCGGACTGAGGACGGAAGACGGCGGACGGCGGACAGCGGACGAGGCATCACTTAAGTATCTGCGCTCGCGGTGCCCAGCAGGCTCCGCCCACCAAGCTGCAGCCGTCCTAGCCCAGCCGTCTTACCAACTTACCGTCTTACCATCTTACCGTCTTACCATCTTACCGTCTTAACCCGTTCGCAGGCATCGGGGCGCGAGATTACTCACGCGAATGTAATTTGGCAATTGCTTATTAGCGCTAACGCGCCGCCGCCGCCGACTCTGCGCCAAGATCGGTGGCACAGTGGTTTTACACAGTCATGTTGCTTAGATAAATGAACAAAAAATGTTTAAAAAACAAAGTTCTTTCCGAAGAAATGATCTACAATCTCAGAAATATGAAATATATGGCACAGTGGTTTTACAGAGTCTTGTTACTTAGATAAATGGACAACAAAAAAGTTTTAAAAAACAAAGTTATGTCCGAAAAAATGATCTACAATCTTAGAAACCTGAACCCTCACTAAATAAAGAGAAACTATGCAAACGAACTGAAAGCAGATATGATTAAAATAAAATAAAATTCAAAGGTTGTATTATGTATTCTTTATACTCAAGCGAATACCATACTTAGTTGTTTCTAAAAGTAAGTTCCTAAAATAGTATAAAAAGTGATGAATTTCTCATTTGAAAGCAGTGTGCAATGGCCGCGGCAATCGAACCACTTATATCACCTTCTTGTTAGAACGAGTGGCGGACCAGTTGGCTGTCGATCCTCGATCCTCAATCCTCAATCCTGGGCTCTCGATCGGCGGGTCTGGACGTCTTGGCCTCTTCTGCGGAGTGGAGGCACCCATTGCGCAATGTGAAGTGCAGGAGAGGCGGGATGGCCGCCGGCAAAAGATGGCACTGTCCGATGACTGTGAATGTGAAGTGCAATAATTTCGTTTTTTATTATTATTACATTTTTCTTGCTTTGGCATTGCGGCGCTTTTCGCAAACGGGAAGGAGGACGGAGGACGGAGGATGGAGGACGAAGGAGCTGATGCCGAGAGTGTTGAAACATTTGCGCGTCATTTGCAGATTCTTTTAATATTGTTAAGTTTTGGTGGCTCTTTGGCGGGGCACTTGAAACGAGATTGCAGCGACGACATGGCAGCAGAAATTTTGAGGCAACATCGATCGCTGAACGCCCCTTGGCAATGGGATAATTCAGTTTTTAGTGTGGGTCTGAGTGGCAATTTTACGGCCTCTTTTCAGACCATTTGATAATTTAAGCAATGAGCGCGCTGAACAGGGATGGCCATAGTTAAGTTCTACGAACATACATATATATTCGTCTCTTTCGAGCCGAGCTTCCCACAGAGTTGTAGGCCTAAACAACCCCAATCGAGTTTTGAAAGAGACCCCGCCCCGCTATAGAGAATAAGGAATAAAGAATGATATTTCTAGCCGGAGGCGTGGATCCCCCCAACCGCCGATGTTCCGCCCCGGAGAGCATTAATCCAGAACAACTGCAAATTATCCTAACTGGTCCACTTTGAACTGACAATTAAAGAGACGATGGCGGCCTGCGGTGTAATTCAATCTGCATATGGAACTGCGAATCTGGTTGGGGCACACCGGCAAATGGAATCGCAGGGCGACCCAGCCAACAATGCGCTAGACAAAAGAGGAACTTTGCTCGAAAATAGAGCGAAATGCAAAAAGCGTGTACCACAGTCAAAGAACCAAAAGGAACCATAAGAACCAAGCAAAATCCAACGAACCAAGGAACAGGGCCCAAATGGCTGGAAATTCTGTCAAACGAAAATACGGGCGTAGATTTCTATTAAAGCGCTTCGGACGGACAATCGACCTTTTGTCTTTTGTAATTTTATGCGACACTTTTTTCCATTTCCAAAGGAGCGCCCGCCTCCTTTTCGGAGGTAAATTAGAATACGGCCAAGTAGGCTCCCGTGGTCCTACTACAAAGCATTTAAGGAATGCTGGGCCGAAAGTATTGAATAACATTTTGATATGCTTAGAATTCTCGGTTTGAAATGCGAATGGATATGCCAAATGTCAACGGCAGCTGCGTGTTTCCCGCTCAACCTGCCCCTTATTTCCAAAAAAATAGAATGGAATGGAATGAAATGAAAGGAAAACCAAATTAAATGGAGAAGCCGGAAAAGAAATGGACGCTCAAGTGCAATTGAATGGAAATGAAGGCCACGCCTTTCTTTATTTTCGGAGGGGGCGGAAAGCACTAGAAAAATTATAAGAAAACTCTAACCGCTGACCACGCAAAACACATTAAAATTCAAATGCTTTGATATACCAATTAATTTTTTACCCTCGAGAGCCAACTTGAAGAACTTCGGCATCGGAGTTTGGAGTTGGGAGATTGAAGCTTGGAGCTTGGAGCCTGGAGTTTGGAGCTTGGAGTTTGGAGTTGGCTTGCCTCAATTAAATGCAACGAGTCGCGATAACAAGATTATCCGCCGCAGACATCTTGAGACAATATCTATAAGCCATAAAAAGCCAGGACAGCACCGCAACAGCATTTCGCTTTCCCAGTTGCCAAATTGGCGTTTTGGCAATGAAACGCAAATGTTGCCGGCAAAGTTGTCCTCATCCTCATCCTCGTCGTTGTCGTCGTCGTTCTCGACGTCTTGTCATTGATTTGAATTTTATGCGCACGCAAGAGGCGAGCAGGAAAAAGCGAATTTCCTGGCCAACTCACAGCCTTATTTGTCAGGCCAAGTTGCCCGTTGCCCGTTGCCTGTTGCCTTTTACCAATCCCGGCGATCTGTTTTGACTGCTACAGTTTTGGCAAGTGTCCTACGTTGAACTCCGAAGTGGGCGACTCTGAACTGGGAAGCCATGACTCAGCCGCAGTAGTGCGGATAATTCCAGTCATCGCAAACTTTAATCAAATGCAGATTTGGCCAATTGGGCATTACATTTTTGACAAATGTCAATTATTTCAAAATCGAATCGATTGGCCTTTAATATCAAATAAAGCAACTGTCTCCGTTTTAGTGACAGTTATTAATAATAAAACAATTTATTCAGTTCATAATGTTTGAGTGCAAGTCGTCTTTTGATTAAAGCAAACATGAAGTATTATAAATCGAATGTAAAGCCTAAATCATTCTCCATTCTCTCTGCTCGTAAGCCAATCCATTTGGCCAAGGTGTATTTACCCAAGCACAAATTTAGGCATTATTCTTGGCTCTAAATCGGATTAGTGCCCCGGCAAGTGTCATGTGCAATTGTCTCCTTGTCTGCTGACCTTATCGCCGACTTCCTCCGACTTCCTCCGACTTCGGCTGTCTTGCGAGCTGTGCAAAATGCAGAGGAGCAGTGCTAACAACCTTAGCCAATCCCAATCCCAGGCTTGCCAAAACCCAAAAAAAACAAAAAAAGGAAGCCGACAGACAACCGCGAAAAACTAGTTTTCTGCGACTTACCCAACTCGAGCTGCCGCCAGACATTGCTTCCCTCGAATCCCCTGCTCAACTTCAACTCAGGGCGCATCAAGTGTTCGCCGAGGCTTGTTAAAGTTCATTTTCGATGCAACGAGCTGCAATAATGCATAATTGTGCTCATTAGTCTTTTTGGGGCCAACGATCGTGTATGAATTTAAATTTTAGCGCGGCCAGCGGAGCTGACAGGCCACAATGCCTGGCAAAAGTCAGTTGAGCGGGCCCTAAATAAATACAATTGGACAGCAATGGTCTGGTCTGGATCGGCTGGAAATGAGCCGAGCTCAGCTGAACCAAGCTGCACTTAAGAAAATTTCATTCAAACATTATATAAATGTATATTACCATCAAATCCAATCAAGTTAAAAGAGCAGTATTTTCATTTGCCAATAAAATTTGATTAAATCATAACTGATCCTATCTTTGTATAATTTGTAAATGTAGTAAGGGAATGGATTAGCTGGCAAGAAATATTTTCAGCATAAAACCACACACACTGGATCGACTGCAAATTATTTGCAGTGTGATCTGAATTGGCGATCGCGTCGTCGGCGCGAACTTGAAACATTTGCGCACAGGATTTACGCGTCCAGTTAAATTTACGACTGCGCACCTTTGCATGAAATTGACGTGGCATTTTATTTAACTCCCCACTCCCTCGACTTTCTGGCGGTTTGCCAGTTTGGAAGTCTGGAGGTTTGGAGGTCCGGAGGTCAGGACGAACGTGGGCCGGATCGAGTCCGAGTGTGTGTGTGGGTAATATCCGCGGAGTACAAGGCTTGTTAAGTGATTAATCAGCGCCAGATATAATTTGTGTCTGCGTTAATTTTTTCCTGCGAATAAAGCCTCCTTGTCGGATGTGTGAATGGGATGATGCGCCGGAGGGGGGTGTCGTGTAAATTAGGACGTGGCCACCAGTTGGCTTACGAAGTTTGAAGTTGGCCCAGGAGAATTCGCAGGCCGAGTGGACGTGTGAAATTACCACCAGAATTATGCCTGCATTTTGGCAACTTCTTAAGCCCGAGCGGCTCTTTTGTGGCAGGGTCTAATTCGAGGTGGGACTATCACTCATGTCGGCCAGTGTACTTGATTTGGCAATGATAAGGGACAACTTCAAAAAAGATTCTTAAGTAACTTCCTGCCACTAACTTGCAGATGGCTTTATTTAATTTTAAGATAAGTGCATCCTGTTTGTGGAGATTAAACTGAGTTAAAAACGGAACTAAATAGCATAAAATCTAAATGATTATTTCTTGTTCCATTTTATTTCTTCATATATTTAGGGTCCTGTCAGAAGTTTAGGGTAATATTGAAGAAACTAAACAATCAAGCTGTTGACAGATGTACGATGGGCGCTTGAACAATTTCGATTTCCCAATAAAGTGCGCTAATCAACCACGATTGCCATTAAGCAACAGAAGCGGCGCAGTACGAGTATATTAAACGAAATGCAATTATGGACTCCTCTGAATAAATCATCGCATTAGCAATGAGATTCCCTCGGCCACTTCGCATATCCGCATATGAACGCATTGAGAGAACGCACTGAACTGCGCGGAGTTGTGTAAAAGGAGGTCCTTGCCGGAGGATAACTGCTCATTCCTTGGCCGGTCGAGCGATTTGCTTCGAGTTCGGATCAATCGAGCTTGGGAATTTGCGGTGCCGCATAAAAGGCAACTGAGGCATGAATTTCGGATGCCTGCAAGGGAAGTGCAGTCAGGCGTTAGATGACATGAAATCCTTCAGAGGGTTGCAGGCGCCTGAGAACCGCTGGCAAAATCGTCACAAACAAGCAAACAAAGCCGGGCAATCTTGTTATCGAAGACGGGGCTGTATAAACTACTTCAGGTAATCTAGGGCTTAGAAATGCTAATCGCCTTTATTTCGGTATATATACACGAGTACGAGTATATACGCCGCACAACAAACAAAGGCGACCTTTTCGCTTTGTCACCGTCGTCGCCCGGCTTTTGATAATTGAAACCGTAGAGTTGGCCGGGATGGCAAAAAGGATTCTTTGGGTTTTTCCTCTGTTCGATGGGGTTCCTCTAACCCCCCTCCATTTGAGTGTCGCTCGTCGAGAGTTATTCGTGCGATTATTCCTGTATCTGTGTACCATATTGCGGTAGAGCTGGGACATTACCAGGACCACTCCATCCCACTTCCAGGCACTTCCTTTGCATAGGAGTCAGCCCCTAAAACGATGCTCGCTGCTTTTTGATATCGCCTCGGATTTCACGGCGCACCCTTTCCACTTTCCACTCTTCCATTTCCCATTTCCCTTTTACTCGAAATCGGAAAAGGCAGGCAGTTGTCCTGGTTGCTGTCGCATAATTGCAGGTTGCAGCCAAGGTACTTTGATTTTCGGTTGCTTTGCCGCGGTTTTTCTCCTTTTGCCGTGTGTTTCGGATTTCAGTTTGTCTAGTGATTCTTGTTCCCCGGCATCAGATGCGTTTTTATTTGTTTGCTATCTTTGTCTCTGCGCCACCATCATCAGGAACGACGTCACCATCACCATCTCCATGTTCATCTCCATCACCATCGTTTCGCTCAACAATTTTCCGCTTGACATTCAAGATTTTAATCGTTCGCGTTTGTCATAACTGGATTCTTGGGGTTTACCATTTGAACAGTCTCAAGTTTCGCCTGCGACGGAAAAATCCACTGCTTTGATTATTGACAGGAAAACACTATCAAGGTTGTTTACTTTATTTTAGGCACCTATATTTATGAGTTATAATTTTATGATTATAGTCTTATCTTTCTACCAAAGTTATATGAAGGTTTCAAAGCTAGAAGCAATAAGCTTCGTTTATGATATGCGTGGTGAATCCCTCACTCAAAGCACCTAATTTGACTTCCGGTTCATCCTGCAAAAGTCTTCTAAAGCCTTGACAAAGGATCTCGCTGCTGTCTCATTTAACCCAAGTGCCCATTTCCGCGTTACGTTTTGGCCAAGAGCTCATTACGCGCCCCATTATATAAGGGGAGGTCACAGCACAAAGACAAACACAATGGCAAAAAATTAAAAGCGAAATTAAACACATTCAATTATATTTCGAGAGCAATTTTTCGCAACGCAAAGTTGGCCGGCATTTATCCCCTGGGCGAAAGGTAGAAAGTTAGCCCTGTTGCCTGTTGGGTTGCTATTAGCGTTACGTACAGTTCGCCACCCCCGATTCTGACCCGGAATTAAGCTTTGTTTTCGGCGGCTTCCGAGGGCAGGTGGGCACCCCAAAAATATGGAAGAGTAATGCCGAACATCAGCGCTTATAACTGTGCCGATTATGAAGTTAATTTATCAGCAACGGAGCGGATGAGCAGCCTGCAAGTCAGTCAGCCAGTCAGTCAGTCGCTCATTCAGTCATTCATTCATTCATTCATTCAGTCAGTCACTGTCAGCCAGGCGGGGATTATGGCCAGGTTTTCAAAGACAAAGCATGGGGGGAAAAGGGAAGTGGTTGGCTTTTTGGTTGCCATTCTGGATTGAGCCATTTGCCGGGGCGGACATTCATTAAGCCATCAAATTGCTGAAGACAAATTTACCCAGTGAAATGAATAAGTGAGCAGGTAACGAGGGCAGCTAGTACAGTTTGCAAAACCCCATCGCTGGTATTGTATAAAAGTTGATGGTGCTCCCCCCTTCTACTGCTTAAAGCTGCCCCAAATAGTTGTGTGGGAAGTTCCTTTAACTTGTAAGCAGTTGGCAAAGTTCTGCTCCTTGGCAACTTTTTGTGACCGCGCCCACCCCCCGCTCTTTGTTCACTTGCAGAAATTCCTGCTTCAATTTACTTTCAACATGCTTTTTCAAGGAGTTTTCCTCTCCTTTCCTTTCCTTTCCTTTGCCTTTTTTTTTGTTGCTTTCCGGGTATCCTGGCGCACACACACAGACACACATACATGCGGGGACTAGAGCCTTAACGATAAGACGCACGCACACTAAGATGGCTGGCTGGGCGGTTTTAGTGGGTGGCTGTGTCGTAGACATTACCGCAGCCACGAGCGTGTTTCACGTTCATCTGTCTACTTAACGTTGCAGGACTCATCCCCAGATCCTGTTGGTAGGACCTCCCCTTTCCTCCTACTCATTCGCCCTCGCTCTCGTCCTCGTCCTTGTCGTCGTCGTCTGCGTTTTAACGTACTAATCCTTGCTTTTATCTCTTGTTTGACTTTTGCTACGCGCACTCCATACACTGGCTCATTTAATGTCATTGTCGCTGCCGCCTCGCCGCCATTTTCCTCGTTCCTCCCCGCTCTTGCACCTTTGCACGCTTTTCCCGCTTTTCCCACTTTTCCCGTTTCTCCCACTTTCCACTCCGCTCGCAATCCTTTCCAAATATTTGTCAATTTGTATGCGCAAGTTTCTTTTCAATTCGCGCCACACGGCGTATGCGTGTCATAAGCGTTTCTTAAAGTGTTTGTCCTGGGAGCCTTGATTTCGCCGCTGCTGGGAAAGTGTTTGCTCGGGTTTTCGCTCATCGCATTTGGATTTTCATTTATTTACCTTTCATCTTTTGCAACATTTCAGCACCGCCTCTGCTCGTATATTTCATTAATCAACGGCACGTGACCGAGTATTAATTTTTAAACCCATCGGGAATTCCGGAGTGGCTAGCTGTTTACTTACCTCCCGTTTCGATCCGATGTTAAAGCACAGGTTATTGCATTCCTTTAAACAGGAAATATCCTTATGTATTCTACAATGCCTTCACACACAACCTTTAATTTGTAGCGCATTAATGTTGATTTTACTTTGGGTTACACGGCGTATGCGCGCTAAACAATCAATTGAAGTCTGTGTATTAAATTAAATTAGGTTTTTTGTTTACTCCCGCAAAAAAGGGATAAGCCTGAAAAGTTGGGAATTCATCTCGGTTTCAGGTTGCTTTTCCGCAGAACACATGCAACACAATAAACCAAATAAACCAAAATCGCTATAGAGACTCCATGGCGTCTTTATCATAATTCGGAAAAATTAAAAGGGCTTAAATGTGAAATTGTGCACGAAATGTCAGGAAAAGCGGATGTGGATGCGGATGCGGAGCTTCAGGTTACCGCTGTCTTGTGTGTCTTGCCCTTATATAATAGACATTATCAACGCTAATTCAGTTACTTCTTAATTATAAACTACTTACGCTGCGAGCGTAACAAATTTTCTAACTCAGCGTGAGTTGGTAACTGGGAAATTTGGGTGGTGTTGGAAAAGCGGATGTCGCGGAAAACTCGGGCCACGTGTGCCGTTGTCTCAGTCACAGTTTTTGTTGCATAATTAGCCAACTTGTGTGTAGTTATGATAGATCGGATTACGCCACCACTGTGCAACTTTGTACGCCTCCTGCGATGGCCAACCAAATGCGGGAAAACAAGACGAAAGTGCCCGGAGGCGAAGGGTCGGGAAGTTTGTTTGCCCAATGTGCTACCCTTTGAGCCCGCGAAACAACTACAATTGGCAACTTACCCGGCCGTCTGGCGAAACACTTCAAGCAGCGAACTTTGATTGAAATATAAAATTTTAATGAGGCGGCGGCTGTTGATCCGAATTCCACTGCCAGCAGAATAGTCGTTTCATTTCGCTCCTCTGGTATTGTAAAAATCGAGGGGAGTACGCAAACAAACGGGCAAACACAAACAAATGGAAATGGAACTTGAAGAAACAATGATGCTGTACCCAGAATCGAGTTAAAAGTCGGGGGGTTGATAACTTCCGGGGGTTACCCCGATGGCAACTTTTAAGACATTTTCGATCAGACAAAAGACAAACAAAACGGGGCAAACTGCGTTGTGTTCTATTGCTACTTTAAAATTTATGATGTTTGTGAACCCCATTAAACGCCGGAAAATTCGTTAATGAATTAAGTGTTTACATACTAATTAAGGGGCCATAATACAAGTGCATAACATCTTGTATTTGTTTTTTTGTACTTTTTTTTAACATCTAAAAGTATTGCATCAATCACATTCCGTTGCTCCATTTCTTTGCTCAAGCTTTCCCCTCGGTAAAGTATTTTTCTCAGCAGTTGTAATAAAAATCAAATCATCAAACCAAAGAGAATTTGGGTTCTGGTTCAAAGAGCACAAGCGAATGTTAATGGTAAATGAAGTATTAATTAGCATCGAACTACTGTGGGCCACACAACCACACAAAGAGAAAAAAAAACACAGATATAGAAAGAAAACCCCAAATGGGAAGGCAAATGGGGCGTGGCAAGAATACAGTGAATTACTGGAAAGACGAACGAACACACAATACACACAACTGCGAGAAATGATTAATTACGCTCAAGAGTTGCCAGAGTTGCCTTTGAGTATGATTTATTGTAATTTAATTGTGGCACATTATGCGGTCGATTTGGGGTTTGCATTTGAATGGCATTTTTGAGCATGGAAATTGCCAAACAAGATGGAGCAAGATTGAACCGACATCAAAGCCGCTGGCGAAAACTTTTACTTCTCTCGTCGTGGGCGGAGGCGAAACAAAAGCAAATTATCATATCAACGAAACTTGAAGGACCCACAGGAGTTGCCAGGCAGCCGCCAGGCAGGCAGTCCCAATGATGAGGAATGATGCCAAACTATAGGTGAACCAAGTCGAGGTATGAGCAAACCAGCTAGCTCTCAAACAGGAACTAAATGTCTGCTCTACCAATACGAATCTATATATGTGTGTATATTTATATGAATCATAAGCATTCTTTATTTATCTCAAGCATCTGTAGGAACTTTCTGCTAAAAAGAAAAGCCGAAATTTGGCTAGACAATAGCCAAGTTGGCGCCTCCTGCAGCGCCCTTGTTTTTGTTTGGCCGTCCGTCTGCCAAGGCAGCCAGGTGAAAGGAATTATATATTCCCCTGATTATAATTTCATCAGCGGCAACACTAAGGAATCATCGAAGGCACGCCGAAGACAGCCATCCACTTCACTCCGCGCGATGTGGTTGCAATGATTGAGTGGTGGGGCTGCAGGATGCGCCTTCCCCAACATTTTGGCTGGTGGCAGGGAGGAGGGAGAGGGGCAGTGGCAGGAGCAGGACCTGTCGTGGCAAGAGCTTCGCATGCCCCAACAAGCTGGCTGGCTGGCTGGCTGGATGGCTGGCAGAAATCAATTGTTCCCATTATTATAATGAGATTACTTACCTACTGAACGACAAAACGTAGTGCCCAGAAAGCAAGCAGTCCGTCTCCTTTCTTTCTCGACTTTCCCAATAGATATAGATATATATATAGATATAGATATATAGGTATAGATGGGAATAGATGTGTAGATGGCAGCTCGCTCTGTGCCGACGTTCGCCTGCCAATATAATGACTTTAGTAGTCAGCGGAAAATGCTGGAAAATTGCTTGGCAAATGCTAGAGTTGAACGTTCGTTCGAGTTTCAGGTGCCCCAGTGGCAGCCACCTGAGCAGCAGCAGCAACAGCAGCAGGAAGCACATTTTTACCTGTTTTCCTTTTTGTTTTTCCCAATGCTGGGACATTTTCCCCACCCGCCTGCATTTTCCCCAGCAGCGTTTATCAGTTTTGCATTGCATTTGAGCTGAGATTAGCGGCAGAGATCGCTGTGGATGGTGGAAAGGGGGGCCACAACGAAATCGAATCGGTAAGTCGTTTAATGTGAATCTGATTTGTCTGAAATTCTTGAATAGAGAGTGGTGGATGAGAGTTTGCTGCACTCTGATTGAAAATTAATAAGCCACTTCCCAATAAACTGGCAGATACCGAAAGTTTGATTGGGTTCTGGTGCTGCACGAATTAAATTCTATTCAATGAACTTCTACTTAAAATTGGCACTGAGAGCCATAAGAATTTTCTGTGTTAAACAAGGTTGTTAACCATCAGTTAAGAGCGACTGATAAAGTGACTGATAAAGCCTCTTTAAAATAATCAACGGACCACTATTTAGTTTTTCATTTCTCTTGCACTTAGCTCTAGTTTTTCCCCTCCTTTTAAATTTAATTATTAGCTGAATGCGCCATTAAATTCTCGTTCCCAAGACATTTTTCATCTGCAATGAACTTACTCAACTCCATTGTGGCGATGCCCAGACCGTACTTTCTTCAGAATGGCACTCATACTGCTTTGTAGTTCACATACTCTGACTTCCAGCAGAATGAAAGCGGAAAGATGTGTGTCAAATGCTCTTTGCCTCAGACAATAGAAAGTGAAGCGCCGTCCATTAGAGAACAAACAGCTTGGCGTCGTCGATGGAGAGGAGGAGATGCCACAAGGCAATAGATACTTTGGAGCAATGTCTGGAGTGTTTGCTTTTTGATCTTAACCCACATAGCACATACGCAGCCCGAAAAAAAAAAATCATCGGTCCCCTGCATTTCCCAACCGAAGGTGTGAAGCGACTTTCGATTTTCACAGCCAAGTAAACAGCAATTGAAATGAGTAAGGCCCAAGTAAATGGAGAAGGAATGGTGAGTGGTCAATGGCCTGGACACGGCTTAATTTCAGGCCAACGAAAAGAGTTGGCAGCCAGCTACAAACACTTATGGCCATATCGATTAACGAGTCGAAGATGGAACTCCATTTGGAGCCATCATCTCGTCACTGAGAGAAAAGGAAGAGAACTTGTAGTTTCCTATATTAATCTGAATCAAATCAGCTTATTCAGAGAATGGATATAAACTGTGCCTTTGCTATGTTTTCCACACTTTGCCAATGAGTAAATCTTTGTTGACCCTACAAATTGAGTGGAATTTTTCCATGTGTACAGCTTGAGTGCCCTGCAACATATTCGATGGAACGCACAGGGGAAGCGGAGTGTGAATATCGCATGTCGGTAGAGGTATAATTAATGCGGGTCAGACGCCGATTACAATGCGCCGACTGACAGCTTGAAGTGTCCATATGTGCCCGTCTAGGAAATGGCCAACGGGCAATGACAAGCCGAATGAAGAAGAAAGCCGAAAGCCTGGCCAGAAACAAAAAGAAAAGCAATGATAAGCGAATTTGGCCCGGCTCAGCTTAAATGTATCACTCCACCACTCACTTTCTACACGACATGAACTCTCAATGAATTTAATATTTATGGTTCAACAGCCGCAAGAATTTGTCTAACAATCCGGCTCCCCGTGGAAAATTAATGAATTTCCTATGCAAATGCCGGAGCGCGAAATAAAATTTAATGCCCAGCAAAAAACCCAAAAAAATGCTCCAAAGACGTGCTGTGCGCTCCAAAGGAGCCGAGGAGCTGGCAAATTGTTGCAGGAGAAAAATTAAACGCATTAGGGAAGGCGCGTCCTCAGTGTCTCGCGTTGTCCTTAAAGCGCAGCAAGTAAACTAGCGAGTGGCTCTATCGATTTATGCTAAAACCCAGACTTGCCACCGCCCCAAAATGCCTGTCATTATTGTTGTGTTCGTTTAGGCATTGTTGCCTCATCCATTGTTGTTGGCGGACTGTGGGCTTGGTTCTGTTGCCGCCCGTGACAGCCATTCACAGTGTTTGACTTTGGAGACAGCCACGAACTGGGTCACCGGCGGATGGATGAGCCACCAGCGTCGTCCTTGCCCCAGTCCCCATCACCCATCACCCAACAGACATTCCCAATTCCAGCCCATTTTCAGCTCCGCTGACGCGCAACTGTCGGCGGTGGGCGAAAGCAAATCAATTGCCGTCGATAAAAAGAAATTGCGAAATATTCAATGCATCCTGAAGAAAAGCCACTCAATAAATAAGTCGCGGCCTGTTTACTGGGCCCAAGGACCTTGGCGGCGAGTTCCTAATGGAATTGGGTTTGGCCTGGAGGTAAACTACTGGCATTGAGGTCTGCAAAATAAGTCCTTTGCTTATCAATGAGATATTACAAAAAGGTAATTATAATTACGAAAAACAGCTTTCAAAATATAACAAAACTAGTTAAAAATTTAAAGTTACTCGTTGAAATTTCCATGTCGTGCAACCGCATTATCTTTTCATCGAGTATTGAAGTCATATTGACATGTTCTGCATGCAATTTTAAGGCCATTTGGGAAATCATGTAATATCGCTGAAAGGGAACTGCAACCTGTGTGCTGCGTTGCACCACCAATTTTTCCATGCACCACCCCCACCCACCACAAACAGACACTATACACTATAAACTGCACCACAGGCGCCGTCTTGCGGTGGCATTTAGCATAAGAACGGGAGAAGACAGTTAATATGCTTAGAGCCTGGCCTGCTGTTCCTGGCACACAACAGCATAAATTGGCTAATTAGGCGCAATTAAATATCCCTTTTGATTGCGGTTGCCACACTCACACATACACACAAACGCACACATACACTCAAGAACAGACACATACTGGTGGGCACACCCACACACTCTGTCATAAGTTTTTGTTGCAATTTTTCGCCCTTTCCGGAAAATGTTGGACCAGGGGAAAAGTCGAGAGTGTTCGTTGGGCAACGCCCGGTGTTAGATGGCTGCAATGTCCTCCGCCCACTCCGATGCACAGCAGTGTTCACAAAAATAGTACCAATTGGGCAAGGTATTGCAAATAATATTCTATATTAATCTTAAATACTTAAGAGAGTTACTTAACCTTAAATAAAATATGTTTATCTTCAGATCTGATTTCAGAAATCAAGGCTGTAGAATACTATTATTTGGAAGACTGCTGTACACTCACAAAACTTTAGCCGCAACGTGGAAAAAGTTTTGCCGTCGAGCACAAATGTTATTTTCGTCGCTGTTTTTGCCCCTTAAGGATAGTGCTCTGGTGCGGGAGAGAGATAGTGCTAGCGAGCGTGTGAGGGAGAGGGAAGGCGGAAGCGGAAACGGAAGTCAGGACTTGCCAACCGCAAACTTTTCATGTAGCAAAAAGAGCTGAAGCTTTTTGCACACCCGCGAATGTGTGTGCCCAAATAATTGAGTTGGCATTGGTCTCTAAAAACAACATAATTACCGTAATTAATTGTAATTAAAGTCAAATAAATTATGTGCAATGAAAAATTTGCCTATTCTCTGATGCTATGTTGTTGCTGCTTTTTATGTTTCTGCGAACAACTGTAGCAACCTCTGGCCCAAAAAGCCGTCTAGACCCATTGACACTTACAAGCGCCAACGCAGTTGGCCTTCTAACGGTTTCTGGCAGCACGCACACAGCGTCAGAAGGCCCACTAACCACCAGCAACACGAACTGAAAAACAGCAAGCAAAACCCAACAAAAAAATAAATAAAAACAACCAGGAACGTCTAAAATTTGTACCTACAACTATTTCAGCTAATTCTGCAGCACATTCCCTAACAACACTCAGTGTTCTGCTTTCCCTCGCCAACTTCTTCGCCATCTTCGCCTTGAGAGGTGCTGAAACTCTTTCTGAGATCTTGGGAAGAGCAAGGCAAAATGTTGTATTGGGCGCAGAAGGTGCACGGTGGTTAGAGATTGAGAAGAGCTTGGGAGTTAAGAATAATCTGGTTAATTAATTTGATTATTTGGATTTTTAAACACAATTTAGCCATTCCACAGCTTAACTATTTCTATTTCAATGCTTAAAATCCTCTGGACTTCTTAATAAATTAAACTCTCCAATAATACCTACATTATCCCCATCAAAACCACTGTATGTTAGCCCTGTCTCGTTGGCTCGAAGATCGCGTTAGCCGCGACGCATGCGCAAAATACCAAACAATTTTCGGCGCAGCTGTGCCCGACTGAACTTATCTTGGGGATCTGGATCTGGATCCCCAATCGTCTGTCCCCCCACAGCCACAACGCTAACTATGCTGACAACGAGAAGTGCCGAAAAGAGCCAGGCCAAGAGCAACAAAGGCGGCCAGAACGATCCGGCCTGGTTAAGCTGCACTCGTTTGCCTGTCGCTCATTTGGCGGCCTGTCCATTTGGTTTCGCTTTGCCTCGTTCTTGTTAACTGTGAAACCGTTGAAATCGTTGAAGACGAGGGGCCCGCGCGCGGTTTTGGCCATAAGTGGTATAATTTGGGCTGCTATATTATGTCGCACACAAACACAGATACACTGCCACGTACACTGAGCCAAATGTTCGGGGGTCTGCGCAATTAAACGTGTGGGCAATTGGCGAAGGAGCTGGGTGATTCTGGTGTCTGGCGGTCAAATGAGTGGGTTAGTTAGTGGGCCGTGGCTCTGATTGGGCATTTCGTGGCATAACTAGCCCGCAATGTGTCCAAGTAACACAGTTCCAACTGTATTTGGTTGCAATTGCCATTGCAATTGCAGTTGCAGTTGCAACAGCATCGTGTTGCCGCTGCTCATGATGGGGAATGCGTGATATTGCACAGATTTTGGTTAGATAACTGCTCGACAAACGGCTTAAGTAGACATACGGCGCAGATCTATGGCATTTGGAATGCGATTGCTGGGAATTTTGACTTATTCCCCTTCCGCACAGCCATAAAAGCTTCCCACGCACACAACAGACTTCCCATACTTAAACGCATTGTGATAGGATCAGGGAAACCTCATAACGAGGGTTACTTTGTGACTTCCTCAAATCGACAATCGACCAACAGAATAAAACAAAAGATTAAACAAAACGTGTGTCTACAAATTATGACCAGTTTGAATGTAAAACCCTAGATAATCTAACATCGCAGCTCTGTCCAAAAGGCTAATAAATTACCACCGAACTGCTTGTGCAGCTGCGGATGCGGCTGCGGATGCGGATGCGGCTGCGGATGCATAATGGGTGGTTCAACATCCAGCACACGTGCCTGTCCTGCTTATCTAGCCACTGCAGTTGCCCGAAAAAGGGGGCGTGGCTGGCTAGTGACCTTCGGCAAGTTTTTGCCATGTTTGTCATGTTTACACCTCCCACAAATCCCCTGCAGCAGCTGCCGCCTGCACTTAAGACTGATATGATAATGAGGGCTTCCTCTGGCAAAGTATCCCGCCGAAATAAATCATGGTTAAGCCCCACTATGTTAATTGGCCCAAAAGGGCTGGAGTCGAGAACAGAGAGAGCACCAATTTGGACGCAGAAATTCCAGCCAATTTAAACAATTTTCGCCAAAAAACAAAGCAGTCAACCAGCAGTCGGCATTCGGCATTCAGCAGTCGGCACTTGAAGAGCCTCCACCAAACACTCGAATACGCAAATTTAAATAAAATCATCAAGAATCGGAAATTTGAATTTCCGAAAAGAGGCACTCAGCTGGTAGAAGGTAGCCAGCTAGCCAGGTAGCCAGGTAGCCTTGCCCAACCATTGACTGGCCACTTCAACCTGGCTTGGAGCTGGAAGCTTGAAGCAAACTTTTCGGTCTGCCAATGTCGGTGTCGCTGGGCTTTTTAGCCCGGCCGAAATGCCGCTCCGTCAGTCAGCACCTCATTCAAATGGCCCCGAACGTCTGTCCGGAAAGTCCGCGGTGGTTCTACGGGCTGTGTCCTAAGTGCACCACTCGACTCTGCCCCACCGACCCTGCCCCACCGACCCTGCCCCACCGACCCTGCCCCACCACAACGTCTTCTCGCAATGCTCGTTTCGATTCGCCCTGGTCTTTCTTCCTCTGTTTTTGCCAACTTTTTGTTCTCCCTCTTTTTGTGAAGTGCATACAATTGAAATAATTTCCGTGTGCCCCCTCCTTGGTCGAGTGCAGCGCACTTTTTGCATAATTAAATTTATTTTTTAGTTGCATGCCATCGTTTGTAGGTACTCGGTACTCGGCATAAAGTAGTCGTAATATTTTAATTAAACTTACTTTTGTTTTCAGCCATTGAATTGGCTGAAAAACTGGCTCGAGCCACGACAGCACGTTGCCCAGGGAATACTTTCGTTAAAATAAAATCAAATCAAATTTGTAATCGAATTTTTCGTTAGAAATATAGAGCAAGTCAATAGACAAGTTTAGTTTGGACAACGCTTCTAACTGAATCTAGAAACCTTTAATTGAACTAAGCCCAAAAATGGTTATTTTTTAGAGCGGAAAAGGTGAAGTGTACGAGTTCTATGCATTTAATCCGGCTCTTGGCAGCTAACCCTCTTCTGACTTGCATGAAAAACAGTAATAATAGTGCCTGCGCATTGCCTGTAAGCAATTTCGCCAGGAAGTAGGCTAACAAAATTTATGTCAACTGACTGCGCACAACTTTTGTTAGCCGCAGACCAACCGCCTCCACTCTACTATCTATATATATCTCTATAAAGGGAAGATGGCCAAGGAGCAGCACTAGGATTCCAGCGAAGGACCGAGAAAAACTAAAATGTATCCAAGGGAAAACAGCGGCCGAATAAAAATAAAACTGTCCAGAAATTTTAATATAATCCACTGCGTTGTTCTCCGTCCGGGAAACTGTGTCACTAGGCACCAGGCACTTCCTTATCCCTCCCCTCACCCATTTCCAGATCCTGCCGCCACCTTGGCTGGCATCGTGGCCAAGGATGGCTGCATTATGGCCAGGCTTAGGGCCAAAAGCCCGTCTCCTGTTGCAGCTCCTTTTTGCTTTTGACGCCCAACGAACCGTTACTGGAACAGAAAGCCAATTCCTGCTGCCGTGTGGAGGCATTTTGTCTTTGACAAAAATTTAATACACGCCAGTTTGTCTTCGGCTTTGTGGCCCGAAAAAAGTTCACAGCACCAGGAAGGAGCAGCACCTGGTTTCGGATAAGGAGTTACAAATCCTGTCGCCACTTGCGTGTGCAACAGCAGCAACTGCAACTGCAACACCAAATGCAAGCCTCGTGTTTTACATGACAAGCGAGTAAGTCGCATGGGGTTAAAAGTCTTGCAGTTGTTACCGCGGATAAGTAGCTGCAGTTGGTTATTCATCTTTCAATTTGGCCAGCACGGGGATACAGCAGAACATAGTTGTAGATAGTCTCATTTTCAGCAGCTTTAAGGTGACTTTTGCAGAAGTACAGCTTTCAGATCATATATTTGGCTTGTACAAGTAAACCACTTGAAACAACCGAGAGCTCTATCCCTATTGGGATCGTTTTTCAATCTGTTGACCATCTGCAGCTGCAAATTAGGTCGCAAATGCTGCTGCTGCTGCTGCTGCTGCAGTTGTGGATGATGTTGCTGCCGTCATTGTTGTCACATTTGGTCGGAATTCGCTGGCAATTTTCGCAAACTGCTGCAACACGACGGCAACAATGCTGGCACACATGTGGCAGGACATCCCATTCCCATTCCCATGCCCATGCCCATGCTCGTTCGCAGTGCCATTCGGAAACGAAACCCTTTCTGAGACCGAGTCCATGTTCCTGCCGTTGCCAATGTCGGTTGGCCAATGGCTTTTAATTGAAAGCGGCATATTCGAAGCGGCAGCAGGCCCAGTTAAAAATTGTAATTTCCATTTCCCTGCCATCGACTTCTTTTGGCCTTTTTTTCCCCCTTCCCCATCCCCATCACCAAGCGGCTTTAAAATTGCCGCTGGGGCAAACGCAAGTTCCTCGGGCCGTTCTTTATGTTGCTGCTGTGGTTGCTGCTGCCGCCAAATTAAATTGGCTTTAAATTGACACCTCCGGTGGCAGGATATAGCCAACACTACAGCACACACAGGCCTCCTCCTCGCATCCGCGTTGCTTAACTTTATTAAGGATTTCGTGCTGCAGCTGCTGCTGCTGCTGCCACTGCCGCCTTCGCCACGCCCCCTTTGCAACAGCGGCAGTTAATAAAGAACCAAATTATTGTGTTGTTCACACTTTGACACATGGAAACGGAAATTTAATTACGGATTTTTTCAATAAACCTTCGAGCTTTAAGGTTCGGCCGATTCCTTCGAGCGAGCAGCTGTGCCTGCGCAAGTTCACATATAAATAAGGCACAAATTAGTTTTGCATGCGATGCCTGCCACTGCCATTTCCATTTGGTGGCGATACGGGGGGGCACTATCCTTGGGGGGATGCTATACATAGAGAACTGGGATACTGGTGCCGAGTAGTTGCCGCTGGCAGGGCGGCACTTCAGAGTGCAGCAACAAAAGAACTAATTAAAAAATTAATCTAGCTTAAAGTTCCATTAGAGCGCCAGCGAAGTTTGCGGCAAGCTTTTCCCAGCAGCTTGTTATGAAGACGGGGAAAGCGAGAGAACCAGAGTGAGTGAGCGAGCGAGGAAATGGAAAAACTTTTCTAGTGCCGAGCTCTGTGTGGCAAAGACAAGGACAACAATGGCTGGCCGGAAGTGCAGCGGCGCAACCGGAAGTAGAAGCGGAAGCTGAAGCGGAAGTGCAAGCTGTGTGCAAAAAGTCTGCGAAAATAAGGCTGAATAATTAAATTGTCCTTGAACGGAGCCAGTCAAAACTGAAATGGCCAACTGCAGCATGCATAAAATGTGTGCAATATGCAGCAGCAGGCTGAAACAAAACGCAAAAGGCAAACCAATTTAAACGGTCTTAAAAAACTATAACTTATGTTCATGGCGAATTTATGACTAAGAAAGTGGACCACGACCACAGGGTCCATTTCCATTCTTTTCAAAAGAGAAGTGAAAGTAGAAGCAAGTGCAATTACGACTGGGTCAGATCGTTAACTTTGACTTTGGACGAGGGATTAAAGGTAAATCGGCTTACGTTATGCCGCTCATGAACAAAGGCACCGAGAGTTGTGCGAAAGTAAGCAGGACGAAGAGAGGAGAAGGAAGAATTCCTTTGGTCAAAGAACTTTCCCCCCCGGATTCAAGTGCTGGAAATCGCCCATTTGTTTATTTCCTCGGCCAGCAGATCGTAAAAATGTAACTGACTAAGCGAATGTGGCCAAAAAAGTGTCTTTCGCCCGGCCACGCCCCCTTGTCGGCATCGTAAACAGCCGTAGAGCATTAACAATTTCCATAAAATATACACATACTCATACAATTGTTTATGAGAGATATAGGCGAGATTCTTGGGGCAGCCTAACGAGTGGTCGGTCTGTCAGTCGGTCGTTCGACGCATGACGTTTATGAGAAATTCAAAATGCTGACGACTTTTATGCCCGATTCAGGGACTCTCGACTGCCGACTCTCGACCCTCGACTTTGGCCCGAGATCAGAGAGAACAGCAGAAGACATAAAAATGTGCCTTGTAGGTAGGAAGGTAGGGCGGTAGGGAGGTAGGTGCCACGCCCAGTGCCATATAAATTCTTCCGAATCCGGCGGCATTAAATTGGTGAATCTCCAGCACGATGTTCTGTTGTTGCCACATACTCGTCAGAACATAGCATGTTTCACAAGCAATAAAATTGCATTTCTCACATCATACTGAGATGAGAGGTGTCATAAATAGCAGGCCCAAAACAAAAAAGGGGTGGACTTTACAATATGATGCTAAAAATCTTCCCCGCAACTGTTTACCTTTTGGCCTTTCGGGCACTGAATGGGGTCATTGTCTAGCCAAGTGTTTGAGTGGAGTTGGTGCGAGTTCTGTTTGCCGTTTCATTCCGCGTAATTTGACAAACAGACAGCGGAGAACAGAGAACAGACAATCGCGATTGATGGCTCTTGGGGTATTGAGCTCCATCCGGATCTGATCTAACTGAAAGTTGGCGGTGGTCCTTCAAGCCAAATTACATGCATTTAATCAAACGCGCTCGAGTTCCATTTGTGCTGGCTTCTCGGAAAACTTTTCAACGCTCCTGCTGATAACGAGTTTTGTGCATTAAGCGCCATTATAACGCCCAAAATTACAGAGACACAATGCGGCGGAATCGAGTGGAATCCTCGTCGAATCCTTCGTCGTTTATCTTGGCAAACAGCCGGCGATTGCCTGCTGGGATTGCGCTGGGATTGGAAAGTGGCAAGTGGTTGGAGAATGTGGGATCTGCTGCCTGCTGGGAACTGCGAAACACTCGTTTAGTGTAATTGGGCCAATGGCGCTTCCAGTTGCACCCTCGCAACTAACTGAAATCGGAGCAAGTCTGGCAACAAAAACTGCAAACTTTTCGGAACGGCCCTCGATGTCGACAACCAGAACCCAAACCCCCGACGTTGGTACGGATTACCCCCAGACATACGTACATATATATATTTCTGCGTGGACGGGAGATATTTTTGGGCCAAAGTTTCATATTTTATGACAGCCAGACAAGCCAACGGGCCGAGCAGAATAGTCAGACAGACAGACAGATGGAGGAGTGGCAGTTGGGCTTTGAGCGACACTTGCAGCTCGACGCTAGATAAACTTGGACGACAGACTGTATATAATTACAGTTAGATAGCATTACAGTTACACTTTCACTTGGCAACAAAAAGTGCCGGGCTCCCTGCTCCCGGCTCCAGAGTCGCACATGTCAACGAAAAAGTAAACTTTGAAGTGCCCTGACCCGGGGGTGACCCCTTTTAAAGTGTGATTGCAGTCGCAGATTGTTTATGGCCAGATAAAAGCCAGTGCCACAGAAGAAACACTCGTGAGTCATTAAAGTAACATAAATTCGAAACAATCAGCGGCCCAAGCAAGCCGCAATTGAAATTTGTAATTATTTCTTAATTTAAAGGGGCCAAGACAATGGACTTGATAGTGCGATAATGCAGCTGCAAATCAAATAAACATTATAATTGCAATGCAGTACAATTTAGATTTTGACAAGCTTTAATTTTGATTTCAGAAATTGTAACATAGAAAATCGTTCGGATTTAATAAGTTTTCAGAGCTAGGCAGATATGTGATATAAGATTTAGCTCTGCTGGCATAATTTCTACAAATTGGATCATCATCTGCTGATCATTCCAAGTGATTCATAAATACGTTCGCTCAGCTTTGATTGTATATCACCCACTCGAACTCGCAACTGCAGTTCTGGATTCGAATCGGTTCTATATCAGATCTCGTTTGCTCTTTGACGCGCATCATCGCTGACAAATGTAACACTTAATTTTAATATCGCACATCATGACTGGCACTGTGCGTTGTTATTGAGTGTAAGGCGATGCTGGAGGATGGGATGTGAATGTGGATGAGATGCGGATGAGGAGGAGGATGAGGATGATGGTGCTGCCACCATATGGCCGCAAAAGTATCTGCAGGATGGGGGGCGTCCTCGGATGAGTTGAGATGAAAGCGCATTGCCGCCCCGCCATTGAATCGCAAAAAGGGCAACAAAACAAGTGGCACTCGAGGGCCGGAGAACAAGCCTAAACAAGTGGATGCCTGGCTGGCTGGCTGGATGGATGGCTGGATTGAGTTTAAAATATGACTCTTTTATTTTTGCACAAATTATGCAGATATATACCGTGTGCGTACGAATATTTGCAATTTGCGTTGCTAATTTGACAGCCGTCAATGGATTTGTCTTGCCAAACCGGGGCGACTCCTCCTGGGAAGGTGTTTCTTGTTTCTTGTTGCTGGCAAGGAATGGGAATGGGCATCGAAATGGTTTGGGTCGCGTGCCCCGGGCTTTGATGTTTGAGCCGAAAGACTCGAGAATCGAGAATCGAGTCTCGAGCAGAGCTAATTAGCCAGTGGACCATGTGCCACCGGCAACGACGACCATCCCTCAGCACCCAACACTTGGCAGTCACAAAATCCCTGGGCAACAGCTGCCGTCGCCCGAAAATAAAATTTAATTACGCAGATTTTTACGCCTTTGCGCCATAGCTCAAATAACACATTCGGAATTGGGAGCGGAGCCCAGTGGAGCGGCGACTATTTCCTTTTGACATAAAAGTGCCCCTTAACAAGCGTTTCAACAAATCTGTCCGCACTTTTCACAATTAAAATGCTAAAAAGCTTCACAAAATTTAAATTTATATGCACGACCAAGTGCGAAGAATGCCGAATTTGTGTGCTGCTCTTTTGCAACCAAAGGGGAATGCAATTATCTACAGATTTTTAAGGAATATATATAGTTTTAAGAAAATACTTTGGGTTCCCCATATGCAAAGCGATTTAATTAGCATTTTAATATATAGCCATCAATGTTAAGTATGCCATAATAATACATTGATATTTATTTTTATCATGCTGCAAATGCACCTAACTTGCATCGTCTGGGGTGGAGAATCAACTGCATGCGGCAATCATCGTGCCGCTTGACGTGGCCGTTAACTTGATTTACGAGGGGTTGCACAGCCCCAAGAACCCCCTTTTTCCCCCTTTTTCGGTGACAGTGGAGCGGCGTGTCCGTGGCAGATCAAAAACAGCTGCGCTGCAAGAGGAGTGCTTAACACTTGCAAACGCCTTCTGTTCGGCGCTGTTCTTTTGACATTTCAACTGTCATAAATGGCAAATGCAGTGCCCCCAGCTCCTCAGTTTCCACAGTTTCCTCAGTCGCCTCAGTTTCCTCAGTCGCCTCAATCCCCCAGTCGTTCCATTCGAGCGCCTTTCATGCCCATGTGGAAAAGATTCACATGTTGGCCCCCGTTGATTGACACACAACGAATGCTGAACGCTGAATGCTGAATGCAGCTCAACTGCTCCTCCTTGGCCTCCAGTTGGCTGCAGTGCATCCGATTCATATCGCCCAGCGACTTGGCATTCGCTGACTGACTGCCAGCCAACAATTGGCGTGAAGTAGTCGTAGCTGGATTCTGCATTCCTTGGGCTCCATGCGGATAACCCGCCTAATTAATTTCAATTAAAATGCCTAGACTGCTGGTCAAGTGGGTCGGGATGGGGTAATGGCTCTGAATTCGCACGGACCTTTTAATTGATTTACTGCTGTCAAGTAATTTAGCCTGGAGACATGCGTATGTCGGTAGATGAAAACATTGTCATACGCAGAAATTATAATTACAAAACGAGAAGTTGATAAAGTGTTTCCTAGGAAATTGAAAATAAATATGTTGCTAGGCAAATTGATAAACTGCCTATTTCAGTTATAAACCATACATATATTGCAGAGACTTTTTATAGTGTACTACTAAATTGAGAGAAGTCTCACGATCATAAAGGAAGTGCTTTTGCCCATTCACATATCGAGCAGAGAAAGCCTCGGGAAATTCTCGGCTCGCTTTAACAAACTGCCAACTTTGCATATGGGCAGCATTTATAAAAATCAATATTCCACCTAGCCAGATGGGATGCAGCCCATGCTGGGATGCGGAACCAGGCCGAAGCCTCCATCCTGGCCAGACTGCGTTGTCATATAACTCAGCGGCATAAAAAATGTCAACTGTCGGCGACACACAAAACTTATTTGTCATGCAATTTTGCCGAGCGCCTTGAGAGGCGGATGAGGATGGCTTTGCAGCATGGAGTTCTGTGGGGCAGGAAGGCTGGCACAGGCACACATGCCCCAGGAACTCTGGCTATAGGCAATAGGCGAAAGGCAATCCATACATGTCCGACATGATAGGGGAACCAGTTTGGCAGTTGCCAGTCCTCCAACCTTCCAGTCTTCCAGCCATCCAGCCAGCCATCTCGCCAGGCGGAGACATAATAACTTATGGCGATTGGGTGGCGGAAAATTGCTTGCTGTGGAATCAATAGCGTCTATTGATGCAGGAGCAGGTGACAGCCCGACTTGGAGCGCCACTGACGCAGCAGACCAACGTCGACTGGAAGAAAATATTTAAGTGATTGAAAATTAAAGCAATTTATTCATCCGTCAAATATTGCATGACTTACCTAATTTTATAGAGATATGCGTATAGATGTGAACCTAAAATGACCAATTTAACTTATGTATGTAGAAAGTGTAAAACACTTACACTTTACATGAAATTTTATAATCTGAGTAGTTTGATAGCTTTATTTTTTCCAGTGCTTGCATACAGTTATATTTGGCTTAGTGGCTGACCAGGAAACCAGTTGCTGTTGGCCAGCTCGTTGAAAACGGCCGGCTAATTGGTCAGCCCACTAAAATGGCTAAGATATGGGCTCACTTGACCGGCAGGACTTGGTCATATTTTGTGCCCCTAAATGGCTTAATCGAGGCCAGATTTAGCCCGGCTTAGCCAAAGTTCACGGCAGCAGCTGCTGTCCTGGTTGCTCCTGGTTGCTCTTCTTGGCCAGGTCTTAACGTGGCCCATTAACACTTTAACGTGCCATAATTACCTGCGCGGACAGCGCGGCGAATAAAATCATGTACACGCGTAAAAATGTCAGCCAATGCCTTTTTAAAAGTCAGCGAGCAAGTTAATTGTGTGGCCCAAGGTAGCCCAAGGTATCCACCAGAGTTGGCTACCCGACATGGCCAGCGGGGATTGCGGCCAGAACGGGAAGTGCTGAGTGCAGACAGCTGGGAGCTTGGAGCTGAGAGCTGGGCGATGGGAGCTGGGAGCTTGGAGCCAGAGGCATCATCATGATGGTCGAGGCCTCTGACAAAGTTGTAAGTTGATGTTGTTTCGCCTGTTATTGTGGTTGCTTTGCTGCTTCGGCGACGTGCCACGGCAAATGCGAAAAGTGTTGACGTCCTTCGGGCACAGTGGGATAGTTAAGTGCGGCTTAAGGCGAGCAGTCCTTATAGAAAACTAAATAAATAAAGTAAAGAAATAAATACATAAATACATAAGGGAATATTAACAAGAGCAACAAAGCTCAAACAACTATTATGTCCGAGCACAGGTTGTGGTGGCTCCTTAAATTATTTGTATAATTAATATATTACTATATTATTGATATTATCCACTGTGCTGAGAGACAACTCGGGATAATTACAATTCCACACCTTAATGTGCAGCAGAGGGCGAAAGGCGGCAAGACAGCCTCAGCATCCACATCCACATCGGGATGAACGACAACGACGCGCCAGGATCGTCGCGAATCGTTGCAATGCCAAGTCGTTAAGTGAATTCATATAAAAATTCCTTAAATGTCGCATTATGACAAAACGATCGTTTAGAGCTGGCACAAAGGCCAGCCAGCGCAGCAACATGATTTTTATGAGGAACTCTCAAAAAAGTCACAGAAATGTTAACTGGAGCTGGCGATGGAGTTGGAGCTGAAGCTGAAGTTGGAGCTGGAGCTGGGGATCCCATCGATTGGCGGCTGGAACAGAAGGCTGCGTGATGAAAATGCTTAGGCTGGTAAACATGGCCAACATGACGGGCGAGCAAAGGAGCAAAATAACTTGCCCCGTCTCCGCTGCCCCGTGCAACTCCACTGTTTATTTAGATGCGCGCAAACATTTTTTGTGTTTTCAAAAATATTCCGCATTATTTTTCTGGTTCTCTCTTTGTACGTTTTTCGAATTCGGACGAATCACGAACATTTTGTGTTGTCGCCTCTGCAACTTTTTCTGCCTTCCATTTGATTTTTTGTTCGAGTTATTTTTCGTTTTTTTTTTCAAAGTTTTGCTTTTTTGGCATTTCTGTGGCTTTTGGTCATGAATCATGATTTATTTGTGCTTTTTTTTTGCTCCTTGCCGCGCAGGATATTTTCGCTTTTCGCGTAGTGGCTTTTTGTCTTCTTTTTCTGCGGCGGACTGCAGGCTGCCATAAGCCAAGTTTGGTATTTAGACGGGCGGCGACAAAAATGGCTTAGTTTGTTGCACACGTTTTGTTCCAGCTCGCTCTCCACTTCTCGTCTGGTGGGAACGCGAGCCTTAGTGCCACCACCGGATCCACTAGAACCACCAGCACCACCAGTACCACCAGCACCACCGTGTTCCTGGTGCTTTTTTCAGGTTGTCTGGCGGTGCGACGGCTGCCGACATAAATATGTATAAACACAGTAGTTTGTTTGTCGAGTCGTGATTCGCAGTTGAGTTTTAAAGTCTAAGGCAACGCACGAGGCAAAAATTTAAATATTTCCACTGCTCCAAGTGGCATGCTGGCCAAAAAGGGCTTTATGGCTAAAAGGGGGGAATAAAGTCAGGCAAATTAACAGAAGCGCTGTTGTTGCACGTTTCTGGCCAATGCAATGCGAATCTGCTTTCTATAGACTCCAAAAGAAAGTTTCCATGCTGGCAAGTTCCCTTCAAAGTAGTGCAAAATATATCAACATATAGATTTTTGACTAACGGAACTGCATAATTTTTACAAAGTATTATACAGTTGTTAGTTAAAGAAACTGAAAGAAGTTCTAACGATCCATTTGTATGTACCTCCTGTAATGATCAATGTGCAATGAGCTTGATAACTTTGAAAATATATATAAATTGCTTAAATTGTATCGACAACATATACTTTTTTCCACTGTAAAAGCTCGTAGAGAAAATAGTGTTCGTCTCTGAATAACAAGCACCAATATGTATAGGAAAAGCAGTTGCAAGTAGAATTCCTATGCCGTTTCCCGAAAAACATCTGTAAAAATGTTAGCTCGTTCAATATTTTCATTGCATTTCAGTTGCATAAGCACGGTGTCTGTCCCAGCGAAGCGAACTTGTTATGATTTCAACTTGTTGCACGTGAAATGCATAACGTTGGCTCCATCCTGGCCAAAGTGGAAGAATCCAGACTACAGACTGCAAAGACGGCAAAGACTGCCAAGACTTCAGACTGCAGGCCAAAAACTGTAGACCATAGACCGTAACCAAGGCACGTAGTCTGGCCGAGAGATGCGGAAGTTTGGCGATGCGAAACACTGCGAACCGAAATCAAACCGACGATGAAAATCGAAGCGGAATACTTTTTAATGCAATTCTTAAAGTGTAAGTGGCTCAATTGCCCGCGTTTAATTGGTAGCAACACTCTTCTCAGGCAGCTCACGTAGCAGCATCAAAATTGCCAAACATATGCGATGAACTTCCTACCCCCCCGCCAACCAACCAGCCATCGTAGGAGAATGGAAAATTCAATTGAAAAACGCCTAGCGGGCACATATTTTCCTCAAGCACGTCAGCTGCTTCAACTCGGGGAAAACTGAATGAATCAGTGAATTAAATTAATACCGCTGGCAACATGTCGCACACACTTGATATTCGCAGCAGATTGATTAAGGCTCTAGCGCTGATACCTAATAATTTTAATTTCCGATGCACACTTAATTCAGTTAGCTTGTACTTCATTTTTTCCTTAAACATCACCCAATTAAAATGCTCTGCACTGATGGGCCAATGAGGCTTGTAAATGAACTGCCTCTCGGCAATGTGGCAATATCCGAGTTGAGCGGCAGAAAGGAAATCGAAAAAAAATATAGCACAGTCAACAAAATTGTGAGAGTTAAATCAGCTAGCAGCTATTCAATAAAGCAGAAATGATGACGTTTGCGAAAAATGAACGCAGCTCCAGCGGCGAACTGAGCTTTAATCAATTAATAGATGCGAAAATTGAATAATTGCCATCGCTTTTGCGGCAAAAACGAGCTTAAGTGGCCAGTTCAGGTATTCATTCCACTGAGGTCAAAGGTGATATGAGCAGCGAATGGATTTCTGGTCTTTTTCGGTTCACCATTGATCAATTATACAGAATATTCTGTTAAAGTGGCTGCAAAGAACTGCACTGCTAGGTATTTATTATTAATAGTTTTATTACTATTTTAATTTTTTTGGAAAATATATCATTTTTACTTTCGTAAACCATTGTCAGATTGGTGCAGGTATTGTGGCGTTGGTATTGTTAGCAGTACTTAGCAGGGCTTTTGCATTCCAGTAAGTATTAGTAAGTATTATAAGCCAGAGCTTCTTGTGACTGGTTTCCGCATTTCAGCAACGAACGAGCACATACTATAGTCGTCATTTGATGAAAAAGGAGATTACAACAGAAGTCAGCCGTGTTGACAAATGCATATTACAACAATGTGCCACTGGCTGTAATAACGCCACGTCTATTGCGCCATCTGGACCACGAGGAGTGCGGCAGCCAAAAGAGGCCAACGGCAGCGTGCAGCATCGAAAACAAAGCAATCGGGCGAAAGGTAGGAATTTATAACACAAATGTTGTAAACATGTTCATCACTTTTTGCCGCTTTTGCTTTTGCTTTTTCTATTGCTTTTGCTATTGCTGTGGGGCTTACGAGACAAAGGCCAAAAGCAGCAACAACGTGCAACATTCAACGTGCAGTGCGGCGAGCTCACGTGTTGGTGGAACACAGCGAGACAATACAGGCGCATTGCAGCGTTGCAACAAAAAATAGTATTGTGCCCAGCCACAATTGGTAGCGCACTCTAACAGGAATCGAATCTTAAATACCCCGGAAATCCCCGTTTAAGTAGTTGGGCTACCAGAATTGAATACAGAACTAAAATCCTAAATATTTGTGTTCGAATCTCGGCGATTGGGAATATATATTGATGGCTTCAGGACTGATGGAGCTTTAATTATAAGCCAGGTTAGAATCGTAGTTCCCATTAAAATCCCGTAATACCCACTACCTGATACCGGTGCTTGGCACTTGTGTGAGACTGAGAGCGTTGTGGCGCGGGTAGCTCCAAATAATAAAAGGATGATAGTCAAAGTTTAATGACAGTTCAAATGATGTTGACGTCGCAGTTGCAGTTGCAGCTGCTGCTGCTGCTGCAGTCGACGTTGCTGCATTGCTGTATTTTCCGAATGCAGGTGTATGTTTTTGTTGGTGTCCCACTTGCCTTGGGGGTATAATGATACACTCATTAGGGATGATATATATATAATATATAACTATACGGCTCTTTAAAAAGCATTTTAAGAACTCAACCCCGCAGAGAATACCTCGACTTCATGCCATATTACGTCACTGAAATCATGTCAGTAATTAAAATACGAACGAAAAAAATAAACAATGGAAGGGTATGGCATCTTCAGATGAATAAAAACTGCATTTTTACCGAGCTTTTTATACATTTTTTATGCATCTCTTTGTTGCTGCTCGGGGAGCTGTGCTGCCGTTGATATTATTATGATGGTTGCAGGCAACATGATGTTGCAACATGCGCTTGAACATAATAAATTTTTATGCATGATTTCTCACATTGCATGTGATGGCTGGCACTTGATGTGCCACATGGGGCGTATGCGCGACGTTCTGCGACTGAAATATGCATTTAAACTTTTAAAGCAGCGCACAAGCCCTTAAATAGCATATAGTTTGCACCCAAACTAGCAGCTAGCTTCTTTAATCCTTCTTGGCGAAATCCAGATCATTATCATTTCAACTCCGGTGACAGACGACGAGGTGGGTCGTAAATGTCAGAAACAAGAATATTGTTGGGAAAACTATTTGCAGAGATCAAAGGCCAGACTGAGACATCAAATCTAAAAGGCAGATGGAGTGCTAAAATGATGCCACTTAATTACAGTGGGGATTCTGATATTATTAGCTACAAGTTTTCGTATGTTTATCTTTGTGAAGATTTTCTGTTCTTAGAAGAAGAAATATGAAACAATCTTAATTTTTGGCACTTCTTAGAGCAGATAACTCCACTGTGCAATTTCCGCATAAAACTCAAACTCTGACAGAGCGGGAATCTAATGTCTATGCAAACCAGAGAGATCCACTTAATCCGCCGCCCGACAAACTTCATCATCATTTGTCGGCGTACAAACAAAACATATGGAAAGATGATTTAGCATCGCATGCTCAGCCGCCGATCATAGAAGGGATGCTGATCATGTGGGCATTATAAATCGCCCGCCACTTGTGCATTATGCCGCTCAATCACTTTGCCCCGGGGCTCTTTAATTGCAAAATCACATTAGCATAAATTTGTTAAAAACATTTCAAGTGAAATTATTGCACAGTCCCCCCATTCCGCTGGGATGCCGCACTCAATCCTCCGACGGGCACAATGACATTAATAAGCAATTACAAGACAGAAATAGCAACTGCAAATTACTTCAAAAGGCTAAAAGCGAACGAGGCATCTCCATCTGTACATGTATCTGTATCTGCATTAGTATCTAAAGGCCTTTGGAGCCGGCGTTGGAGTAATGGCATTATAGTGTGCCCCTTGCAGCCAGTTCATCATCATATCGGGCGGGCAGGCATAGCCATACATCTTCATAGTGGAGGCACTGCGGAATGACCTCCAGTTAGCTGGTTGGCTCCGTTAGTCGTCGTCATCGTCATCGTCATCGTCGTCATCATCGTCATCATCGCCGTTGTTTCACCCATCACGGCACTGCACTGTTATGGCTTCAAGTGGCTTCATTCATTCATTCCATGTCCGTCTGCTGGCTGCTGCCTGCTGCCTGGCCAGCATTTTCCCAGTTTTCCCAGTTTTCCCACTTTTCCCGTCGCCCTGCGGATGATGAAAAACTAAAACTGACGTCGCTCCACGACGGGCACGACAATGAGCCGACTGTTTAATGTCCAACTCCAACTCCTAATCGAGGAGGCAGGAGGTTTGGAGGATTGGAGGAGGCTTTTTTGCCGGCCTGACAATTTCGCAAAACAAGAGCAACCTTTATTAGCACGCCAGCAAAAGGAAATAAATGTTAGTTGGTCTTGGCCAAGAAAAACCGCCGCCGGCTGAAATTGGAATGTCCAATGGACGAAAGGGTTTCCCAACTTCAGAGCCAACTTCTGAATAGTGACGGCTCTGTCTGCGGGCAGAATAACCAAGGGTTATGACTAGATTAGGCTGCGACTCGGCGACTGTGGAAAATGGCTTGGAAAACAGAGCTCTAAGTTAATTACTGCAGACACATACACTAGCAAAAAGAATTAAAGGAATATTTGCATTGCTGCTTTACTTGCTTTACTTACTATCTCCTTATTTTGGGTAGTGTTTATGCACTCAAAATGGCAAACTTTCTAGGGACTCGTTCGGATCTAAGTCTGGTATCGTAGTGTCTGCAGCGTCACCCACAATGGCTCTAATTTGTTAGTCCATAACTCATTTCGTCTGGACAGGGCAAACTCTACCGCTGCAGAAACGGAGACCAGATCGCCGGCCGTGCCGCAAATATCTGCATTTATGTTGCATACATTACGCAGCATTTTGGAGTTTTATGGTCGCCACAGCCACAGCAGCACACTGATTATTGCTGATAATGTTCCTGCCATACGGCAGTTGGCAGAGCCAGAAACTAGCCCCGAAAAAACCCAAAACCGAAGTGCCGCTGCCATATTGCCAATGCCAAAATGAAAATGGCCAGCCAAAACGGCGGTGGCATGAGCAAACTATCGCCGTTGCATCCCCATGTTGCTGGTTGATGTCGCTAGTGTTGCTGCTGCTGTTGCCACAGTTGCTACTTTTGCTACTGTTCCTGCTGTTGCTGCTTTTGCTACTGTTCCTGCTGTTGCTGCTGTTGCTGTTGCTGCTGGCATAGATATGGGCGACAATTAAGTGTCTGCCGCATAATGATGTCGCTGTTTTTGCAGCACTAAGAAAACAGAATTCGCAGTTGCAGCCTTGTTGCAGTTGCGACCACAACTTTTTATCACTACTAACCCAAGGATGTGCAAATAAAAACATAATGACTTCATTTCGCTGTTGCGCCAAAAATGGAAATCGGAACTGTTGCCTTGGAGATAATGATGAGAAGCAAACGGGCTCAGGCAGATGGGAGAACTTGGTCTAAAATTCTTTAACGTCCTGTTCGTTAAATAACAATAAATATTTGGTCACTAATTTTGAAAAGAATTCTCTTTCTGCGCATTTGTATCGAATGTTTGCTCAAGGAACTTCAGTAGGCCTTTTCTGAAACCGCTCCCTGTAATATGAGGACTTCCGCTGAAGTTCTATCTGGGGGGCCATTAAAAGTTGACAAAATATTTTGTTAACAAAAAATTAAAAAAGCCTTGAAGAGTGGCTACAAGTGGGACTCTGCAGCGTGGATGTCGGGATGACCAATTCAATCGAAAATCCAATCTGGACTGGGGACGCATTTTGAAGTGGCTCATATGTGGCGTTCCCACAGCAATTAAATTTGAGCCCAGGACGCGACTGGATAACGCACACTGGGCAAAAAAAAGTTGACATGCTTGGCAAACAAACAAACAAGAGTCGAGCAAAAAAGGACGCCAAAAGACAACCGCAGACATGCAGGAACAACACATCGCATATGTGTGCCGCCGCCTCCCCATGTCCCACTGCAGAAACAAAAAAAAAAAGGACAATCCTGGCAGGACACAGCACTCAGCTGCTCTTTGGGTTTTGAAGAAGACATCGCAACGACCGCAAAAAGCAACGGAGCTGGCCCAAAACCCCGAGCCCACGAGCCACTTTTTTCTATGGTAGTCCCATATAGTCCTATAGTCCCATAGTCCTATAGTCCTAGGAACAACAACTGCAAACTAAAAAGGACAACGGGCATACAAATAACATTAAGCCGGCCAAATCGGCGAACAGACTTGTCCCCCCTACTAGTGAGTGTCCTCGCCAAAGGATATCATCGGATGGTCGGAAGGTGAAAGCGCTCCACAGAGCCATGAAAATGACAATATACCCAGTCGTTTGCCCCTTGGACCCTCTGTGTGTGACACAAAACTGGCATTAGGCAAGGATTTGCGTTGATTATGGACAGCAATGGGTTTCGGCTTTAGCCATTTTCGAATGAAAAGACAATGAAAGGTATCGCTCGACTCTGTTTTTCCTGGCAATAAGACAATAATGCCATAAAAAGAGCTTCGATTGCAGGTGAAGCCCACTTTCTGGATGCTCCTCTCCATCCATTCGTTGCCATTCGACTAATAAAACTAATTACATTCCATGGCTTAGGTGAAACGTTTGGGAGATTGGGAGATTTATGCCCGGGGGTCAGCACAATGCGGAAGTTGATAAGCCGTCGTAGTGGCAGTTTTCTTAAGGGGTTCCTTCCTAAAACTGAAGGTCAGGAAATCGACGCAATGGAGCGGTTAATATTTGGGAGGCAATAGATGAGGATCCAGTTAAGATAATTAACAGTTTGATAAATGAAATTCGAATGTTCTACTTTAGAGCCTGTTTTTAATAAGAAACTGCTCAGTTAAAAATGCTAACATCCAATACAATGTATTACGATTTTTGTCCAAGTTCTGTGTCACATTTTTTGCTTAATTGCCATGCCAGACATAAACAAGTTCCAGTCGTTAAATTTCTTTATTTTTTCTTCAGCCACATAATTTGCTATTTGACATTAGACATTTCCTCAAGTGTTTCCGTTGCCAGTTTGCGCAGACATTGCCATCATTTAGGCGAGCAATGGGATAAACATATTTTATTATTAATTCATTAGGCTGTTTTTTAATGGGCGGCATATTTTTTGGTCTGCCACTTTAATTGTTAATTAGTTTAATGTACAAGACACGGCCACATGGCCCAGCACCCAAAAATTGTCGCTCCCCAGCCTGACTATTTATTGGACGTTCTAATTGGCAGAGTGCGTTGAATTGGAAACCACAGAAATTGGTGTGCTGCTGTTGTGTCTGTCTGTCCCTCCTCCCATGGCACCCACTTTCCAAGGCCATAAAAAAGCCAGCTAATAATTAAGAGTCGCTGACTCACCCACACCACCCAGTCCCCCAATCACCCAATGGCCCAACACCCAGGCACCCCAAATGAACATAAATGGGCGCAAATGTCGCCTTGGTTTTTCGAGGAGTTCCTTCGCTTTAAGGGCGTGCTAATCGTAAAAAGAAAACACAGACGAAATTATGAATTTGTTTGGCGTAATTTTACGCGCCCAAGACAACAGACCTGCGACCCCATAAAAAAAAATAATAAGAAAAGAGAAAGAGAAAACCCAAGAAAACCCAAGAAGACCCAAACCTATCCCGAAGCGAACCGAATCGAACGGTGCTGCCAATAATGACCCAATTTGGTGCATCAGAATTTATGTTTATACCCTAGCCTTTCCAATATTAATATGTATAAAATTAACGAGGGAGGGAAGCCGGCGACAACGAAACGAAAATCGCTGCGCATAACAGGAAAATTACTTTTTAATCTTATGAGTCATTAGAAGACATTTTCGACTTTTCAACAATAATGCTCGCTCGCAAGGGGACGTGAGCGGAAAGTGGGAAGTGTGAATACCCTGAGATAAAACCAAAAAAAAATCAAAAAAAAATAAGAGCTCTTTTCCCGCGATGTGAAGCCGAATTTAGATACAAATTCGAAAATACCCACCTAAGCGGCGATGCTAAATGGGGAAACTCTTTCGTCTGATTTTGTGATGTGTGAACTTTTCTGGCAAGTCTCGGTGATAAGAACGATCAATATGGAAATCGATCTGTTCCAGAGAGTATTATTAGTATAATGATGTCTGCTCTGCGATGGACACGCCCTATACTCCCTTCTTATATGATATCGGTTAGTAAAACAACATTTAGCTGCAGCTGAATGCCACATCTGATGGTGAGTGCCACACACATGTGTCATGTGCCCCGCACAAAACATGTCACTGCCCATTTCAATCTGGTTTCCTTTCCTGCCACCTTGTCCCGCCCAAATCTGCTGCTGCTGCTGCTGCCTTTCGCCACACAATGCCACAAAACCCGAACGAATATAAAGGAAATTAAT
This sequence comes from Drosophila teissieri, assembly GCF_016746235.2. Classification (NCBI taxonomy): domain Eukaryota; kingdom Metazoa; phylum Arthropoda; class Insecta; order Diptera; family Drosophilidae; genus Drosophila; species Drosophila teissieri. The sequence goes on from NC_053030.1 coordinate 18,466,222, forward strand.
CAGATTTTTATTTAAACGCCCTTGGAAGGAGGGCGTCACCCAGGGACATCGCAACGGTCACATGACCATTGTCCCTACCGCAAACCCAAACTCAAAGGTTGTGACTCGAGTCTCCGAGCATTTTGTGTGTGTGTGCAATTTTTGTCAACATGTTCGGACCATTGTCTTCGACCCCTCGCCCAAACTGTCAGTTTTGTCAGTTTCTGTGAAACTAGCGAGACCCATGAATGATTTTAGCAGATTTTTATATATTTCTCTCCCCTTCCTGCCAGCATCCGTCGCTATTGTGCTCGAAACCCGTTGCGTTCTACGTTCTGCGTTCTGCGTGCCATCCATCTCTAAGCATTCGGTACGTACGTATTCGTATATCCATCTATCTGTCCATCCTGCAGCAACATCCTACAGTCCTCCAGTCCGCCAGTCCTCGCCCATGTGGTTAGTTTGGTTTTGTCATTACAATTGTTTGCGTTTTCCACCATCCAGAGTCAGTCCTTTGTTGGATCGCACTTCGAATGGACACAGACAAAGCATTTGCCAGTTGTGGGTTGCAAGTTGGCAGTTGGCAGTTGGCAGTTTTCAGTTGAAGCGGAAATCGCAAGAAAAGTTCCCTCGAAATGCAACATTTTGTGCCCGCAGTTGTTGCACAACTAGCGTTTGCCTAACAACAAACATTTGGTGTATAAAATATTTGGCATAATTTTATTGAAAAACAATTTATTGCTTTCACTGTATTAAAATTTAAGCAATGCACTTTTTGTGTGGCTTTCATTATCCTTTATCCCTTTCCCATCGAAAAAGCATTCCGCCGCAGACAAACTGATTGCAAATGTGTTTTTGAACAGAAAACTTGCCAAACGGGCAGGAGACAGTTGGGCCCCGTAAATTCTCACTTATTTTACAGCATATTAGTTATGTGCCATAAACAAGATGCGGCGGTCCAAGTGGCGCCAGGACCAAAACTGCAGCCAGCCAGGAGAACGCCAGCGAAGCACAAAATTAGGGAAGCCTCCCACTACTGGGCGGCTTCCTTGTGCCTCACCATCATCATCAACCTGCGACAACTTGCAAAACACAAACGAAATTGTTCAATGGCGCCGCAAAAATGACCAAAATGCGATGCCAGCAGACGCGCCGCCATTTTATTTGCAGCACTGCCACTTCCGGCGGCAAGTAGTCTCCGCTACTCAAACTCTTATCCTGGAGGAGTCCGCTTGGCCAAAAGCTGCAAATTGATGGCGACTGGCGCACATTCAAAAACGCTTTCATTATTGTCATAAGCTTTTGGCTCCTGCTGCTCCTCGCCGCCGCCCGTGCGATAGCGTTGAAAAATTCCTCAGCGTACTTTTCGATTTCCGCTCCGTAATATTCAAGTGATTACGATGCCCAGAAACAGGAAGCAGCAAAGTGCGCCGGCCTGGGCAAGTTTTGCGCTGACGTGCGCTGATTTCAGGACTCGCGATGCACAGAGAGAATACTCGAGTTAAATACATAAACTTTTATGTGAATGGAAAAAAGTTAGTATACCTTTAAGTTAAAGGTATCTTCTTTGTACGAAACTCTCTTGTGCTTTCTAGGTAACTCATTTGTCATGTTTTCTCTCCGTGTAGCTGAGAGTCCTTGCCGCATTATTTGTGTTGCTAAGTGCGCCGGACCCTCGGTTGCCGATGCTCGGTTTCGGGTTTTCGGGTTCAATGACAAAGTTTACTACCACTAAGTATTTATAACTATTATTTATGAAGCCAGCGCCCACGACCCCATTTTAAATGTTCAGTGATGCGCAACGAATTTCTTAATGGTGCAATTTGGCGTTTTATGTTTGAAGTTTAGGCGAATGGCGATTTTCAGCGGCGGCAGAGGGTCCTGGATTTTTTCCTGCCGGTTATCGCTACGTGCATAAAGTTTTCGCAAACAATTATGGCCGCCTGGCAGACGACCAACCGACCAGCTAACCGGAAGTGCGGCGGTGGGCGGCGGATGGTGGGCGGGGCAGGATCCTTGAACATTTGCGGTTTTTCATTAATTTCATGGTGTTATTTCCGCCACCAACGTCTGTCTTCCGGCGCAATGTAATCGCGCTCTGTCGTATCTTATTGATTTGAAAATATGTTTTATAATTGAACAGAACAGGCAGCTGGTGAAAAATCACTGATTTGAAGTTTGGGCTACAATACGACGCGGTCTGACCTATAAAAGCGGAAAATTCAGCTTAAAATTCCACGACGAAACCGATATACTCAACACTTTGTCCACTCGAAATGACAAATAACCAGTGCGCGGTGATAAAGTTGCTGCAGGCGCGCAAAAATGTTGTGAAAAACCGAAATTATGCCAAGCACTTAATTGATAAAAAACATCCGACACTTTGGACAATGGCCTGCCATCACGACACCTCAAATCATAACGACATAATGAATATGTGATTTTGTGCGAGTGCATACGAGTATATGTATGTATATGTATGTAGTACGTGCGGTGGTCGCACTGTGCAAAGAATGAAAATTAATTGAAATTGCATTTTGCATTCCATTGTCTTCAATTAATTTTCATTTCACTCACTTCGGCTGGCTTGTAATTCGATTTGCTGTGAAAATGTGCGCACCGAGTCTTAAATTCACGACCGTACATCAGTCGAAAGTTCATCGAAATGATGCATATCTTACAAGGGCGCGATGCATTTCGTACATTATTAAATTAAGCTAGCTGTTATTCACAGGATAAACTTGTTAGCATTTAATCCGAATTACAAACACATTGCTACTCCGTAAAATTGCATGCAGTTTCCACTTGTTTGAAAGCCCTGCGCATAATGGGCTCATAACTAGTTAAACTAACAGAACTCCATTATCCTGCAGCTGCCGGATCCTTTCGGGATCCCATTCCCCGTTCCTCGAACACTCAAACCCTCAATTACCGAGTTGCGACCGAGTCACCAGTAATGTATTCAAAATCTTTAATGTAATTAATGCTGTTTGTTTAATGAAAGTTGTCTGAGCCGCTTTCGCCCCGCACATATGCATTTTCCCTGCGAATGGTGCCAGTCCGGTCGAGGATATTTACCGAATGCAGCCAGGACATTGCAATATGCAAGCTTGTTGCTGCCGTTGTAGCGGACATGCAACAACATGCGGCAGGGTCCTCGAGTACTGCCACTGCAACTTCGGTTATGCCGCAACATAAATTAGGATTTGCGTTTATCGCGAATTTGTTCAGCTGATGGGAAAAAGTGCTCTCTTACAGAGAAACAACATTTAGCACTATAAATTGCACAATTATTTTATTTAAAGTATTTCATACTCGGAAAGTCATGTTTACTTTTCGTGAGCTGTGTAAACTGGGCCCTGTTGCACTCTGCACTCGCATTCCCAGTGGGCTTCTAATCATCATCGACAACTGTGCCATAGATTTGTCCGTTTGGCTGGCCATGTGGATGTCTGACCATCCAATTCGGAAAGCAACCCTCGAATGCGCCGTGTGTGTGCGTGGGTTCTAATGCGCTAAAGTGCTTTTTCCGAAAAACAAGTTACACTTTGCAATTTGCACTAAATCCCACTTGGATGTGGCCAGGTCCGCCGTTCGACTGGCTCCGGTTCTCCGTGCTCCGTGCTCCGTTCTCCACTGGAGTATGCCGGCTGCATAGGCAGTTTGAGTTGTTTAGTCCTTCCTCTTCCTGCTTATGTCTGTCTGGGGCAAGTAAGTGTGTGTATGGGTGTGTGCGGGTGTGTGGTGAGTGTGTGTGCGCAAATCCTTTGGCCGTTGCGTGGCAATTAAAAGGGATTTTCATGGCTAAAACGTATTTATTTAGCACACACTCACATACCCGAGTTTCCGGACCCCATCTTTTTCCCCACACTCATCTCCAACTCGCTTAATATTTGATTTTTGATTTGTGGTCGGCTGTAGTGGGTGAAATGGCTCGACCCGCCCCATCTATCGTGTCCTCGTCAAGTACTCTTATTAATTACTATTGATTTTGCTTCCTGTTCGGTGTTAATGAAATTGATTCGAACGGACGGCGAGTGCAGGCCACGAGAACTGTGCGAAAGCCGTAAGGAAAATCGATAAATTCGCCGCAGTGGCATAGTTTTCGGGAAAGGTGCATTGAACCTGAGTTTCGCCGAGTTTCCCTCAGGTTTCTCGGGTTAAACAAGAGCGTTTCACAGTTTCACAGTCGACGATTCGTCACGCTATCCCCCATTCAGGTGGACAAAAAGCCGGGGTTGTGACAGACAGCATTTAGCACTATGTGAGGGCGAAACAGGATTGATAATGGATTGGACTTTATACGTATCATTAAGGCTAAATATAAAGATTATTAATAGAGATAAGTGCTTATAATTGCTTGCTTCTATTTAATGTTGTTTCTGAAACTAAAAAATAATTTTATAAAACATCAACGATTTTTTCAAGCTTGCGTTTGTCACAGTTCAAAAAGCATTTCATATTTACCACACAATCCCAACTTTCCCTCTCAAATTGCACTTTTTCTATACTTCGCTTTCAATCGTCTGGCCATTAATTATGTAAGTTGGCGAACAAATAAAGCGAGAATCGGCCAAACATGTGACAACAATTTGCCAATCGTCCCTGTCCTTCTGCCTTTCTCTATCTTTTTGAATCGCTGGCAGCGTCAATATTGAATTTGAAATTAAAACGCCCCCCAAATCCGTTGGCCAAAAAAGGTGCTGCGTGGCAACAGTTGTGCCAAATTGGCCAGCCGCATTTTTGCCACCCATCCCGGCCGATGAAATCTGCATGTGTTAATGGTCAAAGGTCACGAGACCTCCGAGGCTCGGAGTTCGGGGTCATGGAGGCGGAACTGAGGCAAAAAATTGTCAACATGGCGATCGAAAAAGCGTAGAAAAGCTGCCAGCACAAGCTGCTGTCCAAGCGACGCGCATTTGATTTATAAACCACCCACTCGAATTTGCATTTACCTCCAGCAAAAACAAATAAACGTCTAATCGAGTTGGTGGAAGGGATGGAAAAGATGGAAGGTGTGTGGGGGGGGAATTGGCCAGCATCAACTGTTGCCTTTCGCCGACAGACAGCAACAAATAATGTGACGTAACAGCTGCCCAGGGGCGAGCGGCTAGAAAAACTGATGTCCGCCATAAACAAATAAAACTGAGTTTGGTCGAGAAATTGATTTTTTGCGCCTAATCAAAATCGAATTAATTCCGTCAGCATGTGACAAACAGCCTCCCATTTCGATGGGACTTTTCGGTTTTATTCTCATTTCTATTGGGGGGGTGCCAGCGATAGCCCCAATTGATTAAATTGGCATGAAATGAAATTTATGTTAGTGTCTGTTCAGTTCGGTGGTTGCAAGGTGTTTTCCTCAACGGGGGATGATAGTCCACCGAGTGGAATCCAAGTTCATTCCAATCCAGCCAAGGGTTGCTACCAAATTCACGGTGTTGCGGCCAGATTAAAGCGCCCGTGAGAGTACTTTTGCGGTGGCTCTACAGGAATATGGCTTTATTCGGAGGGTCGACATATCTTAAAGATCCTGGGAGCAGCACGTAGCCGCTAACAGGAGCTATCTGTGTTTTTCAGAACCCTAATGGGCAGTGCCCACAAAGGGAGGCTTAATTGGATTGATATCCAACTAGCCGAAGGGCAGCATCTATTTGGGCCTCAAGAGAAGCGCTGCTATCAAGATCTTTGATAAAGAACTTTATAAAGAGTAAGCAACGTTCCTAAAACTTAAAGCCAAACATGAAGCTGAACTATTTTAGTAGATTTTAAACATTTAAATTCCACCAGCAATTTTATTTTGAATAAATCTGCCCAGTATTTATTAAACACACATATCTGTGTCATTGGCATCTAACGATTATGCTGTCACATTTGACATGTGCTCATGGAAAAACTTCAAGCTTTGACATGTGCATTGCTCTCTAATGGAGAAAAACACAGTAATTATTCGCATTTTTTGAAAGTGGATTAGAATGTGTCAGTGGGACATGAAAATGCATAAAAATGCGAAATTCTTTTTCACATTCCAATCGATATGTGGTGCCCATTTCCGTTTCATTTGCCTGATACATTTTTAATGTGTGTCGTACGCACATTACGCATACGCCGCGTACAACCCGACAAAAAAAAAATATGACTAAGCCGTCAGAATGCTGAGCAAACTTTAAATAAATGGCATTCAAAATGTTGCAAAAGCTAACCCATACAACACAAGCATTCAGGATCCCACTCATCCATTTGTGTGTTTCGAATACCATAAAAGGCAGTCATAAAACCCTTTCCGCAGAACGGAAATCCCGCTTCAAAACAAACGCCATTAAAAACGAGGTCATGCTCAGTGGCAGGGCCATAGGGACATACATATATGCGGAGGATTTGGGGAAAGGGAGGTGGTCTTTGGATATTTTGGGCAGGATGAGCTGGTGTTTCAAGGACTGCCGAAAAGTCAAACAAAATTTACAGTCTCAAACTGCACAAAAATTTCAAAAGTTGTGCCGGAAAAAATGTACAAAAAATATATAATATTTTAAAAGTGCTCATAGGGAGGCGGCATAAAATATGGGCGCAAAAAGTTCAAGTTTACGGTGGGTGGTGGGTGGTTTAGTGTATTTGTATATATGAGAGTGTGCTTTCTAAGGTATTTATTTTCATAACGCAGCACAACATAAGGAAGCAATAAATTTAAGCTGACTGACGACAGTTTGCATGTGGATGAAGCCATGAAATGGGGGGGGATGGGGATGAGGGGTATTCGCAGGGCTCCGGGGATAGGAATAGGGTCCTGGCAAGGATATGCTCTGTTATGTCTGGCTTTGGCTTTGGCTTTGGCTTAGGCAGCCTGCTGTTACGCCCCCAAACCTCCCAAAACCCCCGAAACCCGCCCCAGCTCGGCATGTGTCGTAGGTAAAATGCCAGCAGTCGTGTGTGCACATATATTGCATAGTTATTGTTTTAAAGCCTTAGTCACTCACCCCGCACCACCCCTCAACCCACCTCCACTTGGTCTGCGTCATTTAAATAAATTTTATGCAATTTAGTTAAGCTGCTCTTTCGCCCCGCCCCACTGCCCCTCAACCGCCCCTCTTCTGGCTGCTGCACTTCGACTGAGTGAGTAAATGTCATTTAAATTTCTTGTGCCTTCTCGCTCGTCAGCAGCGTATGTGTGGCATTCCAATTTCTTTTCGTCCTGTATCGCACATATCCCTTTTACAATCCCCAGCCCAGCACAGCTCGCAATAAAATATTTAAGAAGAGGTGGAGGGACTAAAGCAGGCGCCTACACTGACATAAATAAATAAGTTATTTAATTATATAAGATAGCTAGAGGTAAACCTTAAGACTAGAGGTAAGGATCGCCTTCTTTAACATAATCTCATAATATAGTATTTGTAGCCAAATTAATAAGTAATGTGTTTATTATAATGTGTGTATTATAATAAATTAACAATTGAAGAGTTCTGCATTTAACTTTCCTAAATCATGTGCTAAAAATGTGCCTTTTATCTCATCGTTTTTCTGTCTGTATTGGAGCTCGTTACCTCCCATTTGTGTTTTGTGTTTGGAGAATTCTTTCTTTGGTCTCTTCACCCGCTCTCCTCGAATCTTGTCGTATGTCACCGGCAACTTGACTGAGTTGTTAGTTTTACTGTACCTCTTGTCTCAGTTGTAGCTGCTCTTGTTGTTGTTGTTGCTGCTCCATCACATCATAAAAACGTGTGTGCTATAGGTTTCCTCTCCAGTTTTTGTTATTGTCACCGCTGGTTCGGGTTATTTATGTTTGCCATGTTGCGTTTGTCAGGTTTTTGCATTTGAAACAGACGCGCTTGAAAGCGTTATGACTTAATTCTTATATGGCGCTCCTACATGATATGGATGCATAATCCGGCGGAGCGATTCCACTTTGGGGACAAGGACACTTTAAGTCACCTTTTGCACCTGGCAAAGCATTCGCAATTACATTTTGTGCAACATAAAGTATTTACATGGCAAATTCAATTGTTGTCAATTGAGCTGCACTCATGCAACCACTACTACAGGCTACTACTACTGCAGCATCCTTTGCTAATTGAATCAAACTTAATTAAAAATGTCTTGACATGGCATAAATCTCCGAGGACTTTCCCACCTGCACAGGTGAATGAGAGTAAAGAACGGAGAAAACATATGCCAGCAGCTGTTTTTGCTTCGGGGCGGCCTCAACTATTTATTTGCACAAAAAATATAGCAAATGTCAAATGTGTGTTTACACAGCCCGAATGCGAATGCGAATACACACTATACACACTAGTAGGGCAAAGGAAAAGGTAAAGGTAAAGCTCTGAGCTCTGAGCTGCCTTGAAGAAACAACAAAGAAAATTGCTTTAGTAAATCCTAACGAAAATAAACACAAAACACAACTTGAGTAGCAAAGCAAACAGAGCCCGGAAAAGGTGCTACGCCCAGGTGGGCATGGGGTTTGGTTGGGTGGCTTTTCCACTTTGGGTGGCAAGGTGGGGGTGCTGGCTGCAGATCCACATTTGCGAAAGTCAAAAAGGGTTAAGGCTCCGAGCTCCAAGTGTTTATTATGTGTGGGTGCGAATGAGCCCCGCGCTCCTGTCGACTTTCCACCCGCCCATATGTATGTGAGCGCTCTCATATTGCCCTGCCCCATGTATGACACTTAAACATGCAAAGCTGCTTGCCAAGATGATTTATATTAGTCATGATTTCCAGCCATTTTTAGCACTCTGCGCACACCCCTTCCTTCACGTTGGCAGATCTTTCGCCGGGCGTCGGAGGTGTTGATTGTTGTTGAAATTCTGCTGGGACAGGACGAAATAAGTGCTGTGACATATTTCGGGCCATGATAATAAAAAGTTATTTGGTTCTTTCAGGAGAAGTGATTACATGGCCAGGCTATTGTGCGAGCATTAGGGCATAGCGCGCAAAGCTGACAGCTATATCTGCCAGGATACAGGTAAATGCCAATATGGAATGGGAAATGTATATACACGAAACTAATGGCGAAAATTGCAAAACTTGAGCCGCAATGTCTTGTCGCACTCATAACCGTGGCTTATGCGGGCCAAATGTTGGTCAACTTCTTCAGCGAAAACAATTACACGGCCACAAGGCAAACTCGAGGGCCACGCTACGTATACGTAATGCGGAAATGGGCGGTTGGGCGAATGGCCAGCGTAGAATAGCCACACACAAATACCCCAAAATACACACACGCTCGCACTCGGGCTATCAAATTAAGTAATTGCATAATTGTTTCACTAGCATTTACTATGCCCACGGGTGGCCAAAGTGACGGAGACATCCAACCATCGAGCCATCCAGCCAAACACGCCAACACCCATCCACCCATCCACCCGTCCATCCTCCTCGTTCTTGGCCTTTTATGTGTGTGCCAAGTTTCTTTTATTTGCCTTTTGGTCGATGGCTTATCCCCGCACCCTCAGCCTTTTGCTACGTGCCTGTCTTTGAGTTTTCGTGGCTCCGGCCCCGCCCACAGCGCCTCCGCCTCCTCCTCCGCCTGCGCCCTCTCATAAATCAGCGTCAAATCGCCGAGGTCTCAGTCGCCGTGGCCACGGACTCCGTAGTTTCTAATTGTTTTGTTATAGACACATATCCGTGCCGTAGAGCGGCCCATTCGAAAGTAAAATGCAAATGCAAATGCCTGCAGACCGCAAATGTTGTAAATGCCCGCCGCACCTACCAACCATCTCCATTCCGCTCTTCCCACCAAAAAGTGAGTGGGACATACAGGCGATTGCACCTGTGCACCGTGGAGAAAGGATTAAACAGCTAAAATATAACATATAACTATATCTAAACTCTAAGCGTTCACACAGATACAATTTTATTTAGTTCCTGCAATCCTGGTGCAGCTGAAAGTTAGTCATCTTTGAACACGAACTTGTTGCCAATCATATTGGCAACTTAGCCCACTGTGCTGCGGTCAGGCAACTTTGTGGTGGTCGCCTGAGCTCCAAGCTGGCCGACTAGTGTGCCCGGCGTGATAAGGCCAACAGAGCGGTCAAAAGTGGCGCTAGTACTGCAACCCTCGGCCGAAGGATGTCTGTGTTTGTGCCACTCGGAATCGGATTGAGCGTGTGAATGCGGCAAGGTAAGCACATATAAACCTACATGGCCGCACAGGAGTGAGCTGTCCCACTGCCGTTTTTGTTTTGGAAGAATATAGAATTTCAATGTAGAAACCGAGGCCAAAACTAACTTTACATTGACTGGTTACTCGGTAAAGATGAAAGTCCTGTAGTTGCATTAATTAATTGTTATTCTCTAACCATTTCATTTCGGCATTTCTCTTCGTCGTAGTCATTCCCATTTCTTGTTTACCATCACAGCGGTTTTTCCTTTCCGTTTATTTATAACCCATCCATATTGCACTGTAAATCGAACATTTGTCATTCATAATTACTGGCACTTAGCTCTGATTGATCCACTCCTTCTGAAACAGCAGATCTGGATTTATTATCTAGTCGCTGGGGCAGCACGATGCACTCGATGAAATGAAAGAACAGGCCATTTGCCGCGCCTCGTTGCTAATTTTGATATTATTTTTGGAAATCTCATAAGAGATTTTCCCCTTTCTGCTGCTGCTTTCCCTTCAGGTTTCCTTTTTTTTTTTCGCCTAGCCGCTCCTTTGATGCCACGAACTGTTGATGTCTTTATTGCAGTGGGTATGTCTTGCTGCTGTTCGCATTATAATTTCCATTTCCATTTCATTTTCATTCAGCAGCAGCTCAGCCCGTGGATCTTCATCGGATCGCTGGCATCTTCACGGGGCTTTGGCTGTCTATAATTGGCTTGTCTGGCCCTCCATCTTCTGAAGGGGGAACTCGTGTGCGGGTGCGCACTTTTAATCAAGATCAAGAGTGATAAATTGAAGTCTCCATGGGAAGCGAGAATCGAGGGGTTTTGGCAGTGATTGAGAAACTGTAACTTTACTTTACAATATATATATATGATACATCTGTGAGTCCGCCCTTAAAATGCTTTATAGATCCAGTAGTAAGCAGCAAATCACAGTTTATTGCGGATCGGCAGTGTGCCATTTAAGACAAGTACTTATATTGCCCCAAAGGCATTTCGCAATGCGGTGCTGCACTGGCCATAATAATGAGGTGCACATTCCCTGAAATCAAAAACAATACTGCTGCTGCAACATAAACAAATGCGATTATAAATCGAGGGACTGAGCGCAGCCGACAAAGGAGCTCTGTGGCTCTGAAAATCCGATTGTCAGTCAGCGCCTTTCGCATTCCAAGGCGTTTTCGAGCGTCTGAAGTGGATTCTAAGAAACTTTTGCCAATGTGCGTTGTGTTTTTTTGGGGGGCACAACGATGTGAATGCGTGCACGAGTGTACATATATGTCAGTTGATGAAACAATGTGGTGGCGGGACAAAAAGACCCCTTGACAGGGGCTAATAGCTAAGGTCAACAATTAAACTCATTCTGTCCGTCTCGAATGACTCCTCCCCCCTCCCATTTCCATCATTGCCATGTGGAGTTTAGGGACTGTCTATCTGCCTGGCTGACAACTGCAGCGCCATCTATTTGCCTATTTGGCATGCATTAATTTTAGATCGCCCCGGAAAAACGACCCACGGCTTTACTTGGGCACTGGGCTGACTGGCTGGCTGTAGAAATTGAAATTCAGACAACACAGGAAAAATCAATCGCCCGCACTGTCAATGTGCCCGCATTTTCCGCTCTTTTCTGTTCCGGAGCTGCTCGTTTTGTTTTCCATCGTATTTTCATTTCATTTGGTTTGATTTTATTTTATTTTAGGCACGAGGAACACACCACATTTCACCTTCCACGGGATTTCATGGCACGCCAACTATCTAAATATTTGTCACGACCGCATGAAAATATTTGTTCAGACTTTGATTCACTTTTTACGCGGGACAGACCTTCATGGAGTTTTGTCCGGATAACTGAAGCATATAGATGACTTAATTACCTATTTATTAAAAAGGGAATAAATTCACTTAAATGCAAACACTCTTTAAAATAGTTAAAGAGTTTCTGTGTATAATGGCGTTTTTGTCAGATATTACTAAAAGGTACTACAAATATACTATAAATATATATTCAGTTTCTCATTTTACTCGCATGCACAGTCTTATTTATATCATTATACCCGTTACTCGTAGAGTAAAAGGGTATACTAGATTCGTTGAAAAGTATGTAACAGGCAGAAGGAAGCGTTTCCGACCATGTAAAGTATATATATTCTTGATCAGGATCAGTAGCCGAGTCGATCTGGCCATGTCCGTCTGTCCGTCCGTCTGTCCGTCTGTCCGTCTGTCCGTCCGTCTGTCCGTCTGTCCGTCTGTCCGTATGAACGTCGAGATCTCAGGAACTACGAAAGCTAGAAAGTTGAGATTAAACATACGGACTCCAGGGACATAGACGCAGCGCAAGTTTGTCGATTCATGTTGCCACGCCCACTCTAACGCCCACAAACCGCCCAAAACTGCCACGTCCCCACTTTTGAAAATTATTTTGATATTTTTTCATTTTTGTATTAGTGTTGTAAATTTCTAACGGATTGCCAAAAAAACTTTTTGCCACGCCCACTCTAACGCCCACAAACCGCCCAAAGCTGCCACGCCCACACTTTTGAAAAATGTTTCGATATTTTTTCATTTTTGTATTAGTCTTGTAAATTTCTAACGATTTGCAAAATTTCACGCCACTGTAAGCTACAAAGCTGACACTTTGAAAATGTTTATTTTTTCATTTTTTATTTTTTTTTTACGATTTGATTTTTCAGTCTGTAACAAACGAAGCTGCCACACTTTGAAATGTTTTATTTTTTCATTTTTTATTTTTTTATTTTATTTTTTTTGTCTCTAGTCAAAAAAATGTCATGTTTTTTTCCTTACTATAGTATAATATCATGATATAGGTTTTTTTTTTATATTATTTTAGTTATCATATATGTCAGACAATAAGTAAGTAAACTTATCACCTCTTGTTTTTCAAAAATCGATGCACAGTAGTTGAGCACATCATTTTAGAGTATCACATATTCCCCATGCTACTTGTGCACTTTCTTTGGATATTGTTTTCCTAAGTCTTCTGTTTGAGAGCACTACATGATGGAGATGGAAATATTAAGGCACTCACTGTTGTTTGTTGTTTTTGCGCGTTCGCTTGTTGAAATGTGTATCTTGTCCCCAGTGCATTTCCGCTCGAAATGCATCATAAAAGTTTTTCAAATGAACAGTAGTAAATCAGGCAGCAAACATGCATTCTGAAATGCTGAAGAGAACGATGATGCGCGGGCGGTGGACAAATTGTTGGGTAAACAAATATCGACATCAGCATGCGTGCTGCTTTCGTGATAAATATGCATTCTCCCCGCCTATCTGAAAAGCATTCAAACACCGAAGACCGCGGAACGCCAGAAATGCAGCGGCGCACTTGTCCGGGATATCTGTCCTCTGGGAGGAATCCCGGCGACAGGTGTTTCGTGATTCGATTCGCGGGGGAGCATTTAAAATACTCAATATATAGTGAAAATATAGTGAAAACTGTTAACCTGATATGTAATCTTAAAGTGGGGATACCAACTCCACCTTTTTCCCAGCTGACAAACACACAGTTTCCCACATCTTTTATTCGTAAATCCAAAATTCAGCCAGCATGTTTGAAATCGAATCGACGAAGACCTTGCCGCCACTGCCGCCCAAATGTCCTTGCCACCAACCGGACCACAAGGACTGCGGCGAGGGGAACAGGGAGCTGCAGGCGCAGTACCACCTCCTGGACATTGCGGATGTCACGGACAGCGTCATGAAGGTGATGAGAATCTGCGGCCTTCGCCCCTGGGAGGTCAAGCGGAGCGCCGGGGTCATCAAGAGATCCCTGCAGCACTACGAAGATGTCGTCCAGAGGATCGACCGAGTGCCACGAAAGCGATTTGCCAAGGAGAGCTTCCTCCACGGACTGGCCCGCGAGGCGCAGATGTCGCGCATGGACGCCCAGATGGCTTACTCGATTGTGAAGAGAGCATTCAAGGTGGGTCGTTCTATACAACTTACTCCATTTACTTACTGCATTTCATATTATGATTTTCTGAAGGCCTTTTACTTTGGCACCGGCATAGAGGGACGTCGGTACGTTTGCCTTGCGGACAAGATGACCCACGAGGTGGAGTGCATCTGGTTGCACGCTGCGCGCCGCACGGCGCAGATCCACGCCGCCTTGGCCGGACTCATGTACTCCGAGGAGCTGCAGTTCGAGGAGCGGATCGAGTGCGTCTACAAAAACCTATTCGATGTCCTCAAGACGCGATTCATTTGGGCGGATAACGTGATCTGCACGTGTGGACAGCAGCCGGTAGCCCCATCAGAAGCGCCTTCCAAAACTCCTTCCTCCGCCACGGCCCAAGTGGAGGTGCTCTACGCCAGGCAAAACATGGCCGTGAGTAGTGCTCCCTCGAAGATCTCCACGCGAGGAGGCACTCAAAAGCCATCGGCGGCGGTTAGCACAGCCTCATCGCGGCACAACCACATCCTGAGGAGGGCCGATCAGACCATTTCCCAAAAGCAGACTCCCCGGAAGGGCAGTAGCAACACCTCGGCCAGCCAGACCAAGTGCAACTGCCCGCAGCTGAGATGTTGCCGGGTGAATGGTGAGGCCCGGGAATCGCCGGAGATTACGGCGGAATGTAGCCAGGGACCGTACATCTGCCGTTGGCTGCCGTACACCGAGGAGGACGATGAGTTCCCCGAGCACCGGGTGCCCTTTCCACCCATGGAGGTGGTGTGTCCGCCATGTCCCAAGGACGATCTGTCCTGCGACTCGGAATGCACCTGCACCTGCCAGGTCTGCACCTGTCAGCCGGAGTTCGATGACGCTGCTGCCGAGGAGGAGGAACTGGGCGAGAAGTTGTCCAAGTTCGGAGTGGAGGACCAGGACACTGACTTCTGCTATGTGGCTCCATTCCGTGGCAGCAGTGTAGAGCGGATGGCCCGGCTGAAGGCGCAGGAAAAGCTTTTGGAGATCGAGGAGCAGCAGGAGCACGTCGAGGATGAGGACTTCCAGTGCGGCTGCACCTGCGAGTTAAAGCAGCACGCCTATCCGCACCTCTTCACCTACCTGACGCCATTTAGGATCAAAAAAGACGTTGTGGATGAGCCCAAGATGAAGGTGGAGCGGCCGCAATCGGAGGAGAGCAGTGAAAGTGAGGATCTGCTGTCCAAGCCACCGCCTCCTGGCGTCACCTTAAACACGTATCGCTGCTGGGTAAAGCCCCCATCGAGCAGCCATTCCAGTGATGAGGCCAAGCCACCGCTCCTAGTGGTCATGGGCGACAAGCCCAAGGGCAATTTTCAGATTACGGTCAAGGAACAACACCATGCCAAGCGAGCCTCAACTGCTCCGCCAGCGGCTCCACTTCCCAAGGCTCCTGTCCTGCCAAACAGACCAGCTCCAACTCCGGCTCCCGCAAAGCCTCCGCCAGTCCCACAGAAGGCAAAGGAGGAGGAGGACAAGCTTACCAAGGAGGATATCTTGGACATCATTGGCTTGAGATTTAGATAGAGAAATAGCTAATGTAAACCTAACTAGTTGAAGTTAGACAACAGTTTTTAAGATCTACGAGATACATATAAAATCAAGTGAAGTTAGTACAACAGTTTTTAAGATCTACGAGATACATATCTACATATCTAAAAATCAAGCGTTTGATTGCCATGCCAATGAGCTTCCATTTGATTCTCTATAATCATAATCTTATATTTTTTATAATCGGTTTAAAACCATAGTGAAACCGAGTGAATGGCAGCTCAAAGGTTGTAGTTGTAGTCGTAAACCCAGCTGCGCACACAAGCACTTTGTTTCCGGCACTTAACTAATGTCATGGGGATATCGAAGTTGGCCAACGCAATTTGCTCACCAATAGTTTTGCCAAGTTATTTGATATTTTATTTCATATTTTTATTGTCAAGGGCTTTGTTGCATATTTCTGCGTGCGTGTTTGCATTTGTGTTTCTCTGTTTACCCAACGAACTGTCAATTGATTGTCAAATTATAAAGCAAAAACGGTCAGTTTGGAAAACCGAGTAGAGTAGGGTCTGCCCTCTGTCCCTTGAAAATGAAAACTGTTTGCTTTTAGCAACAGAATGCTGGCTGGCAGGATTGAAAAAAGGAGGGGCTGGTATCAAATCAAACCACTTCAGCTGCAAAACTATGCGAAACATTATACAACACGCATCGCCGACAAATCGTTTTCGAAGGACCCACAATGGAAATCGACGACTGAATCAATTCCTGATTCCTGACACACGATATTGCGCATTGTGTGTTACGAATAATAGGGGGCGGTGCCACGCCCCACAGTGGTCGAAGCATTCATTTACAAAATAGGATACATACGCGGTATTTGCATTGTCGATCGTTGTTGCTGCCTTGGCCAAAGCTCGTTACAATCAAATCACGTAGGAATTTCATTTTTGAAGTATGAGAATGAAGAGAGAGAGAGAGGAGTGCGGGAAAAACCCAGGAGCTAGCGAACTTTTCCGGCTGTCGTAATTACAGACAAATTGTGAAAAGTATTGCCCGACATGGGCGGCACAATACAGGATTTGTTTGGCTTGACAAGGGGCGCTCGAAAGTTTTGTGACAGACGCTTTTAAGCAGAAAATTGTTTGCTCATAACTTTTGACATCGCTTCTGGGGGTCGGTGTCTTGCAGCCTATCGGGGTACAATAATAAAAGGGTAAAAGCTGATAGAGGCCTCGAATATTGTGTTTTATTCGATCCAATGTGAGTTTGATACCGCAACGGCCTCAAAAGTAAAATAAAACCTCGACATCTAATGACGTGGAACGCGAATCCTCATAAGTCAGGGCGGCAATGTGAGTGTTTTGCACAGGGAAAAATAAATATATATATTTATGCTGAAAAATATTATGCAAAATGTGCCTTCTTTGATCATTATTTCCAGTGTAACTTTGAACAGAAGCTAAAAGTTGGCTGTAGTCTCAACACTTTTCCTTTGTCTTAGTCGCAACAAATCGTTGACTTTGAGTGCAGGATTCCTGGGCTTCCATAAACTTTAAGTGAGTCTTCATCGTTGCCAATGGCCACCAGGCCTGTGCGATGGCCATAAATTTCTAGTTCGCTCGGCAGAAGGCCATTAAAAAATTCCTCGTCGCATCGAGTGGAGTGTCTGGAGGAGCCCTTGTTATGACCACGGGATGATGCGCATTGCTCATTAACACGAAACTAATTAATTGCGCTATTCAGCTAAACTATCGTGTAGCGATGGCCAGACATTACCGGCTTTCTTGATTGATCGCCCCACGTCGCCTGCGTGATCTTGTAGGGCTAACGAGCCGAAGAGCCAAAGAGTCCAAGTGGCCAAGTGTCCAAGTGCCCAGATAGTTGGCATCGGCGAAGGGGTCCGCCATTGCATTTTAAACGCTAATTTATTGTTAACTGCACCATGTTGCCGGTATGCAAAAATGCTGCCCGGCATATGCAATTAATTGTAACAAGGCCCGCTAGTCATTCGGCCAAGCGAGCAGTCTTTAACGAGGCTAAGACAGGGGTACATTCAGCAAAAAAAAAAACAAAAATGGTGTTAAAAAAGGGTCAGTATTGTAGTGTATCGCAAGGAAAGATATAATATTATACGTGTTGAATTGATAGCTTCGATAAGAAAGCTTCCTTATCTCTGTTATATTACATAATTAATAAGTTATAATGCACAAGAGTGAAGCAATTATCAATTGTCATTTTTTTACTAATAAACTGAACAAATGAAACTTTTATGGTTTATAATTATCCCACTTGTTTTAAAATATTTAATAATTTCCCATATAATTTGGCATTATTTCTCTCTCTGCATCTGCTAAGACTTTAACTGAATCCGAAGCGGAAACAGGGCATTTGGATTGGCAACAATTTTCAACTGCACTCGAACGCGTGTTAACCCGCTGCAATTTACGTGTTAATTTGGAGTCGTGTCTCGGCAAATGTTTGGCTGCTGCCCCCGAAAGACTTCTGGCCAATGCCGGCAGCCTCACTTTTACCTTTTACCCGACTGCATTTCGGCGAAAGTTTTTTGGCCAAGGAGAACAGCTACCTGGCCAATATGCGAAGGTGGGAGGCGCAATGCATGTGTTGCCAGTAATTGCAGCAGCTTCAACTGCCACAATGGCATTAGGTCGGTCCAATTCCGGGGAAAGCCGCCACTTGGGGAAACAACAACACACACCAGATTGATATTCAGACTTCAAAGCCGACATTAGCGGGAGTTAGCAATTCGAATTGGCCACTAAAACTTAAACTATTCGCTGGCAAACAAACTGAACTATTCGAAACAAAACAACATTTTGATCACTTCCCATTTCATTGGGCTCATCTCTGGAAAATCTGTGGAATCCACTCGCCATAATACAGAGGCAAAGAGTTCTGGCGGCAACTATGCAAACCATCAATCAGGCCAACTCGCTGGCAACTATTTTTAAAATCAATAAATACCCATAAAGTTGCTGGCGAAACTTTGGCTTCCGCAATTCTATATAAGTACTAGCATTTATCTAACCAGCAACCAGCAGATGAATGCTGACAGCTCAACTAGTTTTTGAATACGAAAATGCTTGCCATAGTTGCGCGAATGTTTCGAAAACTTTTACGCAAAATCCGTACCCGAACTGAGAGCCAGCAAACCGAGACCCCAAAGCCGCAGAACGCACAATGCCACGCCCACAGCTCCAGCTCCAGCTACAGCCCCCGAGTTATCCATAACATCTGGCTCGACGAAACTGCAGCTTGTTTGTGGTTGCGAGTATCTATCGAATGCAGTTGCCAGTGCTGATGCCAAAGTACCCGTAGTACTCAAAGTACTTGCACTTCGTAGCCTTTTTCTGTTGTTTTTGTGGCGTTAAATAGCTGAAAGTTGAGAGTGTTGCATGTTGCAAAGCCTGTCGCTGCGGCTTGGCTAACACACACACAAACACACACATACACACACATCGGCGAAGACAAATCATTGGGCTTTATGACACTGGCAACATGTGTTGCCGCTCAAAATATTTAACCGCAGCAAAGCTCTTCGAAAATCAGCAGCTACGGTTTGATTAATGGCAACGTTCAGCGGCGTTTTCAAACTGCATGTATCCATCAGATACGTAGTTTGTCAACGACGCTTTCCACCGACATAATCATCAATTAATGCGCTATTAATAGAGGCTTTTCCCCCATTTTTTTTCTGTTTTTGTTTTTGGAATGGAAAGGGGGCCAACACTTAGTGCCCGACATGTGTTAGTGTCAACTTGATTGAGCTGGAGTCCCCAAGAAATTGAACAAAGAAATTTAGGGAATTTGAAAACGTAGAAGCGGGAATGCTCTTCAGAAAAAAAACATACCAAAAAGTACTCAACTTCAATATAAAAAATATTATGAACCACACAAGAGCTAACCCTTTTAAAGCAAACGTCAAACCCCTAACGATTGCCACTCTTAATTGCTGCCAAATTATGGTGCCATTAAAAATTCAATTCATGGCCCAGTTCGATTTGAATTAATCAATCAAAAGCGACGTACACTGACTTATTATCAAAAAAAACTCGAAGGTCGCGGCAGCTAATTTACTGGCCATAATTAGCATGGGCCAACGAAACGGTTGGGAACATTTTACAGTATTTCAGGCTGCAGCATTTGGTAATGCGATGGGATGGGCTGCAGATAGATAATTTTCGATGGCAGTGCCACAGTGAGTGTGTGGCATGTGCATTAACCCCTTGATTTCGGGCTCTTAACTGGCACGCAACGGCCTTGTTTCGATGGCCAGGGCTCGCTTGGCAATGCCTAGCTGCACTGGAAGAAATCTTCCTAGAAGAGCGATTTCCAAATCCGGAAAATTATTTGATTTAAATTTAGAAATTCCTTGGAAGCACAAGAGTGAAACATTACAGGGATGTAGATAAACACACAGCTTAATAACTAATTTCTTCAATTACATTAATAATTTATTTTTCTTTGTTAGTATTACTATATTATTTGTTGTGCATATGCATTTCCCTGCCTTTTGTTGGCCGCGGGCTATTTAAAAAAGACTTTTACAGACAGCTTACTGTGCGGTTACAGTTGCAGTTGCTTTTGTTGCCTAAGTGCGTTCCTGACCCAAAGTCCCCGAAAAGATTCATTCATAATTAACCGGCAAGGGGCTTATGTTGGATACCGAAGACTTTGTAGAATTTGTGCGGTGATCAGTGGATACCATTATCACAATTCTCCTTCCCTTGATTTCGTATGCATGCCAGGCAGCTGGGATGCCGATGCCATGAACTTTGTACAAACACCGCACGCTCATCCAAAAGATGCAAAAACTTTTACATTTAACCACATTTATGGGCCGGTGCCAGCTGCTGCTGCTGCTGCTGCTGCTTCTCAAAGCCCAATGTTTTGTGGGTAGATGGGGGCAAAAACCTTTGGAAGCTTTCGAAAAGATTTTCACCTTTTATATTAGATGCCGGGCGAAAGTTTATTGTTTTCCTCAAGTTCGCGCTAGGCATCTCTCTCCATTTCCATGTGAAAAGGATAAGCCAGGACCTCGTCGTGCCGAAGGATGTGTGAGTGTGCGATATGTAAAATTGATTTGCCAGCGCTCGCAGTGAGTTGCTGCCGTTTGTTTGCTTTGTTTAGGGATAATCCCATACATTAGACCTGTGTAAGGGGCATGCTTTATCTTTCTTCTTTTTTTTTCCTTTTTTTTTCTCCGTGTTGTGTGTTTTTTGGCTAAAAAACGGATTCTCAAGGCATTTGTGCATTCGCAGAAAATTTTATAGCCATAAATGCGCCAGATTTACGTTTACTCGTGAGGATTACTTCACCATTTCCCTCGACCGGCAGCGAAACTTTCCGAATTCACATAAAATTAGCAAATATTACATTTGCGCCCGGGAAGAGCTCCCAAAAGGTTGAACATCCTTTTCGGCTCTCAGCTCTCAGCTCTGAGCTCTCTCAGGCACTCAGCTTCTGTCTTCCGCAGCCGGACTCGAGTTTATTTTGTATATTTTAAGAAAACTTTTTTATTGCCGTAAACAAAGTTTGCCACGCAACGGGGAGTTATTTAACGTATATAACTAAAAAACAAAAAAAAGAAGGGAAGAAAAAGAAAAATCAAGAAATCCTAGGCAGCGAAAAGAACGTCTACGAAATAAGTCAGCCAAGTGGAAAGGCTCCTTGCCCGATTCTTATTTTTGGCCTGGCTCACATGCTCGTTGCCGCTGATTGACTGGCTTTTCGTGGGCGTAGAGGGGCGGTAGGTGGGCGTGGTCGCACAAATGGCTCCCAGTCAACAGAAAATGCCGCCGATACGCACGCAGATAGGTTAATGTTAATGTGTGTGGCAGAAAGTTTTCAGTTTTTTTTTGGTTGGCAATTTACAGTTTATCGGTTATGTCATCTAAATGGTCGTCATGCGATTTGCTTCCCATTATCATTTACCGCAGATAATGGCGAATGGATGCCCCGAAACTTTATATAACGACCTTATCGAGTTTCCGCACAGAGTGGATAGGAGTCTATAATAGGATATTGGTATAAATAAGTTTGGGAATCTTCAGATTGTATTATTTATTATTTGCGCACTTAAGAAATGGAGTAACTTAGGGAAATAATTTCTTTCATTAAACTACATATTCGTACCCATCGATCGGCACACACATATAATCACTCATGTGTCCACAGATTGCATCTCTGATTTATAGCGACTTTAAGCAGAACATAATGCACTCAGACTTGGCATTATCTCGACTGCATTTGACGCATCCCGGGCGAAGAAACCAAATTAATTACAACAGTTTGTAAGACACACGCACTACAAGCTGGCAGTGTAGTACAACAATCCTCCCCACCCGTTGGAAAATCCTCACTACCGAAAGTCCACGCTTATCTGACGGTTTGTTTCCTCTATTTGCTGTTGCCCCTTGTGGGGTGTTGCATGTGGAAAGGGGCCATGGGATGCAGTGGGATTCGTTGCATGGGATGCAGTTGTGCATTTGCTGCTGGTTTAGCTGCTTCTGGATCCAAAGGTCTGGGCCTTTGTCTTGCACTTGCCATGCATCCGTCAACACGGAGTTGTTGTTCTCGACTAGCTCACGACTCCTCCGGCGGACACAAAGTCCTTGACTTGCATTTTTGATAAACAACGTGTCAACTTTGTCGACATAAACCATAATCTTCAGTGTCAGTTTGACTTACAACTCGTGTACTTTTCACTACGCCAGCGACTGGTAATCACGTCTGGGTCGAGAGACACTGCTTCTTTGGATTCCAACTAAGTGAGTGAAGGTACGTACTACTTATATATATATGTATATAGCCCGAAAGTGAAGTAAATTCCTCTTAGTCTGGCAGCTGCGGGAGTAGTTTGCCTTTGCCTTTTCGGGAACACGTGCCACCCTCCGCTGCGATTAATAAGTAGCAACTGGCAAATGCTCCTGAATGTGGAACCTACTCCCAGATCATTAGCGTAATTAAATGTGGATGAAAAATTTCACTTAATTTAGCGTGCGTCTCTGGCCTTGCTCATAACTCGAAAAAAACGAAATACAATTAATCAGAGGGCGAAGAAGGAGGCATGTGGTCGCCGTACAGTGAAGTCTGGGGCATGTTACCCCGCCTGCGACGGCACCTAGAAATTAAAGTAAGTGTCGGGCGGTCCAAAGACTCTGCCACATGACGCACGCACTTCTGCGTGCCTCCTCCTCCTCCTCCTCCTCCTCCATTCCCTCACTTCTTCCACAGATATCCCCGTTTCGATAGTCTCGACTCCTGCTCCTGTTGTTTGTGGCGTCGGTCTCTCTGGGTGACAACGGAATGTTGTCAGCTTAATTTTTTAATAATGCTAAATTTAGCCAAACGGAGCAACGGGCCGGGGAAATCAACAAGTCCTGGCAGCCATGTAATTTCACTAAGTGCAAGAGGCCAGCGATGCGTGGCGACTCCCTCCAGATCTCCTCCAGATCCCCACCAGATCCAGAATCTGGCCCCTTCCAGTAGTGCGAATTTATCGTCACTTGCTCGAAGCGTGACATTGAAATTGTAAATTAGCAGGGCATCGGAAGGAGCTCCTTTTGGCGCCAGGGAAATGGATTACAATTATGTAGTAGGAGCTATGGAATATTTTGGTTTTACTTTAACAAGATAACAAAATGTTAATATTACTTCTCTTAAGATTTCGTTACCTATTTATAGAAATAGATTGAACAAATGTGCAGCTGAAGCATCGATTTAAATATCAACTAATCCAGGGTCTTCAGATACGAATCGGGCCTTGTAATCCCTGCCGATGAGATGAAATGGAATGGGATGAGATGAGATGACGAGGCATGCCGTTTACAATGGATGGCTGAGCGAAGAGTCGTGGAGCGGAACCTACTAAAGATGGTATACTCGGCCGTCGGAGGAGTGCATTGTGCTCTGGAGTGCACTTAAAGGATTTTTTACAAGGCAGCGCGGCGGAGGAAAATCAACAAATGATGACAACTACCCGTGCAAGGACCAACAAGGACCAAAGGACCACCAGCTACCAGCTACCCTCGATGATTTGGCTGGGTCCTGCTCGCGTTTCGAGTGTGTTTGTCCTTTCAAAATGTTTTTCTTTTCTAGCGACTTGAGTGCTTGGCGTATTCTACTAATTTCATTTCTGCACGCCCCGCGGTATCCCGAATCCTGTTGACAAAAATCTCAAATGTGTGCTCGACCGTGCGCCGTCTGTCTGCTATAATAACCAACCGACCATCCCATCCATCCATCCATCTATACATCCATCTATACATCCAAGCATTTATCCAGGTTCCTGCCGCGATCCCGAATGAGCAGGTAGTCCGTCATTGATTCCTATTCGCGCGTGTTTAATTCCCAAATCAGCGCACCAAGATCTTGAGATCCTCGTCCTCGAAGCGTTGTCATCCGTTTGTTTGTTTGTTTTTTGTTTTTTGTGTGTGTGTTTTATTATTTCCAGGTTTTCGGATTCGCAGCGCTTTGTTCGGGGTATTTTTGTATTTTTTTCGCTTTGTCTTGTTTGTGCGGCAGCCGCTGATCTTATCAGCGTTTTGTTTCGTGAGGCATTAAAAATTTGTCATTTGTTCCCCATTGAGTCCGGCTTTTGTGAGCGCTCGATTGTCGCCCGACTTGTCATCGCATCTCCTCCATTGAGTTGGACCAACTGTTTTTTTTTATTTTTTTGGCGCAAAGGGCCGGGGAAAAAAGGAAGCAGCTGGTGGACCTGGATCGCATCTCATTGGATCTTTTGCCTGTCCGAAGCAATTTGGTAATTGCTGCCTGAAGGCAAAACGCTGGATTTGAAACGCTTCCCAAATTGCAGCAGCTACATAATTGGTGAGCGCTATCCAATTTAGCTTCTTGGACTTATGCTGAGCTAGAAATATTTTGGTCAGCTGGGATTGATTACAATCAAACATTACCGGCATTGCACAGTTGTGGAATATTTTGGTACGAAGCCCACACACAGTCGTAATCGGACTATGAGCCCATAACCCGCACACCTCATCACCATTCCATTCTGCTGCAATGGCATTAGTTGTTGGGAGTTTACCTCACTCCACATCCACATGCACATCCCACATCCAATCCATTTCATGTTGATATGCACTTCTCTATTTGCAAATACTGATTATGTTTACATGCATACATCCAATGCCCAGTGTCCAAACAATGCTGGCAACTCAATTGCCCGACGAAGGACAATGGGTCGTATGCGTAATGCCATATGAGCAGAGCTCCAGATGCGTAATGAAAATTTGCGCCGTCTGCATTCGGAGTATTATTCAGTGAGATGCCAGGACAGTGGACAGAGGACAGCGGACAGAGGACTCATGTCCCGGCTTGAGTAGACAAAATCAATTTGAATTTGCGGTTATTCGGGGGCAGGACATGGGACATTTGGGTGCCCAAAGCGGAGGAGAATCGTCTGCCGACCAGGAGCAATTTGCATTCCAGGACATGCAGGTCGCAAATGAATCCGATTCGGCGAACGCTACTAAATGGACCGGTGTTGCCCAGCTGCATTTTACTATATGTAGATGCATCAAAGTCAAAGCAAATTAGGGGGTGATGCCAACTCAATTCGGTGCCCGAATTTCGAGTGGAGAAAGCCTGCCGAGTGGCCCATCGAAAGTTGCCAACGTCAGCGAACACTTGTCTAAATAAAACTTGTGTGCACTGACTAACAAGTCGAACAATGAATGCTTTATAGTGTGTAATATTATCATAAATTAGATTTCAATGAAATCCAAAAACACAATAGTAAATTACCTAACTTTTCGCCCTCCTAACCACTTAAATTTATCTATTTATGCCAAGAATCTCTGATCTCGAAGCTTATGTTCTCAATCTTTGAGGAGGGCATCACGGTGTGAATGTTTCAATGTCCTTGGAGGGCCAAACTATTATTTGCAGTTGTCAGACAGCCACCTCCTCGATGAATTTTCTTGTGTTATTGAAAAACTTTTACCAACAGGCATGGCTGTCCGCAGATGTCCGCAGAAGTCTCGGCCAGCAATGCTTCAGATTTAAATGAAGTGAAGTGAATTTAATGGTCAGCAGACATTTGTGCCTGGCCAACAGTTTGACCCAGACCGCTGGAGGGTCTGGATTTTGCCCACATTTCCCCTCACGGATTTCCTCCTTCAGTGGAGTGCAGTTTTCCGTATCTGTGCTATATTTGCATAGTATATGTTTCAAGGGCTGCTCCGTCTGCATGGCGCACATGGAAGTTGGTTCGGTTCAGTTTGGTTTGGTTCAGTTTGGTTTGGGTTTGGGTCTGTGTAACTATCAGCGCAAATGTACTTGAAAATTGTAATGAGCTCTAAGCTCGAGCGTCAACAACAAACAGTTGCAGTCTGGACTCGATTTGCAGTCATCCTTCCATGTGCTCGGATTATACTCCCCAAAAATACATGGAACTTGGATGGTGGGCGAACAGTTTGCAGTTACATTTTACGGAATTACAAGCGGGGACTTGGAATCGATTAAAGGGCGCTTTGCAGCTTTTTCCCATATGGAAGACACTCAGCCATATGGAATCGAAATTTCCCAATTTGACTGAGTGATGCAAGGCACGTTGGATCACCAATTAAAATGGTATTTTCCATCTTAATTCGTTGGTAATCTTGAAATGTTGTTGTTTCTACAGAAAAACCAAAAGGATAATTAGTATTTTAGTTTTGGGAAATCAAGTGAACTCACGAGCCTTATTTATTAGTCCGAATTTAAGGCAATTTTAAAATCGATATTAGTAGCAAGTTAACCTCTGCGCATTCGAGTTCTTTGCTCGTGCCGAGCATCTGACATTTTTAGTCCTTCGTAGCACACAGTTACTTCCCAGGCGAATTCACAGGAGTCTTCGTCGCTTGTCTCGCTCTCCAACAAATTACAAGAGTCGTCCATTCGCTCAATGGCTTCCAAGGTAAGTAAACCACCAAAAACTCGGCCAAAAGCTCCACGTATTATCCTGTTATCGGCCATAATGCCAATTTTTTCGAAAAAAACAGCGGAAAAAGCACTTCACACTACCAATCGTCCAGACGATCGAATCCTGTGTCCGCATCCGATGACCGATATGCCATGCAAAACCTATTCGATTCTGATACCGTACTGGTGAGGCGACACCACTCCGGCGTAGTCCGGCCATGGCAATCATGAATACCATTGAAAAGTGGGGGCAGCTGGCGTTTGTGGCTATTGGCAACCATAGATAGGAATAAACAAAATGAAAAATCGAAACATTAGGCGTGTCGTAACAAATGAAAACTGGCTGTTTTTCTGAATCTAATATGTAGCTGATTCATAAGGACGGACGACACCGACAGACGGACGACACGGCCCAGATCGGTTTGGAAAAAAAAATATGGAAACGTTCTCGACATATTACTCTAACATAAATAATAATAAATGTAGCATGGAAGCAGACAACAAATGGAGCAACCAAATGCATTTTCAGCAGGGCAGCTCTAACAAGTATCTGCTGCCAATGTTATGTAGTAAATGTAGCTATTGCTAAATATCTGAAAATCATTTATGAATGCCAGCTTATAAAGAACGCTTTGATGACCGTGTTTAATTCGGTTTTGCAATAGCCGAGTGCGAATAATTGAGTAGTTGTGTGGTAGCATTCAACCCAGAAACAGTTTTGTTATTACCAAGTGTGGAAATACTATCAATATTTTGTCAACATATTTAGCAATGACAATTTGGGATAGCAAACCATTTTATCGAACAACAAGCTAACAATCTTTCGGTAATGGCTGAAATCGAGATATCCCAATGGAGGTACCACTCATTAGCTTCCATTAAACACATTCATCGCGCCGAGGAGCTGGTGCTTTGAAAAGTGCAGCGGGAAAAATGAAATCACGTCGCGCCACTGCAACAAATTCAAGTTAATTGAATTCCAAAGTAAGCATAATTCCAGCCGGCATCCGCTCGGCTCTAAAAGCGAGCACACACTGAAGAGCAGGAGTCTCTCTTTGATATTCCTGCAAAAAGTCGCCAGCCAGTCAGTCAGTCAGTCAGCCAGTCAGTCGAGAGCGAAGGGGTAGGCATTTAAACTAAATTTAGCCTGAAATTGCTTCCTTTTTTGCTGTCGGTTGTTGGCCATTCTGTTGCCGCTGTTGCCTGACGGTTGCCACTTTGCCGACAACACAAAATTCAATTACAATTGGCAGCAAAAGCGGCAGCAAAAGCAGCAGCACAGCAGCAGCATAGCAAAAGCAAAAACGAAAACGAAAGTCGCGCCTGCAACTCAAAAGCCAACGTACGATCGAGCTGGCTAACAAACCGGCGTGGAGTTGAGTGGCAAATGCAACTGCAACTGCAACTTAGGCTGAAACCGAAACTGAAACTGGAGCTGGAGCTGGAGTTCAGACCCAAGCTGAAGCTGCAATCCGGTTTCTTAATGTTTTCAGCACTTGCAATTATTTTATGCCGCCATCGTTTAAAGTGTCGGAAATTTGGTTCGGTAATTAAATGAAAATCAACGGGGACCAACGCCTGGCCACCGAAAAAACCAGGCTAAAATAGTGCTGTTTATTTGGAAAAGGATTTATACTCTACCAACAAGCTGCAACTATTAAAATTAATGTTGGTTAAAAAACGTCAACATTCCAATGCTTTTTCTTCTCAATCATTTAAGTTTAAAAAAGGTTTAATAAGAAAAAATCATTCCACATGTTCAATTTACATATTATTTGAATAAACAAACAGCACAAATAATTTGAATTTTTTCCGTTTTTATTTTTTTAGCAAAATCCCTATAGCAATTGAAAATACCCGGTTTACGCAGAGAAAATCTGAAAAATATGAAAACTCCGGGTGTCTAGCAGCTGCCGCCAAACTAGTTCAACTTGTTGTAGTCGTTTTTCGCTGGCTCTGGCGTAATAACAGGGGCCCAAATTCAAATCACACAATCGCAGTGAAACGAACCTCTCTGCACAGTAATCAAAACACTCGTGGCAATAAAAACAACACAAAAACTGATATCAAAGAGTGTGGCTGGGGGCTAAAAGCCAAAGGGAAACCATAACAAATCAGAGCACTAATGAATATTGAGAGGCCACTAAAAGGAACACGCGGCAGGAGCAACAAATTAATATCGAGGAAATACCAAAATTCACATAATAATAAATGCAACCCGACGAGTAGAAGTAGGGCTAATAAAGAGCCAGTTAGTACGGGAGTAAGGAGTAAGGAGCAACTTTTCCACCAGGATAATGAAGTGGCTTTGTGCGGAGGAGGGGAGGGGGGAAATGAGGAGAACACCTGCCTAACAACCGAAGGATCGGAATGAGACTGGGATTCAGAGCGAGACAGCGAGAGACTCTGGCCGAATGAAGGTAATAAAAATCGTATAAATAACCAAAGCTAAAGACAACAGCGGCAAAAGGACTTACAGAGCGCTTGAAATATTATACCCATTGAGGGGTGGGTAAACTTGAGGGGGGATGGGCGAGGGTTGCTCGTTAATTTGCAATAAAATCCGATTATAACCACAAAAATGCGCCCATACAAGATATATACTCGGCGGTACTTATGCTCTTAACCAAACCAAACCAAACCGAACTGAACCACAACCCTCGCACAGGTGGAAATAAAAAGCCCGGAAGTCAATGCCAACTTGTATCAATAAGTACAAAGTGTGGGTGGGGCAGGCTTACATTGATATTAAAGCCCAGCTATAAATAAGACGCCCTCCAGGCAGGCAAAGCCCACAAATTATAGCCCAGGTTTTCAGCAAAGGGGTGAGTTTTCTTCCCCAAGTCCTTTCTCCAGGTGGCGATTCTCTCCACCAAACCAAACCAAACCAGACCGAATTGAGATAGCATTCGAATTTGCATCGCCCAAGTGGAATTGCAGGCGAGTCCTTTCCAAAGGGCATCAATTTGCCGAACTGCTTCGGGCTGTCGCCCCATTTCTCCAATTGACTTTCAGCCAAAGGCATTTCTTCTCTGATGGGGATGAATAACGTGCAAGGGGTTTGCATGCTTGAATATTAACCAAATTTCGAACTTTCTGAGGTGATTTCTTGCAGGTGATTTTCTGTTGCCTTTAAAAATTACTCTCTTATGGATTGGTGCCAAATAAACACTCCTTTCAACTACCACAAAATCCCCTGTCAAGCGCCCAAGACTTTATACTTGCCCCAAAACGATTGAGCTTTAATTTAGACATTAGTCAAAAGTATCAGCCCTTTTCGCAAAAGAGATGTCTTCAGTTAGCCGAACTCCTTACATTACTTCCCGCTCAAACCAACCGCAAAACAAATAAAAGTGTAAACACTGATTTGGCACGCGCCTTTCTTAGCCGAAAATTTATGCATAAAAAGGACGATCCCCTCTGGGGGCAAGTAGAACCCCAAACCTCATAAGCCAAACCGGAACACCCCCAAAAAGCCACCCCAAAACACGGTAATTACCTGAGTCCTTTGCACGCACACAACCATAACGTATATCCTGTGGGCGAGTCCGATGCAGAAGTTGAAGTTGAAGTTGAAGGTGAGGCATTCCCACTAGCGGCGCTGTCTGGCAAACTTTTCCTTTATCATTATTATCGGAGCAACATGCATATGAATATGGCTCTGCCCCGGAGTCATGTCTGCCTTGCCAGCCCATCCTGAGTCCTGTGTCCTCAGTCCTGAGTCCTGTGCGGAATCCTGTGCGGAGGTGTTATGGCCGGCTTCCGAGAGGACTTAACCGCTTTTGTAATGCATAATTTTGTGGCCTCGCAACCCCACACATATATATGCATAAATAATTTGAGTATTTTCGTCGTTGGGTTTTTTCCTTTCCATTTTTTTTTTTTTTGTTCGCTTTTCCCGCCAGGTTAGCATGCGGAAAAATTTGTCTGCTGGCTTATTTTAAGCAAATTATGTGTAATTATTCACAAATTAACGAGCGAACAAGCGAGAGAAGAGGTGGAAGTCATATTAATGTTTATTAAATGAACAGGCTGCTGTGGTGTCAGTTTATTGACTTCGCTTAGATCGCTTTTTTGTTAGCCAGCCGAGAGCATTTATAATAATTTCGTCATTTCCACAAACAATTTTGCAACAATTTAGTTAATTTATAGTCAGGCCTGCGTTTGCCTTAGCCTTCGAATAGCCGTTAAATGCACAAAGGACACGCAACACGACAGACAGACACAAAAAGCCCTTCTCCAGCAGCCACTCCTTTGGAGTCCCCCTCTAAAAATCCCCACGAAGTCGAAGCAATCCAAATCCGGTCCCATCCAGGTCGACGGACGACGGCAATCAGACGATAAACTTATAAATGTTGCAGACGCCGCAGAAGCCGGCGCAGCCATACATATAGTAATTATGGCCATGGGCCATATTTTCCAACCAAACTCGGTGAGTTTGAGCCGAGTTCCCTGGGTTCCCTGGCTTCCCCTGGTTCCCTGGCATAACAAAAACCAGAAAGTTTAAGCGCAGTTTGTCGTTGCCAAAGGACAACTAGAGCAGTTGATGAAGAAGTAAGCCGAAAGGGTTCAGTCTGCAACCGTTTATTAACCCAGACAATAAGCAGCTCTTCTCGTATCCACAAATTAACGGAAGCTTAATCAAGTTAGGAATCCTTTGGCGCGATTTGGTTTTAGAAAAAGTCGAAGGGAAGGTGGTATAGAAATATTCCGAGGAAAAAGATTTTGGCATAACAAATATCTTATTAAATGCTCAAACTTAAATTGGGATGATAACATATAATTACTCGTTAGATAAGATAGCATAATTGGTTAGCTGTTAAAAAGGAAAGAAATAAAAGGCTTTTACTCGTAAGAACATATAAGGTTTAGTGGCACTTTATATATCCTTAAAGATTTTTGAAATATTACCAAAGTCATGATGGCAATTCCAGCCAAAATAATCCATCTATTAATCTTCACGGTCGTATTAAATCATTATTTAATTGCCCACAACGAAGATTGGCCAATTTCAAGGGGCATTCCACTCGGTTGGCAACCGCATCTCATCAGAAAGTTCGATTTGGCAATATATCATCACCGAAGCCGCAAGTGACGAATACCGGAAAGCTCTTAAATAAATGACTATGCGGTCGAAATGGAAATGGAAATGAATTATGAAATATTTGCAGAGCCAACTAATGAGCCGCAGTCGAGTAAAAGTAGCTGTCACATTAGCACCTTGCGCGATGTAGACCCGAGATAAGCTAACGACGGGTCACCAGACCTCGATGACCCTAAAAACTGCCCAAGGGCCGCCCGGGCACACTTTTATTTTTCACAAATGGCATACAAAAAGCAAAAAACATTGACAGGTATCGGGGAAAATGATGTGATAACAAGAATATATACATTCGCATTCGCCATTCACGATGCGATTCCTAGCAAGCCAAAAAAAAGGTCAAAAGTGCCCGAGGACATCATAAACGAGAAGGTTCTGCGCCAACCCAAGACGGCAAAACAATAACTGTAGGCAATTTGGCCGTTCGCAACTGTTTATTTGTCAAACATTTTTCTCTTTTTGACATCTCGACTTCCAGCGGCGACGCCGTAGCCGAAGTCCAAGGAATCGAAACACGCGCCATCATCTTGCTGCGAGTCCACCCACTTTTTTTGGGGCTAAGTCCGGCTCGAAATGGGCAACCAACTGCGACAAGTTGGGATTCCCTTTTTCGGGACAGAGACGTCCGAAAATTGTTATCGATGTTTTTGTCATGTTTGCCTCAAATTAAAATCCCCAATAAACGGTCCAAACTGACAGTTGGACTCACTGATATATTATTGTCCTGCCGCTGCATGCTAAGCAGTTCGGTGTTCTCTGTTCTGTGTTCTGTGTCCTGTGGCCGCTTTTTAATTGGCTCTCGTGCTGCTGGCCTGGAAAATTGAAGATCAAACGTAAGCCAGCACAAATCCAAGGACTGTTTGTGTGTAATAAATATAAATGCAAAACAAAACCCATCAAATGTAGTTAAATTTGATGTAGCGACCATATTTGATATGTGTTAGGTATTGATACTCTATTCTACTTAACAAATAATGGTGAATAATATTATAAAGTGGAAAAAGAAAAATTAGCAATGGAATCCCAATAGAGTTTACAATTTAATTAAAATCCAGCAAAGCGACTTACCATTTCCATTAACCTTCCGATTGTATTTTCCGTTAATTTATTTTGTGTTCTGGAAAAAAACAAAGAGATTATCCCCTTTGCAATCCAATGAATGATTCATCTCGCTCGCTTGGCCGAACCCGAGATACGGCCACCAATTTGATTATGGCCATAAGTAGACAAGAAGGAAACTTTGGTAGCTCCAACTCCATAACACTGACAATCTTGACAGAGACAGACACAGAACCGAACAAGAAAAAACAAAAAAAATATATAAATGGCCTTTGAGATTGCAGCTTCATTTGCTAATTTCACTGGCTATCTGCTAATCGAGCGCAAAATAAGCAAAAACAAAACGGAGGACGTCTGGAAAATGGCAAGGGCCATATCGGGTTGCCAAGAGCTTTCCCTCGAAACTTGGGACGTTAATTATACGAGCCAAGTTCTGTCTACGCACTTGTAACAAAATCGGGCGGCGATGCACATTAATTAGTTTTTATGATTATTGGCGGGCATTGAAATACAATGCGCGGCGTCTTTTCGGGGTGAATTTACATAAGTCACATAAGTTACATAAGGAGGATGATGGGAGGATGCTAGTTGAATTTGTCAATTTCTAATGCCGGTTTATCGCACAAGGCTTATTTACGAGCTCCAAAGGATGTGGGCCGTGATGGCGACAGTTGGCTGTTTCCCACACATACATACACTTTCCAGATTAGGGGATCCAACTTCAGTGTGGAGCCATAAATATGCAGTAGCTTCTTGTTGTGCTGGCAAATCCATTTGGCTAAATAAATGCCATGGCTGACATAAATAAAAGACAATTAAATTAAGATAATCGTTCTGACTTTGTTGGCTCTGTTTTGCTTGATGATGCCAAAATGAATTGGTAGCATGCTCCCGGCATTCCGCCCCCTGAATAGTTGGGGATCCCACACTTAATGCGCTTTCACATAAACATCAAATCCAGCCAACGGCTTTAAATGCTCCACGAATTAATGGCAATCTTCCAGTCCGTCTCCCATCCCGGCCAAATCCCGCATCATCCATGTTTAAGCCCCATTCTGCGACAATTGCCATGCACTTTGATTTGGCTTTGATTTTTGCTTAATTGCTCTGCCAACTCTCGTTCGTTTCTGTTTATGGCCTCGCCGTTTGGCTTTGATAGAAAATTAAGCAGAACACGAGAATAAAACTCTCAATTGACGGCGACCGCAGAGAAAAAGTCTGAAATAACCGACATAAAATCTAATTACGTCAGACTCGAGATTAATGTTTTGCTTCCGCCAAGATTAAATTTGATTTACACTTTTCTCTGTGCTCGTTCAAGGAGCTCTTTGCCATTAGGGCAACTTTATCTTTTGTATTTCGAAGAGAATGCTAATAACTTGGGGGTCAGCTTTTACTGCAGTCATTTTCCCATGCTTGAAAACCCAACCAAAGAAATTTAATCGTAGAGTAAAAATAAAAACCAAATCAACATCACTATTTTCGATTTTAAAGTGAAATGTTATCATTCAGCTTCTTCGAATGTCGAGATTGGAAAGTGAAAAATATTCAAATAATTTTCACTTTATTTATTGGAAAACAAAACATCGACCAGCATCGAAAACGCTGTCGGTCGTCGATTGGGTGAAAAACTCAATCGGCATTTTGGGCTCACACAAAATGAAAACATAATTCAGCTAATAGATTTGCATAAAACATGTCGTTGCAGTCACATAAATTTTCTCTAACCCGCCGAAGCCGAGAAAAGATAACTCTGTTATTTATTTGCTTAACAAATGTAGATACAACGGCTGTTTATGTTTGAGGTAATTAATAAAATCCGTGTTTTGTGTCGCACTTTGTTCGATTTTACTGCTTTTCCACACTGCAACTGCAACTGCAACTGAGCTGCAATTGAACTGGCATTTGGCGAATCATGATTTGGCAATCCGTGTGTGGACTTTGGGTGCAACACCTCCGGATTCTGGTCGCTGAACTTTCGAATCTGACGTGCCGCATTGCCACAAAAATGTCCGACACCTAAACGATCTAGCAAACAAGCAATATACCAATACAAATTTATTCACAGAGAAAAAGAGCTGGTAATTAAATTTGAAATGTGTACTTTTTGTTTTCAAATCATATATATTATTAACGACTTTTCGCAATGGGAAGCATTTTATGTTTGTTGATACATATTTATTTTAAGACTTTGGTTTCTGCTAACATTTATTTCTGTGTAAGACTATGTGTGTTTGGGTCACCAGTTCTGCATATGATTTGGTTTGGGGGCAACTGGTTTGGTTTGGACTCGGATTTTGGATTTCTTTTGGGGCACCGTGCAGTCGCAGTCGCAGTCGCCAGTTATCTACATAATTAATGCATGTCTCGGGCCACACGAAACATGCAAACAACTGGCATATTGACCCAATATCTAGGCAAAGGGCTTGACATTTGTGGAAACCCAGCTGGAAAACGACTAAAAAAAAAAAACAGAAACAAACAAAAAAAACAGAAATATAGAAACCAAAAACGAAGTCGGCTAAAAGCCAGGCAACATCGCGTGCCAAAAAGCCACAGAGCTTTATTGGAATATTTATGCCTCTGCAAGTCAGGCAAATAATTAAAACGAAGCAATGCCGCAGAGGAGAAAAATCCAAATAATTATGAACGAAGACCTGGGAATGACACAAAACGCAGAGAGACAGCAAAATACTTTCGGGCTGTGATTGATGATGGGTCGTGCGGATTCGAACAGAAATATATTTGTTTTAAATTTGTTATTCATTTATGTCAGGGCGGGCGCGGAAAATGCTCGGCGCTGGACGTGGATGGCACCTATCGGGTTTCATCAGTCGAGTTTGCCCCAAAGGAAGGCTTCGTCGATCACGAGCGCCTCCCACTTGGGTACCCAATAGAATTACGAAAGCCAAACTTGAACCCAAATCCAAAGGTATTCGGGAATCAGCTAGCTAGGTATCATAAATAAAGTGGTTTATTATATTCAAGAATTTATGGCACTTGCTGAGGAACACAATTGATAATTGCTGTCGTCTGCTTTTCTTCCCGTTTCTTCGCTTTTCATTTCTTCACCCAACTGGAGAGCAATTAAAACTGTTCAGAACGCTGTTTTTTACAATTCTTTTATGCTGTTGATGACGATTTCGGCGCCTCATCGAACGACTCGCAGGGGGCAGAGTGCTCCATAAAAATAAACCATAACCATATTCCGAAGGGTCTGAAAACTCAATTCCAATCCGGATTCAATTTTTCAACAGAGTTGTTGGCCCTGCTTTGTGACACCTCAATAAAATCAAAAATGCTGCTCTCTGCCCACCGGGGAGGAAGCTCCAAACTCCAGGCCACCGAAACTGGCGCCATTTGGAGGTGGATGAGCCATATCCGCTGGCCAAGATGGTCATGCATAAGTTAGGATGGGTCACCAGTTCGAGGCGACTACAAAACACGACGAAAATTGAAACAAAATTGACCCCCTGTGGTAGAAAAATTAAAATTTGATTTGTTTAGCAGGCGGCGTGACAGCAAACATACAAACGACAGGTTCACCGCGACCCCGACAAATATTAATCAAATTCGTAATACAAACAGCACGACAAACAATATAACACTTTCGAAAATCCCAGAGCGCAAATCCAATTAATAAAATCAACATTGTTGTCGCCGTATCTGTATCTGTAGCTGTATCTGTATCTATTTCTGTTTTTTCTCCACTGGGGCTTGGGTTTCGTTCTCGGCGATTTAAATA
Source organism: Drosophila teissieri (assembly GCF_016746235.2). Classification (NCBI taxonomy): domain Eukaryota; kingdom Metazoa; phylum Arthropoda; class Insecta; order Diptera; family Drosophilidae; genus Drosophila; species Drosophila teissieri. The sequence continues at coordinate 18,502,582 of NC_053030.1, forward strand.
TCACAAGTGGAAATCAGTGGCCCACGCTGAGCGCAGAAATCACAGTTGAATACACATATTTTTTCCATTAATTTATTAAATTATGCTTTATATGTTCCGCATTTGAATAGAATATATTTTTTCTAGATCGCGACTGCGGCTTAGTGCAATTGCTAAATTAGATTTTGAAAGACTTTGTTGCAATATTAAGTTGCAAAACATTTTTTTGTATATTTTAGTATGTATTACCATGATTTTGAATATACTTTTTTTTTCTATTTTTTAGTGCCTCATTAAATTGACTTCTCTCCTTTTACGGCCGACTACCAAATTTGCCTCAAATTGCTATCGCTAATTTTTATATATTGTCAAATTATTTAAATCATTAAGCCAAGGCAATTTTTAAATGTCACAAGCGAAATTAACAAAATTGAGCCCCGGTATTTGATTAATTAAAGGAAGAGACATACGCACATATGGCCCAGACAGACGGGCTAACACACACACACACAAACACACACACACACCTGTGCGCAGAAGTTGGGAGTCGAGTTTGTTGGGCAAAGTTGAGCGTTGCGGGTTAATTACCATGTCAAATTCAAACAAAAACAACAAAAGCCAAGTACGCCAGCGAAAGGAGGTAGTTTATCATTATGAGCCAACGAAAAGAACAAAAAGAACACGAGCAACGGTAGTCAACGAAAATAATAGGCTGGCAAAAGGCAAAAGGTTCGAGGCGGCAGTGCGTACGGTCAAGGGGCGTGGCACCGTCGGCAGGGGCGGGGGTTGGCCTAAGTAAAACCTTTTCTTATCATAATTACGCACAAAACGCAGAGACAGGTAGAAGAACCAGGCCGTTCGGAATATAATTGAGCAATGCGTGGGCGTTGAATAGCGCTGGGAAATGCGGTAAGACAGGAATTAAGTTCCACTGAGAAAAAAAATATCACCAACGATAGAAGTTCTTAAGTTCTAAGAACTTAAGCCTAAGAACTTTACTGGTTCCTTGGGTGAATCTATGATTGCTGGTTAATTCCTAACTCATTCCTAACAGATTTACAGATTTAGTACAGAAAATACTACGTACTTCTTTTAGGGCTTCTGCAATAAATTGCTATTAAATTGTAATGTATTTCTCCCAGTGTATATATAGATATAAGCCTGGTTCGGTAGGAGACAAATGCAAATGCCCGAAACGATGGTCTTTGGGCGCGAACCTAAGCTTAATCGGAAGTCAAACACACGGGGAGGTTGGCAGAGACGGTGTGCTGGGGAGGGGAGGGGGATGCACCCGCATTGCAGCTGCCTCTGTTTGGCCCGTGGGCGTGGCACACGCCCAACTATCCAACATTCTGAGCCGCACTGAATTGAGCTGAGCTCGCCCACGCTTCGCTGGCGATTTGCGCACTTAACAGACATCCATTTATAATCGCCGGCCAGCCGTGCGGACAGCCACCATCCTCTGCACCCAAAATACATATAAATAACTATATATATGTATGTGCATATATGTGTGTGTCCAGTCATTTTGGGTTGGAATGGGAGCCACACACACCCAAGGCGGAGTGCGTAGTACATTATAATGAAATTATGCATACAAAACATCGCTCATATATCAAGCGAGAGAGCTCGACGACGGCGGCCAAGTGACGCCGCGTATTAAAATAATGACTTAATTTCGTTGAGAGGCCCTCAGCGGAGAGCTCTGTGTGCACACACACATTCCTGTCATTTCAAATAACTGCCCAACCGCCCCACCGATCCATCCACGGATCATAGGCATAAGCCAGATGTAGGCATATTCATCTCACTCCATTCCAGAAACCCAGGAACCCAGAACACAGTACCTTGGCTAACAGTTGCATTTGACTTGGCGCGTTAATTGCCATTTGGCTGTCCAACTAAGCGGCCAGTCATGGACACATGGACACATGGACACATGGACACATGGACACATGGACACATGGACACATGGACATGGATATGGAGCCGAGGGCTTATCAGCAAACATACATATTTCGATATTATGCACGACAATTGGGCGCAGAGAATGTCGCATAATCTAGCTGCAAATGCGTCATGAATGGCCCGGCTGATAGATGGATTGCCAGATTGGGGGACTTGAGCTGGCAGTTTGGAGAAAGGTCAGATTGCAGTGACCCAGATTCAGGTCTAATTATAAGCGATTGTAATTATATTAATGAGGAAATAATGCTGTATAAGCTATTTTGGGTTTATAAATCAAGGCTATCTTTTCTAGGCTTTATCACTAGTAAATAATTCATATGAAATCAAATTTATCACATTTTAAATGCCTTTAATCGCACGTTGCAGCTGATAAATGCAGGAAATATGATACATTCCAAATCAGTTTGATAAAATCCACCTGCAGGCAAAAAATGTATTGATGGATTCGTATTCAAAGTAATCAATTAAGGAGCTAAGAAAACCCTTCGGGCACTGAAATCAGAAACTTATAATAAATAGAATTCCGAATTCGTTAACCTTTCGATAGCGAGACTTCGACTCACTGCTTCTGAGGCCGGGGTTAACATTTCTTCCAGTCGACCAGTTGTCACTTTTGGTCTGCCTGACCCACTTCATCATCTCCATTCAGCGTGGTCATTGTCGCTCCCTTCAACGCTGGAATCCATCCATTTGGGCCTCGCCTGTACGCTTCATTTTCCACCACCTGCCATTGTGAACAGAGCTTTTGGTTTGCTATGGTTTGGTTTGGTTTGGTTTTGGTCTTGGTCTTCTGTCTTGGTCTTCGGTCTGGCACACTCAGCTGACAGCTGTCATAATTAATTTTGACTCTGTGCGGTAATTAAATATTTTCGTGCAGGTTCTTCAAGTGGCAGACAATGGAGGCAGTCGTCGTCGGGTGGTCGGCCAGCGTTTTGAATTTCAGGCCAGTGCCAGCTCTGATTAGCCCTTTGAAGTGTTGCATGATGAAGGAACAGAGCCGAGTTCAGGAACGGGGGGGGCTCATTACTCCTCAGCTTATCGGCAACAACTCAATAATCACCCAGAAGCCCCCAGAAACAGCAAGCCCCGAAAAACCCAAAACCCAACCATCAGTCAAAGGTGCTTAGAACCAAATTGAAATTGCCGACGTACGTCCGTTTGTGGCAACTTTTTCTTTGCGGCACGCTGGCCACAAAGTGGGTTTTACTTAAAGACCACTCGGCCAGGAGTGAGTTGGCCAACATCAGCTAACCGCATTGCATTGTTTCGAAGGGTACATAGTATATATGGTATGCTATGGCATGGTTGGTCTATATGGTAGGTATACGAGTATATGGTCATATGCACGCGGCCGGAAACGACCTTGGCACGTTATCGTCGAGTTTTCATCACTTTCATATTCATACAATTTTCGAACCTGCCCAGGACTTCAGTGCTCAGGCATGCATACCACTTCGAAGGTGGTGGGGTGGTGAGTCGTGAGTCCGGAATCATGACTCCTGGACATTGCGGGCCAGGCCAGCCAGCCAGTGGCCGGGCCAAAACCACGGGTATCTGTGTCGGAGAATCTCGACTGACCAAACCCACACACACACAAGTGCTCGTTCGTTTGTTCGTTCGTTATGAATTTTCTTTGTTACCGAGAACAATTTTAATGGGGGAGTAAAAGTAAAGTAAACCTGCTGCTCTGAAATCTGCTCGAATTTCATATGCGTTATGACAAGCCATTCGAGAAGGTGCCAAGCAATTGACAGCTAAGCGAGGCCAAGCGGTAAGAGGATACTTTCGAGCTGGCCACAAATGAATGCAGCATTTTAGAACTCTGTTGCCGGACAGGAAGTTGTCGTCGGACTGGTAAAAGTGGTATAAAGTGCAAAAAGGCAGACCTCACGAACAACACACAACTCAAATAAGTGGTTCAACTAGGCCACAATTAAAATGCCATTAATTTTTGGTACTCGCCAAGAGCGTGTGTTACCATTTTGGGGCTTCTGGTTGAGCAAACCCCTGTTTTCCTGTTGCCAGGCAGGTGGGGCGTTAGTTTCTATGGCACTCGTACCCCACCAGGATACCCATGATACCCAGGATACCCAGAATACCTGTAGCTCACGGCTGTTACTCCTAACTGCCGCACGTTAGGCAAACAGTTATTGTACTCGGTACGCAGTAGTTGGCCATTAGACGACTGACGACAACGAAGAGGAAAGTGTGAGAGCCCACTCTTCTCTCCCAACTTGTCATTAGACAAATTCAATTTTATGCCGGGACAACGACAACAGCCAACTGGCGACCACAACATTTTTCGGTTTTCGGTGGGTGCTGCCATACAATTTCTATTTAATTTTCCCAGTCCCCCGGCTGCTTGGTAACCCCTTCTCCGGGCAAAGGCAGAAGTAACTCCACATAATGTGCACATTGGCACGTTCGCATTGTTGACACAACTGTACCACGCATTTTCGAGGAGTAGACGGTGGGTGGGTGTTTATTTCGAGTGGAATCGCCGCTTTGCCATATCTCAAAGGACATTACAGTGCAGATAGACCTGGGCCACTGAGCGAGTGGAACGATGTGGGGCGTTCGGCACTTGCAAAGTACGAGTACTACCAAGATGAAGATAGAAATGCCGGTCAGAGCCATATGAGTGGGCGTGAATGCTTAACAAACGGTGGGTTAAACTATAAAGACTATATACCCAAGGCACATTTATACATCATTTATACAAAACATTGATGATTGATGATAGATACAAGAATTGTACAGATCTAATTTTAGTTCAAAGTATGAATATATTCGTAAAACACAGTTTGACTTATTATAACTTCTAAGATTGACCACAATTATGAACATTTTTTTTTACAAGATTGAACAACCCTCGGCCCACTGTGCCGCCTGTCAAGTCGCGAGTGTTGCTCCAGCTGACGGCTGCCTCTCTGTCTGAATGTCTGTGTGTCCGGATGGCTGACTGGCTGACTGGCTGCGGCAACGGGTGGCGTCCTCTTTGGTTCAGTTAGTGGCATTGTCACGACTTCTTAATGTCATTTTATCAAAGGAGAGTCGAGGGACTCGGGATCCAGGGCCTCGAGACCCAACAGCCAACACCCATCACCTACAACCCAGAACACAGGACACAACACACGTGTAAGGCAGCCGCACAACGCGGCGTATACGTGATGGGGTTATTATTGCTGCCGCTGTCATTGTGTGTAGTTGTTGCTGCTGCTGCTGCTGCTGTGTGTGTGTTCGATATGTTTATATTTGTTGCGCGGTTTTGCGTGTCCCTTTTACATGAGAACAACGTTTACATTACGAACACAAACACAGTATTACGACTTCATAATGTGCTTGTGTGCCATGCGTGTGTGATAAGCGTGTGTTCGTATCAAACGACATTTGGCGAAAATTTTATGGCGTATACCCAAAAAATTGCTGAAGCCCTCGAACCTCAACCACCTTTTTTGGCCCACACCATTTGGTGTATCTCCTTTTTATTATGCGATTTGTTCAACTTCATTTTATTGCAAACACACTCGCACAGACAGACAGACAGACAGGCAGACAAACACAGTGATGCTGATGTGAATTGGTATTGGTGTATTTAAAATTTTATAGCAAACATTTTTATGCGCAATCGATCGAAAGGTTTCATTACATTTTAATGAAACGACATAGCAACTCGGCTTGACTTTGCCAAATTGCCAGGTAAAATGCTAAAAGGTACAGATACAGCTGGCATAAAAGGAAAACCGAATCGTTTTCTGTGACCCGTTTGCCGTTTCCCGTTTGCCGCTCAATTTGCGTAAGTTTATTTCGACCCCCGCTTATTTGAAATTTAAATTCTCCGGTTGGTCCCACAGTTGGAATATATTTTGCTTTTGCACACCTCGCTGAGATGAAATGACACTTTAACATAGACGGAGAAAAGCGCCGGCGAAGCCTTGACATGCCATTCAGCCGAGATACTTTGCCATCTCCCAAATGCACTTAAACATTTAGTAAATGCGCCATAGAAAAATCACTTGGCATGGCACAAATTTTATATACCCCTGTAAATGTGCACATAACATATGCAACTGACACACATTTTATGTGCGGGCTTTCTGCTCCTCCGCCAGATATATGTACATATATATCTATATATGCGAAGCTATATGAATTTATGCTATTGCCAACGACTGCCAATTCGCATAAATGTCACGTACGTCAGTTTGTCATTTGCGTAAAGGAGGTCCTGTTCGGTTCGGCTTCGGTTTCGTCCTGCCCTCTTCAGGAACCCCGCTGCAATTTGACTGACTGCACACGAGAGCTGGGAAGCCCAACGGAAGGAAAAAAACCAAAAAAAAAAAGAGAAAAAAAGAATGACTGGCTGCTGAACGACAGTCGCAATTCCATGTCTCATATCTTATACATGTGAATAACGCATACGCACTGTGTGCCGGCAAAAGTTTTCAAAGAGTTCAAATTGCTGGCATGCGTCGTGTATGTGCACAGGCGACTAATTAAAATTTTATGACGCCCGTCGCCTGTGTGTGCGTGGGAAAATTCATAACAATTTTGCCAAAACGCTCTCGAGCTATTTAAATATTAAATGAGATAAGGTTTTTGGACAGCCCCCGACAATTTGGCTACTTACAAAATTTAAGGCGCCTGGGGCTTCATTGTGTCTCTCTAACCCAAGAAGAAGATTGCTCATGTCGGCTATTTTATTTTATTTTATTTTGCCAAATTTTCAAATTTCAAAGTTCATTACACTTTCGGCTTAGGCATGTCGATGGCAGGTATTAAGCCGCTGATAAACGGCGCTGTCTCCGCTTCAATTGTCAATTATGTTAAACAAAGTTATTAAATTACGCAAAAATAAGGCAGCCAAGCGGATTACACACTCGCTGTGTGGGCCAGGTGCTACTGGCTTCTGGCTTCAGTATCCTGGTTTCCAGCGACAAATCAATAAGCTCAGGTGTCGGGATTTCCAACAGTGGTGGCTTTTCCCAAATGGCAAGCTGAAAAAGCAGAACTTCCATTTAGCATATAGAACCAGCGCTATTAAACAAAACGGGAGAGACACAACACCGGGAATTACGCCACTCGGCACTACACACTAAAGTATGCAAGGAGTGGGAGGAAGTGGCAGGACCCCGTAGACGCTTTTTAATGTACCAGCACGCCGGTGGCGGCAAGAATGTCTGCCCATGCCGTAGACATCATAAAAATTCGTTAAAAATAAAGAACATAAAGCGGCCAAAAGCAGCAAAACCAGCAAAAGCAGCAAAAGCATCATCAACGACTTCCGCGAGCTTAAGGCCGATGGTCCCCGATTCCCGCCCACCATTTTGGCCGCGTTTACCGGCATTTCGCATTACGCATACGCCACCGTTTCGCTTCCGTCGTCCTGTAGTGAGCAGTAGCTACAGGAAGCTCACATTGTTTTGGCCATATTTACTTGAGGCAGCCCGGGGGCTGTGTTTGTGTGCCAGGCGCCATAAGTAACAAATTTTATAAATTATTTAAATTTTTATTCATGCAACGTTGTAAAGTTAAGCCCGCTGACAGTTAGCTAGTTTGGACTGGGCGCTTTTTATATTTTTTTGTAATTTTCCCACCCTGCTGTCTGCGTTTCGGTCGCTTGTGGGCCTTTTGTGACCTTGACGCGCTGGCTTTTAAATATTGATAACGTCCTTTGATCTCGGTAAAGCAGCCCTGACAAGCGGCATTTGAACCAAAAAACCGGATCCGACCTTCGTATTTATGCAAATGCAGGAAGAAGTTATGCCTAATAAAATTCTGAGGACGACCGGGCAATGTCTTTCGTATAACAATGCAATACTTGTGCTCTCATATATTCGCATGATTTATGAAAAGCAGCAAGTAGCGAAGTTGCGAGTGGGGCGGGGCAATAAAAAAGAATGTCGCAGTTTTATGAGCCCCGGCCAAAATGGCCATAAAATGTCGAGGCACATATGAGAAAATATAAATAAATCGAACGATTATTGACAATTATAATGATATATGGATGCGTACTCAAAAGTCATAAATTGGCAGACCGAAAGAAGGCTGCTCCAGACGGAAGAGCCGGAGGAGGAAGCAATAAAAGGATCCGGCTGTATTAGCCAACTGGGTAAGTGGGACTTGCAACTGCGGGGTCAGTGGGGCTAAGTGGGTACACAAGTCAGTTTGGGGCTAAGAAACGGGAAGTGGGACAAATCGAAATATATTTACAATATTTGTATGAACAGCCTAATGATACTGCTGTCTAGACAAATCAAGACACTTCAAACTTTATGTAAAATATAATAGTGTACTATTTAATGTAGCAATTGATAGTAGCTCTGACTGAAGCCAACTTTCAAGCCGCCTCAGATAAATCCGAAACTAGGCGAATTGCGAGTGAATTCCATAACCGCAGGGGCTCTGATTCACTGCAAAACATCTTACACAAAGTCCAACGAAGACGAATGCTCCTCGGGGTAATTGCCCTGCTCCACTTCCCACCCAACGGTTCCCATCTAATTATCAATTTAGTGCAATTTGCTTCCCTGGCCGGGGCGAAGACGTAATTTCCATATTTGTGATGCATTTTATCTTTGACTCAACAGTCTTAATTCGCTCTCTCGTAATTTCTGCCTTGCTCTGGGGCGGGCTTTTAAACTATTAAAAGTTGAGCTGCTCGTCTGCCGCCGATAAAGGCTGCCTCGTCAAACACAACTGGTTAATTCTTAATGCAAAGCCAACGACGGACTGTTCTTGCTGTTTGTTGCAGGCAGATAGCGAAAGCAGTTTGTTAATAAATTAAATTCTTAATTCACTGCCCATTATGGCAGCAGTCAACTGGCTGTTGTGTATGTGTTGTTAATGGCCCGACGCCGAGTTTCCCGGAAAGTTTTGGACACAGCGACTGCTTACAAAGAGTTTGCAGCTCGTTTATTACGTTTAACTTGCTGTGAGAAAATATTTGATTATTTAATTGGTATTGGTATAAATGGTCTTGGCTGCTCGTCATAAATTGTAGCTAGGTGGAACATTAATTTTAATTTATGTATATGTTTATGAAACTTTTATGCCGACAGTGACAACAATAAAACGTTGCCCATATGCTCATATGCCACTGACAGACTTTTTAATAAACTAGATTTTTTTATTCGACCCTTTTGCGATTTTTTGCATTTGTCTCAAATGCGATGCGATAATTTGTTGTTGTTTTTGTTTATAGCCAGCTTAATTGCAAAGTTTTTCAGCAGTGGTTAACCCAATGGTGACCGTAGATTTATGAAATATTTATATGCAAATAAATAAAAGAGAGCATGCACATGCACATGCACATTCGGTAGATAATTTAAATCAATTGCTGAGAACTGCAATTAGCAGCCAAAGATAAAAATAAATTAAAGGCCTCCACATAACAAATGGCCCATAATCGGGCCACAGCGAAATCCAACTGGAATCCATTATATATACATATATGTTATATACCGCTACGTACGGGTATTTATATAGCTACATATATTTTAATGGCCCAGTCCCCATAAATTATGCCGCATTTACTTTAGAGATAGAAAAAAAAAAACAGCCGCTCCACTCGATAAATGGGTTGCGGTCGAGCCTTGAATCCTTTAATTTGAACTCGGACCGCCTTCCACACTCCCCGGCAACTTTGCAGCAGCAGTCGCAAAGTCAAAGGCACATTTCAAATGTCGAAAGCAAATAGAAAAGAAGTGAAAAAAGTGAAAAAAGCGTCGAGCTGAGGGCATTAAAATGCATGTGTGTAGTCTGGAGAACTGGAAAAATATGGCCAAAGCAAATTGCTGACTGCGCCAGAGTTGAAAACTTAACAAGTAAGAGTGGCGAGTGGAAAAGGAAACGAATGCCGCTTACCCAGTAAGCTGAAATCATTAAATTTAACACTTAACGAGAATTATATGAGTGCTAACAGAGGAAGCTCATAAAGTAAAGATAACTTAATAATTCAAAGTAGTAACTATAATTTAATCAAGATTGGTTTCCAAAAGTATCTGTTTTATTTGTTCAGCCCTATTTTGTGGCAACTCTTAGTCCATCTTACCCACTGCTATGCAGCAAATCCTCACTGAATTTCAACTTGGGCCCTAGGCCAGCAGCGCCGCTTCTTTTTAAATAAAGAGCAGCAAAACGCAAATATCATCGAATGGAATATAATTTATGTGCTCCATTTGCAGTCGGCAGTCGGCAGTTCGCCACTCGCACACATATGCTGCTTTCCCTTCACAAAACCCCCAATTCGAAACCCTCCTTCCTGCTGAATTGAAAGACTGCCCGCATTCTGGGCACTTTTGCATATGGGATGCCCAAATGGAATGAAAATGGTTTGGGCCGGCAGTTAGCGATTCCCCAGTCGCATTTTGCGAATTTTTCTCGTTGCGTTTCATCTTTTGGCAAGGTTGCGCCTCCGATCCATAAATATCCGCTGGCCACTACAGTTGCCGGATCCCTTGGCTAGCAAAAGTTTGCCCCTACCATCGGCGTATTTGCCAAATTAAATCGTTAAATGCTTGTTAAAAAGTTCGACTTGCCTCTGCCTCGCCGTGTGTATCCGCATCCATAACCATATCCATATCCGATTCTGAATCCGAGTCCGAGTTCGAATCTCTATCTGCATCTGTATCTTTAAACCTGGTTTCGGGGCAACTCGCCGACGCTTATGATTTATGCCAGCGCATGTTTTGTAGTTTTTGGACACAGGTTGCCTTCGCCGTCGGAGAACGTAAATAAGCAGCGGCCAAAAGGCTAAATGGCTAAAACGGCAGACTGGCCAAAAGGGTTGCGGTTTTCTGCTTTTTAGCTCCTTTTTATATTTATTCTCATACGTTGCCTCGCTGGCTCGCTGGGGGCCATTAAACAATAAATTAAGCGAAAGAGAAATTAAACTAAAGTCGGATTAGTCATCGATGATTGTGGGTTCGCATGAGATGCGAAAAAAGGACTCCGAAGTTCTTGAGAACCGCTCAACACATCCTGGGGCTATAAATTTCAGGGGTTAGTCAGCGGATAGATGAGTTTTTACAAAATACGAAAGCGAAAGCAGATGGTCATAAATTTACAAACATTCAACCTAGAAGGACACGGACTTTATCGAGGCGCCACCCAGAATCACATACAAGAAATCATTTATATTCAAACAAATTCTAAAAATACAACTAATAGCTCGAATTATAGTGAAAATAAAATGTATAGACTGGAAAAGCAACCAATTATCGCAGTAAACGATCCGTTTATAATGAGCCTGCTCTAAAGACTTCCCAACGATCAATAGCTGAAGCTCAAACACGCCTCTGCAACTTTAACTAACGATGACTGATCGGCTATAACTAATAAGTTGTGCTCCTTGTCCCTACGAATTTTCATCCCCCGAAGAGCTAATTGCTCCACCTGCATATTTAATTGTTGGCCGAACATGGCATCTATCATCTGCAGATGATTAACGCTCTCCCTGTCCCCTCGATTAATACATCAAGATCGGAGCGGAACCTGCAGCAAAACAAGGCAACATCGCGACGGCGATGCAACACAAAAAGCGCTGTCACAATAAATTTAAATAAATTGTTGACAAACGCCAATAAACATAAATTTTTGGTGTGCAGCAAAGCAAAGCAGCGAGTTGTAGTGGTGAGCCATGCAGTGGAGAGGGCCGGAAACCGCACTGTCAATCAAAAAAAGTGGAATTACAGAGAAGCGGCGGCGATGCCAAGAGGGACTTGGTTACAAAACCTGAAAAAATTCACGCAATGTGGGTCATTTTATATCTATCTCTGATAATCTATCTGACGCTTAATATTTAAGTTTTAAGCACAAGCAATTAAGGCTTTGGGATATTTCGTTTTCATTTAAAGCTTTACTTGAAGCAAACAGGGTTTGAACTACCAGAAAAAAACAAGGGGTTTATGATAAAAGGATTATAAAAGCTTATTATAGTAACCGGATCTTCTAAGACACTAACAAGATATGTAATGTTTTAATCACTTTAGAACAATATGTTTAAAACAAATTTTGTTTGGATTGCTTATTTCAAAAAGTTTATGCAGACAGAACTTAAAACCTTGAGTAGCTGAAGATGAAATTTATATAATTTTTGCGGCGCTGGCGATAATTGCACGAGCTGCGTTAGCTTTATGCAAATTGGGGGATACTACGTAATGACTCAATTACATGTTGCAACTAGCCGCTTGCAGCTTGCCACCGAGGGTTTCCTTTCGGTTTCTGATTGCTCGAATGCGGGCAACTGGCACATTGACCGGGGCAAACCGAAGCGAACTGCTCACATGGGTTGGTTATTGAGTGCTGGCCTTTGTGGAGGAGGTCTTCAGCTTTATTGATGTCCCGTTGCTTTGTGGCGGACAATTGTCGTCATCGACAGCAACAGCAACGGCGACAGCAACAGCGACCTCGTCATTTAATTGTAAGTGAAACTACGCTTCGTTGTCGCATAATGGTGCACACGCTCTATGCTACATGCTCCATGTGTTGCCAGTATGTGGTGCCCGTTTCCCCCATTGTGCGAGGTCAACAACCAGAGATACGACCACCACCACTCGACGTTGTCGTACTCCGCCAATCCAAGTGCCGTCTCTAGTGCGCCACTGTCTTTCTGCCCCAAACACCCTATGTGGTATATATGTATAATGCGTACCAGTGCCGCCAGTGGCAGTACCATCGGAATCCCGGGCTGTTGACAAAATAAAACACACTTTAATTGATACATTTGCATTTTATTGTAAATGCAGCTCTGCGACGCGGCGCGGCGCCTAGCAATGAATATTTATGCAGCTTTTATGGGTCAGTGCAGCATGGTTGCATGCAGCTGATAAATATTTGCATCAGCATCTCGAAATCTGGCAATCGATGACAGGCAGCACGGGCTCGCATATCGATTATATGCGAACAGGTGCTGGGCCAGAAATTAATAAATCATGCACATGGCACTGCATTTCTAGGCTTCAATTGGCAGAGGAATATATGGCAAAACAAAATGACCACTGAGGTGTGGCAAAGTCAATACACGCATCGGGAGATTCGCCGAAAAATGACTTGGGAATTATAAGCGTTTCGTTTAGAAACATCACATGCAAGGTTGTACATTTTTAGCTTACAGGACATTTTCCAGCTTATTGATAGACAGACTAGCACCTTGCTAGTATAGTTCCAAAAGCAGTAGAGTTCCATAGGCTTTTCTTTGACTCTGATAAACCTGCAGCGAAATACCAATCAGTGATCCGTGTCCAAACACTCGTATATCTGCCACAAATCAGCGGCAAACACATTAGATCCCAGCTGGAGCCGGCGTTGAAGGTTGTGTTCTGTGCTCTGCGTTCTGTGTTCTCTGTTCTGAGTGATCTGATCTCATGGCCCCAGTCACATGACTAACCCCATAGAGTTCGTGGTCGGTCTGGGGCACGAAAGTGCCTTACATGTGTACGTACATAGGTGGGGCTGCAAGATCACCTGGCTGGAGGGAGAGCTTATCGTACTGCATTTTGCGTGTGAAATTCAATAAGTTAAAGCGACTCCGACTGCAGGCTGTTTAGCATAGAAGATAGAGAGACAGACGAACGAACGGGGCGGCGTTCGTTGCCAGTTGATGCATATCTGTGTATATTTTCCCCCGACTATATTGACTAAATTGTTTGCTGGGTGTGGCGCAAAATGCACGACAAAAGTGTTCGTGTTGTTGATTTTCATTTCTGTGGCATTGTTGTTCGGCATGTTGTAGTTCAATTTATGACTCTTGTAGCGCTTGACTTTTGCGCAGGCGTTGAAAGCCCAACAACAAGCCGGCCTTTTTTTTCCACTGACAACAACTCGAAAATCAAATTGAGCTGCTTCGAATAGGTTTTGGTTTTGGTTTTTGGGCCGTTCACTGCTCGGTTTGTTTGCTATTCGATTCGATTTCGTGTTAATTTCCATTGAACATTGAACATTCAGCACAATACGTCACAGTCGATGGCCAAGCGTCACAGTTATGTTTGCCGTGTTTACAATTTCATTTAGTGTCCAACATCCAGCGATTGGCTCCATTCGATCTGTTTTGGGACCTGACAAGTTGTGCGATCGATTTGATATGTTTACACGCTTCGGGAAATTGATATGTCAAGCAAACAGATGTCGGGCGAAATGTTTCCTCTATTATTGTGTGGCAAAGCACTCTGCTCAATTCACACTGCAGACGGTGCTTTATTGCTCTCCAGCTGGGGAAGTCGTTTCTTCGAATTGTATGTCTTAATTTGAGAACTTCCTACAGACACCGACCGGCAGACCCATTGACCTGGTTTGCTTGCATTTTTATTGGCCATTGATCTGTGGGTTTCCCACAGTAAAGCAGTTGAGCAATAGGTGGATGCTCCATTGCTAGAATCTAAGGTGGCCAATTTAATGTAGCTAAGCTTTTTCTATAGACTACAATCAAATTATATTTTGCCAAGGAAAATTAAAGCGGCAACAGCTGCAGCTACAGTTTTTGCCACTTTCTGCACTCGGATATGCAAGCAGATGCAATGCAAAAACAGATTTGCATCTGTATCTATCAATATCAATTTCGCTTAATCGTGCCACAAACCCCAATGCAGCCGTCGCTCTTCAATATCAAATCCATTAGCCACTGATTGTTCTCCAATCTCCATTCACACATTCGAGAACTGCAATTGAGCTAATTCCCATTCCATATTCCATTGGACGGCCGTCGAATTGGTCTCAATTGTCATAATTACACCCACTCAAATGTATTCAGCAGCTGGTATCTGGATTTTATTTTTTATATATATTTTTTTCTTCTTTGTTTTGTTATTATTTGGTATGTATTATTATTTGTGGTATTGCTGCCGGCTAATTCTTCTGACAAGGCGCTAAGCAGCCGCGACAGCTCGCCGATTATCTCCGACAATTATTTGTTGTCTTCCGTCGCGGCGCAACCTTGAAATTAAATATAATTATGAAAAGGCATTCCCATTCACGGGCCCATCGAATGATATTTCATATAGTTAGGGCCCGGCGACGTGCCTCAAATGAAAAATAATTTAGGATGCCGGCACACGCACACTTCAAAAATACAAATCCGAGCGCCGAATCAATAATAAAACCACCGACCACCGACCAGCCCCGCCCCCTTCCACCGAACCAGCCCACGGTTTTCGAGTCAACCAGGCAACGGCAACAACCTTTATTTATTTATTTTTTCCCCTCTTTGTATTTTTGCCCAGGCAATTATAATTAACTTCGCGGCGAGTTTTGATTTCGTCTGGTTTTCTTTTTTTTATATTCCCTTTTTTATTTGGCTCTTCGCTGTGCCCATGGGCTGATAATTTTGTTCGCACCTGATCGCGTTACTCAGAGATCAGGTTTGGTCTCCCTCGCGCTACACAGAGAAAAAATAGGTACTATATAAAAGGGGTATGCATGTAAGATGTAACTTAATAAACTTTTCATAAGCTGCAAATGTCGCACTTCTGGGACTGCAGCCAAACTGATGACTAAAGTCGCTTCCGTACTTATAACTATTACTTTAAACTAACAACATTCTGAAGATATTTGGCAGTGTAATGTGTTTCTTTGGAGATCTGCGTGTAGATCATTAACAGAGCCAGAATTCCAGACGCAGATCTAAAAATCAGTCAGCATCTGTGGTTACTCAGTTTCGGCCAGCTGAAGTTCTTTGGAGCCATTTTCCGAACAATGGGAACTTTCATTTGTCTTCGGGTTTTTACTTTTAAACCAGATCCAACGAAAGTACTTCAGGTTAACTTAATAGGCTGCACCTAATGGGTTAATGAGTGCCGGCCGAGGGTAATTGGAAAACCAGTTTCCAGCTCCTAACAACCGATGATCAATAATAAGTTTCGGGGCAAGGGATTTGCTTAAAGTGGCAGCCAAGCTGCAGAGAACCTAATCCCAGCGGACTTTGGGCTTCTGCCATAAAAGTGAAGCGAAAAGGGTTAACCTTTAAAATTTACAATGTCCCACGGTCGCCGTTTTTATGACAAGGGGCGGCCCACAAAAATGAAAGCTGTGAAATAAAACGAAAAGAAAAGCCGAGAACAGCGATTGCGATACAGAACAAAAACAAACGGACGGAAGGATGGCTCGAAATGAAAATAAAACACAAACAGAATCTGGCAGCGAGCGAGGAAAATGGAAATGGCAGGAAAATTCAAATCACAAACTCGGTATTTATTTGCGAAGCGTAAATGATTACCACTTAAAATGTGCTCGACTGCCACCTAAAAACCAATTGTTGGAAAAAGCACAACCAACCAAACAACCGAGTGGGTGGTGCTCGAAGGACACGGCAGCAGAAGGAGTAAAAGGACCAAAGGCAACATATGTTTTTTATGCCTGAGCTGTCTAAGTGGATACGGGCGGAACGGAACGAGTGCTCAGATGGAAAAGCCATGGGGATGGCGGAGGGGAGGATGGAGCTCCTTGCTGGGCGAGAAAACTGCGGGACAGCTGCCAGAGCTTGTTAGAGTCTCCCAAAGGGGGGAATTCCCTGGCAAGGCGAAATATGGAATTCATTAAACGATTCGTTATATATAGAATAAATTGGATTGGAAAAGCAAATACCCTAAACAAAAGCGGAGCACCACTTGTTAAGCCGAGAAAGTGGTGCATTTAATGTGGGATTTATTGGGTTTAAGAACTAGCGTGTAATAATCAACTACTGTGAGTTTAAGAAAAAGTATTTATCTATAAACAATCTACACTTTTTAAAGAGTGGGCTTGGAACTCTCTAAAATGTAAAATTTAAATGTTATTACATGGCTTACAAAGTGCTTTGAAATTCGATCATTTAACCATAGATATAAGCACCCATTTTATATTTATCCATTGTCGCCATAACTTCTAGTACACTTAAACGAAAGAGAGAGTGGATATGTTTTAGACAAATTGAAGAAGGAGAACCAACTCACAGCACAGACAAAACAAATATGTTAATGTATCTTACACCCAGCGACACGTATTGGTTTCAGTCTGCAATCGTCGTTAGGTGGCATATATGAGTGAGTTATTCCAAAGGGGTGGCAGCTTTTCCGAGCTTTTCCGGCGGGAGTGGTGAGGAGTGGGTGAGCTACAACAAATGGGCGGCCTGTGCCGGCGTCGCCTTTTTCCTGCCTTTTTATGGTCGTCACGGACCGCCCGCAGGACGCAGAAAGGATTCGCATTCCACCCACTTTGCTGCACGCCCTGCTCGCACATTATTTTGCCACTTCTTCAGCTGAATTTGAATTAGATTTGTGCAGCAGCGTCTGGCGCGCGTCTTGGCCTCGTGTAAAATACAATATATTTATTTTTATTTGCCACACGCACACACCCACCAACACACACACCCACACACAAACACCCACACACACACTTACACACTCAGAAGAAGACAGACAGAGAAAGTCCCGAAACGCCGGGTCACAGCAAAAGTGTTTTGTTTTCCTTTCAATTTGTATTTTTATTATTTTCATTTGTATTATTTTTGTGTGCTCATGAATAAAAAAGGAGTAGGAAGCGACAGCGATAGATGGCCCCCAAATTGTATGGCTTAGCCCTTTTGTGTGTTTGCCGCCCTGGCCCCAAGAAAAAGTTAACAAATTTTCGCATGAATATTTCGCCTTTCGCCTTCATCTCCTCACCAAGGGGTGACCATTCTAACTCGCAGCCAGGACGAGAAGCGACCCTCGGACTTGGCTTGAAACCATCATCCTACCCGGAATACCCATACCCATGTTCTGGGCAATGTTGACATTGTTTGCTGCTGACAGCAGCCATGTTTTGAGGAATTTGCTTTTAATGGACAGGCGAGACAACGGCGCATACAGAAACGAGTGGAGAACTTGGGCGTGAACTTAGCATTTAAATAAAGCGGCGACGGCGGCGGCGGCAGCGGAAGTCTATTGATTTTCTGATGTCCACTGACTACACTTGGCTTAAAGCCACCGAGCGGCTTTAATCAAAATATTTTTAGTTAAATGCCCGGCTGGACCAAATTACTGAATTACTGAATAACTTCATCAGCGCTAACAACGCAGGTCGCTGGAGTTGGCGGCGGTCATCAAAGGCGGTCTTTGGATCAGTGGCACAGATCCGGAGCAGATCGGCGGCGGTTCAAAGTTCTCGAAGGCGGCAACTTTCCAATTTTCACCGTGTTACCTAATTTTAATTGTCATGCCACCTGATGGCCATGATGAGGCATCAAACTCATTCTCAGCCTCCTACGGCGGCTACCTGCTTCATCTTTTGAGCCTGCCTCATTGTTTATTTTGCCGTTTTTTTCTCCTTATTTCATTTCATTTCATTTCGGTGACCTTTGTTGCATTGATTCAAACTACTTACGAGCAGCGATTTCCTTCTGCCGCTGCGCTTTTGTGGTTTGTCGCTTGTTTAGTTCCGATAATTCCCGGAATTTAATTGCCCATCTCTTGTGTGAATTGTTTGGCTGCCCAAAAGGAAGGTGCCCAGCCTGCTGAGTTTTTATTTTGGTTTTACGGCCGATCAGCCAAAACAATGGCTCGGAAATTGCACGAAATTATGGGTATATTGCATCTGTGGAAGCAATTCGGTTGCACTTTTTTTCTTTTTCTTTTGTGGTCGGGGAGTGATTCATGAGTTGGGCAACAATAGACGGAGGAATGCCATTTGTGTAAATCCGGTAGGTAAACAAATTTCTTATACAGATGCAGAACAGATTCCAAATAGCATTGCAGAATGTTAGGCTTCATTGGCTTATTTTTCAAATCACTAAAACTAGTAATAGTGGAAATATGTATTACATTATAATACCACCTATAAACACCTCTTTTATATAGATATTTAGAGAAAACTCCGGAAGGGGTAATTTTAATGCTGGCCTTAGACC
Source organism: Drosophila teissieri (assembly GCF_016746235.2). NCBI lineage: Eukaryota > Metazoa > Arthropoda > Insecta > Diptera > Drosophilidae > Drosophila > Drosophila teissieri. The sequence continues at coordinate 18,521,387 of NC_053030.1, forward strand.
CTTTAAGGGCCATATGTGCTTTCAAATCTGTTGGCTAATAGAGTTCCTGGGCCAGGGCCATAAACTGTCAAACATTTACTTTCGCTTCCTCCATCGAAGTGGCAGTCTTAACCCCTAGATGCCGATGCATGTTGGCACTGCGAGTCGTAAAACCTGGGCTAAGTTCAGTACCTTTTTTAGTTGTTTGCACCTTGCGTTCTGTATGGCAATGACTGACTGGATGGAGGGCCTACATATCAGGACCCTGGAGACGAGGTCGGTTGCTATTAGCAGTACATTTCATACATTTTGTAGTGCACATAAAATGCTCCCTTTGCTGGCTGTTTGGTGTAAACTGTTGACAGACTGCGCCACAGACGCCAGGGGTTAAGGGAAAGTGGGCGGGGTGTGCTAAGCAAATGAGCTGCAGTCGTAAAAAAGACAATTGAGCTCATATATTCTACACGTTCGCCTGCGTTGACAGATCGTAAAAAGCCGTCAACTGAAAACTCCGCACCGCACCGCATCGCACCGCCTCGATGCCAAAGACTCCCACATAAATATCAAGATCCGAGACCGAAAGGCATCGTAAAAAACGCCATCAGATACCAGATACACTCGACACTAGAGGAGAACCTAAACAAAAAAAAAGAACAGAACAGAAAAAGGGCGAAATGGGGCACTCAGAACTGCGCCAACAAGCATGGCAATAATGAAGAAAACCGAAATTGATTAATCTCATTAATAAAATGCCAACCTGCATGGTGCGTGCAATCAACGGCTCTACTTTGAGTATCCCTCAAAGTTGAGACAATAAAACGCGCAATCGTAAAATATGGAAAAATTCTATGCAGTCCGCTGCATTCAGAGTTAATGCATTTTATGGCCAAGCTTTTGGTTAATTTCCCCCAATGAAAGGGGGTTCAACTGTCACCGGGCATAAATTTTAATAAAAAACCCAAAAACTGAACTGAAATTTTCATAATTTCTTGTTTTCCTTTGCAGGCCATTCCTTTTTTATTTTTATTGCGCAATAGCTAATTAAAATTTCAATACTAAAATGTTTGCTCATTACGAGCGCTCTTATCAGTGCCTCCCCATCACCATCATCAACATCAAAATCATCCAGCGGGCCATTTTCCCAACTTTGACTCACAAATGAGGCTGCCAAGTTCGATGATGTAGGGGAGGGGTTGTTTTAAAGCAGGGCAGGTGTATTTTGTCCCAGTGTATGAGCAAACAAATGTCTTGTATTTCGATGTGTTTAACTAAACTAAGCGAATATAATGCACATTATACTAAATTAGATATGTGCGTAGATAGCAGCACAAGAAAACCGCTTCATTTGCTGATCAAGGTGAAGTGATTTAATTAATTGCAGCTGCTCCGTAAGCCAAATCAGTCGAAATAGTCTGGTATTATGCGGGTCTTAGATATCATTGCTGATATACGAAATTCCATGGCGGAGAGTTGGGGAATATTAATTGTTCCACATTGTTGAAGTCTGCATTCAAGGTTCACGGAAAACGAAAGACAGTTTGATAGAAAGTGAAGGGAATTTATGCACGAGATGATGATTAATATACGGAATTAACATATATAATGTGCAGAATGGGGGAATATTCAATTGGAATTTATAGACTTCCACACTAACTATTTCAAATACTTTAACCGCATTTAAATGTAGTACTTTTGCACCTAAAGGGGTTTGGCTTGCATTTGTTTTAAGGTAGATTTAAGGCACTTTTACAAAGGTCTAGTCCCAAATTTTTAAAGACACAGCCATCAAAATCGATTGAAGCTGAAGTAAAATTCTTAGATAAGAACGCGTCATTCCCTGGTCGTAAAAACTTCAGTCGTTTCCGCTTCGCTCCACGAAGAAGACAATAAAATTTCCCAGTTAACTGCGTTCATATTTAGTATTTAAACTTTCGAAAGCCATTTTCATTAGCTTAGTTAACCTCTATTATTAGTCCGGGCAAAATCAATGACCCGGACCGCAGACGTGTAAGTCCAGCTTTGCCATTAAGAGCCCATAACCAATCGCCTGTATGTGAATATCTGTATGTTTATATATCTACCATATCAATCAATGGTCAAGTCGGTTCGCTTGTTTGGCCCCTAGATGCTAGATGCTTATCGGCCACTTAATAAATTTCTCTGTGGGGGAGTCTCCATCCTCCAGTCTTCATCTTCAACCGAATTCGTATACGAATGCGATGATGGAGCTGCTGGAGATGGCATTTGATTTTAAACGTTTTGGCTACGCGTGCTGATTTTATAACTTTGTTGGACATATCATTTTTTATGAAATCAGAAACCGAGGGCCAGTGATTTTGGGCAAGTTAATTTGTTGCTTGAGTTGGGTCCCCGACATCAGATAAGATCTCCTCACATAACAGAAAACTAGTTTCGCTGGCGGATTTGTCATATCACTCATTCGATTTGATGCTGGCCATAGTTTTCTTCGATGGCTTTGACGGCTCACAATAGCAAGTTCTTGAATGGTAAACACGGTGTTATGCCATCGGCAATCCATGCTCCACTTTTTATGAGGCCCATAAAGTTTAGTTCAGACGCATAAGCATTTATGGCCTTTATTTAAATAAAAATAAGCATAGTTAAACATTTTGGGGCTAGAAAATGGGATTTGTGGCACGTCACATGCAAAATTAGCTCGGTGCGGAGCTCTTCGCTTATGAAAACTAATTATGTGGTTATGGGTTTATGCATTTTTAATACAAACAAATATAGAGTCAGGTGGGGCGGCGTTCAAGAGTGGCGCATAAAATGTTTGATTAGACGGGACACGTTTTGTTTCCACCATAAACTGCTTTATCGCCTAATAAAATGTATTAATAAATACTTGGGATGCACATAACGGGGCATTAGGCGGCCTGAACGGATATCGAATCAAAGTTTTATATGGCCAAAGCACGCCTCCCCATCCAATGGTTCAGAAAAAAGCAGAAAAAGGGTTCAGGTTCGGCAAGTTAACACTTTATAAAGTGCAGCCCCAGGGCTGGGATAAACAACATCAAAAAACGAAGAAAAAATACGAAAAACGAAATATACAACAAAAAATAACCCAAAAGAAAAGTTTTTGTCCATGTAAATAGGCTGCTCCGAAATTTGAGTAAGCAAAGTAAATGAAGTAGAAACGAGCTGGGTAACAGGAGGAGGCAAAAAACACTGAGGAACTGCCCCGAAAATGTTAATTACTTCCTTGTTTATTTAAACTGTGCGACTGAAAGGGAGAGGTATATAGTGCGAGTGAGACGGCGCGACTGCACGTGTGTACCCAAGAACTGAACTCGTATTTGTGTACTTCAGAACGCCTGCGGCAGAAAAACTAGGATAATGAGCTGCATCTGGGGTCAGGGGACTATCTTTCAAGATCACAACACCCTTCATGCTGAGCTAGATTTTAAAAAATGTATATACCTTTTTAATCTTTAGAACAAACATAGTTGGAAATTCACAATAATATTTAATAGAGAAACAAATGGTGTTGCTGAATTCCAGCTTACCTATGGCGATTAGGCAAATTAAATACAAAACGATATAAAATTCCCCAAGCGGATGTGGGCTCCCAACTCCCTTTTTGCATGCATGGCTTTAGTAGTGATTAAATAATACTCCCTTAGCGAGTGCCTCGTAATCCCATCATTATTATCCTTTCCACGAACTAAGCCTCTTGCTGCTCGTGTTGATTGCAGTCGATTACAGAGCACTTGAATGTAACTCTCCAGAGTCCTGACTCCACTTCCTTCCTTCCTTCCACTCACTTCACCCTTTGTCAGACGGCAAGAGGGAAGGGGGGAACATGAGTCTATCATTAAACTTTAGCTAAAGTCAAACAAAATTAAGAAAGCTGTGCTATCTTCGAGTGCTCTGGGCCACTTGGAACTAAGTAAAGCGAATTAAAAAGCACACGCTCAAGTTGCCAACGCACTGTGGAAGTGGAAATGTTGGAAATGTAGGAAAAGCAACTCCTGCGATGAACATGTAAATGGAATGGATGGAATATCCAGGGCAAGGATGTGCCACTGAAACTGGGGCAGATGGGGCAGGGTCCTTTAAGGAACACGGACATGGACATGGCTGGCCAGTGGTGAGTGGTCAGTGGCCATCGAGCGTGTGTGTGCGGTCAGTGGTAAAGATTATCGATCGGTGATTCTTTTCAATTGAATTGTCTTCAATCTTATTGGTCGTGACCAAGTCATTGCTTTTTATGCCTTCTTCTCGGCCAGAGTCCTTCGTATCCTGCCGGCTTTGCTTTGTTTGCGTTTTTCCTCGCTGCAGCGCCACTGCCACGTCCACTTCCACTTCTACTGGCCAAGTCCTTTGGCCATTGCTCACGAAATTTAATAAGCACAGGACATGTTTGGTGTCGTTGCGTGCAAGGCGTCCATCAGCCAGAAAGCAGCCTGGCTCATTAAACCGGTTTTTCCAGCTCGACTTCCCATTTCCCCCCGGCCAGCGAAGCTCGCACTTTAAAGCTTTTCAGCCCCACAGCGAGATATTGATTTTCTAGTTTCCCAAGAAAAATAGTTACGACACGAGTATCTCTCTCAAAAAGAGGCATCTCTGGGACACCAATCCTCGACAGAATCAGCTGGAATAGGTGACCCTTAATGTGTAATTGGTTTGAACCCACGGCAGGGCTGAGTTGTAAATTTAACCCAGAAACAACAAGAAGAGGACACAAGTGTTACCGTTTTTTTTTTTTGTGTTTTTATTGTTGTATTGTGGAAAGACAACAAACAGAAATTAAAACGCATGTGCACAGGACGCAGGCAAACAAACACACAGCAACCAGAAACACATGCAAATACATACACCGCACCGAGTGTGACTCCTTTGGGGTATTTTCTTTTCGGTGGAGTAAATGAACCCAGCAAGCCAAAACAAATAATTACGCCCCAGAAAAGCAACAACAATGGAGGGAGGACACCAGCCAGGATAAAGCATAAATGTCGTCTGCCGTCCTTTCAGTCCTTTCCGTCCTGGTTTTCCCCCACTTTTTCTGACTTTCCCGCCGTGTTGAATAAATGCTGACAATGGACGTGAAATTATGACAAACTCACATGTACGAGCCAGCAAGTATACGAGTATGTATGTATGTATATTTAAGGACATATCTGTGGGGCTATATGTATGTATGTAAGGTCGTTCAGTTGCTGGAGCAATTCATTTGTTGGCACTTGCGACATTTGCGTTCTGGCCGCATTATATGGCTTATTATAAACACAGGCGAAAAGTTTTAGAAAAAGGTTAATTACGTGGACTAGAGCCAGAACTCAAAGTGTGTGGCAGCACTTTTCCACAACTCTGTTGCCATGGCGCATCATGTATTAAAATCAATTGGGCTTGTAATTTTTCACAATTTTTCAACAATTTTGCCCCTCGTGTGTTCGAAAACATTGCTCAATCTGGCTGGGCATGTATAATTAAAAGTGACTTACGTTGTTTTTTATGCCAAAAAATAAAACAGTGAATTATGTGAGCCAAGTCCCACGCAAAAACTTCAATCATTGTCTGGCCTAAATTGATTTTCCCCGAAGTAAAAGATATAAAAGCGGAATAAAGGCCCAGAGACACTTTGATTTGCAAGCTGTCAGAATGAACTTATCACCTTGGCGTCGTTGTTTATCAGCTAGAAATTGAAAATTGCCGCCTATATAGTAGATATATATGTATATATATATATAGGTGTAAATATATAGAAAAGCCTGACCAAGCATTTCGTTTCAATTTTCCCGTTGCGCGCACAGATTTATTTGCCTATTTCTGTGCGCTCTACCGACGAAAACGTGACGAAAAGCGTTTTCCCAGTTTTGCCCCCGCACACAAAAAGATATATATATGTATATACGAATATATATGTATATATCTGACTGAAAGCTGACATTGAGAGGAAATCTGAATGACTGGCCCACATTTGACATTGCCAACTTTTGCCAGGCCAAGGCAAATATTTAGCCGGACCTTTTTTATTACATTTAAATAATTTGATTGCAAGTGTAGGGTCCTGGGCATTTAAACTTGCCCCTGAGAACTGGGCCCTTTATCGGGGAAACAGTTTTCAATTCAATTTAATTCACTTTGGCCCTTCTCTGTGTGTGTGTGTGTGTGTCTGATACTTTTTTATTTAATTTTTTTTCTGCACTCTCTTTTATTTCTTGCAGCATAAAAATTTATTATCATAATAAGCGAGCAAAGGCCGATGTATCCTATACATTTTTTCACCGCCCCCTATGCCACACGTATGTAGTATGTGAGTCGGCAGCAACCCTCGATGTTTTTTACGACTGTTTTGTTTTTGTTTCTGTTTCTGTTTTGATGGAAATCCGATATTTGCAACACGTATTGAATTTTGATCAGGCAATATGAAATATCTTTTTGCCAGGCTTCTGCTTCTACTTCTGCTTATGCGTTAACTTCCTTGGAAAAACTAGAGCATTGATTTAAAGAGCTGGCTATTGATTTTACTGGGAATTTGGAAGAAAAGCGCTGGGGAAAAACCCTCCCCGGGGAAAATGCCACTCGACAGCAGATGCGTAACTGCAAACAATTAGGAAATTGTTAAATGAAATTTTCCAAAAATTCCTTAACTAGGGCTTCCGATTTTAGCCACCACCCCCCCAAAAAATTCTCTTTCCACAGTTTCTACTTTCTAGGTACACAAGTGTTGCATTGTATCTTTGCCCGGTTTTGTAATTCTATTAGTTACAAGTTGTGTGCAGTGCGAAACGCTTCTTCTGTTCGAGAAAATTAAAAACTTTGCAATTGCAGATGCAGTTGAATGGGGGTCCCCCCTCCGCCCCCCTCAATAAAAGCGTTTCCCCCTTTTCTTTTGATTTCCCCAACTGTATGGCAATAGAAATCGAGTGTAGTCGATATGAGAAATTGAGAAATACCGATGCGGATACGGATACGGAAAACGAAGTTCCTCGATTTGTTTCACCAGTATTTACAACTCTGTGGCCCTTGAGCTCGAGTTGGCCTGGCATAAATGCCAAAAGCGTCATAGAAATCCACTCCAGCCCAGGTACGAGTGTGTTTCTGTTACCCTTCAAATGGAAACAGCCATCATTTAACCGCCAGACAGATAGACATGGAGACTGAGAGACTGGGAGACAGGGAAGTTGGGTTTTCGAGGCGCTATAGATGATGATGGACCATCTGAATTGGATGGAAAAAGGGGGCTGATTTGTATGGTACTTGCGTAGCTGCGCATTTGTGTGTCGGTTTATATACATACATGCATATACTCGTACATATAGAAAAAAAAAATGATTTATCACTCTGGCGGCTTGTAGCTGAGCTACGTTTGTCCGTTGACTTTGACGGGCCGCCGACCGAAAACCCCTCCTCCGCGGACGCCCCTGCAAATGCGTGAGGATTACAAAACAGCAACTCATGTGCATGATGAATTAAATTAGCAAAAGCAGCAAAAAGCCAGCTGGAAATGGTAGAGCAATACCACAATCCCACAAACCATTTATCGACACAGTTTTCGGGTTTTTGTTTTAAAAAAGTTGTTCATTTCATTTGCATTGTTCGCTGGCGAAACAGAAAAATATCTTTGTTGTTTGTCGTAATCGTACATAGATTTTTAGATGTATATATAGAGTATATAAATAGTTGTATTCACAAAATTGAATTATCCATAGGTTATACAATTATATTAGAGCTGCACTAGAACTAAACTTAGGGCCGATCGACGTACATATGTATATTATATTACAAAATGATAAAATTAAATAACAGTTTTGGGTTTTTCATATACTGGTACAAGTGTCTTGTGTGTGAGGGGTGCCTTGCTTTTCATTTTCACACCCCTTTTTCTAAATCTCAATAGTTTCAAACTGATTTGCTTAATTAATGACGAGTAGGCGAGTGTGTGTATGTGTGCTGAAATAAATGCTCTTCTGTTTCGTACTTTCTATAGGCAGTTGTTAAACATTTACTCGTATAATATATGCGTAGATATATGCGTACTTGCGAGCATACATATGTATATAAAGTATTCCTCATACATAGTAGTTCTTTAATATCAGTAGTTTGCTTTACTTTACACAGTCACGTACATGCAGACACGCACATTGATATATCCATGAATATATGTATGTATGTACTATATATAATTAGCTATGCATATTGTGTATGCGACGCGCCAGTTTGCTAAACTTTTATTACAATTATCGTTAGTTTTGGTAAGCGTAAGTGTTTAAAATGAGCTTTTCTGTTTCGGATTCTGTTCACTTCACCGCCCATCTACCATCTGCATAGTATCATTATTACGATGTAGTTAACCACGGGAAATCTTCCCGGTTTGCTCGGTTTGCTAGCTAATTATTTATGCTTTTTACATACAGATTACTTGACAAATGCATTTATCGATTTTACGGCTGCGTCATGCAATTTACATGTGTACTCGAATGTGATTATTGAATTATCCCCATATGGTTATGAATTCCTATCTGTAACTGTTTAAAGGTGTATCTGTAGCTGTAACTGTATCTGTATCTGTATCTGTGTGTGTGAATGTATCTGCATTTCTGTATGTGTGTATATCTATGTTTGGGCAGTAAATACGGTACTGAGAGCTATTTACAAATGGATGCAGGATGCTGGAGATGCGCGGATACATAGCTATTTCGGGTTAATGGCCATTACCAAGTCAATTATTGAACAATCAATTTGGGAATGCAAATGCAGCTCGCCCATGGAAACTCCATCTCGACGCGGGAATCTTTATACTCGAGATACTGGAGAGTCCAACTGATTAAAACCATATTAAAAAGTTATCACAAATTCCCCCCTCGGGCAATTCTCGGCTAAGCAAATGCCAGATGAAGACCAAAAGTTCGTGCTCATGCGAGGGAGAAAACTAAGTTTGGTGTGGTAAAGTTTTGAAACTTTGAAATGGCATTGTAGTAAGTAACATCCCTGCTCTCACTTCTCCTACCCGCTCTTGGATGCACACACTTGACATGGCCGAGGCCCTCGGCCCACTGCATATGTATATGGTATCTTGCAGCTTGTATCTTGTATCTCGTTCCTTGGGGCTGTGTGCGCTGTGTTTGTTTAGTGCATCTAAAATGACTTTACACTGGATAAACAAAATAATATACGTTAAAATCTGGCTGGCTAGTTTCAACTTCAACTTGCGCATTTCTATTTTGTTTTCCCTCCCCCTGCTTAGCTTAACTCGCACATATATTTTAGTAATTAAAATTATGCACAGGAACCAGTCCCTAAAGAAATCACTGTCACTCTCCCAGAAAGCGGTCGCTTTCGCCCCACGCCTCCTTACACCAGATACGCCTGAACATGGGGTCCCTGCTGTTGTCCGGACACGGCTGTCGGATTTTGTTGCTGCTGCTGCTGTTGTTGCTGCTGCTGCTGCTGATGTGCGGACTGACTCGCCTTGGAGCCCAGTGTTCCGGCCTGGACCTGCTGCAGATGCAGCTGCTCCCGCTTGGGTCGCCAGGTCTGTGCCCTCTGGGCTGCCTCCATGGCAAGTGCACCCGGTGCGCCCGGCATCATCAGCATGTGCTGCTCGTTATCCAGGGTCGAGTAGTCCGAGTCGATGCTGGAGTATATGTGCTCGGATGGCGGTCGCATCCCGTGATGCTGGTAGTACTGGGCGTGCAGGTGATGGTTTCCACCCGATCCAGATCCCGACTGCTCTCCTCTTCGCTGCGGCCTGGGACTGGGTGTGGCCGTGGTGGCCGTGGAGTAGTTCTGCTCCGCGGGCACAGAGGCATTCACGGGTACAGCTTGTGGCACAGCACCGATACCAACTCCATCCGCTGGGCCACAGTAGGCGGGTGGCGGAGCCTGGCGATAGAGTAGACCTGGACTGGCCGGCTGTTTCACCCGCTCGTGGTTGTGGTGGTCCAGCTCCAGCGTGTAGTTGTTGCCCCGGAATGTGGGATAGTCCACGGGCAGGGCGTAGCGCAGCTTCTCCCAGAAGTGGCGATCCGAGCGACGGATGCGATGAACAGCTGATGTCTTCAGATAGGGCAGCAGCTCAATATCGCTCTCCGCCTCGAAGGCGACCTCGGGCTCCTCGATGATCACCAGCTTCTGGGGCCTTCCACGCAGGGCATCATGTACGGAGCGTCGTAGCTCACAGCGGGCCCACTCCGTTTGAAGGAAGTTGCGGGTGAGCAGGATGACCACGCGGCGGGAGACCCTGGTCGCCTCCAAGAGCTGATAGTGGGTGGCATCATGGGCCAGGTCGCGGTGCTGTAGACAGACCCTCAGTGGTGGTCGTCCGGTTTCCAGCTGGGCGGCCAAGTGCTGGCACACGAACTCGGAGTCCTTGGCGGAGTGCAGGAGCACGGCATCGTAGAGCTTCTCCGACTCCTCGCAACGTGGTCCGAACACGCGAACGCCGTAATGGGCAAACAGCCAGATCCTCAAGGACTCGCGGAAGGCAAAGACCATGGCGATGACCACGAGCAGGAAGAGAAGAGCCAGTGCAGCGGCCAGCAGGGGAATATACGATTCCGGGATGCCATGCTGCAGCATTGAGCCGCCAGAGTAGTAATCAGTGCAAGCAGCACCTGTGGCATTAAAGTCCAGCTCTCTCTTCTCAAGGGATCCCGAGCTCGAGCTGCTATCTTCCAGTGCAGCACTGCCAGTTCCCGAACTGGCGGCCATGCAGTAGATGTCCTGGGCATCCTGGACAATCAGGGCATTATCCGCCACATACGAGGTGAGGGCCTGCAAGAACTGACATCTGCAGCTCCATTGGTTCCTGCCCAAGCTGATGGATTTTAATCTTGTGCCAAAGTGGGTGGCGTGCATCTGCCAAATGGGAAGTGTAACCAGACGGTTGCCATCAATGCGGATTAGCTCCAAGGCGGCCAACGGTGCCAGAGTAGCGTTTTCAATGGTCGTCAGTTGGTTATTCTGCAGATACAGCTCCCTCAATGCGGAAAGCTGCTCGAACTCGTAGCCATGCAGGGTGCGCAGCTTATTATCGGCCAGATGGAGCAACTGCAGCGAGGCCAGGCTGGCAAAGGTGCGATTTTGTATGGCCGCCACCTGGCTGCCATTCACATAGAGGGCTCGCAGGTTCTTGCGCCCGATGAATGCGTGATTCTTCAGCACAGGGAAGTTGTTGCCATCGAGGTACACCACACTGGAGTCCATGGGAACGCGCCGTGGCAGCTCCGTGGTCTGTTGGCCGCCACAGTCGACCACGTTGGTGGACCAGATTTGGTCGTGGTAGCAGGTGCAATTACTCGGACACGTCATCTCGCAGTCGCAGGCATCAAAGTCACAGCAGTGACATAGGGCGAAACAATGCGACTCGTAGCGGCAGAGGAAGTCCTGCGGACGCAGGCCACTCAAAGGACGCACTGCAGCACCACGGGCGTGGGGCATCACGCACTCAATGTTGGCCATATCCATCACCCTCGGATGCTGACGGGTGGTCAGGTTGTTAATCCTCTGCAGCCAGTCCATGGTGCAGTCGCACTCGAACGGATTACCGCCCAGGTAAAACTCTGGCAATGGCTTGGGCGGCACCACTGGAGCCACTCGCAGCTGTTGCAACTGCAGTTTACTCAGCTGATTGGCATACAGATCCACTCGGGCCAGATTTGCCTTATCCACAAAGGCATTGGGCTGCACATTTCCAATGAGATTGTTGTTGATGAACAGCAGCTCTATTGTGTTTGGAATCGACATGGGTCCAATTTCCGTGATGCGATTGTGAGAGGCATCCAGCGTTTTTACTCGAATCTCCTCCTGCAGCTTGTAGTAATTACCGAGGGCCTCGATATAGTTTCCATGGATATCCAGCCATTTCAGGTTCGACGGGATGAATGCGTAATCGAACCACACCAAATGGTTCTCGGAAAGATTTAGCCACAGCAGTGAAACCAGTGTGGCGAAAACTCCATTTATGTCCGCAAGGAAGTTCCTGTCCAGGCGAATGGCCTCCAACTCGAAGTTCTTGTCGAAGGATCCCCGCTCGATGCTCTGGATGCGGTTCTTGGCCAGGTTCAGAACACTCAGCCTGGGCAGATCCTGGAACATGCCCACTGTGATGTTGCCAATCTGGTTGTCTATCAGCCGCAAACCCGTCAGCTGGTGCAGATTCTTAAAGCTCTGGTTGTCGAACGTACGGATTTGATTCTCGCCCAGGTCGAGAGTGCGCAACATGGCCAAATCCTGCAGGGCACGAGGTACCTCATTCAGTTGGTTAGAACTCAGGTCCAGCTCCTTCAAATCCGAGCAGTTTTTGAACACAGCCGGCTCGACCACGCTGATGAGATTATTGTTGAGCGTCAACTTGGACAGTACGTACAGCCCATTGAATAGCTTATCATCCAGGGTGTGCAGGCGATTCTCGGCCAGGTTGAGGGTGTGCAGGTTGTACAACGGCAGGAAGGCATTATCCTCGATGTGGCCAATGGAGTTGTTTCGCAAGTTCAGGATCTGCAGGAAGTACAGCTCCTTGAAAGTGCGGTAATCAATGCGAGTCAGCGCATTATGGGCCAGATTCAGCACAATGAGTCGAATAAGTCCGGCAAAGGTGGTGTTATCCACGTGATTGGAGGTCAGCTGGTTACCGGATAAATCCACAACCAAAAGTTGCTCCAGGCGATGGAACAGGCCCTTGGGCAGCTCGTAGAGCTCGTTCTGCTGCAGATGGATCTCCCTCAGTTCCTTGGAACCAGCAAAAAGTCCCTCCGGCAGTGTCTCCAGGTGGTTATTACTCAGATTGACTATCCTCAGAGAAGCTAAACCAGCTAGCGCCTCCCCAGAAAGTTCCGATAGATTATTGTAGGCCAGATTCAGGTGCTGCAATCTGCGTAGTCGGGAGATTCCCCAGCTTTCGCTGATGGATCTCAACTCGTTGTGACTGGCGTCCAGGATCTGCAGTTCACTGCCAGCACTGCCAGAGCCCGCGCCGCAGTTCATGTCCGCGAATCCCAGCTGCTCGGCAGTGCGAATGCGATTGCGGGTGAGATTCAGCACCTGGAGATTGCCCACCGGACAGAGGAAGCCGGAGGGCAGCTGACGCAGATTGTTGTCGCCCAGATCCAGATCGGTAAGCTGTTTCAAACCACCGAGGGAGTCGGGGAATAGCTCCAGGGTCCTCGTTGGACCCCACTCACTGTTGTGGGTGCTCAGGCGCAGGGATTTCAGAGTGGCCAATCCCTCGAAGGCATTGTTGGGCAACTGGAGCAGCTTGCACGAGTCCAGACGCAGCGCCTCCAGGGTCTGCAATCTGGCGAACACTGCCACCGGCAGTGACGATTCAAAGAGGTAGAGCTCGCTGCACTGTATTGTCAACTGGCTACTGCCATCGGCGCCCTGGAGATCCAGACCAGGCTGCCGCTCGATGAGACGCAGGGCGCAGTGCACCGCACTAGTGCCGTTGTACGACCAGGAGCACTGGTTGGCCGGACCGCTGTGCTGCGACGGATTGGCCGGAACCGGCGAGGCTGCCGGCACATTGGACAGCAGCGAGGAGTAGTCGCCGGATAGCGATACCGTGGCAGCGGCTCCTGTTCCGGCGCCCAACATCGCGCTGGCACTCGATTCGCTCTCCTTGGGCGCCAGGGCGGACTCGACCGCTAGGCACCAGGAGCACCCGAGCAGGAGCAGCAGGATTGCCGCCATGGTTGTGGGTTTTGTGCTTGGGGGGGGCCTGGGTATCTGTATCTTGCAGATACCTCAAAGGGGTGTAGTTCGCGTGGTTTTCGTGTGGTTTTTTCACTCTCGGTCAATTGACATTTTTCCTGGCCACTGTTTCACTAAGCGCACATTTAAACTGGGTGTATTATTTTCCTTTTTTTTTTTGAATTTTTCACATTCAGCGCATTCGTTTAATTTCTCTTTCACTTGTTCTGATGGCTGTTTCTCTTATTTTCTCCAATATTCTTATTTGGCTAACTCTGCGTTTTGCGAATTGAATTGTGCGTGGCCCACACGTCCGAACCGTACGGCACTCGCACTCGAACTGTTTTCAGGTTTGCCACAAACTGACGGCTGAGTCTCGAGTTGCCGCTTCCACGGACGGCAAAGTATCTCGCAGATACGAACGGTTCCGCCGAGCAATGGCGCATGAGCGCTGAAGAAGAGAGCAATTTTAGTAGCATTTACCGCCGCTGCTTGGCGGAATGGAGCCACTGTTCGTGAGAGAAGGTTCGCAATGAGAGTGAAAGAAATGAGTGAAAGAGACTTTGAGTGAAGTTGCTGTTTGAATTTGTGAATCAAACGTAAACATTGACCAAGAGCAAATAGCAACTTGAAATTCAATAGGGAATAAAATTGCTATTGTCAATAGGTAGTAATCACATAAGTCAACAATTATAGCGATATTAATTAATATTTTTTAAGGGATTTATTGACAGGGCATGCCGATGTGGCGCAAAGATTAAAAAACTATCACTTAATTTGCTGAAATAATTATTTGTAGGACTGAACTGGATTTTAATTTAATTTATGAAGCCTAGTCTGTCCTACAGCTATAAAATCGCCTGGTTTAAGTTTCATATCTTATATGCTCCTTTATTCTCATATTCGCATTCATTTATATTAGTCTATACTTAAGATTTTTTTATTTAATACATTTTTTTGTTTCAACCAGTCATGAAGAATTTAAAACTATTAACAAAACAAGCCATCAAAACTTCAGACTTCTCGCTCTCTGAAACTCATCCATTCATCTCAGTATCCGTATCTCCGCATCTCTGCATCTGAAAACTCTCCCTGCGCTCTTTTACTCAATAGTTTAAGCAGAGATTCCCGTCGAACCAGCGCCCCTCCCCTCGGATACCCCCTCAATCCGGGGAGATTGTTATTGTTACCATTAACTCACACGCGCCGCATGCATATCCGTCGGATACTTTTCTGCTTCCCAGAGTTCTGCATCTCGGCATCTTGTAATTGCCGCAGCTGCAGCTGATAATCAAGCGGCATGCCATTTTGTCAACGCCAAAAGATGTTTAACACATTGCCCCGAACTCTGCACTAGATGAATATCCACCATCCGAAAGATACAAGGAACGCACTACGATGCGTATCTATTTATAGTCTCCGATTGTTTTGAAGAAGAACTGCAGTTTTTGTTTAGACAATTCGGAATACTTACGAGCTACATACGTAGATGGCCAAGGCCGCCTGGCGAAGAGAAGTTCTCGAGTGGCGAGTGAATCATTTGCCACCTCTGGAGTTGCGTACGCAAAATGTAATATTTATGAATACTGCTGTTGCTGCTTCTGCTGCTGCCCCACGCCAACCATAAAACATTCTTTTCGGGGGCCATCGCTCTAACCGTAGATGGAACTTTTGTTTGTTGTATGTGAAAGGAAGTTTCTCTAATGCATTTATTATTCATAAGAACTTTTTCATTAGGAGGCTGGGGCGAAGCAAATGTCCAGTCGGAAAATCCACCCAGTTCGACCAAAATACCACCCCCAATATCTGAAGGTCCAACCTCAGTGACAAAGAGAGCGCATGTAACTAAGATAGTACCTTTGACTTGAGCTTGAGAACTTGACTCCCTGCTAAGATACAGCACACAGCATTGGCATTGTTTTTTCGAGGTGTCGAAAACTTGTTCAACTTGTTTCCATTTTACTATTTTTCCACATCTCCTGCAGCTGAGTGTGAAAATGCTGGCAAGCTAATATATAAGCACATTTGTGTGTGTGAGTGGCTTCCTGAAATGCTGCAGGACACTTATTTATCGACCAAGGAGTGAGTTCTGTACTTACAGGGATATTAACTCGAAAAGTAACTCGGGAAGGGATAAGAATTGCCGAGAGTTAGGCAAACAATGATTCTCAATATATGTTTACATTGCATTTGAATCACAAATGTTGCTCAGGGGGATAAATATACAAAATATATAAAATGGCAAGCAGTGCAACTTCTTAAACTGCATTTACATATATTTAATTGTAGTGGCAGGTAAATTTATAATCAATTTTGGTTTTTAATGTAATAAAGATTTTCAGAACATGAATAAGATACTTTCTATGCGCAACTGCGCTGTTAATTTGTTCTTCTCTTCAAAATGCGATAGTGTGGCACAACGAAACAAAGACATTTCTTTTATTTCTTCTTATTGCGGGTTATCATGGAGCTGTGTAGTTCAAACTGCAGCTTATCTCCGGCGATGCCACCATGAAGTCATGTATCTCCCCAGATGTCTTCATGTTTGGGGCAATGTTCGGAATGTGTTTATAATATTTATGCCTGCACCCGGGACAGGGGTTATCTGGCTGATATCTCTGCATTTCGAATATTTCGATTTATAGTGCGCAGTTATGACATTTAAATATGCATTAAATTGCGTGATAAATTGTCAGCCTGCTGGATAGCTGGACGGCTGCAAGTGCAGTCGCTGATGTATGCATAAATAATTAGAGAGCGGCAATAAAATGAGTTGGCAAAGTTTAATTACTAAAGTGCGACGAGCAGGGCACAACTTTTCGATTAGTAGTGGCTCCGGCAGCCCGGACAAAGTCGATTTCCATGGACCAGTTCTATTATCAGACGCCGGGCTTCAATGCACGGTCAGTCAATGGGGAAATTCGTAGTTTTTGGCATGGGGAATGGGAGATGAGAGATGGCGATCCCGAACAAATTGTGAAATGGCAAATGCCGCACAGACCGATATAAAATATGCCGGCTGGACACAGGATTGCTGGCCAAAAGCTGAACTAAAAACAAATTTTCTGGTGCCGCAGCAGCAGCTGAAATTGACAGACAGGGTGAGGAGGATTCCGATTCCGATTCAGATTCCGATTTTTGGGGGGTATGGCATCGAAGCGGTTACCGCACAGTGGAACAGCTTTGGCATTTTATTTTTGTATTTCCTATTTTCTATTTATTTTTTTTTTAAGCCTGTGAACAGCTAGCCATCATAGGATGGCTATCTGCAGCGAATTGATGGACCTTTTGACAAAGGAAACTCCCCTTTGTCTCCTTTTTGTTCATTAACGGGCTCGTTTTGCAGGGCAAAAATGCAGCATGAAATGCAATCGCTCTGATTGATGAAATTCTCCAAATTGCATCTACTCGCCTTTATTGATGGCTTTGCCGTGACCAACGCAACATGACAACAAACTTTGTCCCAGCAAGTTAATCGGATCAATGTTGGCCAAATGCAGGTCGTTATTCGGCTCGTTTGCTGCCAAATTGGAATTAGAATCCGGCAGGACTTTAAAGTGGTGGCATGTTGCCGGTTTAATCTGGGCATATTTAAGTCTCTTGGATTCACTTGCTCAAATGTAAAAACCGACTTGCATTGAAGACCATTTAGGTAAATAATTTATATTGATAATATGGTGTGAGTGTACAAAGAAAACAATCTATGAATCGCTGATTCTGGTATGAGATACTTGTACATCAATCCAGTTTTTGAAAATTACTAAAATTTTGAGCGTAAACTTAGAACCACGTCAACAAGCTGATAAACAGTGTAATATACTTTAGTTCCTCATACAAAGTATGAGTGTCGTGCTACACAACCCCGTTTTGTTTGGCTGATAGCAGGATGCCTGCATCTTGTTGTTGGCAGTTTTCAAGTGTGAAGATTGGGCAGCAGGGAGGGGTGCTACCCAGTGTGGAGTCCGCTGCTCCCATGATATAAATTGCACAGCTGAGCGGGCAGCATAATCGCATGCAATTATGCCGCACACAATCACAACAGGCCAACCAACCAACCAACCAGCCAGCAAGAAGTTTGCAAAACTCGCCGGGCAACTCGGGCAGCTCAACTCACGTTAAGTCAACTGGGCTGGAAGTGGCAGTGGCAGTGCCAACAAGCTGGCACTAACAGGTGAGTGGGACGGGCAGAAGATTCTGCATTGGCAGCACAAGATTGGGAAGATGGGAGGAGGAGAAGGTGCTCCTCTTCCTTCTTTTCGACTTTCCCCTGCAAACAATGCAGGCGAGCGAGCTGCAGTTTTTGCTGCCTCTGTTTTGTGTGTTGCACAATCTTGTCTAACTTTGTTTAGTCATCGCCTGGCTCTCTCTTCACTGTGGCTCCTCCGGTTCAGCTTCAGGTTCTCAACCGAGCCAGTTTTCTGCCTTCTGTTGACTTTCGTCCTCATCCTCATCCTCATCCACATCGCCATCGCCATCGTGGTGTTGCCTGATTTTTGAGACCGCGTTTGCTTGGCCATATTTTGTTTCTTGTGCCGCTTCCCTTTTGCTCTCGATGATTGCAATTGGATGCACAAGCGCAGCGCCTCGTGTGCAGTTTTGATCCATTGATTGTTTCCACCCATACAGCCCATACAGTCCATACAGCCCCTACAGCCCACTCTGGCCTGGCTTTCCGATTTCCGCCTCCGAATCATGGCTACTCGAATCCCAGGATTCGAGCGTAAGCAAATATTGCATTTTGCGTTTTCCAATTAAACTTGAACAAGTGCCGGGCAATCGAAGCCGTATTCAAAGCCTTTTGTCTCCGGGGATTCCGTGCGATGACTGTGCGAATGTGAGTGGCAACAGTGCTTCCAAGTGTTAGGCGACTCTTCGCAAGGAGAATGCAGAAAGGCAGCTGGAAAAGTAGCAGCACAAGGCTGCAACAACTATAATGGGTTTTTCAAATAGGCTTTAACTTCTTTCGGCAAATAACTTTTTAATTTACTACAAATACTTTCAATTCTTGTAAGAACTTAACTCATGGCTGTATATAGCTCATAGTCTTCTAAATGCTTTCTTTCCATATTACCTACTTTTGCACCTCTGATAACGGCTTTAGAAACATTTTATAGCACCTCTTCTTTCTGTGGTCTAATTTTCTAACCGTACTGCACAAAGTAGGCGGTAAAAAGTAATTCGAGTTTAAAACTTAAGCTGCAGTTAAGCGAGCTCATTTGGAAAAGTGTTCCAGAGATACGAATTCATTGCAGCTGCCCAGTTACAGTGTGATATAGCGATGGGCATAAACAACCAGAAGAACCGCCATTAAATTGTGTTCAATGAATAAAACCCCTTAAGCCAAGTAACTATTAAGGCAAAGCCAGGCAGCCAAGTTTTCCCGGGAAAGCGGCAAGTATGAGCCATAATTCCAAGAAGACCGTCGACGAAACAAACTGTTTGGCCGTTGAAAATAATAGCAATTACACACGAGTGGGCCAATAAAACCAGCAACTAGCTAGCAGGGATATGGGACATGGCCAGGCGCACTCGAATCGCATTTATGGCACCACTTTAAGAACCCTCCGAAATGGTTCTTCAATCGCTTTGAAGGGATCTGAATGAAGGAGGTGAGGTAGGGGATTCTGGGAGATGGAGTGTGTCTGCAATTTGGACACGTGCAAGTCTGTAGTGTTGGATGGGCTTTGGGGTTTTTCATTTAGCGACTTTCTGAATGGCTGGCTGGTTGACCGCTTTCCTGAGAACTGTTACAAGGCGTCACTAAACTAGTTTGCCGCAAAACACTGCCCAGCACCAAGCCAAACGTATAATAAATTACTCAGAATTTTCATGCGCAGATACATATAGACTTTTCCAGTGGAATGCCGCGCACGTCCATAGCTCGTTAATTCGAAGAACTCAAAAATCATATGTGCGAGTATTTTACTCCCCTCGAGCAACAAAAAAGCATTCACTCGAACAAATGCCCAAAAACCGAGACAATTAAAACATAGATGTATATACTTTTTTGTGTTATTTCTTTCGCTGTATATTTTTTTCGATGGACGCCACACGTAACCTTGGCTGCATTTTAATCGTCATCCCGGTCCTGCGGGTTTGAGTTTTTGACGAATCTCAACGAGTCGGTTGCACGTGCTCGGTCTCTTCGAGCCACATCAATCAGAAATAATTTATTTGAGAGCGGGCCCAGAAGCTTGGCCATCTGAGATATGGCCAAGCCACGTAGTACCGCAGGTAACTTGAAGCCAAATGCGTTTTGCTTATTCATTCAAAACTTGTGTGCGCCTTTTCACATTTCTAATTTACGAGCTCGATTTCAACGTGGAAAACTGTCCACAACTAATTGATTTATACCAGCAGAGTGTGCACGGCAAATCACAACGAAAGCATCAAATATTTCTTCTGAAGAATATAAATTTGTACCCATGGTAATGTGGTAAAGCATTTATGGAATTCAAATATCAACCATGAATAGTACGTGCAATGGGTATGTCACGATTCTGAGCGCCTTAACACTTGTCAGCTTTTCGGCTCAAAAAGGGTTAATACCTTTATCTTGCGGCTGGAATGCTGCCATCTGAGTTCTGTTCCACTTTTGGGCTGGTATTTACAAAATATTTATGCCAAATGTCTGGAATATAGAACAGTAATTAGACATCCCAACAATTGACTGGCTGAAACAGCACCCTCAATCGAACAAAAGAACTTGGTGCGCGTCCATTAAATTTGTCACCCGCGGCTAAGCTAAATGTCAAATAGTACTCACGGCCATTCCAGGATATATACTACACACACTCGCACACACACACACACCCACATACACAGACACAGACACAGAACACACACACACACCGTTTTGCTGGGGGAGAACAATAACAGCATCAATTTGACACGTACAGGCGCTAATGATGGGAATGGCCAGCCAACTGAACGATCGAATCCTGAAGCCTGAATCCGGCGTCCTAAGTCCTGAATCCTGAATCCTGTGCGCTGCGGACAGACCGCTCAACATGCCCACAATTGAACCACCCGGACTTGGTCCCTTTAGGAACTTTGACATCCTGCCGTTTCGAGCATTTGAAATCCTACTCCCAATCCCACTCCCCATTCCACTCCCCATTCCACTCCCAATCACAATCCCACTTCCATTCCACCGCCAAAATTTCTCTGCTGTCACTTCCTTCTCGGTGGTGTCGGTGGAGTGAGTTGACGTTCTGAGAGTCGACGACTGCCAATTTAATTCCCATTGACAAAATGCACAATTGCCGGACACCATGCCGATTTCTACCCCCTACCTACCCCTCCTGCCATCCCACCATCCCACCATCCTACCAATTTGAAATGGCCCATTGTGCGCAATGTAACTGTTCTTGTAATTGTAATTTCTGCTGGTGACAGCCACAGAAACCTCGCACACTTGCTATTAATTATTTTAGAAAATCGCCTGTAATAACAATAAATTTATGCAACCCACTTTTGCAGACGTATACCTCATCGCATCGCACACATCATTTTCCACCCACAACTGTTCCATTTTTCACGACATTCAAATATTTGCTTTTCGGCATTGCCAAGGCCAATGGAGACTCGTTGGATGGCGCATATCGAGTGCAATCAAGGCAAATGTTTGCACTGGGCTTTCAACTGTCTGACATCGCTGGGATTTTCCAGCTAACCAATCCCATTTCACAATTCACATTTCACATTTCCCCGACCTGCCATACCCAACCACTTTCAATTTTGACGGCATATCGATTTAATAAATTTGCGTGCGGCCCTTGCGACAATTTGATTGACAACAAAGTTCGGCCCCCTCAGTCAATTGCTTGATTTGAGTTGGTTAGGCGTGTTTTTTTTCTTATATTTTTTCTGGCATTCTACGAGGCATCAGATGGCAAAGAGATATGTACACACGATTGCCATTGAGGTAGTTTGGGGAATTGGTTGGGCTTTAAGCCACTTGAGAGTAGAAAAAAGTGAAAAAGAAATCTTTCGACGGCCAAAAGCCACTTCTTTGATTACTTAGATCAAAATTTACACAATTGAGTTGAAGTTTGCAGTGGAATTTGGTTAACTGCAAAATATTGCAGCAATGTTTTACAAAATTCCGAATAATTTATGTAACGTAGCTAAAGTTAGTTAACTATTTCTACTATATTTTCAATAATTTCCCATGGCCTCTGCCAAGCCGTTACTTTTGATCAGTTGCTGGTGCAACCTTAAATTATATTCATAAATCAAATGCTACTGTGCGATCAAGGCCCATGGACAGAAAATTGTTAACATCCGGGTAATTTAAATAAAATTTCAGTTACCGTGTATCTGCATTTCTATTCAGCAGACGTGGGTTTCCATGGCGGCTTGGAGATTCGAATTGGAACCGAAATAGACGGTGGCGGCAATTAAATTTAGAATTCACCAAAAATGTATATATTTAGGCGCGCTTAATTATGACCCTGCGCCGCGACCCAGGAGCATAATGAAGGTATTGAAAAGGCGTTGACATGCAACCGATAATTAAATTCCGACAATGAGATACACTGCGCCAGTTCCCACATAATAAGGATTTAGCAATAAAACTCTTGCATATGTTAATTCGGGTCTACAGCGCCCTCCCGGGACTTTTTTCGGTGTGAACCAGGGGGTTAGAGATCTGGAAGCTATATACGAGTATCTAAGTATCTGATCGCCGTGCCCGTGCATCTTGAGCGGGACTGTGCCGTTAGTTTTCCCCGAGCGGCAAACGTGCACCCGCACATAATGTGCAAGAACAGCAACTAAAGTGTCAACTTTTCGGGCTGTAAATATTGAACCCGAACCCGAACCCCTCCTCCCTGCCATTTGCTTTCTAATTTGGGCGCACGCTCCTCGCCCGAAAAGAGGAAACACAAAAGGGGGAAGGGGGAAGGGGAAGTAACGCAGCATTTCCGTTTTTCACACACTCATTTCAAAGCAATTTTTCAAAATTGAAATTCACTTCATATGACCCTGTCTATGGCATATCTATTATTTTCCTATCGCACACCCGTTATCGCTGACAGCGGATCAGCAAATGAGATCGCTACACTGCGATAAAACCGAGCGGCAGGAAAACGCAGCAAGTGTTGGAATAAAACCGAGCATTCGGGGTGACAATTGTGCGGTGCGAGGGCGGGAGTATGAACTTATCTGCAGAATTAGTTTTAGCGTTTCGGAAGTCTCTATCAAAGCTCTGGGATCAAATTAATCCAAAAGCCACCCGGCTGAAACATAGGCAGCATTGTGTCTGCAGATTGACTTGACAATAAACTACACAGCCGCCACAATATTTTCCGAGCCACCGCAATCGCCTTAGTCATCCCGTCACCACCACCCAGCAATCCTTTCTGACCAGACCAAACCAAACCAGACCAGACCAGGCCAATTCAACTATGTATATCCAGCGACTGCCCAACAATATCCCATTGAAAAGCAGCCTGCTCCATCATCATCCGTATCCAACTCTATCTTCATCCCCACTCGGCTGGCCGGTGTCTTGGTAACTCCAAACAATGAACTCATAACTCAAGTGACACTTTTTAACTTGACTGCATTTCATCATGTGGTATGTATGTACGTCTTGGAGCAGCCCGTCTTGGTCGTTCGGCTCTCTTTTCTTGTTTCGTCGTAGTCCAACAATATTCAAATTGAGTTTTCCAGTGCAACTCCAAGGCCCCCCAACCCCCATCTTCGCCTGCCTGCCCGTCTGCAACTGTAGTCATCCATCGTTGGAAAGTTTTTTGTTGCCTGGTATTTGTTAGTTGATAAAAGGCCAAGCCATTATATGCATGGCCGGGCTGCACAATTTGAAGTGGGTAAAATTTGTATGCATGTGGCTGTCATGACAACGCCCCAAAGTCCAGGTCCCAACTACGACCCCAAACTCCCTTTTTTTGAGTTCTAAACTCCATCGCCATCTCCAACTGCGACCTTTCAATTCAAACAAGAAGCAGGGATTCTTTTTCAAATTGTCATTGCTGGGCTGGGTCCTTCAAAGAATTCTTGGCTTTCTTTCTCAGTTTCTGTTGTCTCATGTCGCTGCCGACTTGTCAACCTGCCGGTCCCGTGGTTCCTCACTCTCACACTCTACTATATAGCCAAGTATACCCCCAAGTATCCCCATCTCTGCCTAGAATGATGCCCGGGAATCGAATCCACTCCGCTCCTCCGGCGGACAAGTGCAACGAACCGCGTTTGTCTTCCTCCATTGCAGGCTGCTGCGGCGTTGATTTATGTAACATCTTCTATGGTTACATTGGCTCTCGATCCCCATACAATCCCCGTTCGCCCCGATTTTCGCCATTAAGCGCAGCTCATATGTTACCCGAAAGGTACGTATATATATATATGGGTATGGATGGTGGGCAGAGGCGGGAGAGTCTCACACGTGAAATGATTTATTAGCGGTAATTGGTGTCACAGTGTTCCAAAGAAAAGGAAAGGATACTCATCCCCACATCCCGCATTCCATCCGCCACCATTCTCGGTTGCCAGGCAGCAGCCCCCCTTTGTTTCGAAGTTCTCTTTTAATTATCTTGATTTTAAACTTATTAAAATTGACAAATGATTTTCGTAGACAACACACAATGCTGCGTTGGCTCGAAGGAAACAGGTTGTCAATGACGGCTTCCCAGAATCTCGAGAGTTGATAAATCACGGAATGTGGCAGCCAAGTCAACTCTTTAACTCCGGCTTTTCCTTATTTCTGGTAGTTCTTGTTGGCTTATCATTCTGTCTCGACCTGAGTTTTTGGGCTAGGTCGCAATCGTTCAATGTGACGCACCTAGTTAATTATCGATTAGATTATGATAGGCAATGATCTGGAAATGAAGAAAACTCTTGTTTGATTGCATTATATACGCAGTTGTATTTAGCTAAATTCCAATTGATTGTCTTTTGGGATTTTAAGATTTTTACATCGACTTCGAAGGTTAAAAGACATGAAAGGTAGTTCTTTCTGGTCTTATTTCTACAAATAAACTTTGCTTAAACTTGAACTTGAAGTTTATTTAACAAAATGCAACTAAGCAACGTTTTGGAACCGAAAAACATTGCGAACGGGCATTAGTGATGTCCGGGAATGGCCTTGTGCTCCTTCAGGCACATGGTCACCTTGAAGGCGGTGTCGCAATCGTTGCTGCCCTTGATGTCCTTGCAGGCATTCACTCCCGAGGCAATCTCGTCCATTTTGTCCTTGATCTGGGGCACATTCTTGAGGGTGTCGAGCATCGCCTGGGCATTGAACTGGCCGTTGATGAGGTGGCCCTGCTTCTCCATCAGGCACTTGGTGTAGCACTTGAGGTTCTCCTTGGCATTGCTCTGCATCCCGCTGGCCATGAACTCCTTGAGATCGGCCTCCGTCACTTGGTTCGTCTCCATGCACTGCTGCATTATTTGGCGAAAGTCCGGATTACACTACGAAAAAATTGCCATCAGTAACACATCCAATTTAGCGTAAAGTAGCAGTACCTGTCCCATGGACATAAGAGCAGCCAGAGCAACACAGAAAAGAGTGAACTTCATTTTGGGTGATATATTTGTTAAAGCTGTTCCGGATTCACT
Source organism: Drosophila teissieri (assembly GCF_016746235.2). Taxonomy (NCBI): domain Eukaryota; kingdom Metazoa; phylum Arthropoda; class Insecta; order Diptera; family Drosophilidae; genus Drosophila; species Drosophila teissieri. Next base: position 18,546,605 of record NC_053030.1, read on the forward strand.
AGAAAACCTCGACTGTTGGTTATTTGCGTGAAACTGACTGCTTTTATACCAGATCAGTGTGAATCAGAGTCAGGGGGAATGCAATTAAGACAATTACACTTTTTGCGAGATGAATCAAAATTTGATTACGCACAATACGGACAATTACTCCACAAACAAATTTCCCTTTTTCGATTGTAATTATATTCCATTATCAGTCCATTTGCCATTTTCGATGTGTGTATGTGGGAGTTGGGAGTTGGGCCAGAAACTTGCTACACAAATCAGCAAAGTTAGTCGCAATTAGTTGCCTGCACCCCCACAACAAATCAATTATTCATTTATTGTATTTAGATGCGGTCAGAGTTTGACAATTTTTGGGCTTTGTTTGAGCCATTCACACTCGCCCAATTGATTTGCATGCCATTTGTTCTGGCCTCTCTGTCCATTGCCGAATCCCCAATTGATATTTCAGAAGGCTTTTAATCTCACATAATCACCGCAATATATTAGAGGATGCTGACATCGAACGAAGGTCGGCGCTGAATAATTTACCAAATTAGCACAGTTCTAGCAACGAATTTGTAGTAATGTGGTAATCATGAACTTCAGCATTTGTGAATCATTAAATTTATTAAAAATTCAGCTATATTAGTAATGTGCTCAACATGTTTCATTAGCAGATAAGGTGGCCATTGTGAAACGCATTTAACTTTCTTGCTCTACTTCCATCGATAAATTTTACAATTATCTAAAGTGCTTGCTTGTCATTCATTGCCTAATGACATTTTACGCGCAACAGATCTGTAATTATAAAGACTCATTAGCTGAAAACGTGAATTTAATTATACCATAATAAAAAAAAAGTAACCTTTTTAGTGAGTAGAGTTTATCACATAGTGTAATACTACCTATAGTATCCTTTTATAGTACCAAAAGCAATTTATTTCAATCGGACAGCAATCAATACTTCAAAAGGCGATCCCATATATCTACCCATTCATCTGCAGACGTTTTTAATCGAAGTTACAGATTGCTTAAGTCTACAGTGCATATCCATAACAATTAAACATCCATCAGTTCCCCCCTCACTACAAACATTTGTTGGTATATATACAGATATAAAATAACTTGCATAATTCCAGGGCAAATTCAAATCAATAGACAAACAATAAGCTCGAGTTCGCAGGCCAACTGCCATTTACAGGAGGGCTGTGGAAGCCATGTTGACAGCACAAATAATTTATGCCTTTGTTATAGAGAGAAGAGCACCTGCCCAAGTCGAAAAAGGAGCCTGCCCTATTCCGTTCTGTTCTATAACCCAGCCACGCCCACTTGGGTCCTATGCCCCTGCATGTAAGTTGGATTTTCGTTTCTCGCCAAGAAAACAAAAAGAAGAGGAGTCCCTGGCCGAAAGGGACGACGTTACCAAGTCGAAGCAAAGTGGTTGACAAAAGGCCGAGAGGTTGGAAAGGCGGAGAGGATTCGGCTACCACTGCTTGTCATTAGTCAGGCAGGATATGCAAAAGGACATGGCCATAAAAAGGGCAATGCGATGGCGCCCGAACACAAGGTGTGTCGCTGTCGCTGTGTTCTCTGAATGAATTGCTGAGTAACCAGTAATGAAGTAAAACTGTTCAAGTCCTGAATGTGTCATTGTGGCACGGGCCAAACGGGGGGAGGAGGAAGGGGGAAGTGGGGGACGAGGACAACCGAGCACAATTCACTGTCAGTTGCATTGTTTTGACCTGATTTACATGCTCCAGCCATCCAGTCAGCCAGCTCAACTGATATTAGGAATAGCCGAAGACCGTTCGCTGGACTTTTATAAATTACAAAGGCCACCGCACAAAGGCGATAGATGCAGAATGCCAGGATGGCTCAGCTCCAGCTGTCTGTCTCCTTTATATCCTTTCCCACTTTTACCAGCTTTCCTCCTGCTTTTCCTGGCAGCAGCAACAGCAGCAACAGCAGCAACAGCAGCAGCAGCAGCGACAGACGACAACGATGACAGGACGAAACAAAGGCCAACGTTAATGAGCCAAGAGAATGGCGCTAGCCGTAGCAAACGTGGCTAAATAAAGAGCGGGGCAAATTGTAAGAAAGCAGAACTGTGTCACAATGTTTTGACTGGAGTTGGGCGAGGAAGAAGAGGTCCACCAGAGGAGGTCCTGGCCGAGCAACTAGAGAAATGGAACAGGACAACACAGGACAACTCAGCTAGTTAAGCAGCCAAAGACAAAGTTGATAAAATTAGATTTGTATGGTAAATAGTTTGTGGGATGCCAGCCGACTGCCGACTGCCGACCGGCGACTGGCGGGGCAAAGTTTAATAAATGTATAAAATTAATTAGCCAGTTGAATGCTCATTAACAGACTTCGAGCTCTGACAACTCTGTTTCTGGTTCTGGACTCCCCCCGCTGGTTTTGCTGGCCTTTAAGGCCAGACTTTAAGCCAGGTTGGGTGGAATTGTAGGAGTCTATTTTTGGGCCCGGTTAGCTGGAAGAGGCCAGCTGTCAAGCTGCCTCAATTAATTCCCAGCAGCAGTCAGTGAATGAAATGTGCCGCTTCTATGTCCATCTGTTTTGGCATTTTCACACCTCCCGCCCGGCAATTTCCCCTGCAGCCTCGAATTCGATCTCCCACTGTGCCGAATAATGGGGGAAAAAGGAAAAGTGAAATTTTACCCCAAAAATGAATGAATGTTGACCCTTCACAATTGCAAGCCGCATGAGTTCTTTGTTTGTTGCAACTTGCGTTTTACGGTTTTCGGCTTTTTGGGTTTTCGAATGCTGCACCATCGGTTGGTTGTGCGTTGACCACAAAAGCCAAGGGCCCGAAACTGGAATGGGAATGGGCATACGAAATCAAAATATATTTCGGACATTGTGGTAAAGTAATTGGATTTCGAGGCATTTATTATAATATTGGAAATTCATATAGGGGGGATTATTCGAGGCATGGGCATGGGTGAATGCATATAACCATATAACCAGAGAGAAACCAAAGGAAATTTGAAAATAAATCCAGTAATGTGTCTGTATGCGATAACTGCAGCAACAAGATCGACATCAAAATCGTAATGCAATTGTAAGCGGGGCTATGAGCTCTCCAAAATCCGGATTTATTTGAGGAAAAACCAATTATATTATAAAAACAGTAATTCATGCTATTAAAAGTAGTAGGATTTAATAACTAGATTTACAATTAAAAATACTGGCATTTCACTTGTTATTTCCTTTAACCTTTCATATGCCAGAAACATTTTGAAGCATTTTGGATACGAAGACTTTCGGTGTGACTGCTCTATTGGACGTAGAATTTTGTGTAATTTGCACTCGTCCTTATTTTGGACAGCTATAATTGGAATCCGGGACTCATGGCCCTTCACTTCCATGGCCAATCAACTCCCCACACACACACACAGACACACACTCGCATTCCAAAAGGCAGATGAAGGGAAAAAATGCAAAATGCGAGAGCACTGAGTTATTGAAATTAAACATCAAATGTCACAGGCAGGCACCAATTCGCAGGCCAATTCGCTGTCTTCGTGAAAAGAGAACGGCGACGCGACGCACAAAAGCACAAAGGACCTTCCACATGCAGCAGTATACCATCGACAGGATTTTTTTTCTTTTTCATTTTTTCGAAAATTTCACTGCCTGACAAGTTGCCAGAGAATTTGTGTGGAAGTTTTAGGCAAAAATAAAGTCGAGGCTGACGCCGGCGAAGACAATTGCCCGAGCAAATGAAATCAAGCACAAGCAGCTCAAGGATGTAAGGCAAACAGGACGCGTGCGGGCGGGCCAAAGGAGCTTCTAAATACGAGTGCACACACACACACACATAAATACAATTTACATGCGTACGTGAGCCAGAGGCGTTGCGAGGAGGGGGAGGTTGTGCCGAGGGACAGCGGACTGCACAGTGCGTCTCTGTGACATGTCCTTAGGATATTTGTATGCAAACAGGGGCACAATGCGCTGAAATCGATATGCGGGCGCGCGGCTCCTTTGCCTCACCAGCCTCATCCTCATTTCGAAGGACTCGGTCGTGGAAGGAGGCTGCAGCTGAACTGGCGGGCGGCTTAGACTCCGCTTCCATCTCCATCTCCAGCTTCAGCTCCATCTCCATCTCCATCTGCGTCTTGGCCTGGCAGTTGACAGCCATGTGCAGCGGCGCAATGAAATGAAAAATGGTGAGAAGGAGACGTCGGTGGCAACAACGCCTGCAGCTTCGTACTCGAACTCGCAAAGGGACACTGAGAAAAAAATGCCAAGATAAACTCAAAAATCATTTAATACATTCGAACAGCGACCAAACAGGACTTTTCTTAAAACTTATATCCTCCTACATACAGCATAGATACAACATACAGCGATACAACATATACTGAGTAACACCTTATTTTTTCTCAGTGCCGTCCTGTGTCTGAGCCCGCGGCGACGGCGATGGCCCGCTGACAAGCCCTTCGTCGTACTTGTGTGCGTGTGCCCGTCTGAATATGGACTCGGGATGGGTGAGACTGATATGTGATATTAGTTTGATCTATTGTGATTTCATGCAGGGATGCAAGGTTCTCTGGAAAATGTCTAAGCCCGCAAAAGGCAGCAGAAAAGTGCTAAATTGAAGATTACTTAATGCAGTTTAGACCACCGAGCTCGCGAACTCGAATTCGAATACGAGAACTCGAGAGCACACTTGAGTGCTTGTGCAGCAGCACATATTCAAACAGTGATTGCCAGTGTCAAATGACCAGCTATATCAATCATTTTTCCAATAAGTGAGTTAATAACAGCTGTGCAGGCTGAACCACCTAATAATGGATTTTCACCCCGATTTTTCCAGACGCCGCCTGCTGCCATCAATTCCAATAAGGAACATGAATTTGCCATTTTGCGTTGCAACACTTGGGAATTGCCGCGTAGAGTTGCTTGCGTCATTTTGCGAAAGAGTTCTTGACGCATCCCTGGCTGATTCGGTGCCTGATTTCATCACAAGTCCTGTTGGCTTGATTTGTTTTGCACACATTACCGTCTGATTGTCTACGCCACGTACTGCTGTTCTTTTTTTTTCCCCCAGAACCCAGAACCCAGTACCAGAAACCTCCCGCATTTGTGTGCCCCATCGCCCAACTTGGTTATACTGCGAGTATCTCGTTATGCTGGTGCGTCACAGGCTTCTTTCTCGATTGTGCAACATTGATAAGCAACGTTGGCCCCGGGAATTTTGGTGCGTGTGTCGCCAACACGCAGATGCCAATGCCATTGCCAATTGCGTTGCCTTCCTCCCCAGCGATAGCCATCAAATTAAGGCCGCCCAAATCAATGCAGATTCGGCAACAGATACCAGATGCCAGCTACCAGCTACAGCAGATACCAGCTACAGCAGATACTGGTTCCCAAAAGGGAGATTCTGCCGGTACCATCTCATTGTTTTAAGAGCCTAATTGCCAGGCTGTTGTTTCGGGCCTGCTGCTGCTTTTCTTCTGCTTCATCTTGCTTCACCCCGGACAGGTGCAAATGGTTATGAAAGGTGGAATGTATTTAACCCTTGCTACGAGTACGAAATGCAAATGAAAACTTTAAAATATGCCCAACCTGTGTGCCGTAGTTGGAGTTCAGTTACATGCCTGTAAAATATGTTTTCTTTTCGACCTGGTTCTGGTTCTGGGTCTGGCTGCTTGTTTTATTGTATTTTTGGCTGTACAGTAGCAAATTGGTTACAAACACAGCTGTCGACCCTTACGTGGCCATAAAGTACAAGACAAAGGGTTTTTTCATTCGGGGCTCCACAAGGAAAATCGTTAGAAAGGGGCGGGGCCAGCACACGTGACCACCGACGAACACAGCCAGGTCAATAATGCGGCAGCCAAACGTAAGGAATTTCGGGGCTCCGCATATGTGTGGTCAAATTATAAGGGTCCAAGGAATATCTCCCCTCATTTATCTGCATATGTGAGCGGAGTCAATGGGAACATTTAGATTCCTGGCCTGGGTAGTTGGGTAAGCCAAACTATTCCAACGATGCCTAAACTTTTCTGCGCTACAAGCAGCCATTCCATTTTCACCTGGATTATTTGTTTTCATTAGAGGCGGCTATCGATTGGCGGCACAGTGCCGCATATAAATATGCAACAACAGTTGTTGAAATGCAACAGACAACTCTATTGGGACTTGCTTCAAAGGGGATACCCCGAACATCTGTTTTTGCGGCATACATATGCACATATGTATATATGGATTTGTACATTCATCAACATTTCCTGGGCTCCCAGTCTCTTCTCCAGGTCTCTGGAGCTGATTGCGATTGCGATGGCGATGGCGAATTGCAAATCGATATGGGTACGAGAATGGGTCTGGCAAAACGTAAAAACCGCACGGTAGGAAATTTGAATAAAATGCAATAAGACAAACACATGTATGATAATTCAAGCCGGGCCAGCATCAACAACAATGCATTCCCCTACATCTCGACTGTCGGCACTTTGGGCATCCGTGTGTATATATACCCACCTAGATATGTTAATTTATAGGTGTGTGTACATATGGAGTGTATGCAAAAATAACCAACGCAGCTCGTGCGTGTGATGCTCGTGATGATGATACACTAAAAACTACGCTGCTAAACAACTAAACCACAAAATACATCAAAATGATGCGGTTGCAAACTGACGCAAAACAAGTTCTCAAGTGGGGAGGTGGGCCCTTCCCCCCCTTAACCCCTTCGCAACCAGGTGAATCAGGACAAAGGGAAGGCTCAGTGCGGGGAGGGGGGGGACTGAAAAAGAGAAGGACTCATGCACGGTACAATGAACCACTGCCGAAGTGGTTGACTGTTCAAGTGGCGCGCAGTGCGCTGCAAAAAGTTAGACAAATGTATCTGGGAATAGTTTGCGATAACAGGCTAAGTTGGCCCATCTATTAGGCGGAATCATCTGACCAGAAGAGGGCTTTAATAAATTTATAAAAATCTATAGAAATATTAAGGCTTGTGCTTACAATTAACAACCGCTGTGAAACGGGCTTAAAACCTTCACAAATCCCTGCAATATAATCCTTAATCCTCACAGCTAAAAATCCCTTTTATACTTTGATACTTACTTACAAAATCCTGAGCACCTTGAGCTGCATAGGGCTTAGATCCCCTTTGAGAAATGTTTTCCGGCCACTTACGCAATTCTGGGAGTTCGAATACCTTGGGGAGGGCGGGGGCTGGCACTGAACTGGCAAATGCAACTGTCTGACCTTACTGGCTGTAAATTATGCATAGATGCATAATTTATAACTTATGCGTGGCCCTCGGCCAACCCCCGAAACATTTCGCCGGGGCAAAGGAGATGCAGACGGAGACATAGACAGATGCGCAGACAATGATTAGGGCCACACACAAACCTATTATTAACGTTGCTGGCCCTGTTCGCAGTCCACAGTCCACTGTCCACTCGGGTGGACAATTGCAATTGCTTGGCAGTAATTTTCAATTTAATTATAGTAATACACCCTCACACACTCACACTCGCACACTCACACTCGCACACTCACACTCGACTTCGAGGAGGGTTGGCTAAGTGCAGATTTGAGCGCATTTGCACTTGAGCCAAGTTTTATGGCCTGACTTTGCCGAGAGTCGAGAGCCGAGAGCCATGGAGTTGTGAGGGATCTGCTCGCCGGCGCGTAAATCAAATGCAAATGTGCAGGGCCATGGTGCAGTGACAGTATTGTCCTGTCCACTTGTCTGCGGCTTGTATTTCACCGAATTAATTATGAGAGGGGCGCGCGGAGCGGAGCACTTAAGCCAATGCCTCCAGAAACCCATTCCACTCCCCATTTGCACTGAACACCAGAAATGCCCCCATGACTTTGGCACCAGTTTCGGAGGCAGCCCAACTTTTAGTGCTCGTTCTCGCACGTAGAGAGCCCGATGGACGAACATATCGAAATCTGCGATCAAGGTGAGCTGGGTGCAAAATTATGCTCACGTAGGGAGTACGTGCTGTTGATTTGATGGTCAGTTAATTATTATTTTTTGTGCTCATAGAGTTGTGCTCACAACAGAAATGGTTACTACATTTTGGGATACTGTCCGATCTGCTGTACATGCTGGGTTACCAGGCATCTCAGGCTCATAAATGTAACTGAATAAAACGTATATATATTTTGATCCACATTGGAATGTGAAATAGGTAGTAGTAGGATCTACATAAGATCCATAGCCCACCTAGATATGCCAAAACTAGCGTCCTAAATTACTGAGCTGAAACAATTTCCGCATATGATGAAGAAAGTTTTTACCACGCCGTTTCCAATGTTAATTATCGCTGGGCAGGACCTAATCCATTCCAGAGCCTGCGCCAATGCTATTCCCATTGAGCCGTAGATTGATGCCGCCAAATTAGTTTGATGGTTCGGGAGGCGGCCAATATACATATACATCCTGCTCCAATGTCGTGTCGTAATCAGAGAGCAATGAAGTCGGCCAAATCGCTGGCGAAATATCCGATGGCCACGGCCAATATTAATCAATTCTATGTGGAGCGCAATGGTCCGCCAGCCACTGGAGCCAGCTCAATTCCTAACTGGTTATCCTCTGCGGCAACAGCAAGTCGAAACTCATTTCGTGTTGCGACTTTTGATTATGATGATTATTACGCGTAATCGCCGCTACATGTGCTACATGCAGCGCCAATGCCCCGCCCTCCCCTCATTCCACCATCCACCATATACCATCTTCCATCCACATCCACATCCATATCCACATCCACGTTCGCGGAGCTTATTGATGAGGTACGAAGCTGGCATAGCCCCCTGGCCGAAAGTGCCCGGGACACCTGTGTGTATATTATTATTACACATTGGCCCATGGACGGCGGAGGGGGGCCAAAGGAGGGAGAAAAAAATGGGGGAAAGGGGAAAGGGCACGGGCAAAGGCAATGGGAATTGGACTGGGAATGGGTACAAGTTCGAGCCAAAGTAGGGGAATGGCCAGACTAAATTTAAGCGAGATACACACGATGACGCTGTAAGTGAACACTAATGTGGGTCCAGTGCATTCTACAGTCGCGGTCAGGTGAATACAATACTTAAGTGTATGTAGAAACTTACCTAAGTTTATAGAAAGTTAAGGAGAAAAGAAGATTTATTAACTGAGCTTACAAGTAAGCTAGAACTCATCTCAAATTATCCCAATCAATGTAAGTCTCAACATAATAAAATTTCGATATATATCATAATATATTTGAATAATGTGCGCTTTTGAAATGTATAAAATGAGTAAAGCGCATTATTTAAAAAGAAAGAGTTCTGTAAATAGCGCACCCTAAGTTGCATTACATCTAAATAATGTTATTTCACCATTTTTAGTAAGATTCCATCCGATGAATCGCTACTGTCCTTCCCAGCTGCGACTGCTTACATGCAAGCTCGCGGGCCGGCTGACGTAACAACAAGTTAACAAGATAATGACAGTAGCGGCGAATCCACGGGCCTGGTCCCAGTCATCGTGGAACGAAGTCATCGTCTTCGTGGTCGTGGTTTTGGTCTTGGTCTTGGCCCCCGTCGTCCCCATTTTCTGGCCACGGAACGGACGTCCCGCTCTGTTATTTAGTGTAGGTAGGTGTGGACCAACTCGGCGCGAGTGTGTGTGTGTGTGTGTGTGAGCCAGCTTTGAGTGACGGGCCGTGAGCATAAGTGACTGATGGCCGGCGACGTCCAGGGACCAGCCCCCTTCTTTCTTTCATTCTTTCTTTCTGCCGGCCAAAGACCATAATCAAGTATGCTAAAAAGACGCGCTAACCAAAAAGGAAATTGAAATGGAATATCTGCGTACAAACCAGTACACAGTGCCAAATACTTTGTACCTTAAATTCAATTAAAAAGGATATCAAAAGTATTTGGACTTTTTGTTTTAAAAACGTAGTAAAGAGTTGTTTCAAAGGCAAGAGATCTTTTTTTACTTGTTATAGATTAAATTAAATAAAAACAAATATTCCCTGTATGCGTGGATTTATAGACCTAAACATATCGAAATTTCTCCCTGTGCACCTGTATGTGTGTGTTTAATTGTATGGGTGACCGCGTTGAATGCTTCGCGCTCACTCTTTTGTGGTATTTCGCACCTGGAGCGGCGCTCGGCTTGTTGAGCACACCGCCGTTAACACTTGAAACATTTTCCCCCACCTCCCCTGCTCCACCTTGCTGCCCCAACTCCCCTGCCCACCTGCCGCCTCACCCCCTCACTCCCTCCAGCCAACCCTTTGAGTTGGCCAAGTTGAACGGCTGCTGGCTGTTTCGTGCTTCTTGTTCTTGTTGCCGACGCTGTTGCATTGCCAACAAGCTCATTAGTTTCATAATTAGCTTTCGTTATGCTCTTCGTGTATTAATTAGAAGTTATTGCTGCGGCCAGGCGCCGGACACGGAACCCACTCGGCGCACTCAGCCCCCGGAATTGTGGGGATTGGAAAGTAAGCAGTGGGGAATGGGATTTTAACTGCGAAAAAAAAGAACCCTTTCCATCAAACGCTGCAGCACAACGCCTCATTTTCCAGCTGCTTCGTTGCATTTTAAAACGCTTATCAGCGGGGTTTTCCCTCTTCCGCATGCTTTTGACGCTTTTTTTCGCGCGTCTTTGTTCTTCGGGCACTATTTCCTTTTTTTCTGCTACTTCTGCAGCTAATGCAGAGATAATGATGCTGTGGCTTTGATCGATTTGATAACAATTTAATTTCGAGTGCACGCTCAAGGTTTTTCCCCCATTATTAAATCTTTTTTTTTTATTTCGCTGCGGGCATTAAGCGGCATTGCGATGTGGTGTGCAAGGCACGTAGGCAGATTAGTCGATTTACGATGCGGGCAGAGGGGGTGATTGCACTCGCGAATGCATTACATATTTGGTTAGATAATGGATAATGGCTCACTGCGATGACACTCTGCACAATAGGAAACTGTCCGTACAAGGCTGGCATAAATAAGCCCAAGAATTATAAGGTGCCTGCCTGGCCGGGAAAGCGTGAGTGTGAATCAACTGAACTCGTTCGGGCCAAATATGGACTTTGTTCATCGGAACGCTTATCACACTCTTGATTTATCTGTAGGTGTTGTGCAGAAATAATAATGGAGTTATTTAATGGTCAATCAATGGAGTCAATCACCTTTTCACGCCCGATATTCCTTGCTTTATGTGCTAAAAATATGTTTTAAGTTTAAACTGAAATTACAAAATGTGGAAAACGTGTTCTCCTAACAAGCAACAGTACACAGCAATTAGCTACAAAGTTGCCTGAGCCTCACCATTATTAATCTTACGTTGATTGATGCTTGAGACCAGGGTCGTGGCCCGTTCAATTTCTCGCAAATCTCGCATAATAAACACAACATATCTGCAATGAAAGCGGAGTGAGAGGCTGACAAACAAACAATGAAAAACGAAGCAAAAGCGGCAAAAAATGCTGAGTAAACCTTATTAAAAAGGGATAACGGCGCACGAGCAGCGCTAATGACAACGCTCATGGACACCAAAAGGAGGTTGGGTATTCGGATGGGGTTGGGTTGAATAAACGGATGGATGGATGGATGGTTGGCTGGATGGCTGGATGGAATGAGATGGGATGGAATGGTTTGGGATGGGTGTGTGGGCTGTGCATGGTTGGTGCAAACACACACGTCACTCAGCCACGACATCCTTCCGGCGCGGTCTGGTCCTGAGCTTAACGCTGTTAATGACCAAGGGCAACAACTGGGGTATAGCCCTCAACCTCAACCTCGGCCGAGAAATATTGCCACCTTCCCCATCCATCCACCCAATCTCCATCCTCAAGCGTTTTCATTACGTGTGCTCATGAGCAATTGATGCTGCAATGTCATACGTCAGCAGAAGGTGAGCCAAATCAGTATTGCGACTGCGAAAGGGTTGTCCTGATAAAAACACTGCAAGAAATTGAAGTTCTGGGGTAGAAATAATAAAAAGCGAAAGCCTAAACAGTATGTTAATTTTACTTTAGGCAATTCCAACATTGTAGATTCTGTAAGGATGATTCAAAACTTCAGATACAAAACATTTTATATGCTTCTTAAATATTCCTTTTCTCTTTGATATCATAATTAATTTTTTTCCTGTATACCCATCAGAGGGGATTAATATGTGAAAAAATATTTTGCCGAACGGCAAATCATGTAATCGGGATGGATTTCCACCGTTTGACCTCTGTAAAACAGCTCATGGCCCTGTGGAAAGGGATGCTTTTCAATAACGTGTAAAAACTGCTGCATAATGTTTATTTGCCATTGGCCCGAGCCGAAAAAATTTATGTGTTCCTGGACGTCGGCTGTCGGGGGTATTAAAAACTTTTACTCAAGAAAATTGCGCCCAAAGGGTTGGAACCTGGACATGGGACAAGGAACTCAGTACTCGGGACAGCATCCCTGCTGCGGATAAATCTGCGTGGCCAATGCAACTTAATTAAATTCCGAAATACTTTTGCTTTCCGGGAATTATGATGCAAAATGTTTTGCCGTTAATTACAAAATTGTAAAGCGCAAAGTTCAAACTGCAATTTGTATTCATTTGTAAAGCTGGGTCGCCGTTCCCGTTGCCACTGCCACTGCCATTGCCATTAAAATGGGTAAGCCCCCCTGGCGAAATTATAAATTAATGCGGGCAGGCGGCTGGCAGCTGTCTGTTGTCCCTCCATCACGGCGGACACCTCGCCGGAGAGCCACGCCCACACTGCCTACTCCCACTCCCATGCCCATTACCGCAGAGCAGTCAGTCACCCACATAATTTAAATGCATTTCCTTCTGCGCATTAATTTCCTAAGCTTTTTGCATTCGAAAATCCCACACAAAACTGCGTTCAATGTAATCCCATGAGCTTTAAAGTCACGTGTATGCCCACCGCCTCTGCCTTTGGCAATTCTCTCCCCTTTTCCTGTGCGAGGAGGGGGCGTGGCACGCACAATAAAAGCTGGCTGGGATTTGATGCTGTATTCGCATGTAATAAATGTATTTGTTTATCCCACTCTAATTTTTACTGCAAGCTGAAAATATTTCATGGTACATGCGAATAAAATTAAAGAAAGGGTGCTGGGAGTGGAGCTTCTCTATTTGCTTTTCAGCCCGCTTTGTGTGAAGTTTTTGTTAAATTCATAAATTGTCCTGCGGCTGGTTGAAAAGCTCGCGCCAGATGCGAAAGGGTCCTCCATTTTGGGGCACTTTTTGAATTTTTCATACGCGTTTCAATGGCTGCGGATTTATGCATAGCCGCTTTTGTGCTACTTCAACAATGGCTTTCACTTGCAAGCATCCTACAAATATTTGTCAGCCAAATTCATTTAATACAAACTACAAAATTGAACAAACATTACATTTCATAAACGCCTGAAGCTTGCTCTGAAGTAAAAAAACCAATTGTGGAAATGGTTTTTTTTATTGAAAGGTTTACTTTGATTTATAAGGAAAAAAATAATTAACAAAAAAGTTGTTTCGCCCAACGTGGGGCTCGAACCCACGACCCTGAGATTAAGAGTCTCATGCTCTACCGACTGAGCTAGCCGGGCACATGATGGGTTGCCGCAAACAACGCACAAGAACGCACAGGCTCCGCGGTAGGGACGATGTGGAAACGCTCGGCCACATGTTTACATTTTTAGCCCCTACATATGTATCTATGATTGAAATGGAACATTACCCATAACTTTTTATGTATTGCCAATAACTATAGAAACTCTGTATTTTTGTTCATTTGGGTTGGAATGTGTAAAATCTTGTGCTAACAAAAAAATGATATAATTCGAGTGCTTTTTTTCTGTGCTTTTGCCAGCAAACACACATATCTACATATATGTATGTTTAATAGATATCTGATTACAGAATAAACACGTAAAATTTTAAATAGGCACGAAAACACATGTTTCAAAACACGTTCTTAAAATAAATATCCACGAGGTAAATTTAATTTAAACAAATGTTTTGCCCGACTAGCACAGTTTGTATAGTTTGAGATTTTTATTCGTGGGGTCGTGTGTTCGAGCCCCACTTAGGATGAACTCATTTTTGTTTTCTTTTTTAAATCGGAAACACAACCTTTTTTTATTCGAACTTTCGTTTATTTCCAAAAATAATAGTTACTAGGATTTTAATTTATCATGGCATAATTAATTGTATTAATTGTAATTGTATAATTAATTCCGTACTAAAGTTGAGCCTAAAAAAAGGTTTCAGTTGCAAAGTCTAACAATATTGTATTTCCTCATCCAGACATTCTGTCTACTCATTTACAAAGCAATAGTATTTTGAAATTCCTCAGTTTCATTCATCAGCACATCTCGCCGGCAAAGCCCTCCGTCAAAAGTATCATTAGATTTTGGTTCCGTTTCTCACAGAAGAAGAACATATGTATACTAGTATACACGGCATTCTGGGCGTAGAAAAAGGTTATTCATAATCATTTGTTACGCTTAATTGTTGTCTTTGCGGTTTACCTCATGGCTGCTTTTGTGTGCTGACCGCAAATTGATTTTAAATTCATTTCTCAGTCTCGGCCTGTGGGGCGGCAAATAACAAAAGCCGGAACGGGTACTCTGGGTCTGAGAATTTTTGATTATTGTCATTATTGAGGCACAACTAGAAATGGAAACATTTAAAAATGGATTGTGTGGAAACAAGAATATTTTTCCCACCATGCGGCTCAACTGTGGCCTACAGCTTCCCTTCCCCCCGTTTATGACTATTTGCTGTTTATTTTTGTGAAATTTAAATCCGCACGCGTTCTCTCCTTCGGCCTGGCTGGTTTATTATTCTTTTGCCGGCACTTTTTTATGAGTTAAGCCAGACGCGGCTTATCTATGTGACAATGCGGTAGGCACCACGAGCGGAATGGTAATGGTTTTTCGGGGAGAGTGTGTGGCAACGCCTTTATTGCCAGGCCTACCAACCCAACCCCACCCAGGATATACCGTCGCCCTTCGCTTCATTCATAAATAAATTAAATAAAAATATTTTTTCAAGCCCGCAAGCCATGCAACAATAACAAATAAGCGGAGCGGGGATAAAGAACTCGACGAAACTCAACCGGCGGCAAGAAATCTGCATAATGAAGCGTAATACGCAAATGGTGTGGAGTTGTGATTGGACCGGATTCAGCAAATTGAGGTAGGCGGAAGGTGAAGGAGCGCAGAGTTTAATATCGCTGATGAGCCCCTTATGTAGTGCAAATCCGCGAATCTGAGGCAGCTGATGTGAGGGAACTTAAAGCCCCTGTAAGCCAATACTTAAGTTTTTCAAGGAATCATGTGAGTTTTCCAATCGAAACCTAAGTTATAAATGGATTTCAAATAAATGGATACTCCTGTTGTAATAATCCAAAAGGCCTATTTTATTATTTTTTTATTTTAGCTTCAGCTGCATCATGTTGCTTTTCGTTAAACATAACTCTTTTAATAACCGGACTCTCGAATGCCTTTTATAGATCCGCAACTAGCGCATGTTTCCATAATGGCCACTCAAAATCACGTGCTTAGCATCGAGCACCCCTGAAGTTATTAAAAGATTTGTGGCGCTCAGGGTAGAGGTCGTGGGGAACCACCCTATATGAATGAATCAACTCCGGAACTCCCGGCATTTCAAATCCATTGGCGATATTGGCCAGTCGGATTCGGCACGCCTCTTTGGCAGCATTTTGTTTGGGCGTGTTAAAAGTTAAAATAAATCAAACAGCCATAAATTTGCCGCTTTTGGCAATATGTGGGGAATTCGATACGTTCATCAAATGTAAAAGGGTTCAAGCGATGCGTTTGCTATCTATCAATAAATGTCTCTATATATGTGCGGACCAGACGCCCCCTCACATATTTTATCGTCGACAGGACAGCGCCAGGACCCAAACGATACGCATCCTTTTACCATCCTATAGATTCCAAACTCTGTCCGTCTGTCTGTCTGCCTGCTTTTCTGTCTGGGCCGGAAAAGAAGGGGTATCACCCAAAGTGGAGCAGCAGCTTATGAAAAATATGGCGCAAAGGGGTTAAATGACGTATGCATTGCAGCCATTTCTCTTATACTCCGAGCCACTGACTCTTCATTTGCCTGCCGATGTCTTAGTTACCCAAAGCGGAAGCTCCAAATTTATCATTGCCCCGACACTCCGACAGGAGTGTGTTTGCATTTTATGAGTGGCCAAAAGGTTTCGAAAATATGTATTTTTGGGCACACAAAAAATGTGATCAATAACGCTTGAGGTGGAATAGGACTCTCTGTGGGAAAACAAATGTGCAGTCATTTTCGGTTCTTGGGTGAGGGAAAGTTTGATCTGGACCAAAGTGAAATAGAATGATGGCTTAAGTGGAAAGGGAAAGGATAGTAAACACTGCCTGCAAAAGCTCTGATTAAGTCTGGTTTTGCACTGGAACGGCAGAATGCCGAGTCTCTGGACTAAACGAACGTAATTTGCTTCACCTCTCAACTGTGAGTTATTTTTGGTCTGATTAATGCCGGCAATTGGCAGAGATATTTCATTTAAATTATACATGAGCAGTAAATAGAAATACTCCCTTCATGTGAACCATGTTCCCCAGAGTCCCCAGAGCACTAGGAAGCCACTCCAATAAAATGTATTGTACGATTGTCTGATTATCAGCACAACCGCAAAACAATTTAATACTAAAACCCAAGTCACATGACCAGGCACGCGTTCCAGTTCCCATTTCCCAGTACCATTGGTGGTTGGAGCACCACACTCATATGATAAATGCAGAAAATCTGCAACAAACTGTTGAAAACACGCGCTACATCAGATCAGAGATCGAGGTCAGGGGTAGGAACATGGTTTTATGCGGCATATAGAATTACAATCTGAATGCACAATGTGCACTCTTCCCTTTGACAAATCGCCGGGAAGAGTCGAGTTACCCGCTCCGAAGATCTATATTCCCTGATTCCGATTAGCATTGTTGTAGGGCCCTGCCCACAAATTTGTGCATTTGCCTGGCCAGGTGAAAGTCAAGCAACCCCCAACCAGTCACAAACCTCAATAACAATAACTGACAATGGAAAGGCAAGGACATAAATCTCCCTGGCCAACAATGCGGGAAAAGGATAATTTCGAAAAACCATTAATGGCCCGCGCACATTAACATTCTGTTTTGACAGGCGGCAGTCAAATGAGCGCAGGACACATGGACATGGGATCCCTGCAGGAAGTGCAAGCTGCAGGCCAAAAACCTCAGACAGAACCTACTGCAACTGACATTTACATGAAATAAATAACCGAGATCGATGCCGTGTTCCAAGAAATCGCTGTCACCAACCAGGAAGCATTTATCATTGTTCGGAACTAATAGCGGTTTGTTATTCACAGTTAGTGAAGTGTGGACGGTTTGGTGGTTGAAGGTCAAGAGGGTAGTAAACCTTAGTTATAAAAAAAAAAAATTTTATTAAATATGCTGCTTGCCACTATCATTGAGATGTATTATTTTATGATACCTTTATGACTTATTTTAAAACTCTATAAACTCTGAGATACCCTTTTATTCAGCTCCCCTTTTGCAAATGTCAAATACAAGTGGTTGCGTTTCCAATATTTATTTGCAGGACAGCAGCTTAGCAACCTTAAACAAAACGTCTAATCAAATCAGACTTTACCAGCATCCGGGAAAACTTAATCGCTTGATGGGCTTAGGGTTGCCAGCGGGCAAAATGCGCAACGCGCCTCCATGAAAATCGTCAACATCAAAGGCATTTCCCAGTTAATAAATGGGCAATAGGAAATGTTATTTATGGCATTATGCCAATAAGACGCCGCCTAATTTAGGAAGCGCGTGGCCAGAAAAAAACCAAATGGAATACAACCAAATACAACGAAATACAGACACAGATACGCGATTGTAAAATGCGATTCATTTTTAATCCAATTTGCATATGAAATGACACAAAGCCCGCTAAATGCAACCCTTAATAAGTCACCAAGGGACCTTTTGGGCGGTGGTCGCTTTGCGAGCACTTGAAAATATTGTGTAAATCCCCTCGCAACCCACCAACTCACCAATCCACCAACTACCACTACCGCCACCCCTCGCATTCACAATTGTCAAGGTTGGGCTTTATTTTATTTCCGGGCATTTCCTACTCAACTATAAATATGTCAAAGTTTCTGGTTACCATGGGCCATTGGTTCAACTTCCACCCCGCTTTGGCTGACCGAAAATTTTTAAGTATTGTCAATATTAGTAAATATTAAAATGTGTAAGGGTTGCTCTGGGCAACCACCATGCTCAAATGCCAAAATTTCTGTAAGCCGCAAGTATTACAGGCACTGCCAATTTTTTACTTGCCTATGCAATTTGTGTAATTTTTTATTAAAGACATTAGTCAAATAAGTGCATACACACGGGGCCGATCGCTTCTCATATGACGCCGCCGGGCATTAATCTGAAATGGCAAACGCCCATTCGCCAGGGAAACCGGAGCAGGAGCAGCAGCAGCAGGAGGAGGAGGAGGAGGAGCAGGAGCACATCCAGCATCCATTCGAGGACAACCCAAACCACCCACCCAAAAGCCATTCATTTTCGGGCGACCCACCGTGTGCGTCATTTGTTACATTTATTATACATTTTATATTTTCTCTTTTTCGTTTTTTTTTACGTACTGTTGTTGCTCTCAGTGTTTTCGATCTAAACGGATTTGGTTACCCGGCACTCACACTTTGGCCATCGCCTGGGAGAAAATTAAACTTTTCGCTTCGCTTTTGTGCGGGGCACAAAAACATTTCATGCACTTATGACACCCACCCACCCAGCCAGCCAACCAACCACCCCCTGAAAAAACCAGCCAAACTTCCCCCTTTTTGGGCAATGACTTTTCCGCACTCGGACCGAGCCCAGTTTTTATTGCGGCCCTGCTTTATATTGGCTTCATTTTTAGTTACTCAGCTGTTTCGGTTTCCTTTCTTTTTCCGATTCAATATACGCGTATATATGTGTTTTTGTGGTGAGGGGAGGGAAGAGGGACGGAAGAGTTGCAACAGAATGTTGCAGGGGTTAATCTTGCCATTGGGCTCGGTGTTATTGTTGTCACGATTTTCACATATTTCATAAATCCGACCAGATTGCTAATTTGTGCTCTAAATTTGCACAAATGCGGAAATATTTGGTTAGGGCTTTTGGTTTTGCAGTTTTACCCATCCGACCAACTCTGTCATTATGAAATTTATTGGTTTCTATTTATCAAATTGGATTTTCGATTTTTCGGATTTTTTGCTGCGGCTTAAAAGATTGAAAGTTGGTCAAACAAACGGCGAAATGACAATTATTTGGCAGCTGCTGAAGCTTAATTCGATTTATGCTCTATTTATTTATGTGATTACTCTGTGCCAAGTTACTGCCTCTAACTTATTAGGCTAATTTCAACTCATTCTTGTCACTTTTTCGTAGTCGACTTTGATTGAGGGTCTCCGTGACTCGTACCTTATGTGATTAACTCAATTTAACAGTTGCACGTATCACATTTATTGGTTCTGTGGACGCTCACTCATGTGTGTACAGAAATAAAATAACGCCATAAGTATATCAACAAATGCTGTCCCTACGAGTATGCGAGTATTTACCTTTGCCTTCGACATCAAGTTGGACTATTAAACTAATTTCCAGTTGTCATTGGCGAGCACGCACAAGGCAACTTACTACTCCTCTTTTCCCAGCATATAAGTATGTTTTTCAGATCCAACTGAGGCACACGCATGGCAAATGGGTAAACTTAAATTTCCCCCCAAGGCTCGAGTTGTCGAGGAGTTCCGATTTCTGCACTAGGCTACTGCATCCTGTTTCCCCTTTCGACTTTTATGCAAATCAAGTTGACTGGTTGCAGAATGTGCCAGGTAGCTGGCTCTACCTCTGCAACTGCCTCGTAGGCATTTCTGTGCAAATTCCATATTTACTGCCAATGTTAATTGCTCCGAATTGCACTAAAGTGTTGACTTTTGTGACGCACAGGAAACTGCAAGCTCGCCCTGAAAAGCCAGAAGTTGTGATTCCATCGGACACTCGACTGGACCAAGGAGTAATTGGGCTGCACATTCAATTATGCATTGGCAGGCCAGAGCTGCTGGCTGAGAAGAGTTTAAAAATTGAACTTTTTGTGAAAACTGTGCCTTCAGGGGCTTAAAAACTCGGTTTTTCACTCTCACTCACTCTCAATCAACGCATAAAATAAGAAGAAAATAAATAGGTTTCTGTTCCTACAAGCGTTCTACGCTCACTTACAATTTTTCCAGGGAATCATTTGCTGCTCCAGGCAGCAACATATGCCGGATTAAGGATATCCTTCGAACTCGTCTTGAGACACATGGCACACATCTCCCTCCTTTCCCTTTCCCTTTACCATTGCATAGTCATTGTCATTGTCATTGTCAAATGCCGCCTCAGTCTCGTCTTACGTGCTGTGTTAATTATACTAATTGCACTAAATCACTTGAAAATTTCGAAAAGAGCTGGCAAAGAGCTCCGTAAAAAATGGAAACTGAAATTAGGGCGTAGCACATTTCACATTACACCTATCTTCCATCTTCCATATGGGGACTTAACGAATGTCAACGCAGCCTGTGGGAAAATGCCTTTTGGAAGTGCTGGTGTGTAATCCTAGCCATCCTGGCATGTGGTATTCGAGAATAAATTGGAGAATCACCGCCTATGGGCGGGTTAATACTGGCAAAATACCATAATATAATAAGCCCAGTCCTTTTCATGTAAACGTAATTAATGGGCAAAGACGCTTCAAGTTGGGAGTGAAGTTACAAAGATGTATGTATACCAGATGAAAATCACGACGTGAGGGACTTTAAAAAGAAGACCTTTACTTCAGAAGGTCACAACCTACCAGCCATCATTTTACCCCTTGGTGATGCATATGTACAGCATAAAATATCCTAGAGATACTTCATCTCAAGATGCAAAGGCAACTGTAGCTTTCAGTGAACTTTGATCTAAACTCATTAAAAGCTTTTAAAATTGAACTACTCACTTAAATCGTTAGTAATCGATAAACTAAAACACAACCATTAATCAACGAATTACACCAAATTTAATTACAGTTTAATTGCACTGTAAAATTGCAATTACTTTTTTACATCGGTGCATTTTATTCTCTGTGTGCAGCGGCCATTGCAACGGCCATCCTGTCGCATTTTTGCACCATTCAAATCTCGAACCAATTTGTGCCCAACGTTAATAACAGCGCATGGACTATAACAATAACCCACATCAATACGGCGGCACGTAGCCGCTGCACGTGGTAAAGGACACGGGTGCGGAGTTGGATGCTCGGCAGGATGAGGAGTCCTCAGGATGGTGGGGGTGGAGTGGCAGCATTTCCATGGGCAGGAGCGCATGCTGTGCGACAAACAAGGTAAGTGGGCAAGGCCGAGCAGCGGGGAATGCAATCAGCAAAGATGTGCATGCCACAGAAACGCACTCCACCCACCTCCAAGCACCTTCACCTCCATCTCCACCTTCATCATGCCATGCCAACCCCACTCGGCGCCGTACATCACTCACCCAGATCGCACAACCCCTTTCGCCGTTGTGCTCCCACCAAGGACGCCACCCCCTTTTTGTTGCACGCGTGTCCAAAACACACGCGCGGCATCTTTGAGCGCTGTGGAAACTGTGCCTGCACTCCTCCCCCCAACCCCTCCTGCCATAATCCAAAATCCAAGCCAAGTCTTGCATACCCCAAACTCTGCCATTATATTTGTGCATTGACTTTGCACATGCCCAAAAACTGGAGTCGTCTTTCCTATTTGCACAAGTGTTCCGTGCGCTTTGAACAACAATAAAGGAGATTAATAGACATGCGGGAAAGGGGCGAATGGATCGGGGTTCTATATACTGGGCTCTTGGCACCCTCGGGAAGGGGTAAGCTGCCAGGCCACATACAATAATTGGTGCCTAAAAGGCTTGCATATTTGTCTGCGGGAGAGCAGGATGGGCTGTTCCGGCAGGAGCAGGACCAACGCATACAAAGGACCTCGACTTCTGCGCGCCGGAATGATCGATCTGTAAAATATTTCAATTTAATGAATTGCGTGCGGAGTGCGTGCCGACAAAGGGTTAAGCAGGGGTGGATGCTGGCCACAATGCACAGTGGGTTAAGAACCAAATAGTTGCAATAGCATTAATTAGTTGCCACAAAAATTGGTACTGTTTACACAGCAGTTTCAATAGTGTCTTTAAATATGCAATGAAAATATGAAAATATATGAAATATCTTAATTCTGTGCACTGTTAATAGTAATATAAAAAATCATAAATTATAATGATGTCATTCAAAACATAAATTAAAACTAATTTTCTAATATAGTTATTTAGTGTTATATGTATGTAGTAGCATATTAATAGTAATATAAAAATAAATTATAATGATGTCATTCAAAACTTAAATTAAAACTAATTTTCTAATATAGTTATTTAGTGTTATATGTATGTAGTAGCAGAGTAGATCAATATAATTATGATTGGTAACCCGAACCACTGTGGATTTGGATTGAGTGTTTGGATATCTTTGTGGTGCGCATTAACGGCAACTTTAACGCGCTTATCGCTATTAATGAGCAAATATGCAACTCAAAGACAGACGATGGACGGCCTGAGATGTGAGAGCGACTCGCAGGACGATGATGATGATGGTGATGTGGCAGCCTTTGGTGGTTGCTGCGGTCTGTCAATCAAACTGCTCCACCAAAGGGTTGCCCTAAGCCAGGACCTCAAGTGGCACTCGGCAGATAAGAAATTCGAAGACGCACCAGATACCGCCGAAAGGCAATTTCGTTGAGCCACCCGAATCGCACTTTTATTTCCAATACCAATAGGAAAACCGAAAACCGAAAAACCCTGCCTTGTCAGTTATGACAGTTAAATGTTGACGCTCGAGTGGCTGCACAAAAAGTGCCTCAATCTACCTGGGAAACGCATTTTTAATTTTACAGTTTTGCCGGCTTTCCACTTTCCAGTTTCCACCACTTTGCACATAATTTAGTCATTTCATTTGAAACGCCCCTGCGTCCCCCGTATGCGCGATCTGTCAAATGTCAAATGCATGTCAAAGGCAACATGTCAGAGCCATTTCCAACGCTTTTCTTTCGTCATTTTAATTTTTTTTTTTTTTTTGTTCGCTCGTCGTATTATTTGGGTGCCCGCTCCAGAGTTTTTCCTCTTTTTCATAGTTGGGCCAGGCGTTAAATGTATTGGACAGCAGTCTGGGACTCGGAGTCACTGGCACTTTGTCTGGGCTTTGGTCCTGGCTGTAGATCCTGTTCCTGTGTTCCCGTTTCAGAGAACTGCGAACTGCGAACTGGGAGCTGGGATCTGGGTTGTGGGCTGTGGGTTCTGGAATATGGTATCTGGCATCGTGGCATCCTGGGGGTGGTTGATTGTCATTTTTTGCGTTGCGGCAATTTGCGGCTTTTGATTAAAAAATACACACACCAAAAATACGCCAAGGGAATAATGCGAGTCGTGTTGTTGCCATTGTTGTTACTTTGCGTTGTACTCGCAAATGGGTTTTGCATTTTTGGGGTTCTGGCTTTTCAATGCTCGCTCAGTGTTTTCAGTTTTCATTTTTCCTCTACTTTCCTCTGCCCTATGCACAGCATGAATATTGGCGTAGTTTAATTTTTCCAAAGTGTCAGTTGTGGATGATGGCGTTGGGAATTGCAGCATCTCTTGTCTGGCATCTCCTAGCACTCACAATTTTCATTAATCATACATGGCACTAAAATCATTGCGATCTATTATTCTTCTAGTTAAGTGAATTGGATTAATATATATCGATGAGCATATCAAAGCAATGTCCTGACATGTTATAAAATCTTTATCCTTTGTGTGCAAATTTCAAAGTAGTTTCAAATTTAATTAATTTGGAACTGCTAGATGTATTTACAATGCATGTTGTCATCTTGCGGAAATAATCTTGCCCTAATAAATTTCATTTCCGAATCATGTGATCATATTTTACATAGCATTTGCTCCCATTTGACACACCATCGCCTGTCGGCACAGATGTTAGCATTTTTGATCCCCTTTGAGAGGAGAGCTTGTAAAGATATTTGGAGGGCTTGTCAGTGCTCTAATTGCTCCTACCACAATGCATCCACAACATTAATCACGGGACGCGCTCAACTCGGCTCAAATGCGGCAGAAAAAATTGGAAATCACAGTCATTTGCTAAGCGATGGGTCCATCTGCAGGACGCAGGCACAGGAACTCCAGGACTCGGGGTTTCGGGGTTACGGAACCCAACCCCCTTGGCATTTGAGTTATTGTCACTGGGCTACGAGATGCATTCGAGTGTGACGCGAACTTTTTGCGCCCCGGCCTTTTAGTGACGGGCGGGTAATGGATAGTGGATTTGGGTGTGGGTTCGTCGGTATGAATCTGAGGGGTTTACGAGGAAATAGACCGAGGTTGGAAAGGAAAGTTGTCGCGTGCACGGCCGGAACTGACACAGGATGTGCCGTACATCAGGCGAACGCGTTGACAATGCAACTCGAGGGAGGGGTTTTTGTGGGGCAGCGGAATCGAAATCGCGACAGGACATACGCAGCACATCGGCGAAGGACCCTTGCAGCTATTGCCGCATTATTAGCTGTCAGTAAACGGAATTGTCGCGTCGCAACGCGACGCAACTCAACTTTGTTCGAAACTCTCGGTTTTTCTGCCCCGCCAACATTTTAACATAATTGGCCTTTATGTCATAAAGGCCGCTCAGCGAATCGCTGGATGGGCGCCCGCCAATCACTTTTTGCCACTCGCTAACCAATTTTGTATCTGCAACTTTGCGCTTGAATGCATGCAACAACTTCTGAAGACCCATTTGCCATCTCAATCCCAGTACCCCTGCCATCCGATCCATTTCGACCACCAGAAGCCCAGAACACAGCACCCAGAACAGGCCAGTTGTGTTCGGTTGAGTTGTGTGTGTGCGTGGGTGCACTTCGGCAAGTTAATTTCGCAGAGGCAACTGAAAAAATAATATTGAGAGGATGTCTTAGAAGTAGTCTTCAAAGTGATATCCTGCAAAATAATGTTTGAATTTCAGCAGATTTTAAAAATATTCAGCATTTATAATGGGTGCACATTTAGTTATTACTTAGAAATAATTGTTCAAGGTGCCACAAGAAATTCTTATAACTTAAGAAAAATCTAAAAAAAGTTATGATTGTAATATATATGATAGGTATATGTAATATATAATATGTTAAATTCTCTATTCTTTTGGCCTATTAACATTATTTAACATTAAAAAGACATTTTCATTTGCGCGAACATCAAGTTTCTGGTAACTCGATACCTTTAGAAGCCCCAACTACCCCGCCCAAAACAGGGTAGCTCCGATGGTAAAACGTAAGCTCGTTTGCCTTTTCTTTGGCGCACAAAATGGCTTGGAAAATATTTTTCAATCACTTTAATTGTAGCCAAACCCAAAGGATGGGTTCCGTGGAGCTGCGAGCCAGACATCAAATTGCATTTGTATATATACCAAGTATGCGGGGTATTGGTTGCCCTGCCATATGTTGGCTGATTCCCTACGCCCTCCCCCAGCTTTTCGAGCTCTTCTCCCCCTTCTTTTTTCCATAAACAAACTCCGGCAAGAGCAATGCAAATTTAATGTTGTCAAGCTGTCGTATCATGTTGAAATATGCGCAAGTGTGGGGATATCCCTTCAGACAGCCCCAAAGGCAGAAGGCGAAAGGCGACTGGCAAAGGCAAAGGCAAAGTCGAATGTAGTCACATGTCCACCAGGCCAAGACGTAATACGAAACGCAACCCGTTCCACGGGCACCACCCGATATGCATACTTATATAGCTTACTTATTTTAAGATAATGCCGCCGAGCTGCAAGGAAAAAGGGTACAAATTTCCTGTGCTTCCGCTTTCGCCTGTCACTCGGTGGGTGTGGGTGGCATTGGGTGGTGTTGGGTGGCGTTGGGCTAGTCGTTGGGGTGTTTCCAGGATGCATGTGGAACGTGGTTATTATCGCCTGCAATGTCGCCCCATCCAGGAGCTTATTTAACTGCCGGGCATTTGTAATAAAACTCAAGCGCATAATTGTTTGCCATATTTCTGAAACCCGAAATGGCAATGGGGGGCTCACACAACTACCCCAACCTCATCTATTCCCTTCAGAGTTCGTGTCCTTTTTCCCCACTGCATATCCGTTTTCTTTTTGGGGGGCGGGGGGTGTGGGCCAATTTATGAGCAGGTGGAATTTTTAAGTAGTGTGTGTTGCCTCCGGGGAGATTGTAGGTTGGCGTTGAGGTGATTTCTGAGCTGATTGCTTTCGAATTTTTGATGAGGCTGCGTTCTGGCCAGCGAGATGTGCATATCGCACCAAACTATGCTCAACCCTCTTCTCATTCGGTTTTATTGGATCGCAAAGTGTGTGTATGGGGGTCACGGCACTTTGTTGGGCAATTTGATTATGGAAATTACAGTCGCAGAGGTTGGGCAAATCTCTCTCTAATGATAACACTTTATTTACGATTGGCTTAGTTGAAATGATCTTTGCCAGTTACTTGACTTCTAGGCCTGCTATAAAATTCGCATTCTTATATCTAATGCAATTAAAAGAATATGCAGAGTACAGTTAAATCCAAGAAACCAGCACAAATGAATGTGCTTCTATTTCATTCATCCCAACTTATCTGCTGCTTATGCAGCGCTCAACGCGCAGTCTAAACCCAGAAAATCTCGCTTACCTACAATTATAAGCATATTTGATGCATACCTAACGTGTACGTAAGTAATTCCTTATCTCATTGCCGCCAAACTTCAATCCACGGCCAATCAATGTCGTTACGCATACGCCGCGTAAGCCGCAACAACATCCTGCCTCCAAGCACAACAAGTGCTCGTGCATCGCAAGGACTATGTCTTGCCTCACAAAAGGCGTCGCCAAGTCTCGCCTCCAGGGCCACGCCCCCTGCGGGGAACACGCCCACAACGGCGACACTTTCGCGCCCCTTTTGTGCTGTGAAGCTCTCAGGGCTGAAAGCTGCTTTATATGCACACGGCGTATTCATCAAAGTGGTTTTTATATTACGTGATATTTTCTGCTGCCTTTTCCGCTTAATTTTTTCGACGCTTCCACTTTTTTCTTCTCTTTCTTTTCAAACAACACAATTTTGTTGACAATATTTTTCGCCTTTACATTCTCAACTTTTTTTTTGGTCGGCGGTATCGTTCTCCCTGTTTTGTCTTGGCAAACTTATCACTGTTGTTGTTGTGGGTGTGGCTGGCAAATGTTTTTTAGGTTCCCTAACGAATTCATAAATATTCAAAACGCATTGAAAATTCCTTCCTTTTTTTGCCGTATAATTAGGTTTTAATCATCATCAGCTCCTCGTTTTTATTGGGACAGCCTGTCAATAGGGCTGAGAAAGTTGCCACTAAGATTAGTGCAATCAATTCTGACAAATCAGGCCAAATTGGCAGGCAGGCTTATGGCCATGACAGAGAAGTGCGCATATACTTACATATTGCGGAATCCCCATTTCGGGCTGACTAATAAAATGCTCTGTCGCAGTGGAAGTATTCTCCAAATTGATGTTCTTCCTTCCCCCCTCCGCGCTGGGATGCAGGCAGCAAAGGCAATCCGAAGGACGAAAAAGGAGCGCAGGAGCGCAGGAGCGCAGGAGTTCAATCCGCCATTTCATCGACTGCTCGACGGCTTATCAAGCTGGCTGGTGTGTCAGCAGCCGGCTGATGCATCGCATCAAAGGTTCCGCTCCACTCAGTTCCGCTGCGCAATGTATCAACCTTTATATTGACTTTCATTTCGCAGCAGCTTCGGGGTCTTCGCATCCGAGGCACCTGCAACTGAGCACTGAGAGAAATCAAATAACGCATCTTTCTCTATCATAAAACTATCAGCTTTTCCTAACTGCAGGGTGTGCCAAATTTCAGCCAATTAGTATACCTTAAACCTGCTTCTTAAGATCAAAATTTGAGTGCATATATGTACTTCATCTTTTTGGCTGTGCACCTTCATCTGCAACTGCATCTGCAACTGAGGGCGTTTGAATCCGCCACCCGGCGGTTTTTTGATTGAAATTGGAGATTGCAATTGCCCTGGCACTGTGCCTCTGGCTTTTCACGTGAGTGTTCGTGGGCTTTCGGGAGTGTTTGGCTGTACGGCGGAAATTTGACTATGGCGCGATATGCGACCAGACAATTTAATACCCTCCGAAACGCCCGACGGCGGCTCAAATGCGGTTGGCAGCTTTGCGCCATCGGTTTCGTCTGGGGACAAGGACATCGGAAAGTGTGTAAGGTGCCAGGATCCATGGGCAACACGAAATTAGTTTCTGATGGTTGCTAGCCTCCTTCTTTTTCTTTTTTTCGGCCCTGCCATAACACTGAAAGATGGAGATTGAATTGGGGAAAACACAGAGCAAAATTGCAGCCAAAGAAAATGGAGAGATCAACGCGAAATTGGGAAATAAATTATTACAAAACCAGAAATAAATGCATATCAAAGGCGTAAATAAATTTGCGAAAATCTAGATTCTAGAAATCTGGAACACAAGATGGCACTTTGCCAGATTCCATCTAGGTCGGCCACCCATAGGCAAAACACATCCTCCATTAGGCCGCAATTCGCTTTACTTTTCATTAGCCACTCCAATGCGAACACAGCGTGCATTTTGTAATATAATAACTCACGCAAGTAAATTAATTTAAAATCATATTTATAGCATTTTAGTTAATTAAATGCGCAAAACTGTGCCCCTTCCCCGCTTATTCCTTCCCCTTTTTTCAGCTAGGTGAAAGTGTCAAATGCATGAATGTGGTTACTAATGTTGCTTTTGTTGTTGTTGTAGTGTCTGTCTCACCAACACACAGATACTCTACACACACACACACACTGGCAGTGGCTCACGCACACACACCTCTTTTTGCGCACCGCCTGCTTGCCGCGACATTTATGAACTTTATGAAGTCTGCTCCATAAATCATCTCTCCCATACTCTTTTCTATGGCAGGGCTAGCATTTGCTTAGGCGAATTTAATGAAAAAATGAATTTCGCATTCCCAATGGGCCAAAGAACGAGGCTAGGATACTCTAGATGAAGAACACTATCCTTAACTATATCCTTTTCTATTCCAGTATAAAGCAATATCAATGTTATGGAATCGTAAACCTTTATAGTGCTTTAAAATTATTCGTTTTTTTTATATAGTATATTAATATTATTTATAAATGTGCTTAAAAGTAACACTATTAGAGTTCACTTTCCCTTTGCAAAAGGGTATCTCCACATTCCGCGCTCCGTGGATTCCTCGCGAAAGTTGTCTGCACGAAAGCGAAAGATGAAATCATGCGGTCTGCCGGTTGCCTCCAAAGGTGGAGCACGGATTCGGAACTGGGACTGGGATGGGTGGTTTGGGTGGTTCTGGTGGCTTGGGTGACTCGGTGGCAGAGTGGTTGAGTGGTGCAGCATGTGTGCCACATGGCGCATTGCCGTATCCACGGCTACGACGGCTGTTTGTTTGTCTCTCTGTTTGTGTTTTGTTCAACTCTCCTTTTTTTTTGTTTTTTGCTATTTATATTATTTTTGAGACTTTGGCGCGCTGAATGGTATATTATTTTGCGCTTATTTCTAATTTTTTCCACATCTTCTTGGATTTTATTCAGCTCCTGCCGAGATTTATATAGCCAATACACCACAATGTGTGAGTGCCACTGGGGGCTGCAAGTTAATGTGGCGCATTGTGTAGCCACATAGTTTCAGTTTCGCTGGGATTATGCAAAGTTATGCGGCCCCCAAAAACATACCGTCAATCTGGACCTGGCCAATAAACTGCAGAGCAGCCAACGCACATATAAAACAATTTGCCTACAAAGGAGCAAAAGCCTCTTCCTCATTTTCGGGGGGGGCAGCAATTTAAAATTGTTTATAAAACACAGGGCACAGAGCACACACATGAGCATAAAACTTGCATGCCACGGCGTTGGCGGGGATGCGATGTGAGGCTCCTGTTGCTGGGCCATTGGTCCTGGCCTGGCCGCAATAGCTCCCAGAGGTCGGCATTAAATTCTGCTGCTGGCCTATATAAGCCGGGGTACCGGGGTTTCGGGCCACGGGCCTAACTACACCATGGGGACAGCAATTGATGATGGTCTAAGACCCAAGATATGTAGCCGTGGCTGAAGCTGACGCTGAAACTGAAGCTGAATCTGAATCTGGAGTTGGATAGATGAAAACTGAGGCTGAGCCGTAAGCCTAAGCGAATGCTCCGGGATATAAAAGGACTTAGTCGCATGTTAACGCCACGCCTACGCAAATCCATGGACGTAGCAGCGGCGGAATCCGGATCAGGAACAGGAGCAGGAGCAGGAGCAACCACCCCGCAATGCAGCGCATATCCTTGGGGTGAGATGATGCTCCCTGCTCCCTGCTCCCTGCTCCCTGCTCCCAGCTTCCTGCTGTAGCTGATCCCCATCTCTGGCCATTATGAAGTCATAAACGCACATGCAGCCAGGCCAAAAATTGGAAGAGCCCATTGGGGATGGGCCCCAGGCCAGCTCCATCTTCGCCCCCGAATTTGGGCCGTTTCTCTGTTTTTTTAGCACATGTAAAAATGCTTGTTATCAAGCAGCAAACAGAGGGTGGGTCGACAAAAAAAAAAGGAAAAAAATTAAACAACGAGATGTGGACAATTTTTGGACAGAGCCCCGAGCTTAAACTGTTATTACCAGCGAGAGGGAGAGGAGTGGGCTGCAGACTGCTGTTTATGAGTTGTAAAGCCGTAGTCAGACAATAGCCGGCCACACCCACACATGGGCGCTAAGCCGGAGGACATATTAGGAGCCTGGTCTAGTTTGCTATTTTAAACAGCAGGACAAATCGGGGAAACACCTCAACACCCACACATCCCCCCCTCCCCCCATTTTGCTGCCACTCTGGCTGTCAATGGTCTGTGCTGGCTTCTTATGCCTGGCTGCACTTCATATTTATCCTGTGCCAGAATTTGTGGCTTTGGGTTCCGGAGCAGTTAAGTTGGTGGGCAGCACAGGTGCTGCTGCCAGGTGAATTATGTTATTTCGATTGCGCACTTTTTGCGTAGGCTCTTGAAATGGAATCACCTAACAGCCAGGGGAATGGAATTTTCAAGTAGCAAAACAGGTTTTCATTTCATTGCATTCTTATTTTTCAGTTGATTTTAATATTTGGCTATATATAGCTTAGCTCATATACAAATTATATATTATTTTTGACTAACATTTCTTTTGTTTATTTTATATTTATGGACTGAGATATAGAATGAGATGTTTTATTGTAAATTAAAGTTTTCAATTGGTGTAACATGAACCTTGGTCGCTGGCAATATTGCTAATGCCCTTGGGGCGTTAAACTAATTGAATCGCTTTTTTGATGAGCCTTCGATCTCAAATTTCCTTGGCGCGACCATATCACAAAGGCCACGCGTCAATTACACTGAAGTAGATGTAAAATGTATTTTAAAAGCTTGGCCAATATTATTTATACCCGTTACTCGTAGAGTAAAAGGGTATACTAGATTCGTTGAAAAGTATGTAACAGGCAGAAGGAAGCGTTTCCGACCATATAAAGTATATATATTCTTGATCAGGATCAGTAGCCGAGTCGATCTGGCCATGTCCGTCTGTCCGTCCGTCTGTCCGTCCGTCTGTCCGTCTGTCCGTCTGTCCGTCTGTCCGTCTGTCCGTCCGTCTGTCCGTCTGTCCGTCTGTCCGTATGAACGTCGAGATCTCAGGAACTACAAAAGCTAGAAAGTTGAGATTAAACATACGGACTCCAGAGACATAGACGCAGCGCAAGTTTGTTGATTCAT
The DNA here is from genome assembly GCF_016746235.2 of Drosophila teissieri. Taxonomy (NCBI): domain Eukaryota; kingdom Metazoa; phylum Arthropoda; class Insecta; order Diptera; family Drosophilidae; genus Drosophila; species Drosophila teissieri. Next base: position 18,578,447 of record NC_053030.1, read on the forward strand.
GTTGCCACGCCCACTATAACGCCCACAAACCGCATAAAACTGCCACGCCCACAATTTTGAAAAATGTTTTGATATTTTTTCATTTTTGTATTAGTCTTGTAAATTTCTATCGATTTGCCAAAAAAACTTTTTGCCACGCCCACTCTAACGCCCACAAACCGCCCAAAACTGCCACGCCCACAATTTTGAAAAATGTTTTGATATTTTTTCATTTTTGTATTTGACTTGTAAATTTCTATCGATTTGCCGAAAAACTTTTTGCCACGCCCACTCTAACGTCCTTAAACCGAAAAAAACTGTCAGTGTTGAAGACTCGCCTTCGCACTTCCACTAGCTGAGTAACGGGTATCAGATAGTCGGGGAACTCGACTATAGCGTTCTCTCTTGTTTACCATGCGCACTGGATTTCACCGGGGCAATCGCGTTAGCGTTTCGAAGTCCGGACTTGGGCGCGTGTTCCTTCCGGTTTTGGGAGCACGTGCCTGGAGTCCGGACTTCGGAGTCCGGAGCACGGGTGCCGCATTCCTTCCAGGGGCTTAAAGAGCAACTTTAAGGCGGGTTTGGACGAACTACTCGCTCGGGCGGAGGAAAATGGCAAAAACGGGTCGAGTCGAGCGCTGGCAACACATTTTTGGCATACTTCACACAATCTACTGATGAAGTCAACTGGAAAACTCGCATAGCTTTGATGTTTCGACAGCAATTGCAGTGTGTACACACGGATACACACCTACAAACACTCAAAAGGATGCCATTTGTTCGAATGTCCTTTGGCGCAATTCAAAGGCCGCAACTTCAAAGCCCAAAAACTACGTTTTGTGGACCGCAGATGTTGTGGCCCAAGTGGTCCATGCGAAAGGGGGCCACTAAATAGTAATTTACCAAATTAGTTTGTTCTTCTAATTACCAACTGTGAGATGGCAAGCCAACTAACCGGCCAACTAAAGCCAGCTCCTTGCCCGCTGAGAGCTATTACATTTTTTGCAATTACTCTAAAAGGATTTCAATTAGCGTTTGAAAACGCATTAAGGTAAATGAAAATGTCCGCACCGCGCAAATATTATATGAAATATATAATAATAATAATATTCATAGTGGTAATAGGTATTATAGCAGCATTAGCCGCACTGCTTGTGCAAAAAAGCCAATTACCATAAAACCGTACAAATGCAATTACGAAATATCCGAATTATCTAACCATTGCCATTGGGACACTGAATCCCTTTCGTTCCAATTAAAATATGCACCAGGGTGAGCATGCAAATTAATCAAGGTATTTTCAACGCAAATTGCAATGAAGTAAATTGGCAAATTGTTCAGTTGACCCGTACGTTAATAGCCTTTGAGCATTCTAAACAAATGCACGCCGATAATAATCACCCGAAAATGAACAATAAATTATGCATTATTAAGCAGATATCAGCAGTAATTATAAAATATTTAAACAATTTCGTTAACTGACATTCTAATGCCCTGCCAAGCTTAATTAGTGCTTAATTCATTTCATCACATTTCTAAAATAAGTGAAGCACGCATTAAAAACACCTTTTAAGTATTAAGCAATACATTTTATATATTATTTATATTTTGGTTTTCAGAGCTTTCCACTTTAAATGAGCAGTGCACCTTTCAGTCCAACTGAGTGGATTTCAGAATGCATTGCTATTTTAAGCGAAAATTAAGAGACTTTCCTATCGGTAATTATTCCGACCTTTGGGTTAGACACCTTGACAGTGGCAATAACTTTTGGAGTTAGTCAGCCAGCGTGACCAATGCGTCTCATCTTTTAGTGATAATCAATATGCGGCACAATAAGAATTGGCAAATGCAAAGCGTCACGCAAACTTCTAACACTGCTATAAAAACCGATGTCATTTCAGCCAGCGATTAGTAAACGAAAAAGTGAACTAAAATGAGGGCTACTTTCGCATTGACTCTGTTGCTCGTCTGCCTTTCAGGCATTTTGGCGGTAAGTTTGCTTTTACATTGTACCAGTAAAACCATATTAATATGAATATAAATTATGATGCAAAGGAACAACCCAAGCTAGACACATCGGTGTCGCAGGAACTAGTGATGGGTTGCCTCAAGGAGAACGGAGTCACTTCACAGGATCTGGCTGACCTGCAAACGGGCAAGGTGAAGGCCGAGGATGCCAAGGACAATGTAAAGTGCTCCACTCAGTGCATTTTGGTCAAGACCGGATTCATGGACTCCACAGGCAAACTGCTCACCGACAAGATTAAGTCTTACTATGAGAAGACGAGCTTTAAGGATCTCATCGCAAAGGATTTGGACAGGTGCAGCGTTGTCAAGGGCGCCAATGCCTGTGACACCGCCTTCAAGATATTGTCCTGCTTCCAGGGATCCCATTAGGGCCTCAACAATCCCAGCAGTCGGTCGGTAGAAAAGCGCAGCATAATCTGTCCAAAAGCAATAAAGGCTTGCCGTAGAAATTAATATAGCCAAACCATTAATTCAAAAGAGAACACAAATCGATTTTTATAATATGATAAGAGCGGCAAGTAATCCCTATTTTACCTAGATATATTGGTTTCAGTAAAGTCTTTTAATTTCAAAGGAAACAGCGCCTAAAACAATATATAAGTCACAATCTTACAGTGCCCCATGCCATTCATACCCCTACAGCATTTATATATACCCCGTACTTATTTACTTCCCTTTTGACCCTGTTACCCTTTTTGGTGGCTAATTTGTGAAATATTCCCAAAGCATCTGCAAAATGCCAGCAATTTAATTATTACGAACCGCTGTGGCAAGAAGGCAAACAGAGCACTCATAAAATCATAGCCATCGGCAACAATTTCAATCGAATTGTCAGGGTCGGGACACTCTTTGCTATGCCCCAAAACCCTGCAACCCCATGTTTTTGTTATCGAAGACAAACTAAGTTTTCATATATAAATAGACGCTGCCGGGGCTGGATGCTCAGCGATTTTTGGGGGGCAGGCTACTACATATTGTATTCCAAGGAATTTTTAATTTCTTCATTGTGAAAATATTTATTGAAACCGAACATCGCCGAAAGGCACCAAAAAGTTGACGGAGTCCTCGCACCAGGCGGTAAAATAAGGGGGCCAAAAGAAAAACAAGGGAGCCGAAATTGCGCAACGCGAGAAGTTCAATGGTATCGGAATATCTACAGATTGAAAGCTAAGAAGGAGCAGCTGGCTGACTGGGTGACTGACTTTAATAGAGCTCAGTTGCAGCTTAAAGGAAAGTTACGGTTGGGGTTCGGGATCGGGATCGGGTTCGGGCCAAGGGGCTTCCTGGACAGCTCCGGTAATAGCCACTGAAACCTGGGCAAACAAATTGAATGAAATCAACTCGTTAAAAAGTAAATAACTCTGATGAATGGCTGAAATGCACAAAGAGCCGACCGAGCATCTTCCAGGTGGTAGGAGGTGGTAGCAGTTGGTAGGAGTAAAGGGCTGCCAGTCAATTGAAAATGAAATACAAATAAAATGCAAACAACCGGGCAACGCATCGGCCACATACAAATGTTGGCTAAGCAGCAGGCTCCAGGATATGCAGCCGAAGGATGTCTGTGTCTGGACTGTCAGGAATGGCCGAAGGAAATTAGTAGAGCCCGAGCACAAAAGGACCTAGAAATGTTGAAAATGGCAAAAGGAAATGGGCTGTAAGCCGCCGCAAGTCTTCCAGTCAGCCGACAAGCCAGGACATCGAAAGCTGCAGGGAAAAAGGAGTTGGCGTTGGAGTTGCAGTTGGAGGTGGATGTTATCCTTTCACATTCATCGATGAACTTTCAATAACAGAACTTTAGTTTGCCGATTTTTTATGACCACCGGGCTTCCTTCGCTTTTTATGCACCCCTTTTTTCAAGGATATGACATTGAATTGCACTGGCTGCCAGCTGGAAAGTTTGCGTCCTGAAATGGTTTTTGGCCCGCTCCTGGAAAAGTTGTTGCTGAAAAGTTACTTTGCGTGGGATAAGAGCTCTCGAGCCCAGTCGCAAACTTATCGGGCTAAGAAGAGATCTGGGAACTAAGCGTATATATCTTTTATCGCAATAAATATTTATGTATTTCGTAATATGTTTGACTTCTGGCTGCGTTTTCAAAAGGGTGGAAATTAGTGCACAGAGCACAATAAGTTTGAATTTCATGGAACTAGCATTTAAATAAACACAAACTTGCAAAAATTTGTAATAGTACAGATCACAAAAACACAATAACAAACAGTTTAATGCTTAGGGCAAACAAAAAAAACTGAAATGTAAGCTTTGAGAATATTTTTCTCAGCTTTAACAGTTTTCCACTTGTAATCTGTGAGTTTCACACCCAAAGTCATGAGCTTAATTACATACCAACAGGAGTTCAGTGAGCAGGATGGCCGATATGAACGTTGCCAGGACAACATGCTATTCACTAGCTTCCTTGCCGCTGCTGTTGACAATTTCCAGGAAGCCGAGCTGCTTGGCATTCAGATTTCGCATCGACTTCACCTTCCGACCGCAGTTTATTATGAGCTAAACAGCCAAGCTGCTGATGCCGCTCCGCTGCCAATGGCAAAAGCAGGAAATATGCACAGACCGTGATAGACTAAGGGAAATGCAGAAATACCCCGAAAAACCCAGCTCCCACTCGAATCCAATCCCCAATCCCAGCTCGGCATCAGCCAAGTCAAAACCCATTCAACAACAGTTTCGCATAATTGTAAATTCAAGTGGAAATGAATGAATTTACGCTGAACTCGACAGAAAATACCAGCAAACGAATGTTGCTTTTGCCAACGCTTTTGCTGTTGCCGAGCAGGTACCAAATGCACTGAGAGAAGTGTACATTAAAAGGAAATTATTTCAAGGAAACTTTAAAAATATAGCAGTCTAGGTAAATGAGCAAAAACTATGTTCACTGGTAGATTAGATTCAAAAATAAAATGTTTCTAAGATTCTATACGTGGTTCCAAAACAAAGACACCATATAAAATGATATACTGGTGCTACCAAGAGCTTAGAAGCTAGAATGCTAAAATTTCATTTTAAAGAGTTAATCATTATATTTTTCATTTAGCAATTCTTCGGGTGTAACAGGTAACTGCGAAGAAGGTAACGGATGCTGATGGCGATGGCTAACGGTACGTTTCCCAATGGCGCGCAAACAATATGGCGTCCTCGTCGAGGTCGAGGTTGCAAAATGGGCGTTGGGTGTTGCTCTGTGGGCGGTGGCAGTGGGAGTGGCAATGGGAGTGGCATTTGGGGGCTGTGGCGGAATCACGTTGCCTGCATATTTTCATTCATTCGTTTCAGCGTCAACGTCTGCCGACGACTGCAAAGTTATGGAATGCATAACGGGCTGGCTTACTCTGGTACTCCATGTTCTGGTGTGATGGTGCTGCCCCCCTATGTATTTGCACTTTTGTGTATCTGGCGGATCCAACGGTGCCGGGATGTGCACACTTCTTGTTGCCCTGTTGGCTTACCCTTCAAGTATTTACGCCTTTATTTATTTAACATTTCAATTGCATATTTTCGCACAAAAGCGCGTGCCGAGCCGAAAGGATGATGATACATTTGGATCCCCTAGCTCTGCCATGTCAATGGCCCACCACCAGCGACCACCAAAGGGTTAATTCGAATGCTTGTGGGGGCTTAGCTCGCACAAATAACTGAAGGTCCTGCACGTTTCCATGGGCGTGACCCATGCTAAATTGTCCAGAGCCAGTGTCATTCACTCCCCGGGTTCAAAAGCTTTCAAGAGCGGCTTGAGCTCCGCCGTAAATGAGATGCAATGAGATTATGGTACACAAATCTCTTTGAGCAACCAATTGAAGGGCAATTTCTATGTATAATTTTAATCAAATAAAGTCGTTGTATTGTTCTATTTGTATTGTGTAAGTATTAAACTAGACATAGTTATAACTTTTTCTACAAGTTCTTCTACACTTCAAAATAAATACTTTAAATAAATAAATCGATACATGCTTGGTTAGAACTAACATTCAAATTTGAATGCAACTGACAGATCGATGAGCATGTCGAACATCGCAACTTGCAACAAAAGTGTATGCACAACACTTTCATTTTTCTTTAAACTGTCATCCCTTATACCTTATACCATATACCATTTCGTCATCACGATTTCTATCATGAGCGATGATGCTGTTTCCATAGCGATTTCCACCGGCGCCCAAGAGTATGCAACACAAAAGAGGCATTTTTCTCAAGTGATGCCGCATTCAGCTTAGTTTTTGGGGCTCTTTTGGGCTGTTTTACGACTGCTTCTGCCGGTGACATCGATTGTTATTGTTGGCCAAACAATGGCAAACATTGCCAAATACATTTGCCAGTGCCGCCAGCGAATATCTATGCGTACGTCTGCACTTCGCTCGAGATAAAGTCGGATTCGGAGACGGAGAATGATGCCAAGATTGATGGTTCCTCCTAAATGATACCTGATTGAGTGTGTGTGTGTGGGTGCTTTTCCCTCTGCATATTCAATATTGTCAGGGGCACAGGACTCGTACCGCTTAAGTGTCATTTTGTGTTCTCGACACGCATTTTATGGCAGACTGGCAAAGTTTTGCACGCGCGATGAAATAAGAATAAGTTTGCGTTTGGGATATGCTGCGAGTATATGGTACGTATATGGTATGGAGGATCTCTCCACCTTCCGCCAAGATGCCGCTGACACTGAGTGAGATAAATGGTGACAAGTTTGTAGGCCAATTTGCGCACTAAACCGTCTAAAAGGCGCCACACACACACACAAACACACACTGACTCATGGGGCATAACCAATTTCATCCGTCGTCGATGGCTCACACAATTAAGTTTGCGGGGCACCAAAATAAAATGCAGCATGCTGCAATTTCGCCTTCGAGTTGCATTTCACAGATGAGTGCATCTTGGTTGGGGGATCTGCGGATCTGGGGATCTGGAGCTATATAGCTGCCATAGCCTGCTAACGGTTGATCTTGGCCTGGGCTTCTTGCTAACTTTGGCTCACAGCGCTTGTCGTAATTTTCGCGCCATCAATTTGAAATTACTTGTAGCGCTAGTTCTGGGCGAATTACATGCTTCATTGGGCCTTTGCCGCCTTTGTCGATTGAAGACGCTGTCGAACTCCAGCCAGGCAAGCCAGCCAAGCCAGGTGCTCCATGACTGCTGGCCATGGCCATGGAATGCAGCTGCGATTTTAGCATAAGTAGCGTAAATTGTATGCATTTCGAGCTAAGAGCGAACGATGGAACGCCCCGACAATCGCAGCGAACGACGCAATTACCGATAAATGGGAAGCTGGCTTTCATCCACTTAACGCTTGTTATGGCAGCTTTACAAAGTGTTGATTCTCCGGCACTGCAAATTAGATAACTGGCCGAGTGTGGAAAGGCAACTTATTATGTAAGCTGATTAACCATACGAAATATCTTGATATAGCCCCCACCAAATAGTATCGATAACCAATGATTCGGGGTAATCTTATTAATTCAATTGGTCAATAAGTTTTTGAATGTGACTTAGTTACACAGTTTGGCTTATTGGTTTATTACTAATAAAACGTACAAAATATAGTTAAATAGCTCTTGGTATTTATTTTCATGTTGATTTAATCGGCGGCAATCATAAAGTTTAAAATATATACAACAAAGGTTTCTTTTACGTACGTGCATAAACTTGGATTAAAACTGATTTCTCACGATTTCGCCCTTAGCCGGTAAACTGGCTTTTGGAAAGTTGTAAGATTTCGCCACTGACCACTTTGCCCCAACGATTAATCCACCCTTAGCTGGTATGCACAGAGTCACCAGGACACACCTTTAGAAATAAAAAAGGGAAAAGCCCAAGAAGAAACAAGCCATCCTCACGCTCGTTTCTGGCCACAATTTATGCCTGGAAAGGCTCCTTGAAGCGGGACACGCAACCAGCCCTCCTCGCATTCCGAACCCTTGGGCACAGTGAAATAAAACCAAAAGGATAAAAACTGAAGCAGCAAACTGCATTCATCTGCTCACAATACTCGCTACCCACCTACACAAGTACAAACCAGCGTTGGCGTGCCTCTCGGGATTCCAAATGGTGGGGTTGGAGGTGAAGGTGGGTAAGTAATGGAACGGGGTCGGGATACTTGGCGTATACTTTGTGCCACGACTACTTTTTACTTTTCTTTAACATTATTTTGCACTTTTCAATTAAAAAAGTGTGCACCCCACGCAGCCAGGCAGCCAGGCAGCCAGGGAGCCATGGAACACCAGTATACCAGTCAGACACAAGCCAACAAACTACGGCAAAGGGCAAAAGTAACCCCAAAAGCGGTCGAAACACGCCGATGAGGGGCGGAGAGGCGGCAAAGGGGGAGTGGTAGGTGGGTGGTAGGTGGGTGGTAGGTGGGTGGTAGGTGGCAGCTGCCATAATTATAATTTCTTAATGCAAATAAAAACTCGCTGTGCTGATTTCTCGCTTTTGTAGAGAGCCACAATTTAAACATTATGGACTTTTACTTGGACGCTTCGCGTTGGCTCTTTCATTTGCGGAAATGCCCTATATCTTTGATATTGAAGTCATTTACCTTTCCCAGCATTTAATTTAATTTAGTTCATATTTGTAAGGAAAAAAAGAAATTTTTCTAAAGGTTCTATAATGTTTTGGTAGATCACCTGTTTTTATCAGCTTGCTCACTTATTGACCACTTTTAAAGTTACTTCAAGACCCTTATCTTTAGAGCTCTTTACCTTAAATTTAACTCAATCTTTGTATACAGTTTTATTTAATGTTTTATTGGGTATGTACACTTTTAAAGGTATTTCGCAACGGATCTCATTAAATATTTCCAATAACAATGGGAGCTCCAACAAAGGGTGTACCGCTTTCAACTTATCGCTCAAATATACTGCAATCTCACGGTTGTTTTTCTTTTGCTTGCGCATTACCAAAGAAAAAGTGAAAAGCAAGGGTTAAATGGGAATTTCTGCTGTTCCTGTTTCAGAATCCAGACCTCTGCTTCGTGCTCCTGGTCCTGGTCCTGCTCCTTGTCCTGCTCCTGTGGCTGGCTTTCTCGACCTGGTCGCCCACCGATGTTGACCATTGTGGCCATTGCAGTGCCAACAAACGTGCATAGTTAATGAGCGAAATAAAAACCTGTGGCCCCTTTGCCGCAAGCACACACACACACATACACACATCGCACATCGCACACAACGCACACACCCATTCGCACACACAGTTAAGGACATGGCTTTTCAGCGCCGTGCGCAATGAGCTTACGTGGCGTATAATTAATATTAAATGTTATACTTATAAATTAAATAAAATGGCGCAACTGAAGCTGCCTGCCCGGCTGCTCCTTCTTTCAACCACACGATTGATGACCTGGCCGTCAAGCAGTCAGGCCAAATATATACCCCATATATGTATTATATATATATGTGTATATATGTTATGTTTATGTTGAGGGGATATACTTATGTACTTGGGGATTTCTGTGTTTGTGGGTCCCATTACTATATGCTCGCGTTATAAATGTGTGTTTGCCAAGTTTGACTTGCTACTTGCGCCACTTCCGCTGTGCGGAAAAATGCTTTTGATTTGATTTTCACCAAATGTCAACTTGACGTCACGTCGCTCGTCTGTGAAGGGAAAGCGGAAAGGCGGAAAAGCGGGAAAGCGGACGTCGTCGTTGTCGCCGCCTTTGTTGTGCCGATTCAACTGCATGATTTATTGTTTTGATGAAATTGCGTGTAAACAATTTAGTGGCTGGTTGGCGCCAAAAGCTCAAGTAAAGTCCTCCCACTCTTAAAGTCTATGGACTTTTAAAAGACTTTATTTAAGGTTAAATGTGGCCATAATTCATGGCCAACAAAGTTGCATAGTTGCTACAGAGTTCTTCGCAAAAGATTTCAGCGAAGTATACTTAGTTGATGGATTACCATGCGAAAACGAGATGTTCTTTTAGATACTCTTTTACGATGATATAGTATTAAAATTAGTAAGATGCTTTGTTGGAAAATACTACTCTTGTTGAGCGGAAAGCTCAAATGACAACTGCTGAACTTTTGTCCTTGTAAATGAACCGCAATCGTAGTAAATATGGAAATACCATTCCGATATTGCAACCACAGAACACGCAAAGATGTCAAAAGGAATGGAGTCAGACCACAGGAGCTCTCGATGGGAAAAGCCCTTAGTTATGGGGCAGTTTAAGCTGCAAGTTAACCACAAAACTGAACGCAGCATCGTGTGCAATTCCGACTACCAATAAATATGCCATAACAATGAGCAAGGCGGGCTAATATCCGATTACTCTGCCCCAGCAAATGTGGCGTGAAAAGCGCCAAGCCAAGCCAAACCAAGCCAAGCCAAGTCAAGTCAGGCCAATACAGATAGATAGATACTCCCACGAATCCTTCCGATTTCCCATTTCACTTTTTGCAGCAGAGCATGAAACAAACGCATAAGTAAATACCAGAAACGAGTGACTTTCAATATCCTCAAAGGCTTATTGCTTACAGCAAATTTCACGCCAGCAGACAGACAAATACGACCGAGCTGCGAATGCATTTACACATTTGCAAACGCAAACACAAACATCAGAGAGACAGTTGCAAACATGCAACATACAAATATGCGTGTACTGAGTTTCCCCCACAATACAACACACACAACCCATTTTCCCGAAGCTCGTGGAGCTTGTGAAGCATTTCCATGTTGGATTCGGGCTCGAATTCCGAGATGGACTGGGATCGGGACTGGGGATTCGCACCCAGCCATGTCTGAGTGCGTTTCCTCCAACGCATTTACGTTTATTGCATTTGTAAATTATTCACACAAGGATATTAAATGCAAATTGTGAAATAGACGACACACTCGTGCCGCACATGCTTCGCTCCACAGATACAATATCCGTTGATGCCCCATGTATATATTGGCGAATTACTCAGCTCCTGCATATGATTGTCACATGCAAAAATCGTTTTCCGATTCTGAGTTCTGAGTTCCCGCCTCGGGCTCTCGGATTCTCGGTCCTCGCATTTCATCTTCCTTGAATGCCATTTGCCGGAAGGACCTTTGGTGCCATGTGAGGTTACTTGGGTCGCTGGTCGATAGTTGGCTACGCAATCTGACCACTTGATTGACTCTGGCCCTCATTCGGTTTGTGCACCTGTAATTCGATCCAACGAGCAGAGATCAAAAATTAATTTTATTAAAGCCAGTAGGACTGCACTCACATCCTATTTATTCGTTTTCCATTACCTGATTACACTCTTGCCCCGACCGCTTGCCGGTAAGGGACACTCTCTCGACAAAGTGGCCAGAACAAGTTGGGAAAAAGTTTAATTTCACTAGCAAATTTCACCCACTCGCATGCAACGCTGCCCAAAACACATTTGACATTGCCACTGCCCCTGAATGTGGACAAAGTTTCGGGTGCCGCACAGTGTAACATGCAAATCGAATTTAAACTTGCCAACAAATAATGGAAGGCCATCTGGCTGCAGGGCTTACACCTAGCACCTAGCACATTACCAAATCGTCTATGCAGAACTGCAGCACCTGTCGCTAAATCAGTAAACAGAGACAATTATTGCACAATTATTGCCACTTAACGTGTCCCCTGCTAATCAATCCACTTAGCACCTTAGAACCTATAAAAGACCCTAGAAAATGGTCTGCTGCAAACAGTTGCCATGTTCAAAGTTAAGGATCTGCTGCTCTCGCCGTCAACCTTCGATGATCCCATTTTCGGAACCCATCTGCGATGCTTCCAATGGTACGGATATGTGGCCTCCAAGGATCAGAATAGGCCTTGGCTAAGTCTCATACGGTGCACCATTTTGACGGCTTCCATTTGGCTAAGCTGTGCTTTAATGCTGGCGAGAGTGTTTCGTGGTTACGAAAACCTCAATGATGGGGCCACGAGTTACGCCACCGCAGTCCAGTATTTCGCAGTATCCATTGCCACCTTTAATGCCTACGTTCAAAGAGATAGTGAGTTTAAACTATAATATTAATATATTCATTTAATAAAGTATGCTGCATATTTATTCCAGAGGTAATATCCCTTCTGCGAGTTGCCCATTCGGATATCCAGAACTTGATGCTCGAGGCAGATAACCAGGAGATGGAACTCCTGGTCGCCACTCAGGCCTATACCCGCACCATCACCCTGTTGATCTGGGTGCCATCGGTCATTGCTGGCCTAATGGCCTATTCGGACTGCATCTACAGGACTCTATTTCTGCCCAAATCGGTTTTCAATGTGCCAGCAGTGCGACGTGGTGAGGAGCAGCCCATTCTGCTCTTCCAGCTGTTTCCCTTCGGAGAACTTTGCGATAACTTCGTGGTTGGATACTTGGGACCTTGGTATGCTCTGGGCCTGGGGATCACCACTATCCCATTGTGGCACACCTTTATCACTTGCCTCATGAAGTACGTAAACCTCAAGCTGCAGATACTCAAAAAGCGAGTGGAGGAGATGGATGTAATATATTTTTTTTTTTTTTATTTCTTACTTACATATATTCAACAAATTATAAATTTCTGGTTTGAGTAGATTAGCCGGCTTAATCCCAACTTGAAAATTAATCGTCTTGCTGGCAGTGAGTTAACTTTCTGGCAAATGCAACTCTTCAAGGAATTTGTTAGGGAACAACTGAGGATTCGAAAATTTGTCCAGGAACTACAGCATCTCATTTGCGTGCCCGTGATGGCAGATTTCATTATCTTTTCGGTTCTCATATGCTTTCTCTTCTTTGCCTTGACAGTTGGCGTAAGTTTGCATATTTACCAATTTATAGTTCTCGAAAATATTTAATATGGCTTTTTAGGTTCCAAGCAAAATGGATTACTTCTTCATGTTCATTTACCTGTTTGTGATGGCTGGTATTCTGTGGATCTATCATTGGCATGCCACGTTGATTGTTGAATGTGTGGGTATACTAACAAGAATATCATGAAATATTAACAAAAAAAGTTTAAATCTTCCTCTAAAGAAGTTAATTTATTCTCGCATTTTTTTTTAAATTGACATTCATTCACATTGGTTTCACATGTCGGATGAAGCACTATTAAGTCGGATAAAAAAAGCCCATTTCAAGCTATTGTCTGACTCGCATGATTTTTGTTTACTTCCTTTTAGTAGCCTCCTAAAAATGCCCTTTTTTCAGCACGATGAACTGAGCCTTGCTTACTTTTCTTGCGGATGGTACAACTTCGAAATGCCTTTGCAGAAAATGCTCGTTTTTATGATGATGCATGCCCAAAGGCCGATGAAGATGCGCGCCCTGCTGGTCGATTTGAATCTGAGAACCTTCATCGACGTAAGGCTGCCGAGTCGATATTGGATTCATCGAATTCAAGCCATTCCTTTTGCAGATTGGCCGTGGAGCCTACAGCTACTTCAATTTGCTGCGTAGCTCCCACTTGTATTAAGGGGGAAAGCCTTTTCTTCAGGGCTAATCAAATGCCGTTGCGCCTGTCAACTCGTTTGGCTAACATGACAGTAAACAAGCCATGCAATTCATTTTGCCCGGCACACACTCACAAAAACCGAGGAAACGATAGAGGGCACATACATACATATGTAGAAGTTGAAATGCTAAAACCATTTTACAGTGCAAATAAACGTGACTCAAACTGAAGAGAGACGCCTGTTACTCAAAAAGGCAATGCAAGTAACGGGCGACATCATTTATCACTTGAGAAACGTCGCATGTCACTGGCGTTGTATGTGTTTTGTTATATTGTCTTTCTCAATGGATATAAAACGATTTTTGCACTTCTTACCAACCAACCCCCGCCCCTGCCATTATTTCCCTGCCGTGCCTCTAATTGTCTTGGGGGTTTAGACAAAGGAAATTTATGCGTCTGCCCCAGCAAAACGGTCAGATACATCAACCCACCACCACAATACAACCATCAGCGAAACTAACCAAACAAACCGAATCGTTGTCCCCCTGGGTGTATTTTTTAATATTATTAAGAGTATAGACAAAAAAAGAAGTAAGGAAACAAAAATAAAAACAAACTGCGACCCACACCCAAATAAACACGCATTTTGTTGCGGTTGTTGTGCTCCCTGGGATTACACAAAGTGGCTAAATGGCTGATAAAGGCACACGCCGAACCTCGGCTACTAATGAGTATTAATGGCGGGGTTACAAACGCGGCAGGTATGCCAGAGCCCAGAGCCCAGAACCTTGCAAACAGAACTCAGAACTCAAAACCCAGAACCATTTCGAAAAACCTGGGCATCCATCCACGTATGTTAGTCCTCGGAGGGTAACAAAAGCGAGGGTCACAGATAGTTGGGTAACAGCGTGAAAAGGGTTGTTGGTAAACCACTCGATTGAAATCTCTCTGAAGAGAGCGTGTTACCCTTTCGAAAAAGTAGAAGAATGCGCTGATATATGAGATACAACTCCTTTTATATTTCCGCGACATCTGTAATACACATTTGTTCAAACAAACATAACACAATGGAAGGGTTGGTGATTCAGCTCTTCTATTTGCCACTTACGTATCGTTTTGAAGCACTAAACTCTTACTAAATAGGTAAATATTGTTTGAGTAAGGGTCGATTCTAGCGCTTAGCTGTAGAAGATGACAACGAATGAGAAAGCTAACTGAAAAAATTTCTAACAAAACCAGCAGTTATATGTTATATATGTATTTAAGTTAGACATTCCTTCCAGTTCTCTAGCTAGTCAAATATCGACCTCTTGTACTTAAAAATAGGATTTCGTATAGCTTAAAACACATATTTTTAGACCACAATAAAGATAATTTGGCAAAAATAGAAACCACATGGCATTGCGGCATACCAAATTCTAGGCATCTGTTGCCGGTATTTTAAGCAATATTGGCAAATTTTTTATGGTTTTCGTTGCGCACGTTTTTTGTTGATTATTTATGACATTACATACATAATGCAAGCGTAATGGATGCGAGTGTTCATTAAGCACAATGAATGTCGTGCACTCTGAGTGCCAACCCTCGTCCCTCAGGGGGAAAATGCGTTGGGAGCTCGAGTGTATTGTACGGTGCGTTATGGTAAGTGTGTGAGCCACCCTTTTTGGGTTTTTGCAGTTTTGCGAAAAAATTAAAATTTGCTGCACACATGTAATGAATATTTACAATACACTGCTGCCCTACCGCCACAAAAGAAATGAATTCAAAGGGAAAGCAATTCTCGGAACGGGCCCACAAAAGAAAACCCCCTTCAAGGAAGCAAAACCTCCTTATAAGGGTGGTACATACATACATATGTTGAAGCCAAAGAATTGTAAGTTAGCATTATGCGTAGTCATATCTGTGAAGCAGAAATTAACTTCTGAAAGTGAACTGCCTGACATGCAATTAATGTAATGCAAAAATTCGTTTTTTTCAAAGCATATTAGAAGAACGAATTATTTCAAAACAATAGTGATTCCAGTGAGCCCTTTAAATTCGTTCGCATTTAAAATCGAACAGCTTGTAATAAAATGTATTTTCCTAGAAAAAAGGAAACCCATTCGGAAGAAACATTTTTATTCACGTAAATAAGTGGGCTTACGTTTGTTGGTTGCGCTACCAAAGCTCTTCACTTTGGCCAACTAAGTGTTTTGCCATTAAACATTTACGATGGCACAGTTAAGGCAGCACACACGCGTGACTTGGCCAGCTGTTAGGTGAAATAAATATGGTTATTAAAATTAATTAACGCACGCCGATTTGTTGGCCGGCGCCATAAAGCGAAATGAAGTTGTAGTTAAATTTTGAATGCATTGAATTAATCATAATCAGGTCCCTTGCCCATCTGTTGGCCGGATATGGGCACTCGAGCTTGGCCAAAAGGACTGCAGTTGTCACCAGAGGACGCGCGCACCGCCCAGGATATCGTGCACATTTAAATGCAACTGATTAATCATGGATAAAGTTGTTTTTGCTCCTGCTGCTGCTGCTGCTGCTGCTGCTGCTGCTGCTGCTGCTGCTGCTGCCTCGGCTGTTGGTCACGTGACTGCAAACAATTTGACTTCAAACACATTAACAGTTACGGTTGGGCATTGGAGGAGGCCAGCGCCGGATAACTCCCGGGGAGCAAATACGGGTCCTGCACGCAGAGGGTTTGTCACCAGCAACAACTTAACTTGGCTAACTAAAACTTTTCATGCATTGCCGTTGACAGTGCAATAAACATGCCAAAACAAATGCAACAAAGGCAACAACTTATGAAAACAACAGCGTCAACTGACCCGTCCCCACCACGCCCATCCCACATGACATCCTCGGGGCTTGGGAGGGTTTTGAGCTGATGGCCAGGGGGAAACCCCTTCAAAGGGGTAGAAAATAGACACGTAAGTCGTTGAAATATTTAGACACTGGGAGATGGGGAGTCGTGAATAGTTCGACGCCTTCTTTCCAAGAATTTCAAACGAAGCGAGGCTATTCGACTGATTTATGAAGTTTGCATTGACATTGGTATTTTTACGAGCAGCAACTTTACTCTGACTTCATTGAAGCCGTCGAGCCGAAACCCATCAATTTAAACATGCTCCTTGAATGATGAAATTAAGAGTACAAATCGTATCCAAACTTATTACAAATTATTATTACAAACTAAATTATTTATTACCATTACATATTATTAACTCTACTCATATCAAGAGCAAAAACCTATTCAAAAAAGAATTTAAATTCACTCTATATGTTCAACTTTAAGCCACATGACTTTCGCCAACGACCATACCACGCTGAATACATCGGTTCTCGTCCGATCACCGAAATTAAGCAGCGTCGGGCGCGGTTAGTACTTAGATGGGGGACCGCTTGGGAACACCGCGTGTTGTTGGCCTCGTCGACCAACTTTTTGCTTTTTGCCTTTTGCCTTTTGCTGCCTATTAGTTATTATTTTTATTATTTTAGCATTTTCGGCTGAAAGTCGGAAATTTTTTTATTTGCCTTATTAAAACTATATCTTCTTGGAAATGTGAAACCCGCAACCCAATGGGAAATTCTTGGAAATTATTATTTACAAAACAGTATGTACTAGCTGTATTCGAGGCCATAAGGACACCGTTTAGTCCATCGACTTTCGCCAACGACCATACCACGCTGAATACATCGGTTCTCGTCCGATCACCGAAATTAAGCAGCGTCGGGCGCGGTTAGTACTTAGATGGGGGACCGCTTGGGAACACCGCGTGTTGTTGGCCTCGTCGACCAACTTTTTGCTTTTTGCCTTTTGCTGCCTATTAGTTATTATTTTTATTATTTTAGCATTTTCGGCTGAAAGTCGGAAATTTTTTTATTTGCCTTATTAAAACTATATCTTCTTGGAAATGTGAAACCCGCAACCCAATGGGAAATTCTTGGAAATTATTATTTACAAAACAGTATGTACTAGCTGTATTCGAGGCCATAAGGACACCGTTTAGTCCATCGACTTTCGCCAACGACCATACCACGCTGAATACATCGGTTCTCGTCCGATCACCGAAATTAAGCAGCGTCGGGCGCGGTTAGTACTTAGATGGGGGACCGCTTGGGAACACCGCGTGTTGTTGGCCTCGTCGACCAACTTTTTGCTTTTTGCCTTTTGCTGCTGATTGGTTATTATTTTTATTATTTTACCATTTTCGGCTGAAAGTCGGAAATTTTTTTATTTGCCTTATTAAAACTATATCTTCTTGGAAATGTGAAACCCGCAACCCAATGGGATTCAATTATTATTTACAAAACAGTATGTACTAGCTGTATTCGAGGCCATAAGGACACCGTTTAGTCCATCGACTTTCGCCAACGACCATACCACGCTGAATACATCGGTTCTCGTCCGATCACCGAAATTAAGCAGCGTCGGGCGCGGTTAGTACTTAGATGGGGGACCGCTTGGGAACACCGCGTGTTGTTGGCCTCGTCGACCAACTTTTTGCTTTTTGCCTTTTGCTGCCTATTAGTTATTATTTTTATTATTTTACCATTTTCGGCTGAAAGTCGGAAATTTTTTTATTTGCCTTATTAAAACTATATCTTCTTGGAAATGTGAAACCCGCAACCCAATGGGATTCAATTATTATTTACAAAACAGTATGTACTAGCTGTATTCGAGGCCATAAGGACACCGTTTAGTCCATCGACTTTCGCCAACGACCATACCACGCTGAATACATCGGTTCTCGTCCGATCACCGAAATTAAGCAGCGTCGGGCGCGGTTAGTACTTAGATGGGGGACCGCTTGGGAACACCGCGTGTTGTTGGCCTCGTCGACCAACTTTTTGCCTTTTGCTGCCTATTAGTTATTATTTTACCATTTTCGGCTGAAAGTCGGAAAATATTTTTTTATTTGCCTTATTAAAACTATATCTTCTTGGAAATGTGAAACCCGCAACCCAATGGGATTCAATTATTATTTACAAAACAGTATGTACTAGCTGTATTCGAGGCCATAAGGACACCGTTTAGTCCATCGACTTTCGCCAACGACCATACCACGCTGAATACATCGGTTCTCGTCCGATCACCGAAATTAAGCAGCGTCGGGCGCGGTTAGTACTTAGATGGGGGACCGCTTGGGAACACCGCGTGTTGTTGGCCTCGTCGACCAACTTTTTGCTTTTTGCCTTTTGCTGCCTATTAGTTATTATTTTTATTATTTTAGCATTTTCGGCTGAAAGTCGGAAATTTTTTTATTTGCCTTATTAAAACTATATCTTCTTGGAAATGTGAAACCCGCAACCCAATGGGAAATTCTTGGAAATTATTATTTACAAAACAGTATGTACTAGCTGTATTCGAGGCCATAAGGACACCGTTTAGTCCATCGACTTTCGCCAACGACCATACCACGCTGAATACATCGGTTCTCGTCCGATCACCGAAATTAAGCAGCGTCGGGCGCGGTTAGTACTTAGATGGGGGACCGCTTGGGAACACCGCGTGTTGTTGGCCTCGTCGACCAACTTTTTGCTTTTTGCCTTTTGCTGCCTATTAGTTATTATTTTTATTATTTTAGCATTTTCGGCTGAAAGTCGGAAATTTTTTTATTTGCCTTATTAAAACTATATCTTCTTGGAAATGTGAAACCCGCAACCCAATGGGAAATTCTTGGAAATTATTATTTACAAAACAGTATGTACTAGCTGTATTCGAGGCCATAAGGACACCGTTTAGTCCATCGACTTTCGCCAACGACCATACCACGCTGAATACATCGGTTCTCGTCCGATCACCGAAATTAAGCAGCGTCGGGCGCGGTTAGTACTTAGATGGGGGACCGCTTGGGAACACCGCGTGTTGTTGGCCTCGTCGACCAACTTTTTGCTTTTTGCCTTTTGCTGCCTATTAGTTATTATTTTTATTATTTTAGCATTTTCGGCTGAAAGTCGGAAATTTTTTTATTTGCCTTATTAAAACTATATCTTCTTGGAAATGTGAAACCCGCAACCCAATGGGAAATTCTTGGAAATTATTATTTACAAAACAGTATGTACTAGCTGTATTCGAGGCCATAAGGACACCGTTTAGTCCATCGACTTTCGCCAACGACCATACCACGCTGAATACATCGGTTCTCGTCCGATCACCGAAATTAAGCAGCGTCGGGCGCGGTTAGTACTTAGATGGGGGACCGCTTGGGAACACCGCGTGTTGTTGGCCTCGTCGACCAACTTTTTGCTTTTTGCCTTTTGCTGCCTATTAGTTATTATTTTTATTATTTTAGCATTTTCGGCTGAAAGTCGGAAATTTTTTTATTTGCCTTATTAAAACTATATCTTCTTGGAAATGTGAAACCCGCAACCCAATGGGAAATTCTTGGAAATTATTATTTACAAAACAGTATGTACTAGCTGTATTCGAGGCCATAAGGACACCGTTTAGTCCATCGACTTTCGCCAACGACCATACCACGCTGAATACATCGGTTCTCGTCCGATCACCGAAATTAAGCAGCGTCGGGCGCGGTTAGTACTTAGATGGGGGACCGCTTGGGAACACCGCGTGTTGTTGGCCTCGTCGACCAACTTTTTGCTTTTTGCCTTTTGCTGCCTATTAGTTATTATTTTTATTATTTTAGCATTTTCGGCTGAAAGTCGGAAATTTTTTTATTTGCCTTATTAAAACTATATCTTCTTGGAAATGTGAAACCCGCAACCCAATGGGAAATTCTTGGAAATTATTATTTACAAAACAGTATGTACTAGCTGTATTCGAGGCCATAAGGACACCGTTTAGTCCATCGACTTTCGCCAACGACCATACCACGCTGAATACATCGGTTCTCGTCCGATCACCGAAATTAAGCAGCGTCGGGCGCGGTTAGTACTTAGATGGGGGACCGCTTGGGAACACCGCGTGTTGTTGGCCTCGTCGACCAACTTTTTGCTTTTTGCCTTTTGCTGCCTATTAGTTATTATTTTTATTATTTTACCATTTTCGGCTGAAAGTCGGAAATTTTTTTATTTGCCTTATTAAAACTATATCTTCTTGGAAATGTGAAACCCGCAACCCAATGGGATTCAATTATTATTTACAAAACAGTATGTACTAGCTGTATTCGAGGCCATAAGGACACCGTTTAGTCCATCGACTTTCGCCAACGACCATACCACGCTGAATACATCGGTTCTCGTCCGATCACCGAAATTAAGCAGCGTCGGGCGCGGTTAGTACTTAGATGGGGGACCGCTTGGGAACACCGCGTGTTGTTGGCCTCGTCGACCAACTTTTTGCTTTTTGCCTTTTGCCTTTTGCTGCCTATTAGTTATTATTTTTATTATTTTACCATTTTCGGCTGAAAGTCGGAAATTTTTTTATTTGCCTTATTAAAACTATATCTTCTTGGAAATGTGAAACCCGCAACCCAATGGGATTCAATTATTATTTACAAAACAGTATGTACTAGCTGTATTCGAGGCCATAAGGACACCGTTTAGTCCATCGACTTTCGCCAACGACCATACCACGCTGAATACATCGGTTCTCGTCCGATCACCGAAATTAAGCAGCGTCGGGCGCGGTTAGTACTTAGATGGGGGACCGCTTGGGAACACCGCGTGTTGTTGGCCTCGTCGACCAACTTTTTGCTTTTTGCCTTTTGCCTTTTGCTGCCTATTAGTTATTATTTTTATTATTTTACCATTTTCGGCTGAAAGTCGGAAATTTTTTTATTTGCCTTATTAAAACTATATCTTCTTGGAAATGTGAAACCCGCAACCCAATGGGATTCAATTATTATTTACAAAACAGTATGTACTAGCTGTATTCGAGGCCATAAGGACACCGTTTAGTCCATCGACTTTCGCCAACGACCATACCACGCTGAATACATCGGTTCTCGTCCGATCACCGAAATTAAGCAGCGTCGGGCGCGGTTAGTACTTAGATGGGGGACCGCTTGGGAACACCGCGTGTTGTTGGCCTCGTCGACCAACTTTTTGCTTTTTGCCTTTTGCCTTTTGCTGCCTATTAGTTATTATTTTTATTATTTTACCATTTTCGGCTGAAAGTCGGAAATTTTTTTATTTGCCTTATTAAAACTATATCTTCTTGGAAATGTGAAACCCGCAACCCAATGGGATTCAATTATTATTTACAAAACAGTATGTACTAGCTGTATTCGAGGCCATAAGGACACCGTTTAGTCCATCGACTTTCGCCAACGACCATACCACGCTGAATACATCGGTTCTCGTCCGATCACCGAAATTAAGCAGCGTCGGGCGCGGTTAGTACTTAGATGGGGGACCGCTTGGGAACACCGCGTGTTGTTGGCCTCGTCGACCAACTTTTTGCTTTTTGCCTTTTGCCTTTTGCTGCCTATTAGTTATTATTTTTATTATTTTACCATTTTCGGCTGAAAGTCGGAAATTTTTTTATTTGCCTTATTAAAACTATATCTTCTTGGAAATGTGAAACCCGCAACCCAATGGGATTCAATTATTATTTACAAAACAGTATGTACTAGCTGTATTCGAGGCCATAAGGACACCGTTTAGTCCATCGACTTTCGCCAACGACCATACCACGCTGAATACATCGGTTCTCGTCCGATCACCGAAATTAAGCAGCGTCGGGCGCGGTTAGTACTTAGATGGGGGACCGCTTGGGAACACCGCGTGTTGTTGGCCTCGTCGACCAACTTTTTGCTTTTTGCCTTTTGCCTTTTGCTGCCTATTAGTTATTATTTTTATTATTTTACCATTTTCGGCTGAAAGTCGGAAATTTTTTTATTTGCCTTATTAAAACTATATCTTCTTGGAAATGTGAAACCCGCAACCCAATGGGATTCAATTATTATTTACAAAACAGTATGTACTAGCTGTATTCGAGGCCATAAGGACACCGTTTAGTCCATCGACTTTCGCCAACGACCATACCACGCTGAATACATCGGTTCTCGTCCGATCACCGAAATTAAGCAGCGTCGGGCGCGGTTAGTACTTAGATGGGGGACCGCTTGGGAACACCGCGTGTTGTTGGCCTCGTCGACCAACTTTTTGCTTTTTGCCTTTTGCCTTTTGCTGCCTATTAGTTATTATTTTTATTATTTTACCATTTTCGGCTGAAAGTCGGAAATTTTTTTATTTGCCTTATTAAAACTATATCTTCTTGGAAATGTGAAACCCGCAACCCAATGGGATTCAATTATTATTTACAAAACAGTATGTACTAGCTGTATTCGAGGCCATAAGGACACCGTTTAGTCCATCGACTTTCGCCAACGACCATACCACGCTGAATACATCGGTTCTCGTCCGATCACCGAAATTAAGCAGCGTCGGGCGCGGTTAGTACTTAGATGGGGGACCGCTTGGGAACACCGCGTGTTGTTGGCCTCGTCGACCAACTTTTTGCTTTTTGCCTTTTGCCTTTTGCTGCCTATTAGTTATTATTTTTATTATTTTACCATTTTCGGCTGAAAGTCGGAAATTTTTTTATTTGCCTTATTAAAACTATATCTTCTTGGAAATGTGAAACCCGCAACCCAATGGGATTCAATTATTATTTACAAAACAGTATGTACTAGCTGTATTCGAGGCCATAAGGACACCGTTTAGTCCATCGACTTTCGCCAACGACCATACCACGCTGAATACATCGGTTCTCGTCCGATCACCGAAATTAAGCAGCGTCGGGCGCGGTTAGTACTTAGATGGGGGACCGCTTGGGAACACCGCGTGTTGTTGGCCTCGTCGACCAACTTTTTGCTTTTTGCCTTTTGCCTTTTGCTGCCTATTAGTTATTATTTTTATTATTTTACCATTTTCGGCTGAAAGTCGGAAATTTTTTTATTTGCCTTATTAAAACTATATCTTCTTGGAAATGTGAAACCCGCAACCCAATGGGATTCAATTATTATTTACAAAACAGTATGTACTAGCTGTATTCGAGGCCATAAGGACACCGTTTAGTCCATCGACTTTCGCCAACGACCATACCACGCTGAATACATCGGTTCTCGTCCGATCACCGAAATTAAGCAGCGTCGGGCGCGGTTAGTACTTAGATGGGGGACCGCTTGGGAACACCGCGTGTTGTTGGCCTCGTCGACCAACTTTTTGCTTTTTGCCTTTTGCTGCCTATTAGTTATTATTTTTATTATTTTACCATTTTCGGCTGAAAGTCGGAAATTTTTTTATTTGCCTTATTAAAACTATATCTTCTTGGAAATGTGAAACCCGCAACCCAATGGGATTCTTGGAAATTATTATTTACAAAACAGTATGTACTAGCTGTATTCGAGGCCATAAGGACACCGTTTAGTCCATCGACTTTCGCCAACGACCATACCACGCTGAATACATCGGTTCTCGTCCGATCACCGAAATTAAGCAGCGTCGGGCGCGGTTAGTACTTAGATGGGGGACCGCTTGGGAACACCGCGTGTTGTTGGCCTCG